>NW_028318186.1:1491666-2237500 GCF_062004578.1 Staurois parvus | reverse complement strand
ACCTAAGTAACTGCCCAGACAACAAAATGGAGTCATTGGGCCAAAACTGCCTTTTATTACAACCATTAATAAATAGCATTTAAATAATAAAAACACATTATAACACACGTTTTCCTAAGTCTCAATAGGCATCAAGAAAATGAATACCTGCGTCCTGCTTAACTAGGCCTCCAGCTACAACACCACCAACTTGGAGACACCACCGCAGATTCCCCCACCAGAACAACTGGAAGCCGTACCTCAGATGGGTTCCTACAAAGTGCCTTTCTTGTGCCCACATTAACCAACGAGGACCTTCCACCCCACCGAATGTCCCCAGCACCCATATGGCACAACCACCACCAAGACAAACCTTAAAACAATGGACGGGCGGGTGGGAGGAAAGTTTGCCTTGTGAAAACTCTCTTCAGACTGAAGACCCCCCTACCGCACCCTGTCAGACCACCCCGTGTAGTAGCTCCACCTGCTCCCTCCTTAAAACCATTTAGACTCCCTCTTAGCTAATGGGACTCTCCTCTCCCAACCTCCTTTGACCCCTGTCATGCCAGCCCTTGGTTCAGGTCTTCTTTCTTTCTTTTACTCCAGGCATTCCTGTACAGTGAGTGAGTGTTGTCACTCTAGGACAGAAAGTGAGTTACAAGCAGGATAACCAGGTGAAAATAAAAGCAGAAAAAGCCTGAAACAAAGAAAAGGAATGCAGCCACCACACCTAAGGACTTGCAAGCAGCCATATATTTTTTTTTTCTTGGATTTAGACATACTTTACATATAACCAATATTATAATTATAATTTATATTACATTTATATTTTATTTTCTTTCTAAATACAATACTTTTACCTTCTTGCATTGTTGCAAGAGAAACTCTACTATACAGTTCATAACGTATTTTTGTCTATGTGTACTCCATGCCCTTCACTGAACAATAAGGACTGACAGTCTTGGCTATGAGTCATAGTAGTGGATTTAATAAACTGGAGAGTGCAAAATGCGGTGCAGCTCTGCATAGAAACCAATCAGCTTTCAGGATTCGTCAAAGCCAAATTGAACAAGCTGAAGTTAGAAGCTGATTGGCTACCATGGACAGCTGCCCCAGATTTTGCGCTCTCCAGTTTTAGTAAATCAACCACTCAGTGTATTGAAAAAGTCATGAAGTAGTGTAGGGGAAGTTTTAGTTGCATGAATTGACTTTTGAACACTGTATGCCTTTTTAACCACTAGCCTACAGGGCACTTATACCCCCTTCCTGCCCAGGCCAATTTCCAGCTTTCAGCGCTGTCGCACTTTGAATGACAATTGCGCGGTCATGCAACACCGTACCCATATGAAATTTTATCATTTTTTTATGACAGAGCTTCCTTTTGGTGGTATTTAATCACCTCTGGGATTTTTATTTTTTTTTAAACAAACCAAAAACCACTGAAAATTTTGAAGAAAAAAGTTTTTTCTTAGTTTTTGTTATACAATTTTGTAAATAAGTGATTTTCTCCTTCACTGATGTGCGCTAATGAGGCTGCAGTGATGGGCACTGATGAGGAGGCACTGGTAGGTTGCATTGACAGGCATCACTGATGGGCCCTGAAAGGCAGCAGTGATATATGACACTGATACATGACACTTATATATGGCACTGATAGGCACCACTGTTAGGCAGCACTGACTGGCACTGATAGGCGGCACTGACTGGCACTGATACGCACTGATAGGCGGCACTGACTGGCACTGATAGGTGGCACTGATTGGCAGCACTGATAGGTGGCACTGATTGGCATTGATAGGTGGCACTGACTGACACTGATGGGTGACATTGAAAGGCAGCTCAGATAGGTACTGATATGTGGCATTGATGTGCACTGGTATGCACTGAAATGTGGCATTGATGTGGCACTGATGGTCACTGGCACGTGGCACTGATGGTCACTGGCACGTGGCACTGATGGTCACTGGCACGTGGCACTTCTGGGGCCACATTGATCATCAGGGCACACTGATCATCAGTGCCCTGATGATCAGAGTACATGTCCCCTCCGCGGAAAGCCGATTACCGGCTCTCCTCTCCTCACGAGCTGTCAGCGTGACAGCTAGAGAGGAGAGAAATGCCGATACCGGCATTTCCATGTTTACATGTGATCAGCTGTGATTGGAGACAGCTGATCACATGACTGAGCTGACATCTTCGGCTCTTTCTGTGATCCGCTGTGTCCGAGGGACACAGAGCACCGGCGATCGCCACGCTGCATGCTGCACGCTCCCTAAACCGTGCACGTGCAGTGAGAACGGTAGGACGTCATATGTCCTATCAGAACAAGAGAACCACCTTGTGCCCGTCATTGTACTATAGGGCGGGCGGAAGGTGATTAAATCTACGTGAAAGATACACCTTGCCATAAGAACCTTAATTAACCTTACAGCAGAGAACTAGGATTGTGCAACTGACTGTTCTTAGCTCTCAGGCAAAAAGAAAAATAATTCATAGAGTTAAGCTGGCTATACACAAGTAGAGTTTTAGAAAAATTTCCCTTTAGGAATGTTCACTTTTTCTAAAGTTGGGTGGATTCAGTGTTTGTTTTCTACCAAAGTGACGAGAAAAATTGATGGAGCAGAATTGAAGATTTTTCTTGTGCAAATGATTTTCAAACATTCTATGTGGTTTTCTTTTCAGTAAAGTTAATTTATTCCAAAAATTTAATGTTAATAGCAAACAAAATTTTTAAGTACCGGTACTTTCCGAATGAAATTCATCAAGTTTTTATATGTATTTATGAGAATTTTCGTCCCAATGTTTGTACAAACGTTCAAAAGTCTACTATTGTAGGCCAACTTTACTTTCAGGTATACTGATGCCAGGAGCAGACTGACAACTCATGGGGCCCCCGGGCAATAGGGGATCATGGGGCACCTGTGTCCTTGCCCACAATCAAACCACACCCAAAAAAGCCTATGAAAAGGTACCAGGGGCATCTCATGGGGCCCCCTACTGACCCAGGGCCCTCGGGCAGTGCCTGAGTTTCCAAATGGTCAGTCCACCCCTGACTGATGCTGACAAACCTAGTTTGGGTATCAGGAGATAAGACTTGGACATTTGAACAAGAGGAGGGGCAGAGAAAACAGGATCAAAGGGCCTCTTTACACAGTTTCCACAGTGAGTATAACAAGCATGCTTTACTGCATATACAGACTGATTTTACTGTTGGGGGTTTAGTAACACTTTAAAGCACTGCAAAGCTCAAGATAATTGCTGAGTGGACATCAACTCTTATGATCTACTACCAGACCCTGCTTGCTGTTTCTTCTGTGCCAGAATCAGTTTGCCTCCTGACATCATAGGATGTTGATCTTGTGACCAGGGGCGGACTGACCATTTGGAAACTCGGGCACTGCCCGAGGCCCCGTTGTCAGTAGGGGGCCCCATGAGATGCCCCTGGTACCTTTTTCATAGACTTTTTTGAGTTTGGGCAAGGTCACAGGGGCCCCATGATCCCCTACTGCCCGGGGGCCCCATGAGTTGTCAGTCCACCCCTGCTTGTGACAGACTGGCTGGCCCCACCTGGGTGCCTCTGCCAATCCCTTCCAGCAGGCCAATAACTAATACCAGCTTTTTACCCCAAGCATCATACACAGACAAGATATTGAGGTTAAAACCAAAGAAATAACTTTATTGAACAGAAATACAGGTTTTTATACACTTCAAAAATGGCCAATAAAAACAAATATTACACATTGGGGTAAACATCCCACAATGTTTAGGTAACAAGATAAATTGACACAAGACTAATTACATCCTGTAAGAATCTCCAGAAGTATTAGCAAACAGACAGAAACAAAAGGTTACTTATTTCACACATAGGAGGCACACAGTGAGGATATTACACAATGGAGAAACACACTTCACACCTAGACAGGCTAGGCAAAAATAGGTACACACTATAACAGTAAACATATAACACCTTAAAAAACAGATTACACTTAACAGCAGGAAATCCCAACAACAGGTTGTTTTGAGCTGATTATAATCTTCTGCTTTGAGTTTCTGAGTCTAGGAGGGGGTTGAAGCACTAAGTGCTGGTTTGGGCTGTTGGTTCTATATCCCAGGAAAACACAGAGGCCCACATCTGTATCTGGGTCTTCTAGTTCTCAGAGTCTGTGTGTTTCGGGGAGACATGGACTTGTAACAGAAGTAAAACTACCCCAAAGGTCTCCCAGGCACACACCTCCTAAAGAATAGAGTCCTCTCCAAATGCTCATGTCCCAGTTGGGTCTGTCACAGATCTCTCCATTACCTGAACTCCAGCTTGTTATCTGACTTCACCTCTTGCTTTCTTGCTTCTTGTTTTGGTAGAGATACTGACTCCAGCTTGAGTTCCATTTTTGCCAGTGTCTCCTGAATCTGCATCTCCGCTGCCCGATTGCTGCCAACTTCTGCTTGCCTGACCATGGTTCTGTCTTCTGAATCCACAAGTTTCTGTGACAACATCCGGCATGGGCTCCTACTCAACATCTCCTGCCATGATGCATGATCCAGAACTCCATCTGGCCAGGACTTCCCACAAACACCTGTGCTACCTGTGTGTTCTGTCATACCCTGTAATCAGCCTCGGGGGGAAAACAGACCAGGAGGTGTAAGGAAGATGCCTCTCATCATCTTGGCCTCCACCAAGTACATGACAACCATAAAACAAACTGTGACAAGACTTTCTATACAGTGGAGAATCACAGTCTTCACTGACACACTTCGGTACTGTATATTCAGTATAGAACAGACTGCTTGTTGCATCAGTATATGACAAGCCAAGGAGGTGATTAAATTTCAACTGTTGCATATATTGAGCAGTATGTTTTCTGACCATTATAACACCAAGACTAATCAAAGTTTAATTTAGCATGATTGCTGTTAATCTTGTTTACTTACCTTTAAAGCTGAAGTTTTACGTATCGCTTTTTTTTTGCATAGTTACATTGGTCCAGCTTGGACCAATGTAAATATGTATGTGCCATTCTTAGCTGATCCCTGTGGAAGCTGGAAATCATTGTAGTAGGCACCACTACTATGTGGATCACTGCTAGCTTCTGGGTCCCATGTTGAGCGGCTGCCCAAATGCATGGCAAACACAGGAGGTTGCCCAACTCATCCAATAAGAGAATGCTTTTCATTCATTGAGAAAATGCAGTGTTTTCTGAATAGTGCCTGTGGCAAGCAAGCAATGGGAGACCACTGCAGTATCAGTGGATACTACAGTGATTTCCAGATTTCACGGGGGTTGGCATGATATGGCACATACATACTTTCTGGTCTAATCGCGACCAATGTAACTATGCCAAAACAGCCAAACCCATACTTCAGCTTTAAATATTTTTCATTTATTGATCTAATATGAGTAGGTTAGTGCTAGACTTTATTATGTGAGAGAGATTCGCCATCTTGATCAGCTTGGATGGTGTGGTGCAGATCAGTGTTGGGCATGGAGGGTCGCATGTTACTCTTTATTTACTATTTATGTAGTGGTGGCATTTTAGGTAACACTTTATCGACTATACATTTACATCATTCCCTGTCCTTACAGGGCAGCAGAGAGGAAGTGAGTATTGCAGCCATTGGGAGGGATGCAATGGAAGGCAATAATAAGATGTTGTGGAGACAGGTAAGGGAAAAGCACAAGTTCACTTTGAACTTTTCCCACTCGATATCTGAACAGCTAGAGAAAAACTACTAGTAGAGTGAGGTGGCAGCAGGGGCGGACTAACCATTTGGAAACTCGGGCACTGCCCGAGGGCCCGGGGTCAGTAGGGGGCCCCATGAGATGCCCCTGGTACATTTTTTCATAGGCTTTTTTGAGTTTGGGCAAGGACACAGGGGCCCCATGATCCCCTATTGCCCCACAGGAGCCCCATGAGTTGTCAGTCCGCCCCTGGGTGGCAGTTGGTCCAATCTTCTAAAGGGTCATTCTAAGAGTTGGTAAACAGCCCTGGTGTGCCTTGGGGGGTCTTTGACTTCTGCTATTGTTATATTTAGTTTAAATTGAGCAGGTTAGTGCTGGACTTTATTAGAATTGAGAGATTATCCATCTTGCTCAGCTCAAATGGTGCAGTGCAGATCACTGTTGAGCCTTCGGAATCACATGTTACTCATCTTCTTTATACTAAATTGAAGGTAGAGAGTTGCTTGTATTTTCCAAAAGAGTTTTACTGTCTTTGATTTGCAATGACCCCTTTTGGGATTACCAATCTTGAAGATTCCTTGCCTGAAATGTATTTATTTAGTTATATCAGATATTTATATAGTGCTGGTGATTTAGGCAGCACTTTGCCAACTGTACATTCCCATCATCCCTGCCTTCAAGAGGTTTTCAATTTAAGGTAGGGGGAAAAGGAGGTGGTGGCAACAGAGAGGTGCCATTGGGCAGGGGCAATTTCAAGACAATTATGAGCTATTGTGGAGGTTGGTATGGGCTAATCACAGGTTCACTTTGAATTTTGCCCACTGTAGGTCTGTGTGCCTAGAGTAAGGTAACAGTTGGCCCTAGTCTTCTAAGAGGTCATTCTAAGAATGGGTGAACCGCCCTAGTGTGTTTTGTGGTGTTTGACTTCTGATATTGTTATAATGAGTTTATAGGTGATACCATTGGAGGTCTTCCTACTGGAATACAAGGAGTACCTAAGAGCTATCTGAAGTTGGCAGAAAGCAGGAATCTGGCCTGACCAAGCAGGGCTTCTGGCAATGGCCACCTCCAGGTTTTGATGGTAGCTTTACCATGGAGTTGCAATAATATAAAAAAAAGTGTACTCTCTTTAAGTATATTTTCAATGCATTTCTGAAGAATTGTATTAAAGACACATAAAGTATTCAATCTGTGCTTACTTTGTAATGTGGAATTTGCAGAAACCCATTGCTGCCTTTAACGTTTATGCATTTGATCTTGTGTCCTCCAATCCGTTTAGTTGCTGCTAATTACTACACTTTGCATCAGCATCATTGCGCTTTGCACTGTTTTATTGAATAAGTCCGTCAGAGTATAATGAGATAAATCAAGTGGGTCTTTCCTATCCCTTTTCTAAGTTTGTATTTACATATATTGTTTAAGGCAATAGTCACATGTAGCTGGGAAGGTATTTACTAGTTTACAAAGATGACCTCCGAGCTCTTCCCTATGGCAGAGAGGTTAACAACATATTTACTGAATCAGCTACAAGTACTTGGGGCTTATTTTATGTAAATCTGAAAGGGAGAACAAAAGTGATTTGCATTTGGTTTGTTTTTCATGAAGTGATGAGGTCTGATATTCTACCGATATGCAAGGATAATGGACAAAACAACAACAGGCACACAACAGTAAATAATAAAAAGTATATTCACTAATAGTACTCAAGTGGGTTTAATCAATAGGGAAGTTCAAGTGAAGAGGAAGGTTGGAAGAAGCAATAGCAACTAATCAGTTTTCTGTATTCAGAGAGTGATGATTGGTTGCCGTTTGTTAATGTGCTTTTCACACTGACCTTGGGGACATGTTTTTGCATACAAACATTGTGTGTGTATTGTGTTTATAGGCATTTATCTGAACCCATATTTTTTTAAGAGCTACTTTTATTAAATGGAAAAATACACCAAAGAGATTTGGAAAGAGGCTATTTAATGGTGGATCTTCTATTTGTGATTGCTGTACAGCCCTGGCCAAACGTTTTGAGAATGGCACAAATATGAATTTACTTGCAAGGAAACACGTGCAGTCATCATTGCTTTGCACAAAAAGGGATTCACAGACAAGGATATTGCTGCTACTAAGATTGTACCCAAATCAACCATTTATTGGATCAACAAGAACTTCAAGGAGAGAGGTTCATTTGTTGTGAAGAAGGAAGCCCAAGAAAGTCCAGCAAGCACCAGGATCATCTCCTAAAGTTGATTGAGCTGCGGGATCGGGGCACCACCAGTGCAGGGCTTGCTCAGGAATGGTAGCAGGCAAGTGTGAGTGCATCTGCATGCACAATGAGCAAAAGACTTTTTGGAGGATGGCCTGGTATCAAGAAGGGCAGAAAAGAATCCACTTCTCTCTAGAAAAAACATCAGGGACAAACTGTTATTCTGCAAAAGGTACAGGGATAGAACTGCTGAGGACTGGGGTAAAGACACTTTCTCTGATGAATCCCCTTTCTGATTGTTTGGGGCATCCAGAAAAACCTTGTCTGGAGAAGAAAAGGTGAGCATTACCATCAGTCCTGTGTCATGCCAACAGTAAAGCATCCTGAGACATTCATGTGTGGGGTTGCTTCTCAGCCAAGGGAGTGGGCTTACTCACAAGAACACAGCCATAATTAAAGAATTGCATAAAAACCACCCAGAGAGCAACTTCTCCTAACCATCCAAGAACAGTTTGGTGATGAAAAATGTCTTTTCCAGCATGATGGAGTACCTTGCCATAAGGCAAAAGCGATAACTAAGTGGCTTGGGGAACAAAACATAACATTTTTGGGGGTCCATGGCAACTCCCCAGACCTTAATTCCATTGAGAACTTTTGGTCAATCCTCAAGAGGCAGGTGAACAAAACACCCTACAAATTTTGACAAAGTGCAAGCATTGATTATGCAAGAATGTGCTGCCATCAGTCAGGATGTGGCCCAGAAGTTGATTAACAGCATGCCAGGGTGTATTGCAAAGGTCTTGAAAAAGAAGGGTCAATACTGAAAATAATGACTCTTTGCATAAACTTCATGTAATTTTCAATAAAAGCCTTTGACACTTATGAAATGCTTGTAATTATACTTCAGTCTACCATAGTAACATCTGACAAAAAGATCTAAAAACACTGAAGCAGCAGACTTTGTGAAAGTTAATATTTGTGTCATTCTCAAAACTGTTGGCCAGGGCTGTAGATTTAGCCCTACATGGGTATGTTGGTATTGCCTTTATATAAATATCTTTTTAACCTGTGAATCCTATTTTTTAGACATCTATACAATAATTATTAATTTAATTTCATCTTTATTTTATTTTATCTCATGTATCTTTGTTTTAGTTATGTGTACACTGGTATAATAGTATTTAATTATTATGTATCATCTAATAATAATATTTTCAAAAGGAACCTATCACACACCATGACCATAGGGGACCATGGGCTCTCTGTGTCCTTGCCCAAACTCAAAAAAGCCTATGAAAAAGGTACCAGGGGCATCTCATGGGGCCCCCTACTGACCCTGGGCCCTTGGGCAGTGCCCGAGTTTCCAAATGGTCAGTCCGCTCCTATATATATATATATATATGTATATATATATATATTTATATATGTACTGTATATATTTACTGTATGTGCATGTCATCAATGATTTTCTATGATTGTTAGGCTTAGGATTATACCAGCCAAATTTACATTTACATTATGTTATGTTTTGTTGTTGCCCTAGTGAAGGGGGGGGGGGGGGTTCTGACCTGCAAAATGCATTGGCTGTTTTTTTTAGTATAAACTAATAAATGAATGTGGACTCTTTTATCCTTTGGTCTGGCATGCCTTCCATCAGTGCATGTTTGTTTATGAGATTTATACTTTTGCCACAGAGCAAAGTCCTGTTTGGCAGGGAAATGGACCTGATCTTTCTCTGCTGAAGTTTCACTTCAACAGGTTTCCTTCTCACCCCCACCTTGTAAATGGTAAGTGGAAGGTGAGGCAGAACACTGATGAGCTTATCTCTGTCATTTTTCTCTTTTATTTTATCAGCATGCTCATTTCACTACTGTACACCTGACTAGCTTATGTTTTTTCTATCTTCCCCTATTTAAGTCCCATCTACTGATCCTCCTGTAGCTGCAAGAGTCGCATTCAGATACTTACACTTGTTAGCAGGGCCCTAGCCACTCAATACTCCACTAAGGGGCTTACCAAAGCATCAGCTTCAACTGGATTTCTCAGTGGTTCCAGGTCAGGGCTTCAACAGTCCAGCCAAACAGCTGGGGTTCATGCCAAGGATGCCCTAATTACCCAGAGCATGTTCCATAGAGTGGTCTTCTTTTCTCCGACAGAAGGATGTTTTCTCCCCCTGACTACACAACTCTCTAGCGGATCATATTCACACCATGTACCTTATACCCAGACCCTGTCTACAAGCACTCATTAATTGTATTGTGAGTTGCACCTGTCCAACTGCCTGTGGCCTAACTGTGTACTGGCCCACCTTTCCACTCAAATGTCAGGTATTCTCTTAAAAAACATCACCCCAGCCAGAAGTTCAATATCTTTACTTGTAATAAAGAGTACAGCTTCCAAACATTAAAAATGTGAATAAGGCACTTCAGGCTTCAAGCCAATAAACTCATGTCTCCTGGACCAATTTAAAGTTCTTGTTCCCTTTAGGTCAGTTCTGGTATCTCAAGGCCCAAAATTAGAGAAGCACACAATGGGAAAACCAACACAATTCCACTTAGCCTTCTTCTGCATTCTTCCTGTCCAAGGTGCACAACAACTCTCCTAGGCTATACCCATCTTATTTTAACTTTATGTAAGGGAAGGCTAAAATCCCTGTCAACGTTTATTGTTCAAGCGGAGGTGTGGAAGGGTACAAATTTATCTGGTTGGTAAGAGATCTTTGTTTAAGCTGGATAGCCCAGGTTTAACAATCTCTACAAAACAATGGTCCCTCCTGGAGATAGGGGTCACTCAGCTTGAGAAGTCTATATAAAGTTGAGCCAGAAGTTAAGGGTCTAGAAATGTAATTTGTTGATTCCACAAATGGCTACAAGGCAACAAATGACAGCCAAGTTTTGGGGACCGTTTGCCTTCATTAGGGCTTAGCAAATGTCACACCAGCTAATGGACTCAAAACAGAGAGCCTGGGTATATTAATCAGAACCAGGAGAATAAATAGTGAGTGGGTGTCTATTAGATTAGCACTGGTACCATTTATTTTATCGGCAAGTATGAGTACTGATACTTGTGCTCAAGTACTCATTGTTACCGATTACTAATACTTATGTTCAAGTATTTGCCAATACCGATTACCAATACCTTTGCAGTGTGATTTGAGCCCATACAAAATGAATGGCTCAAATCATACTGCAAATCACACTGTACCCATAAAAAACCACATGTTATTCAGACAGGAATAGCACCGCATTCCTGTTGAAATCACATGTGATCCTTTGTAGTGTGATTTGAGCCCATTCATTTTGTATGGGTTCAAATCGCACTGCAAAGGTATCGAATTCATGTGTTGGAGCATTTGCACAAGTACGAATACTCGTGCAAATGCTTAGTATCGGCACCAATACCAATACTGGTATCAGCATTGGTGCAACCCTAATGACAGGGGATTATTTACCACAAGGCAAACAAGGCATTTGTCTAGGGCGGCATTTTTTCAGGGGGGCAGCAGCATTTTTCTGGAGGGCAGCACCGCCCCCCCGAAAAAAGAGATGGAAAAAAGGACACACGCAGCATGGGGACCAGGTGGGATCTGAGAGGGGCTGCTTGATGGTGTATGAAGAGTGTGACTCTTGTTCCCGGGGATGTCTGGAGCTGTGAAGGTGAGTGTCTTCTCTCTTACAGGGTGGGGTAGGGGGTTGCCAGTGTATGTGGGGCGGTGGTAGTAGTAGACTCTCTCGGGTGGGGTGTTTGTCAGGGTCTCTCCGTGGGGGGGAGCCAATTTTTGTGTTGCCTAGGGCAGCATGAAACCTAAATACACCACTGCCTAATGACTATGTTGAGCTATACTGTATACAGCTTTTTATTGTAGTCTTTTTTCTGTTGCAGTATTTCCTTCACTCCCTGTATGGTAAAAGGCTTTCTCCATAACAGAAAGTGAGGAAAAAATGTTCTAACAGAGACCCAAATAGAAGTAAAACTTAATAGGGGTTCCAAACCTTTCCAGTTCTATCCAAAAAAAAATTTGGGGTATAGTAAAATTTTATCACAGCAGTTTTGGGTTTTCTGTGTCCATATAAAATAGATTTTTTTTTCTGTGGATCCTGCCAGTAGAGTTGTGATTTTTTCATTTGCCTTGAAAAAGTTAGTCCTACAGTGAAATCGTGTGTCACATCTAGAAGAATGAATGTCAATCCAGTTTAAAGGGGCTTTTAGCAAAAGACAAGAAAAGGTAAGACCCAACTTCAGCTAACACTTTTTTTTTAACCAGTTGCGGTAAAACATTGTGTCACCCCTCCCCCTTGGTGCTGGGGGGGGGGGTTACCCCATTTTTTACTTGCAGGGCGCTGGGTAGGCTGAGGCTCCTCTAGAACAGGTCCTGAGTTGCTTAGTACGCTATTAAATGGAGAAGATGACGCAACCATCTAATTGTAGGCTGTATTATGAAAATTGTAACTATAAAGGTCAAGCACTCACTGCATTGATAGTCATCAAGGCACATCATTGATGTAGCAGGGTCTCCAGAATGCTGTGGGAACCAGAGTTTGGCAGGCAAATGGTCAGGCTGTGTGCAGAGATCGGCAAGTGGCTGGAGAGTGTACCCACAATGTCTGGTGGCAGCGTGGATCAACTCCTATGACTTGGCAGCTTCTGGGAGCTTTCAGAAAACTTCGGGAGTAGCTAGTTATGTAGATGCATAGTTAGTCTGGCTGAAAAGAGATAAAAGTCCATCCAGCTGAACCATAAAAAAAAAAGTTATAATCCTATACCCACAGTTGAAAGCAAAAAACCCAGCAAAGCACGATCCAATTTGTTTCTGCAGGGGAAAAAAGTCCTTCCTGATCCCTCAAGAGGCAATCGGATATTCCCTGGATCAACTTTACCTATAAATGTTAGTATCCTGTTATATTCTGTGTATCTAAGAAAGAATCCAGGCCTATTTTAAAGCAATCCACTGAGCTGGCCAGAACCAACTCTTGAAGGAGTTCATTCCACATTTTAACAGCTCTTACTATGAAGAAAACTTTCCATATTTGGAGATTAAATATCTTTTCCTCCAGATGTAAAGCGTGCCCCCTTGTCCTCTGTAATGCCCTCAAGGTGAATAGCTCTACACCAAGTTCACTATATGAACCACTGATGTGTTTATACATGTTGATCATATCCCCCCTTAATCTCCTCTTCTCAAGAGAGAATAAATTCAGTTCCTCTAATCTGTCCTCATAGGTGAGCTCCTCCATGCCTCTTATCAGTTTGGTTGCCCTTCTCTGTACTTTCTCCAGTTCCTCAATGTTCATTTTGTGAATTGGTGCCCAAAATTGAACTGCATATTCCAGATGAGGTGTTAGTAATGATTTGTACCGGGGTAATATGATATCTCTCTCTCTGGAGTCTATACCCAGTTCCTTCTTCACCATTGATTCTCCCAGTTGTACCCCCCCCCCCAGTATGTATGCATATTCTTAGCCCCCAAGTGCAAGTGCATAGTTGCCCAAATAAACAGTGCATTGAGGTCGGCTTGTAAGTTGGAGACATCCTGTAAGGACGTTATACCACTGCACAGCTTTGTGTCATCTGCAAAGACTGAAATGGTCATTCCAATCCCAGACCCTTTATGGTTTCTAAATATATTAAAAAGTAAGGGTCCCAACACTGAATCTTGGGGTACACCACTAACAACCCTAGACCTTTCAGAGTATGAATCATTATCCACTGCTCTATGAATACAATCTAGTAATGACGTCACTATGTTGGGATTGTGGCTCACCGTGACACACACTCACAGCTTGGAATTGTGCCCCCTCTCCCAGCCATAGATTCTCCTGGCAGGGCAGCGGGCAGTAGCAGAGTTGCAGGGTGTCACCTCTCTGGTAGATGTTATCCAGGTGTGGTTCCCACCCCTGCACCACCATAGCAACGCCACTTAACAGTTCTCTGGTGATGTCATAGGGACTCAGATCCCAAAAATGAAGAGGAAAAGAAGCTCCAGGAGCAGATCTAGCAGTGCAGGGGAAACAGCAAGAGTGGAGGATCACTTAACTAAAACTGCTGTACCTGGTCCCCTAGACATAGTTGAACAGGTAACCTGTGCAGACTTTTAGTTTTCCCAGAGATTAGCTTTTAACCTTTGTCTAACCTTTTCACTTTCTGTCCAAAAACAAAAAAAACAAAAAAAGTTTTGGCTAGATACACTTTAATAAAATAATAAAACATGGAAGACTGAGATTCTAAAAATGAGAAAGTCACACCCAAAAATCACTGCAATAATAGAACAAAATATGCACTTACCAAAAATACACTATACTTTCCTTTTGAAGCATTTTATGAAAACATTGGCTCATATAAATGGTACAATTTTCACGGTTGTATCCCTACCCTCCATATTCTTTTACCAGTACAATGTCAATAGTTTTAAACAATAAAACATTACATCTCCACTATCCAAACATAAATGGTTTATAGCACATTTTATATATATATTTATGTTAGTTATAAAGAAATAATTGTACAGCAACGAAAAATAAATTGTTTAAATCAGTAATATGATCTTCATGAACAACCATAAACTCTGGAAAAATGTAGAAAAATTACAAGATACAACTCAATAAAATGAAACAATGAACATGCATCGGATACATAAAACATAAACCAAAAGACCTAGAACCTTGTTTTCATTACCAGGCACAAGCACGGAACTGTTGAAGCAAATAATTCATTCAGAGCTTCGAGTGGCACACAGGGGTGGCTGTAACCTTTGCCAGAATCTGCTTTTAATCTGATTGAGGGTGATCTATTTTGATAGTTTTTTTTTAATCTTTAGCATAGAGTTAATTGACTAATAATGAAAGTTGGAAACTATTAAAGTGAATTACCAAGGGGCATGGATAGGTTGGGTATTATAAAAAATGTAAAACATTTTTCAATTTGTTTGTTTTAAGTTTCAGTTGTTTTGTTATGTAAGTGAGCTTGCTGTTTGAGGTCAGTGTATTGGTGGCCATACACACTGCGATAAATTATTGATTTTTTTTCCAATCGTTCTATTTGGATGTGAATAATTGATCTATAGTCAAAGCCATCCACAACATCTCCAAACGCATCTGCAGATATCATCCAAATCGTCTGGTCCGCTCCTCCCAAGACATCTTGCTCTCTAGCTCCCTTGTCACCTCCTCGCATGCTCATTTCCAGGACATCTCCAGAACCTCTCCCATCCTCTGGAATTCCTACCCCAGAAGGCCTGGTAAGCCCCCATCTTGTTCGCTGTAGGGGATCTTTAAAAACTCACTTATTTAGGGAAGTTTACCCCACCTCCACCTAAGAACTGTATTTGAGTCACCTCCATCAGATCATCCCATGCAACTATCACTTTTTGTACCACCTCCCCCTTCCTTTGGATTATAAACTCCATGAGCAGGGCTCTCCTAATCCTGTATTGAATTGTATTGTAATTGCACTGTACCCTTTTATAGTGTAACATGCTGCGCAAACTGTTGACACTATATAAATCCTGTAGAATTATTATTATACAGGATTTATATAGCGCCAACAGTTTGCGCAGTACTTTACAATACAAAGGAGACAGTACAATTACAATACATTTCAGTACAGAAGGAATAGGAGGGCCCAGATCATGGAGCTTACAATCTAAAGGAAGGGGGAGGTGATAGAAAAGGTGATAACTGCGGGGAATGATCTGGCGGAGGTGATTCAAGTACAGTTCTTAGGTGAAGCTGGGGTAGGCTTCTCTGAAGAAGTGAGTTTTCAAAGATCGCCTAAAGGCAGACAGGGTGGGGGCTGACCGTACATGCTGTGGTAGGGAGTTCCAGAGGATGGGAGAGGCTCTGGAGAAGTCCTGGAGGCAAGTGTGGGAGGAGGTGATGAGGGAGCTAGAGAGGAGGATATCATGGGAGGAGCGGAGTGGGCGACTTGGGCGATTTGGGCGGTATCTGCGGATGAGGTTGGTGATGTAGCTAGGGGCAGTGTTGTGGATGGCTTTGTAAGCTGTGGTTAGTATTTTGAATTTTATACGTTGGGTTAGTGCAGTGTTTCTCAACTCCAGTCCTCATGGACCCCCAACAGGTCATGTTTTCAGGATTTCCCTCAGATGAAACAGCTGTGGTAATTACTAAGGCAGTGAAACTGATCAAATCACCTGTGCAAAATAATGGAAATCCTGAAAACATGACCTGTTGGGGGTCCATGAGGACTGGAGTTGAGAAACACTGGGTTAGTGGAAGCCAGTGGAGGGATTGACAGAGAGGGGCAGCAGTCGCTGATCGGTTGGTAAGGTGTATGAGTCTAGCATCAGCATTCATAATAGACTGAAGGGGGGATAGCCTGTGTAACGGTAGACCAGTGAGGAGGGAGTTGCAGTAATCGAGGCGGGATATAACCAAGGCGTGGATAAGTTGTTTTGTGGTGTCATTGGTCAGGAAGGGGTGGATTTTGGAAATGTTCCGGAGGTTGAGGTGGCAGGATTTAGCCATTGAGTGGATGTGGGGCCCAAAGGAGAGGTCAGAGTCTAGGATTACACCTTTCACCCTGGCATGAGGGGAAGGACCAATGGTTGTGCTGTTGATCTTAATGGTAAAGTCGTGAGTGGGGGATCAGGGAGGAGGAAATATTACAAGCTCAGTTTTTGAAAGATTGAGTTTAAGGTAGTGATGTGACATCCATGCTGATATGTTGCTTAGTAGATTTGTGATACGTGAGGAGATTGAGGTGGTGAGCTGGGGAGTGGAGAGATAGATCTGTGTGTCATCAGTATAGAGGTGGTATTGGAAGCCATGGGAGGTTGTCAGTTGGCCCAGGGAGGAGGTATAGAGAGAGAAAAGGAGGGGCCCAAGAACAGAACCTTGGGGTACCCCAACAGAAAGAGGAAGCGGAGCGGAGGAGTTGTTTATGACACTGAAAGTGCGCTGAGAAATGTAAGAGGAGAACCAGGAGAGAGCAGTCATGGAGGCCAATGGAGTGGAGTTTACTGAGGAGGAGCGGCAAAGGCTGTATAATAATAATAATAATAATAATAATAATGTCAACAACCCATTTGATATGCCACATATGGGAAAGTGGATTTTGTGCCAAAGGAAACCAATGGGTGGGTACGTATTTCACAAAAAATCTCTTATATGTGTACCATCCCTCATTAGAGCAAGAAAAGAAGCAAACTACAACTCAATCTACCAATCTTGGTCATAAATGCTTCTTCCTGCCTGTTAGCGATAATGTGTACTGAGCCGCACATGTGGAGCTCAGTGTAAATTTATGGCATCCCCTCTGTGCCATGATGTGATTCTGGTGAGCGTGTGCTAGCATGACTTCATCACACCCCAGCCATTAAAGCAGCTGAATGAACCAAACCCACAAAGAAGACCAGGAGAAAATGGAAGCACACATGAGAATGGAGAGCGCTGACAGGGCAGCAATGCAGGGCTTTATTTGACAAGTAAGTCTGCCATAATGTGCTAATATGCTGTGCATACTAGCACATTATGGCATAAAGCTCATGGGAGTTCATTATTTCAAAGCAGAGGAATTAATTCCACTTTGATCCAGAGGAATAAGTGCTTTTCTTCACATCAGAGAAATTTCACATTCCTATAAAAGTCTATGGAAATGCAAAGCCCACTTGTAGCAGGTAAGTTGCAGGTTGTAAGGAGGTCATCTGCAGGTCAAATGCACCTATCAATGAATTTTCAATAGTATCAGATGTGTCTCAAACTGGTATCAAACTGTTGCTATTAACACAAGTTCAAAGCCTGTTGACATAGGTCCTAAACTTGATTGCTTTCATGAAAGAAGTGTGACTTGTGTTGCCTTTCTACAATTGGTTCATAGATGAACTTCACGGATCATAGTTAACTGGCAGGCTTTATAGAAAACAATTCTGCCTTGGAAAGATAAAATGAAAGGGATACAGGAGAATGATAGTCACTACTTGGCTCACATATAGTTACATATGAAAGCCTTGAGGGTTTGCAGTGGAGTAAGGTGAGGTCTGGTAAAACAATGGAGAAATCTAATACCACCAATTAACTTCCATCATCCTGTTGGTACTCCTTCCAGAAGTATGGTGTTTTATTTGCAGTAGGATTCTTTATGTAGCCCTGTTTTGGGAAGGGGAAGGAGAAGATTCTCCCTAGTGTTGGTTCAAATCCCAGCCATGGCACAATCTGCCTGGAGTTTGCAAGTTCTCCCTGTGCCTGTATGAGTTTCCTTCAGGTACTCCGGTTTCTGGCTCCTTGTGCTGCTTCTCCTTCTCCCAGTCTGAGCTCTCCTGAGGCTTGCAACTAGTGTGATTACTAGTATAAAAAAAAATAAATACAAATTCCAGTATATATACCATAGTTTGTAGATACTATAACGTTCGCACAAACCAACCAATATACGCTTTCTGGGATTTTACCAAAAATATATAGCAGAATACATTTTGGCCTAAATTTATAAAGAAATTAGATTTTTTTAAATTTTTTATTGGATATGTTTTAAAGCAGAAAGTAAAAAATGTTGTCGTTTTTACATGAGATTCTTTTTTCATTTATAGTGCAAAAAATTATTTTGTGTGAAATTATTATTATTATTATACAGTATTTATAAAGCGCCAATAGTTCGCTCAGCGCTGTACATTACAAAGGGGGACAGAACATGTGACAGAACAATACCAATACAATGCAAAACATGAGGGGATTGAGGGCCCTGCTCTTTCGAGCTTACAATCTAGGAGGGAGGGGATGGTATTATTATTATATAAATGTAATTTGTGTACCGCGCAATTGTCAGTTAAAGCAACAGCACCAAAAAAAAGGCCTGGTTATAAAGGGGGGTAAATCCGAAGGTCAAGTGGTTAAACAAGACCCATATAGTGTCAACAGTTTACGCAGTGCCTAAAGTGGTGGTAAACTCCAAGTAAATAATAAAAAAAACCGGGTCCCCTTGAAACTAAATGTCATAATGTGCTATTATGCATCACAAACTAGCACACTATGAAATACTTACCTTAAAACAAACCCCTCCAGTAAAAAACAAAACAGGGCGTACTCTCCTCGTGCATTACCATAATAATGTGAAATGTATTTAAAAAAGCAAAAACATACTCACAAGTCAAAAAGGTCATAAAAACTGAGACAAGAAGTAAAAGAATTAATAAAACAAAAAAGTGCAGTGCTACACATACAGAAGTACTACTAAACACAAAAAAATAATACATAAAAAAATTATAGTGTCCAATAATGTGCAAAAAAAAAATCACTTGAATTAAACATAAAGTCTTTAGTGACAAATAAAAGTTCAAATAATTTCAGAAAGAATTGTTTCCAAAAAATAAAAAAAAAATATAAAGAAACTTCTTGGGGATCCACCATCACCAGCACCGCAAAAATACAGCCTCTTACCAGACCCCACAATTAAGTGACGGTCAAGAAAAACATAGTATGGATACCAAGTTAGGATAACGAACTCCGTTACAGCAGACTTTGGGGGAATAGGTGCACTCCATACACTGGATGTAGATAGACACCAATAGGATCCCTCTCATTAGATTCCCAAATCAAGGCATGAGCTACCAAACTGATACTTCAGATAAATTGACAAATATAGATCTAAAACAATAAATTATCCTCAAAGAGGACAAAATCATCCAAAAAGCAAAAGAATCCTCATGGTGTAGTATGATTAGCAGGATGTATTGCCTTACAACGTGGTATTATACGTACATCAAAATATACTTAAAACAGCATTTCACCATATAACCAAATGGTAAGTTTCTAACCAACAAGATGGCCGCCGCGTTCCAGGGCGTGCTGACGTCACACGTTCTGACTCCTCCCAGTCGTGGACAGTCATTCTTCCCATGCATTGTGCTTTTATCTATTGCTCTGTGGAAGGGAGTTCAACTCCCAAAACGCGTTAGGTCTTTACCCGAGGACCCATGCTGTCCACGACTGGCATTCTTTGACTTCTTGTCTCAGTTTTTATGACCTTTTTGTCTTGTGAGTATGTTTTTGCTTTTTTTAAAAATAAATTTCACATTATTACGGCAATGCATGAGGAGAGTGCACTGTTTTGTTCTTTTCTGCTAGCATCGAGATTCCCCGATCTACCAAGGGCGGCACATCAGCAAGTGCAAGATTCCATTTTGAGTTCAGCAAGAGAGATTTGCACGCCCGTTTCTGGTTGCTGTTGGAAAGCCCTCCAGTAGCACACTGTCACCGGTGACAGGGTGTCAAGAACCGCCTGGCAGTGTCTCTAGCAGCCCACAGCACAGATTTCCTCAGGGCCCGGGGTCTAAGTCCCAGCCTGCTATTCACCAGGGCCCCTGTTGGTGGGGATGGACTTGGTGCGGACTGGAACCAGGTCGCGACCCCCGAGTGCGTCCGGCTGTGGTAGAGAGCACCGGCAGGGGACTGCGGGAATGGAGTCTGATGGGAAGAGGCAGGCAGACATACTAGTAGCGATCCGTGCGGGATGGATGGATCGTCTGGGTGAAAGTGTAGTCAGGCGGGCCAGGTCAGCAACGTGCGGGCAGCGAGGTACCAGAGGAGCAGGCAAAGAATGGTCGAGGTCACAAGCCGGGTTCAGTAACTAGCGGACAGCGCGGTACAAGGGGTCAGGCAGAAGGATGGTCAGGCAAGTCAAGGGTTAAGCAGGATACAATCAGGGTCAGGTACAATGCAGAGGTCGGCAACGGAGTAACACAGGATCAGGTAACAGGAACAGAGCGCAAAGACCAAACGGCAATTTGACATACCTCTATCCCCGTTTAAATAGCCCGCCCTACGCTGTCATTCGTGCCAGGCGCGCGTCCGTGATCGCAAGTGCGCATGCGTGGCCATCGCGATCGCCCGGGTCCCGCTGCCCGCTGATTGGAATGCATCGGTGTCCTGTACATGCGCCGCCCGCCGTATCACGGCAGGGACACCAATCCCTGACACAGGGCTTCCATCTTTACCCAGTCTTCCTTCTGGGTTCACGGGTTCTGTCCGTTTGAATGGACGAGCTGCGATGACATCACAGCCGGGAGTCATAGCCGAGGCACAGCTCTCTCAATGGATGGCATACTGTCCATTGAGAGCGCAGTGCACATGTGTCGGTGATGTAATCGGCTGCTGCTAAAGTCAATATCTTCTAAATGGTGTATGTTTAGGAGATATTTACTGTACTACAGGTAAGTCTTATTATAGACTTACCCAGGGGCAGACTGACAACTCATGGGGCCCTCGGGCAATAGGGGATCATGGGGCCCCTGTGTCCTTGCCCAAACTCAAAAAAGCCTATGAAAAAGGTACCAGGGGCATCTCATGGGGCCCCCTACTGACCCCGGGCCCGAGTTTCCAAATGTTCAGTCCGCCCCTGGACTTACCTGTAGGTATAAATAAAAATGTGGATTTCACTACCACTTTAATGAATACAGAGCTGTGTTAATGCTTGTCTTTTATATCTACCCAATGCTCAGCTTTAAATAACTCCAATTTAACTCTTTAAGGAACAACTTTAGCACTAAGCACCGTGAAGAGTAAGTCACCTTCCAAGCTGTCACTTGGCGTTATATCCGGCTGATTGATTTATTCATCAAATCCCAACATTTTTGACATTTGTAAGAACGTGCAACGGTAACATGAAGCGACACGACTATATTGTGGGGGCAACATTCTAAATATTGATTCTTCTCAGCCCCTCCACCTTAACTCTTCTTTCTTCTAGTTGGGGTTGGTAGCAAAATCGTTCCTTCGGAATACAAAGGACACCTCTTGCCAAACTCTCTCCTCTTTTTTGTTGCAGACTCGATGTAACACCACGACCACTGTTTCCACTTTGCACAATGCATAGTAAGCGCCGCGCGGTTTATGAACTGATATAAAATAAGATATTCGGCTTTTATCTTCAATAAAAATGGCAATTTGCAAAACGTTAGGAGAGTGCCTGGTCTCAATGCATCGCAATCCGCAACACAACACCGGGATGTTCAATGCCATTTTATAAGCAATAAATAGCATCGGAATGTCCTTTTGCGTAATTGGCAGCGGTGTGCCTCCTGTTACTTTTATAGGAAAATGGTTTAATAACTGTTTTTTCACTAGTTTTCATTGAGAGCTCAGCGCTCTTCAAGGTAGATTGAACTTAATGGTGTGCATATTTCTTTGTTACTATAATAGAAAAGGATTTTAAAGAATGAATAGCAAATTATTGTCCGTGGTTACTGGAAAATCTTGTATCAAAGCAGATTTCTACGGATAGACAGCACGCGGCCTTTTAAATGAGAATTTATCCTTGTGTTTTTTGCATATTACTGTGACGGTTTGATGATAAAACTGCAGTTGGTACAGTCTTAAATTTGATTTATTTGTAATAAATCGTATCATGACAAAACACATAAGTATGAAGATTTGCTTATTCTGTATTTTTGTACCAGATACCTTCCATAGTGAAGGGAAACCAAAAGCAAGTTTAAACTTTCTCCCTAGCAGTAAGTGAATAAATTAGCTGAAGGGCTCCTTCCCGCTAGAGAGTACATTAAGGTTCACATAGAACACGCATGCGCTTGTAAGCATTGTACAAATATGATGCACATTTATATATTTTTTTCCCTTGGTGTTTAACTTTGCTTTAAAGTGATATTGAAGACAGATTTTTTTTTTTAAAATAACAAACATCTCATACTTACCTGCTCTGCGCTGCTCTGTGCTCTGTGCAGTGGGTTTGCACAGAGCAGCCTCAATCCTACTCTTCTCGGTCCCCCGCTGGTGATCTTGGCCCCTGTGTCCTGCCTGCTGCCTAGTGCCCCCATAGAAAAGCAGCTTGCTATAGTGGCACCGGAGCAAGCTCTCTCCCCAGCCACTGCTCTGTGTGTCCATTTCCACAGCTCGGTCCTGCCCCACTCTCTCCTAACTGGCTCATTGGCTGTGATTGAAAGTAGCAAGAGCCAATGGATATAGTGAAAAGTATACCTTATGGTGCCTCTCCAGTCTATGGATGGAAGGAAAAAGATCACTCCGCTGGCAAGTGAGAAGAAGGGAGCATGAGTCCGAGCGATTCCAGTGTCAGCCAATACAAGTGAAGGGATGGATGCTGCTCAACCGACCCCAGGAGTCCACTGTTGAGGAATGGCCTCAGCCGCTGTTCTGGCCACACCCTCTGCTGTGTTTCTTCCCACCCACCGGTGGTCTGTGACTAAGCCCCTGTGGGTGGGGTGAAACACGGCAGAGGGCGTGGCCAGGATGGTCGGCTGAGGTCATTCCTCAACATTGAACTTCTGGGGTCGGTTGAGCAGTGTCCATCCCTTCACTTGCATTGTAACATCCATCCCTTCACTCAGGAGCCTCAGCCAATGAGGAGGGGGAGAAAGCCATGCCACAACACACTGATCAGCAGTTACAGCTATTGGCTGCAAGCACTGATAGAATGCAGGTCAGATGCTGGCTTTCCAGCATGCCCATTTGCAAGAAGCTGGTCTGGAGACTAACTTCTGTCAGACAGGCAACTGTACACACAGGCCGAAAGTTGGATAGTCCCCCCTCTCTCCCTTTGGTAGTACTTGACAAAGGAGGCTGGGCCTCTGAAACGCATTGTACACTCCCCCATTCACATTCCTGTGGTCACCCGGTTCACAGAGGATGGCCATAGATGACACCGTGGCTCCTTCTTTCTGGTGAGTCTGGCTCCATGTGCTTGTCAGTTGCCCCTGCTCCGCACATTCACTGAGCCATCCACCAGCTGTACCGGCCCCAGGGTTGTGACAGCTTCCACCACTCTGCAGACTCCATTCTGACACATCTTTCCCTCTACGTCCAAGCAGCACTCCACTAAATTTGATCTTGGATCTTTGTTTTTACAGTAAATGCTACTATGTTTTATCTCACTCTTACGCTCTGGCTACTTTGTATCGTTTCGAAACTTGGGTGGTTCCTACTGAACTGGCTGATTTTGGGCCCATGTGTATGGGGCTTGAGGCTAAGTTCATACCTACAGCTGCAAACGAAAACACGCACATTCCCAAGACTGGTATGTAGGGCAGCGCCTTCATTTTAAAGGGCTGCCCTATACACTAAAAACACAGAACAGTTCCCAGAACGTGCCACACCAAGCCGCATGGTGCTGCATTAAAAGAAAAAAAGTTTATAATATTTAATTAGTTAACCACTTCCCGTCCGGCCCATGTACATAAACGGGCAGACGGGAGCAGTGCAGGAGTGGGTTGCCGTTCATAAATGGTGCCCGCTTTTACAGGCCGTGCGCACTCCCTGGGAATGCGCGGCACTGCGGTCCGGTGCCCACTGTGTCCGGAGGAAGAACTCTGATCGCTGTACGGGACCTCTGTGTGAGGTCTCGATTATGTGATCACTGATTGGCTAATCAGTGATCACATAAATAGTAGTAAGCAAGATGTCACTTCTGACATCATTGCTTACTACTAGTGAAATCTGTGAATGATCACAGAGGTCACATGGTACAAGGATATTCACAACGGCCTTGTACCATGTGACAAGCTGTGACCAATCACAGCTCTCACAGTATTTCTCGATGGCTTCAAGAATGCAGTTAGAGAGAAGGAGAAATGATTGCTTTTACAGCCTTTATGGGTGTAAAAGCAATCAGTGTACAAAAAAAAAAAATCTGCATCACCCCCCACAAGTAGTACAGTGTCATTATGCAAGATTTGACTGTACATTGCCCTGTCCATCTTCACTTTGATGCGGTGCTGTTTCCCTGTCCCCTTAGCAGAAAAGCACCCCCAAAGCAGAATGTTTCCACCACCATGTTTGACAGTTGGGATGTTGTGCTTGAGGTCATAGGCAGCATTCCTCCTCCTCCAAACACGGCGAGTTGAGTTGATGCCAAAGAGCTCGATTTTGGTCTCATCTGAGCACAACATTTCAACCAGTCCTCCTCTGCATCATTCAGATGTTCAGTGGCAAACTTCAGACGGGCCTGGACATGTGCTTTCTTGAGCAGAGGGACCTTGCGGGCACTGCAGGATTTCAAGCCTTGTTGGCGTAGTGTGTTACCAATTGTTTTCTTGGTGACTGTGGTCCCAGCTGCCTGGAGATCATTGACAAGATCCTCACGTGTAGTTCTGGGATGATTCCTCACTGTTCTCATGATCATTGACACTCCACAAGGTGAGATCTTGCATGGTGCACCAGACCTGGGGAGATTGACAGTTGTTTTGTGTTTCTTCCATTTGCGAATGATTGCACCAGCTGTTGTCACCTTCTCACCAAGCTGCTTGGTGATAGTTTTGTAGCCCAGTCTGGCCTTGTGTAGGTTTAAAATCTTATCCCTGACATCCTTGGACAGCCCTTTGGTCTTTGCCATGGTGGAGAGTTTGGAATCGGATTGTTTGATTGCTCCTGTGGACAGGTGTCTTTTATACAGGTAACACAATTAGATTAGCAGCACTCCCTTTAAGAGATTGCTTCTAATCTTAGCTTGTTACCTGTATGAAAAACACCTGGTAGCCAGAAATCCTGCTGAATGATAGGGAATCAAATACTTATTTCTCTCACGAACATGCAACTCAGTGCATAATTTGTTAGCCATGCATTTCATTTGAATTTTTTGTTGCTATTCTGTCTCTCAGTGTTACAATGCACCTACCATTCGATTTTTAGACTGATCATTTCTTTGTGAGTGGGCAAACATTCAAAATCAACACGGGATCAAATATGTATTTCCTTTACTGTATTAACTGCCGGACCCACTACGGTCTGGTCACATGATCCCCTGCCCAGTGGCATCTGGAGAGGAGAGACCACATAACAACAGCTGGAAACTCCAGGATCTGGAACATCACTCATAGGCTTATACAGAAATTCAATCTTATGAGTCTGACCTAATAATGCTCAACTCACCATATGTGATCAGTGTACGATGGAACATTGGAGCCTTAACTGGAGAGGAAGAATCTATTCCAGTCCTGGTGGCAGGATTATAAAAAGTGCTGTTAACCAAACACTTGGTGGCAGGTCATAATCTAAAGGTGAGAGTCCACCTGGTGATGGTCTGGCACTGGAATGTATTCTGTATGTACACACGGAGGTGAAGTTTTGGCTGCAAAACACATTTATAGCTCACCACTGGATTTATATTTGGACTTTTTGATTTAATATTGGGACATTTGATGGTCACTACATATACATATGTACCTGTAGGAACCAGAGTTTGGCAGGCAAGCGGTCAGGCTGTGTGCAGAGATCGGAAAGTGGCTGGAGAGTGTACCCACAATGTCTGGTGACAGCGTGGATCAACTCCTATGACTTGGCGGCTTCTGGGAGCTTTTGGAAAACTTCGGGAGTAGCTAGTTACATAGTTACATAGTTAGTCTGGCCGAAAAAAGATAAAAGTCCATCCAGTTCAACCAAAAAAAAAAGTTATAATCCTATACTCACAGTTGATCCAGAGGAAGGCAAAAAACCCAGTAAAGCATGATCCAATTTGCTCCTGCTGGGAAAAAATTCCTTCCTGATCCCCCGAGAGGCAATCAGTTATTCCCTGGATCAACATTACCTATAAATGTTAGTAGCCAGTCTTTTTTAAGGCCTTTTTTAAATCCTGGATCTATACAGTATGCACTGGAATATATTATATTAGTTATAGCATGTGGAACATTTTTTGAGATGTAAGATTACGTATATTATTTTATAATTAGTACAGCACTATTTTTTGATATATTGAAGTTTTGCATCAATCATAGGCTCCTTAGGTCCTTCGGTTGTTGGTGTTTCCTCTTCACCCCCCACAGCTGCCGCTGGATGACACAGGGGAGCTGGATACCTGACCAAACCGCAGTGGGTTGAAAATAGGTAGGTATATTGCTGTTTTTTTTGCCTTCCTCTGGATCAACTCTGGGTATAGGATTATAACATTTTCTTTTTCTATGGTTGAACTGGATGAACTTTTGTCTTTTTTCAGCCAGACTAACTATGTAACTATATAGAGTAGATCTTAGGGCTCGTGTACACGGGGCGTTTGGAAAACTCTTCTGAAAGATGGAAACTAACTGCTGGAAAACGCAGGTTAAAAACGTCTGTTTAGCCACGTTTGCATACCGCATTTATGCGCTTTTACGTTTAGAAGTGTTTTTTAAAGATAACCTCAGGAGACCTTCCAAAATGCCCAGAATGCACTGAAAAACAGTAAAAAATGAACTATTTCAGATATTTTGAGAGAAATAGAGAGAGCAGAAGCAGAGAGAGCAGTATGTGTTGAGATGACCTGTCTTCTCTGGTTGCATTCACTATGGATCCCATCATGAGTATAATGCAGCACGTTCTACCATTTTTTCCTTCACGCAAAACCTGGAACTGACTGCACTGGTGTACCGGGTCCATTTGAATACATGGAAAACGCTTTGCATGCATTTCTGATGGTGAAAAAAGGCTCTGGACAGCATCTGGATATGGAACAGTTAAAAAACGCTTCTAAATGCAGTTAGACGTGTTTACAAGTATTTGGCGGTTGAAAGGCTGATAAAATCTACTCCTGAAGGCATGTTTGGTGCGTAAAAAAAAAGACTGTAAACTCAACTGCCTGTAAACGACTGTAAACGATGATGTGTACATGGACCAGGGGCGGACTGACCATATGGAAACTCGGGCACTGCCTGAGGGCCCGGGGTCAGTAGAGGGCCCCATGAGATGCCCCTGGTACCTTTTGTCATAGGCTTTTTTTGAGTTTGGGCAAGGACACAGGGGCCCCAGATCCCCTATTGCCCGGGGACCCCATGAGTTGTCAGTCCACCCCTGACATGGACACAGAGGAAAATATTAGACCAGCTGCAATTTCTCCTGCGCTCTAGGGCCCAGATCGGTGGCAAATAGATGGAACCAACACCAAAACAAGCGACCACCAGTATATTTCAAGGTTGTGCAGCTCCAAAACAGGGCTGGGGAAGCCCAATCGATACTGCAAAGTGAAACAAAAAACAAGAAGCGCACCAACCTTGCGCATTACCTCAGTAACAGAATTTATTAATAGAAGATAGGTACTCACAAACAGCGAATAAAATCAGGCATGTAGTCCTCAAAGGGACTTCAAAGATAAGAAGCCAGCGCGAATCCCATCATGGGGGTAGACACTCAGTATAGCTGACGCGTTTTGAAGGCTGAGGAAGCTCTGAGGAAGAAGGCATAGCCTTCGAAACGCGTCAGCTATACTGAATGTCTACCCCCATGATGGGCTTCTTATCTTTGTTTACTAACAGTTCTCCTCCCGGTTTGCTCGGGCACACTGCTTTGGATGACTGTGCATAGCACAGCCATCCAAAGCAGTGTGATTACAGTGAAGAACACTGACACCGCCCCCCAGTAAAACACACCCAGCACACAGTTAACCCTTTGATCGCCCCTCATGTTAACCCCTTCCTGCCCAGTGTCAGTGCTTTTTATTACACTGCATTGGTGTCACTGGGAATGTCAGTGACACCAAGTCAGTCCCCCCCCCCAGTGTCAGAATTCCCGCCACAGTCCTGCTATAAGTTGCTGATCGCCACCATTACTAGTAAAAATTAAAAAAAAAAAATCCCAGTATATATACACCGTCATTTGTAAACAATATAACTTTCATGGAAACCAATTAATTTACACGTATTTTGCAATGACATGTAGCAGAATACACTTTGGCATTAATAATGACAATTTGATTTTTTATATTTTTTTACTGGACATGTTTAATAGCAAAAAGTCAAAAATATATATTTTTTTCTCAAAATTGTTGGTCTTTTTTTTATAGCGCAAAATATAAAAAATGCACAGACGATCAAATACCACCAAAAGAAAGCTTGAATTGTGGGAAAAAAGGACGTAAATGTCATTTGGGTGCGGTGTTGCATGGCAGCGCAATTGTCAGTTAAAGTAATGCAGCGCAGTAACGCAAACAATGGCCTGGTCAGGAAGGGGGGTAAATTCTAAGGAGGGCAAGTGGTTAAGCCCAAAAGCATTTCTTAGATGTGATAGCTGCATTTGTTTTCTTTTTTAGGCTTTTCTTTCACTTGGTAATTAGACACCTGCAGAACACAAAAGATTTAATTCGCTATTTAAATAATCTAATTTTGTTAAATTTGTTTAATTATTTTCAGAATTAGTTTTGTTTCGTTTTCAATTTCAATTTTATCCTATTCTAATTTAATTCAACCAAACTCGAATTGGCATTCAAATTCTAATTTATTTTATTCAAAATTCAAATTACGGAAGATAGTTATATTCTTTCAATTTTATCCTATTCCATTCTGTTTTATTGGGGTTTTTTTGTATTCATTATTATTTCATTTTCTATTCTTTTCTATTCCATTATTTTCTATTCTATTCTAATCTATTCAAATTCACATTTATTCTAGTCAAAATTCAGCTTTCGCAAGACACTTATCTTTTATATTGCAAAGCGCTGAGCAATAAAAATATTTTTATTTTATTCTATTCTCTTCTATTCTAATGAATAGTATTCTATTGTTTTTTTCTATTCTATTCTGTTTTTTCTATTCTATTCAAATGTATTCTATTTGAAATTCAAATTTCATAAAACAGTTATATTCATTCCATTTTATTCTAGTCTATCGTTTTTTCTATTATGTTCTATTCTTCTCTATTCTAATCTATTCAAATTTATTCTATTTGAAATTCGAATTTCAGAAGACAGTTATATTCTTTCTAATTATTCTATTCTATTGTTTTTTTCTATTCTATTCTATTCTTTTCCATTCTATTTTTTATTCTATTCTATTCTTTTATTTTTTTATTCTAATCTAGTCTGTTATTTGATATTGTATTCTATGCTATTCTTTTATAGTGTATTCTATTTAATTCTATTGTTTTTCTATGCTATTCTGTTCTATTCTATTCTAATCTATTATATTCTTTTACATTCTATTATTTTATATTCTATTCAAATTGTAATTTATTCTATTCAAAATTCAAATTTCGGAAGACAGTTATATTCTTTCTGCTGTATTTTATTCTATTCTATTGTTTTTTCTATTCTATTCTTTTATATTGTTTTTCTATTCTATTCTTTGATATTGTTTTTATAATCTAATCTATTCTATTCTTCTATGTTATATTCTATTCTTTTCGTATGAATTTGATTCAAATTCGAGTTGAATTTGATTTGAATTTAGTCCGAATTTAATTTTGTTATTTCGGATTTATTACTATTATAATTCAGATGTTCGGAGAACCGCACGTCTATTGATGATCTGATCACGTAAGCCATCTCTAGATGAGGTGAAAGTGCCTGATCCAACATGCTGGTTTTTTTTTAGAAAAATGAACCAAATGATAGCACAATTGTATGAGTAATTTTCGTTTTTTGATCAACACAACATTCAGTTTTTGACTCATCTATGGCCAGCTTAAGTCTGTTGTTTTAAAAGAACAAGCCCTCTTGCAGATTGTATTAGTTACAGGGATGAGACAAACCATTTACTACTTACAGGGGTGCTTACAATGATCAGCTTTTATCAGAGGCGGACTGACCATTTGGAAACTCGGGCACTGCCCGAGGGTCCGGGGTCCGTAGGGGGCCCCATGAGATGCCCCTGGTACCTTTTTCATAGGCTTTTTTGAGTTTGGGCAAGGACACGGGCCCCATGATCCCCTATTGCCCGAGGGCCCCATGAGTTGTCGGTCCGCCCCTGGCTTTTATTTATTCATGTAAAACCTTTATCCCAGAAGGAAAAAACTGCTGTAACTGCCTCTAAAGTGTTAGCTGGAGATTGGCTTTAATCTGTTAGTATATCTAAATCTGCTAGTGCCCTTCCTGTGTAAAGGTGGCTATGCTAGCCCTACATGGCCCCTCTGTAGGGTTAGTGTAGCCACCCACCTCCATGCATTCTTCACTGACACAGTGAGCACAAACACATGATGCTATCTCTGACTGTGCCAACAAGCGGATTCTCTGACAGCGCCACCCATGGCATGGAGGATTGACACATGAGCATTGCAAAACATGAGTGCAAGGTATAACAGGATATGGTCCAGACACAGCTACGCTACTCTTTAGCGAAATGCGTTGATGTCACACGTCACATCACGTGACGCAACTTCCATCACTTGGGAACTCTATGGTGACTGTGTCCTGGAGCGTTAGCAGGAGAATGGAGAGACAATTGACACATATAAAGTCATAAGGAGCAGCAGTCATTTTCCTAAAAGGACCGGATTGACATTTAGGATCCTGGAAGCACTGTGGACAAGCGGAGGAGTGGTAATGTATGTACCGCCCTTATTGGGAAACCTATGGACATAAGACCATTTAACACTCCCTGAACATTAAGTAAAGTGGGACTTTGTTACGTTGGTCCCAGCTCTCTGCAGGTCATTCACTAGGTCCCCCCGTGTGGTCCTGGGATTTTTGCTCACCGTTCTTGTGATCATTTTGACCCCACGGGGTGAGATCTTGCGTGGAGCCCCAGACAGAGGGAGATTATCAGTGGTCTTGTATGTCTTCCATTTTCTAATTATTGCTCCGCAGTTGATTTGTTCACACCAAGCTGCTTGCCTATTGCAGATTCAGTCTTCCCAGCCTGGTGCAGGTCTACAATTTTGTTTCTGGTGTCCTTCGACAGCTCTTTAGTCTTCATCATAGTGGAGTTTGGAGTGTGACTGTTTGAGGTTGTGGACAGGTGTCTTTTATACTGATAACAAGTTCAAACAGGTGCCGTTGATACAGGTAATGAGTGCAGGACAGAGGAGCCTCTTAAAGAAGAAGGTACAGGTCTGTGAGAGCCAGAAATCTTGCTTGTTTGTAGGTGACCAAATACTTATTTTCCACCATAATTTGCAAATAAATTCTTTCCAAATCAGCCAATGTGATTGTCTGGATTTTTTTTCTCATTTTGTCTCTCATAGTTGAGGTCTACCTATGATGCCAATTACAGGCCTCTCTCATCTTTTTAAGTGGGAGAACTTGCACAATTGGTGGCTGACTAAATACTTTTTTGCCCCACTGTACTTTAGTTCATGACTGAATAGGATAACAGTGGTCTTCATTTTCTGCAATACCTCTTATAGGAAATTTGTGTGGTGTATGGAGTTTTTTTATCCCACCTGAGACATAACCAGTTATTGAATGAACTTTCCTATATGAACTGCCATATCACTCCACACAGAATTTGACCATTGAATTGAGCATTTTGTCTCAAGCCTAGACTTTTGTGCTTTATTTAGTGCATCTGAGTCTCTTTCAGGACTATTGGGCCCCTAGAGTTTCTAGATTCACACATGGGGATCATTTTGAATGTGTTTTTTTTTACAAAATCAACAAAAGTTGCTGCATCATGAAAACCCATGTGTGAAACTACATGCGTCCAGACGCATTTATTTTTCGTTTGTCTTGTCTGTTTTATCTATTCATATTTGCAGTATATATAGCGTAAGCTGTTTGGGTCCACGTTGGTGTTTTATCAGTGTTCTATAATAAAATCATTGTATTATGATATTTTGCATTTAGAAGCTTTTTTGCGGTACTTTCGCACATGGAAGAAAAATGTATTTTAAATATATTAAAACAATATTCTTCCCAAATATATTGATATATATTTGAAATACTACAATTTTGGCAGTTTTCAATATATTTCAATATATATATATATATATATATATATATATATACTGTATGTTGAAATGCATGTTTTATATATTAAAAAATACATGAAAAATATTTTAAAAAATATATATTTTTTAAATATAATCTTCAGATTTTTTTTAACATATAAAAAAGTCATTTTAACATATATTTTTACATATACTTGTAAATGCATTCCAAAAATGTAAAATAAATGTATTTTTAAAGACATACAGTATATTTGGAAATGTATTTTTAAAAATATTTTTCAGATATTTTGTAATATATAAAAAACGAATTTCAACATACAATATATATTGACATCATACTGACAGCTTTTGTGTGCTGTTTTTCAGCCATCTTCATTGGCCTGTATGAGATGATGTCACTCTTGCGCAAGTACAGGAGGACGTCATTCTGTCACACAGGGATCAAGTCGCTGCTGTAAGCTGAGCTGTGCATGCACCAGGGGCATAGATATGTGCAGCCTATTGCATTAATATGCACACCCTGAAGCTCAAAACACACACACACACACACACATATATACAGTGTACATATATATATACAGTCATGGCCGAAATTGTTGGCACCCTTGATATTTTTCCTGAAAATCAAGTATTTCACACAAAAAAGGTATTGCATTAACACATGTTTTGCTATACACATGTTTATTCCCTTTGTATGTATTGGAACAAATATAAAACAGAGGCAGAAAAGCAAATATGACATAATGTCACACAAAACCCCAAAAATGGGCTGGACAAAAGTATTGGCACCCTTAACTTAATATTTGGTTGCACACCCTTTGGAAAACATAACTGAAATCAGTCGCTTCCTATAACCATCAATAAGCTTCTGACACCTCTCACCCGGAATTTTGGACCACTCTTCCTTTGCAAACAGCTCCAGGTCTCTCTTATTGGAAGGACACCTTTTCCCAACAGCAATTTTAAGATCTCTCCACAGGTGTTCAATGGGATTTAGATCTGGGCTCATTGCTGGCCACTTCAGAACTCTCCAGCGCTTCTTTGCCATCCATTTCTGAGTGCTTTTTGACGTATGTTTGGGGTCATTGTCCTGCTGGAAGACCCAGGATCTTGGAAGCAAACCCAGCTTTCTGACACTGGGCCCTACAGTGCGACCCAAAATCCTTTGGTAATCCTCAGATTTCATGATGCCTTGCACACAGTCAAGGCACCCAGTGCCAGAGGCAGCAAAACAACCCCAAAACATCATTGAACCTCCACCATATTTTACCGTAGGTACTGTGTTTTGTTCTTTGTAGGCCTCATTCCGTTTTCGGTAAACAGTAGAATGATGTGCTTTACCGAAAAGCTCTATCTTGGTCTCATCTGTCCACAAGACGTTTTCCCAGAAGGCTTTTGGCTTACTCAAGTACATTTTGGCAAACTGTAGTCTTGCTTTTTTATGTCTCTGTGTCAGCAGTGGGGTCCTCCTGGGTCTCCTGCCATAGCGTTTCATTTCATTTAAATGTCGACGGATAGTTCGCGCTGACACTGATGCTCCCTGAGCCTGCAGGACAGCTTGAATGTCTTTGGAACATGTTTGGGGCTGCTTATCCACCATCCGGACTATTCTGCGTTGCAATCTTTCATCAATTTTCCTCATCCGTCCACGACCAGGGAGATTAGCTACAGTGCCATGGGTTGCAAACTTCTTGATAATGTTGCGCACTGTGGACAAAGGCAAATCTAGTTCTCTGGAGATGGACTTGTAACCTTGAGATTGTTGATATTTTGCCACAATTTTGGTTCTCAGGTCCTCAGACAGTTCTCGTCTCCTCTTTCTGTTGTCCATGCTTAGTGTGGCACAGACAGACACACAATGCAAAGGTTAAGTGAACGTCTCTCCTTTTTATCTGCTTTCAGGTGTGATTTCTATATTGCCCACACCTGTTACTTGCCCCAGGTGAGTTTACAGGAGCATCACATGCTTGTAACATTCTTATTTATCCGCAGTTGTGAAAGGGTGCCAATACTTTTGTCCAGCCCATTTTTGGAGGTTTGTGTGACATTATGTCGAATTTGCTTTCTTTCCTCCCTTTTTTTGTTTTGTCCCAATACACACAAAGGGAATAAACATGTGTATAGCAAAACATGTGTTAATGCAATACGTTTCGTGAGAAATACATGATTTCCTGGAGAAATATCAAGGGTGCCAACAATTTCGGCCATGACTGTATATATATATATATATATATATATATATATAAAATTGGAGCAGGTAATTAATGTTATATTGCAAATCTTATCTGTTGAGGATCTCGTTAATGGTGGGCTCCCATAATTCCACCCATATAAAGCATCAATTTGTTTGTGATATATATATAAATAACTATTTTTAAATATTGAATACAGACAAACTTGCAATATTTCAAATACATGCCAATATATTTGGGAAGAATATTTTTCTTTAAATATTTAAATATTTAAAATATATTTTTCTTCCATGTGGGTTAGCCTTGTGAATTTTTGTCACCTATGGTAACCACTTTGCCTATACTTTTGGCCGATTGTTTTTTATTCTATTTTTTGGCTACGGCAACAACACTCAAATTGTAAGCGGAAATATGCTGCTATGTGTATTTGCAGTGTTATCAACCTTAAATATGATCTTTTTGGATAATAGGATATGTAGTCTTACCCCATCCCAGGACGATAAGTGTGCTGCTCAAAGCCCAGACCAGAAACTCAATAGGGTGTTTGAGGGGCAGAGTAAAACAACTGCTGGATAAAAACATTTTTTCATGCTCATTCTACAAAAACAAATGAGGTGAGCATAAGTATTTGAAGGTAAACTTTCAGATATGTTTTACTTAGGACTTAGCGACTATTTAAACTTGCTATAGCAATTTTGAACACTTGCAGTTGCACATTAAAGACAGCCTGCAGAGAAGGCAGTACAGTGGATTAATGGGCAGCACTGGGGTCCTCGGTTTTATCCCTGGTCAAGATACTGAGTGTGTATGTTCTTCCTGTGTTTACGTGGGTTTCCTAATACATTCCAAAGACATGCTGATGGAGAGGTGCAGAGTGGTGTGGCAGCAGTAAAGACACAGCTGCAGATAAACTCAAAACTTGTATTATAGAGAAATGCCATCTCATAGTAATGCCAAGTCAAGTCATTATATTTTAATGAATACCATGTGAAATATACCAGTCATAATATTTTATTGAATACCATATAAAAAAGCCCTGGGGCCGTCCTAAAATAAATTTATGAAACACAATGCTAACTGTGAAAGTCATAATTCTTTGTCGGAATTCTGAGTTTAAAAGACAAAACTCTGAGTCTGAAAATTTGAATTCTGAGATTAACATTTAGAATTCTGACTTTACTATCTTAGAATTCTAATTTAAAGTGCATTTTCTGCATTAAGGTGAAAAAAAAACCTTTTAAGAGTAGCTCCCTCCACAGCCCCCCTTAATAATTACCTGAGCCTAATCTTGATCCAGCGCCATGCTAGTCTACAGCAGCTCTCTTCCGGCTCTCACATACTTGGCTGAGAGCAAAGGCAGCCATTAGCTCCTGCTGCTGTCAGTCAAAACCAGTGAGCAGAGAGTGCGGGTCGGAACGCAAGCCCACATGAGTGACCACCATAGGAGAAGACAGGAGTGCCGGTGGAGGACCCAAGGAGAGGAGGATCAAAGCTAAAGGCGGACTGACCATTCAGGCATTGCCCAAGGGCCCAGGGTCAGTAGGGGGCCCAGTGAGAGGCTCACTGGGCACAATTCACTAAGTATCTTACCGCATTCGAGTATACATAGCATTTTTAAATAGAAAGAATTGCCGGTAATTAAAAAAATAATTTAAAAATGACGTGGTGTCCCCTCCTCCATCCATACCAAGCCCTTCGGGCTGCATACCCGGATAAGGGTCTGGTAAGGATCTTGGGGGGGGCCACATGTCATTTTTTTTAAAATTTTGGCATTGGGGTTCCCCTCAATACCCATACCGGACACGAAGGGCTTGGTATGTATGGAAGAGGAGGACCCCACGACGTTGCTTTTTAAAATTATTTTTAATGCTCTTTCTATGCAGCTGAGCTACAATATGTAGGTGGGGTGTTGCGTGGGTGTGGTTTTGGCTTGAGTGTAGGAGGAGACACAGGGGGCCCCGTTATCCCTTAATGCCTGGGAGAAAGTTGTCAGTCCGCCCCTGATCAGGGCTGCTCTTTGCAAAGCATTGCATAGAGCAGGTACACATAATGTCTTTGTTATATTATTTAAAATAAACCTTAAGCTCTAATGTCACTTTAATGATAGATCAGAATTTGGATATTAAAAGTCAGAATTCTGAGGATAAAATTTAGAATTCTGACTTTATTATCTCCAGATTCTGACCTAATGAAAAGTCAGAATTCTGTGGCTAAAGTCAGAATTTTGAGATTAGAAGTCAGCATTCTGTCAGCATTCTGAAATTAAAAGTCACAATTCTATATTTTAAAGTTAGAATCAAAATCAGAATTGTGAGCCTGAAATTTAGAATTCTGACTTCATTATCTCCAAATTCCGACTTATTGAAAAAACTGAATTCTGGGGTTAAAGTTGGAATTTTAAGTTTAAAAGTCAGAATTCTAAGTTTTAAAGTTAGATAAAAAGTCAGAATTTGAAGATTAAAATTTAGAATTCAGACTTTATTATTTCCAAACTCTGACTTAATGAAGAGTTTTAAAGCCCAAATTTTGAGATTAAAAGTTAAAATTTTGATTCATAATTTTTTTAAGGTGACCTTGGGATTCTTCTGTAAATACATAGCTGCATTTTGCTTGCATTATTTTTATTTCTGCCCCGGAGTTCAGCTTTAATTTACCAGATCACTTTATTAGTTAATATAACTTGAACTCCAGATTTTTGCAACTAAAATACAAGCTATTTAAAAAAACAAACACTATTATAATTTATATTGTTGCTAACAATGTATCTGTTTAGATCCCTGTAAACCAGCGGTTCTCAACCTGGGGGTCGAACGACGCTTCCACAGGGGTCGCCTAAGACCATCGGAAAACACATATTTCCGATGGTCTTAGGAACCGAGACACCGCTCCTCGCCGCCGCCACCGCCGTCTCCAGGTGTGGGCGGGATGACATGCCGCCCCTGTCATCTGGACACACCTCGAGATCAATCCTCGCCTGTGATTGGCCGCCGGCACTGTAGCTCAGGAGAGGCACACAGGCGGCCAATCACCGGCAAGGAGGTGGAGCTTGGAGAGGAGGAGCCGAGCGGCACCGCGAAGATCGAGCGAGTGAAGAGGAGGAGAGCGGCCGGAGAAGGAAGACATCTGACAGGTAAGTGTCGGTACCATGGGAGAGGGAGGGAGCGAGCGAGCCCAGGCTGGAGCAGGGGTCTGCAAGGTAAGTATCATTGGTGTCAGTGGGAATAGCGCCCCATCATTGGTGTCACTAATACCAATGATGGGGCACTATTCCTCCCACTGACACCAACGATGGGACACTATTCCTCCCACTGACACCAACGATGGGGCACTATTCCTCCCCCAAATGACACCAACGATGGGGCACTATACCTCCCCCACTGACACCAACGATGGGGCACTATTCCTCCCCCACTGACACCAACGATGGGGCACAATTCCTCCCCCCACTGACACCAAGGATGGGGCACTATTCCTCCCCCCACTGACACCAATGATGGGGCACTATTCCTCCCACTGACACCAACAATGGGACACTATTCCTCCCACTGACACCAACGATGGGGCACTATTCCTCCCCCAAATGACACCAACGATGGGGCACTATTCCTCCCCCACTGACACCAATGATGGGGCACTATTCCTCCCCCACTGACACCAACGATGGGGCACAATTCCTCCCCCCACTGACACCAAGGATGGGGCACTATTCCTCCCCCCACTGACACCAAGGATGGGGCACTATTCCTCCCCCCACTGACACCAAGGATGGGGCACTATTCCTCCCCCCACTGACACCTATGATGGGGCACTATTCCCCCCACTGACACCTATGATGGGGCACTATTCCCCCCACTGACACCAATGATGGGGCACTATTCCCCCCACTGACACCTATGATGGGGCACTATTCCTCCCCCCACTGACACCAATGATGGGGCACTATTCCTCCTCCCACTGACACCAATGATGGGGCACTATTCCTCCCACTGACAGCAATGATGGGGCACTATTCCTCCCACTGATACCAATGATGGGGCACTATTCCTCCCACTGATACCAATGATGAGGCACTATTCCTCCCACTGACACCGATGATGGGGCACTATTCCTCCCACAGGTACCGATGAAGGGGCACTATTCCTCCCACTGATACCGATGATGGGGCACTATTCCTCCTACTGACACCGATGATGGGGCACTATTCCTCCCACTGATACCGATGACGGGGCACTATTCCTCACACTGATACCGATGACGAGGCACTATTCCTCCCACTGACACCGATGACGAGGCACTATTCCTCCCACTGACACCAATGACGGGGCACTATTCCTCCCACTGATACCAATGACGGGGCACTATTCCTCCTCCCACTGATACCAATGACAGGGCACTATTCCTCCCAATGGCACCAATGATGGGGCACTATTCCTCCCACTGATACCAATGATAGGGCACTATTCCTCCCACTGATACCAATGATGGGGCACTATTCTTCCCACTGATACCAATGATGGGGCACTATTCCTCCCACTGATACCAATGATGAGGCACTATTCCTCCCACTGACACCTATGATGGGGCACTATTCCCCCCACTGACACCAATGATGGGGCACTATTCCTCCCCCCACTGACACCAATGATGGGGCACTATTCCTCCCCCCACTGACACCAATGATGGGGCACTATTCCTCCTCCCACTGACACCTATGATGGGGCACTATTCCTCCTCCCACTGACACCTATGATGGGGCACTATTCCTCCCACTGATACCGATGATGGGACACTATTCCTCCCACTGATACCGATGATGAGGCACTATTCCTCCCACTGACACCGATGATGGGGCACTATTCCTCCCACTGACACCGATGATGGGGCACTATTCCTCCCACTGACACCGATGATGGAGCACTATTCCTCCCACTGACACCAATGACGGGGCACTATTCCTCCCACTGACACCAATGACGGGGCACGATTCCTCCCACTGACACCAATGAAGGGGGCACTATTCCTCCCACTGACACCAATGACGGGGCACTATTCCTCCCACTGATACCAATGATGGGGCACTATTCCTCCCAATGACACCAATGACGTGGCACTATTCCTCCTACTGCAAAATTACAGTTATGAAGTAGCAACGAAAATAATTTTATGGTTGGGGGTCACCACAACATGAGGAACTGTATTAAGGGGTCGCGGCGCTAGAAAGGTTGAGAACCACTGCTGTAAACAAACTGTTCATGGCTTCTGTTTCTGAAGCTGGTAGATACATGAAAATCAGTAGATCCCCTACAGAAAACATCCAGAACAATTTATAGAGTCAGTGAGGACATGATGGGTTTTATTTACTAAAGCTGGAGAGTCCAAAATCAGACTCCCTTCTGCATAGAAACCAATCAGCTTCCAGGTTTCATTGCCAAAGCTTCATTGAACAAGCTGAGGTTAGAAGCTGATTGGTTTCTATGCAGAAGGGAGTCTGATTTTGGACTCTCCAGCTTTAGTAAATAAACCCCTATGTGTCTGTGACCACCCACCACCACCACCAATGACCGCTCTGATATTTTAGGAGGCAGAGGTGTGGCCACCCACAGATCTACCATTTTTAAAGTGAGATGACATTTTTAACACGTAGCATCAGATGTTTTGTCATGTATTGTTGTATTTGTCATGTGTATGCATAATAAGTAATATGTATGTGTACTTCTCGCAGACCATCACAGTCCTTGTCAGGAAAGGCTTTCTGTGCAAAGTTTCACGGCACATAAAAATGCATATGTGTAGACCCACGACTAGCCGGGCAGATGTGCACAAGAATGAGCATATGCACGAGCACGTTCGCACGTGCATGTGCACTTGCGCACACTTGTGCGCGCCTATTACCAAGACTGGCACAGGCCTACTACACTGGCTAATTGTTGGTTGGTCTGCAGCTTCTGTGTGTGTTATTCTGATTCCTGTGCCTGACTTCTGATCCTGACCTCCGCTTGTCTGCTACCTACCCTGACCTTTGCTCCTTCTCCGGATTCTGCCTCTGCGGTCTCTGCCTGATCTGCCTCCACCATTGCTGACATAGGCCTGTGACCTGATTCCTCTCCTGCCTGCTGTTTATGCCTGATCTGCCCGTCTGTTGCTGACTCGGTTTGCCTGACCCTGCATCCTGTTCATTCAGCCTGCACCAGTTCTGTAGTCTAGTACGTTCTCTTCTGACACGTCTACCTGCTACCAGCCTGTCCATTTCCACCCTGCCTGTTGTGGCATCTGCCTGCTGCTATCCATCTGTTATCAGCCTGTCTGGTGTGCCATCTACCTGCTATCAGCCTGCCTGCTACCAGCCTGTCTGCTGTGCCATGTACCTGCTATCAGCCTGCCTGCTACCAGCCTGTCTGGTGTGCCATCTACCTGCTATCAGCCTGCCTGCTACCAGCCTGTCTGCTGTGCCATGTACCTGCTACCAGCCTGTCCTGCTGAGACATCTGCCTACCTCCGGGTGCTCTGTTCTTGGCATCATTTCAGTGAAGTGGTTGCCACTACCTACACAGACTACTGGACTGATCATGGCACTTATACCTCACCACGCTCTCATGGCTACTGTTCCACTACTGGTGACGCCTGAGCTGTACGAGAGACCTTCCTCTGCACGTCAGGCTCACTGCCAGGTACGTGACAGTACTCCCCCTGATAATGTCATCTGTATTTCTCCCCAGAAGAATGGCACCATCTTGGTTCAAGCATCATCCAGGGTCACCATTTACTTCTTTAATTGAGATGCCAGGTCGGAGATAACATAATCATGTAGATCAGGGTTTTCCAACTAGAGCTCCATGCAACCATAAATTTTCTCCAGAGGTTGCTAGAGGTTTATCCACGCTCCTCTCTCCCCGCCATCCGTCAGCACTTGCCACGGTGCTCCCCGGGCCCACAGATGGGCAAGAGGAGCTTGGATAGGAGGCAGGAGCCTTACAGGGGATCTGTTCCAGTAATTGCCCCCCCTTGCACTTATCACCCTCCCTGTGCACTATATGTTTCCCCCTGCTGCCCAGGCCCCTTGTGTGCCCCCACTCCCGCAGTGCTACCAAGTTCCCCCTCTCCTTCCCAGTGGCAACTACAAGCACACAATAGGATCCTTGGTTTTTAACACCAGCCCGGGATACATATGTGATATCAACATTTACAGTGTCAGAAATAGGGAACATATACAATTAATGAACATTAAGGATTACATGTGTCAAAGGGAAAACAGTAATCTGAACCGAATATTACAAAATAGTCAAAGAATATATAAATTAACAGCAAATCAAAAAGAGAGGGAAAGCAACAAATTAAAAAAAAAAGGGAGGGGGGGGGGGTTCTTTCCAAGGGACATGGGGCAGGGAATAAGGGGTCAGAAACAAATAGTGAACAACCAGAAAGTCAGCTTTCTCAATTCCATGACTGGTCTTAAGTAGTGATTTTCCCTCATTGGAGTGTTCCAATGGAAACATGGTTTATTGTAATCTTCAGATTGGTTATGTGAGGAGAGGACAAGTCTTCCATGTTGTTAATGTCTTCAACCTTAGACAACCATAGTGACAGAATGGGTGGATCTGGGTCTTTCCATTTAAATGAAATACAAGGCTTCGCAGCATTGATCAGATGTTGGAGAACTGATTTCAATGTTTTAATTGGTGTCTTTGAGTCATGTAGAGGAAAAATGAGGGGTCCTTGGGAAGGACATATCTTTGAGAAATGCTTCACACTTCTCTCCACAAATGTGACAGCTTCGGACAAGACCAAAATAAATGTAGAAGGTCTCCCCTTTTTTTTAATTTAATGGCCTTTCCATTTTTGTCCTGTTACTTTTGGCTGGAGTTTTTATTTAAAAGACTCTGTATTCCTTTACAGTGAAATACTTTGCAATGTTCCCTATCGAATAACTCTCTTTCAGGCTTGTATTTAAGTGGAATTAATCAAACTGCGTTCTTTTCATGCGGTCTTTCCAATTAATTTGATGTAATGTAAGAAAAAAAATTATTATTTAATTAGATTATGATGATGAAATTCAAAAAAAGAAACATTCTAATAGAGTTTTCTCACCGAAGCCTACGTGTTCTGTTGTCCTCAGGGTCTTCTGTGAGCTCTAAACCCAGAAACAAATTGACCACCTGCAACTAGGGCTAAAGAGATTAATTAAAACATAAAAGCCTGCTCATTTGGTAAGAAATAACACTCGGAACTAATGGGGGTAAGATGCCTTACAGACAGGCATGAAATTAAAGAAGTACTCGGGTTTAAGCGGTAATCTCTAGTATAGAGATTGCAATGATGGTGGTTCTGAAATTTCTAAAGAGAATAGATTGCTGATCAATATTTTGGAATTCTTATTTGGGAGATTTGATATTTTGCAAATCAGTTTGACAGCCAGGTTAGAATAGGGTTGGGGATAAGGGGGCATTTGCCACCCAACCTCCAGTATTGATAAGATATATTGGGCTGGTCATCTCATATCATCATATGGATATTGATCAGTGGTGGACCTGTAGATAATGGCACATGTTGGGTATTATAAAGCTAACTGATCCCCTTTCAGACCTGCAGCATCTTTCAGAGGTAATCCTTCCAAAACAAACTTTGTTTGCAGCTCTGAGATGTCATGTGACCAAATGCCATGAGACACAAAAGAAGACCATGCTGGATGTCATGAAGAGGGGTATTACAATAATCTGTGTTCACCAGTCAATAAGGTACCATGACATACTTGACAAGCTATGCTTTCTTTAGCCTTCAGAAATTTGTCCTTACTATCAAAGGGCAAGTTGGTTGTGTTTGAATCTCCAGGCCAAAAGATTCCTAGTTCTCCCCTACTGACACCATTAATGGGGATATGATGTCTTACAGACAGGCATAAAATTAAAGAAGAACCCAAGTTTAAAAGGTAATCTGTAGTATACAGATTGCTATGATGGCTGTTCTGAAATCTCTACAGAGATATGATAATGTTCAAATCAGCAATTCTTTGACACCCAGGTCAGAACCGGGCTGGAGGGTAGATGGGCATTTTCCACCCAAACCCTTCTCCCAGGGCCAGTATTAATAAGATATATTGGGCTGGTGATCCTATGTCATAATGTAGATATGTAGGTCAGAAGGGGACCCATAGATAGTGTAACACGCTGGGCATTATAAAGCTATGTGAACACTTTTCAGACCTACAGCACTTGGTAGAAGTACATTAAGTTTTCCAAAACCAACTTCTATTGCGATCCTGAGATGTCATATGACTAAATGCAGAGAGCCACAAAGGAAGTTCATGCTGCAAATTGTGAAAAGGTGCATTACAATAATCCATGTCCACCAGTCAATAAAGCACCATGGCACACTCTCGCTACCATCAAAGTTGGCTAGTTGGTTTTGTTTGGTACTCCAAGCCAAAGATTCCCAGTCCTCCCCTGCTGAGACCCTACCAATGAGTTGTCTGTTCCTCCTTCCTGTCCATGAGAAGGATGATTGGCAGCAGCTCAGTAAAGTATGGCAGAGAAGTTGGGGTTTTGAAAACTTGTGGCATCACCTGTATCCCTGTTGCTCACAACATATCATGAGTTTCATAGAATATAGAAGATGGAATGGTTAAGACCTCTGTTGTTTTTTGTCTGTGTGCCATTGATTGCTGGAGGTAGTGTTGGGGGGATTTACTTTATGTCCCAAAGACATTACAGGGAGTAAGAAGAAATATCCGAGATGAGAAATTCCCTCGTCACCAGAACAGTTGTTTTCAATTGAGATGTTCCCTCTTTTTCTTTTCAATAAAAAACTGACATTTTTGTCTTTTATTACTGCTTGGACTTCAGCTTTATTATAAATCTTACGTTAGTAAATAATCCCTTCTGGCCGACAGTACACATACATGCGGCCTCACAGAAATGGGGGTCTGTGTCCATGGGGGCGCATATATGTACTGTATATCTCTCTTTGTGCACAGCACGCTCCCAGTACAGAGATTGGGCTCGTACTAACGATTGGGACCCAGGACTACCGGTGTCGGGTCACCTGATCACTGTGATCTGTCACTGTTACCCCCCCCTCCCATGTTTACTCTCTTCTGAATGATACACTGTATCTTGCTCTTCTTGCAGTAGAGGAAGATATAAACAAAACAAAAAAATAAACAATTAAAAATAAAAGTAAATAAAGAAAAAATATAACTAAATCAAGGTTTGCCAGCTTTAGTGTTAGGGTCATAGGTCAAGGTTGGGGTCAAAGGTCATAGTGTGCATATTTTGCATAGAATTAGAAAAAAAAAACTTTTTTAATTAGTATCAGTGTCACTTGGTGTCAGTTAGGTGGGTGTTTTAGAAGGATAAAAAATGGAAACTGTGCGCTATTATTGCTGAGCCTTACTACAGGAACAAACAACAACTAACATATACATATGTGGTGTCGTTACGATCGTCGGGAGCAGGAGAATTTATTTTGGATTGTTCTTTGGTGGTAAATTATGGTAATAGCAACAATTTTTTTACTATTTTTGAACAGTTTTTTCTTTGATAAAAAAAAAAAGCAGGAGATATCCGTTACCATTTACCAAAAAAGAAAGCCCAATTTGTCCTGAAAAAAAGCACAATCCACCTAAATACAAAGTAGTTGCAATGATATGTACAGTTTTACTAACATGTATCAAAGTTGCAAAATTGTGCTTGGGCATTAACATTTGTTTTACCCTCAGTCTCTAAGAGATTAAGAAAATAATGAAATAAAATTAAAAATATAAGAAATAAATAAATAAAATAGAATAAAAATATGATAGTGAAATCGCATTTTTTTTTCTTACAATTTTTCCACTTGGCTAGATATAGTAAACGAGCACACGGGTAAAACATTTATTCTTTTAAATTGTCAACATAGTTTTTTTCAAGGGGTCTACTTTCAAATCAAAGTGGAAATCCCCTTTAAATATACAGTATGAGGAAATAAAAGTTTGCATGAGATCCTATGATCCATTTGTATTGAATATTTGATATGGACATAAATTACCGCCAGGAATGCGGGATGGAGTCGTCTCGAAATCTTTAGTACCTTATTACAGCGAAAACTAGTTTTGTGTTGTAACTGGCTAGAGGCAAATCTCTTCTGCTCAATAAAAATATTGCCAGGTTATCAAGATCAGCAACCACACACATCAAGTCAGTGACATAAGACTCTGGAATACAGAAATTTATAGGTCTTTATATGGCTGCTCAGAGAGACAAAAGTACTGATGTGTCTCACCAGATTTGTTGTTTTATGGAAGAGGACAAAATAGCAATATAATGATAGAGGAAACTACTTTGCAAACTAACAGGGCTATGGAATGTTGTAGTACAAATAGCAATGATAATGTGGTAAAAGGATACACGTTTTGAGGCCTGTATCAGGTTGAGATTAGCAAATTGTTTTTGACTAGACATATGCAGTTTATTTCATTCCGAATTGAAATTTGAACAAATTTTCCACTATTTATATACAAATTCCGAATTACAATAGTAATGAATTATAACGAAACGAAATCTGGACGAAATTTGAATCGATTCAAATTTGAAAACACATTTGAAAACAAATTCAAATTTGAAAACAAATGCAAAAACAAATTAGAATTTGAAAACAAGAAAAGAATAAAATAGAACATAAAAAAAAGGAATAGAACAGAATAGAAAATAAAAGAATAGAACAGAAAAGAATAGAGGAAAAAAAGAACAGAATAGAAAATAAAAGAATAGAACAGAGTACAGTAGAATATAAGAGAGTAAAACAGAACAAAATAGAATAGAAAATAAAGGAATAGAATAGAAAATAATAGAATCCATGAGAATATAATAGAAAATATTAGAATAGAAACTCAAAGTACAGAACAGAAAAAAATAGAATCAATTAGAAGAGAATAGAAAAGATTAGAATAGAAAAGAATAGAGTAAAACAGAACAAAATAGAATATAAAATAAAGGAAAAGAACAGAATCAATTAGAATAGAATAGAATCACTTAGAATAGAATAGAAAAGATTAGAATAGAATAGAAAGTATTAGAATAGAAAAATCACATAATAGAACAGAAAAACAACAGAATACAATGAAATAGATCCATTAGGTTGGGTTGCAAATCTGCCATTCCAACTCTATACAAGTCCACTTCTGCATTTTCAGGTCTCTGTGGTCATGATCGGGCTCTATTCTTCCTACTCCCAACCACAGTGCTGCTGCGTAATTTTTTTACTCCCTCTGACCACCAAAGCCTGAGGCATTATCTACTCCCACTGGCCCCAGTCCAGCCCTGCTAAAGTCTGAAGAACAGTAAACTGGCCCTTTGTTTAGAAAGTTTGGAGACCTCTGCTCTAGAGGGATCCCACAGGTATGGCACATATATAATTACTTTGGTCCAAGTTAGACCAATACAATTGTGTAAAGGCTGTCATACCTGGAATTCGGCTTTAATGTTCTCCATTTGTCTGTTAAGTGTTTGCCCCGTGGTCATTTTTTTAACTGCTGTCCAAAATAAATCAATTTGGGTTGACAACCCTGATGTGACCACAGAGATCAGAAGTTTAGGGTTTGAAAAGTAGATTTCTTACTCAGCTTAATGGTCCAGCTGGTTGATGTGCCAAAACTAACAAAGACAGTGCCAAGCAAGGCATGGCAAGTCAGTAAAGGGAAGATTGGCTGCAGAAGGCTGGCAGGCAATCCTGGTCACTAGTCCTTTGCCCTCCATCTTCCTTTTGTAGGCAAAACTCCCAGAGTTTAGCTCAATGACAACAATGGCAACATTTAACAGGCACTAGGAGCAGATCAATTTTGTGGTCTGGAGATTGATTTGAGGTCTAGAGCACAGCAGGCTGGACACCATGCCGCCTGCAGGCCATAGGTAGGACACCTGAGCTTTAGACTATAATGAATTTACATTTGATATGTCTATTGTTTGAAACAATATTGCTGCATTAGAAAAATAAGAGAGTGATGGGAAATTCTATTCACCAAGGGTTCTGTGGAGCACAACCAAATAGTTGCTTTGCCAACAGGATGAATTGGTAAAACGTCATCCAAGGTGCCAGTGCTTTCCCCACCAAGCATCGGTGATCTTATTTTTATAACCTCTGGTGCTTATGGGAAGCAAAACATTTCCTCTTTTAACATTGGTAGTATAATTTATTATTAGGAGTAATATTCAATCATAATAGTTCCTTATTACAGAGGGGTCTTCATACATACTTCGTCATACAAGGTTGGTAAGGTAGAAAAAACACACCTAGTTGAATAAAGACACACAGAGGGCAACCCATTGGGGTGCACTGACACCCTGTTAACAGGTCTATTGGACCCATTTACTTGAGTGTATCTGGTTCAACAGCAAATCAAATGCCCTCTTACAAACCCCAAAGCACAAATGTAGCCAAAATAGCCCAATTTTTTTTTTCTTTTAACTTTGGAATAATAAATACATGTGATGGGTTGGTCTGTTATTTCCATTTTAGTCCCTGGGGCAGCGTGACATTGTGGTAGAGATTGTCACAAGGACAGAAAGGCACAAATAGTAACAATAAAAGAGGTTCTAACCCTTCCCAATTTTACTGAAAAAACAAGTGTTTGTTGCATGCTATGTTCCTTTCTGATATGAAAATTGTTAAGCCCATGTTGCTATCATGCTTACCAGCTAGACACACTTTTTATATTGAACACAGTTGCTCTGTGTTTCATATTACCTTACAAATATTATCTACTCACAGTACCAAAGAATGGTTTATGCTGGGGAGCCTTACTGGAGCCTTCACAACAGAAGATAAATTAAACTGTATGCACAAGAAAACAAGATGGTGAACTCTGCAGACTCTACAGTCAGTTCATAAACGTATTGTTACATAAAACGTGAGGGCTCAAGACTGGAATGTCCCTTTAGTTTGTAGACATGCCACTGGCAGGATTGGGGGGGGGGGGTGCCTCTGTTTTTCTATACATCCTTTCCGTTACCTTGCAGTCCTACAATGGCATGAGTTGGGGTGTTATAATTGCTACAAGTGGACATCTGAAGAAACAGGCATATGATACAGCCTTTGGTGCCCTAAGACCAGCATAATGATATTGACGGTTGGGTGCCTGGGTTGTCTACATCTTATGGGTGGCTGGAGTGCATAGCATACAGTAGTAATAAGCACCTGATAGAATCTAGAGTAAATCCTGAAATGAGCTGTTCTTGAGCATAGCACTGTTTCCCTTTTTTCCAAAGGGTTGGATCCCAAGCCAAGAGGGTGTGAGTCTAGAGATCATGTGGCCCTGTAGTGATCCTGCTGGAGGCAGAAAGCTGGAATAGAGTAACACTAGGACTTGTTTTTTTTTTCAGCAAAGCACACGCTCGTCTTTCTAAGGAGCTTGTGCCTCATCAAAACTTCTGAAAAACACTTTATCACTGTGTGATTCACCTTTCAATACCTGTGAGTGCCACACAATCTTTTGGATTATATGTATTACAATCATTGCTGGGCACCCAGGCCCTTTTTCTCTCTGATATACAGTATGTGCAGTGGCAACAACTGGATTGTACAGTATATACATATATTTAGTACATTTGAAGTGTAGACCCTCTTCAAATATCTACTTCCCTTTTTCACACTGTATCGACAGTGCCTATGGTCAGGTCTACTGGAAAATTTTACTCTCTCACATAAAAGTGAGTCAGTGACCAGACTATGGACAAGCTATGGACAATCCGGGGAGTTTGTCATCAATACATTTGATCAGACTTTCAATAAATAGGGGACACTGCTCTGGAAGGGTTTTTTGCGAGCATTCTCCCATTCTCCCTTGTGAAGAGGTCTCCTGTGAGCTGAAACTGTGCTTGGAGAGAGGATCCAGGGTTGGATCCCAAGCCAAAAGAGTGTGAGCCTAGAGGTCATGTGGCCCTTAAGTGATCCTGCTAGATGCAGAGAGCTGGAATAGAGTAACACTGGGACTTTATCTATCCTGGCTGTTGTGTTCCAGAGGAGGATGCTCTGTAATGCTCCTAGATGCAGAGACCAACAACTGCCAACTAAGGGGCTGTAGGAGCCCCTGAAGAGTTTGGGTATTCCCAGGGGTGGACTGACAACTCATGGGGCCCCCGGACAATAGGGGATCATGGAGCCCCTGTGTCCTTGCCCAAACTCAAAAAAGCCTATGAAAAAGGTACCAGGGGCATCTCATGGGGCCCTTTACTGACCCTGGGCCCTCGGGCAGTGCCCAAGTTTCCAAATGGTCAGTCTGCCCCTGGGTATTCCATTGCCTCTTGTTAAAAAGTTTAAATGCACCTTGAAGAACTGCATTATGCTCATTGCCTTCTTCATGGAAGGACTAAAGAGCAAGGAAGGCCATCCCAACTCTCATTTAGGCTCAGGTCATCCCCCCCGAAACACCCTTAGAATGAATATATATATGTGTATATATATATATATATATATCTCACAAGCTCTTCTTCCTCAGGAGCTTGTGCTTCATCGAAACTTTGGTAAAAAAACTTCACCACTTTCAATACCTGTGAGTGCCACACAATCTTTTGGATTATATGTATTACAATCATTGCTGGGCACCCAGGCCCTTTTTCTCTCTGATATACAGTATGTGCAGTGGCAACAACTGGATTATACAGTATATACATATATAAAGTACATGTGAAGTGTAGAACCTCCTCAAATATCTACTTCACTTTTCTGAAACATTTCTTGTTACCTTTTTTTCTTTGGGGGAGGGCAAGGGCAATATAAAGTAAACACTTAAAACTTCAGACACCCCTTGTCTTGGTGGTTGCCATATGGTGAAAATGCTGGTGGGATTGTTTGCGCAGAATTATTCGACACTTGTGACACTGCCTTCACACTCTTTAGAAAGCCCATAAAAAGCGTGAAATAGATCAGACAAGGAGGAATGTAGCATAGTAATTTGTAAGTGTTCCATGCATGAATTTTCTCAAAAACCATCAAGCAGATTTGCACATTGAAATGTAAATCCCCGACTAAGCTCTATATATGTCTTCGGATTGCCTGCATCTTTCAATAGGATTATTCACACTGTATTTTCTTGTTATTGGAACCTTAGTTAACCCATTTTTCATCTTTTTTTTTTTCATCTCTACGTAGGAAGTCCCTTGGTACCTGTGTTACGACAATGTACATCAAGCCACCCCCAAAAGGACATTCTACTGTGTGTCCAATTAGTGAAGTCTTTGCAGTTATATTTTTGTTTGTGTATGCACCCCAATAAATCTTTTATTATCTACTTTTTTTCTCTGCCTGCCTCCCAGCTGTGTTGTATTTATTATTTGTATTTATTACAGATATTTATATAGCGCAGATAATTTACTCATTAATTTACTTTCTATATGTTTTACTTATATATTATACATTCACATCAGTTAATACAGGTTCTCTTTATTCAAAAAGGGTTGTGTACCAGTATAATATGAGTGATGTCGGTTGATTTTGTGTTGACTTTGGTGGAGTCTAAAAAGAACATTATTACCATTAAACTTGTGTAGCTGGAATAATAAAATCAAACGTCTCCTTTTTTTCTGGATCAGTTGTATTTAGTGCAGCTTTTTGGTATATCAAAATTTTGGTGCATGGAATTATTTGCATTGTGGTTTAGGCATTTATGGCGCATATTCTTTGGGATACTATAATTTTCATCTGGATGATAAAAAAAGAATTATGGCTGATCTTGATGTTTAAAGAAGTTAGATTTAGGTCGAGATGTAAAGGTTAAGGGTTGTTTGAAGTTCTCTTGATAGTTCACTCCACCTCACACCAATACTTACCTACTCCATGCTTCTCCCCACCATGTTTGTCTGTACCTTGTCTATGAAGCCCTGTTGACCCTCCGACACAGACCAACACTGTTTTTACACAGGGCTGTTTATTCAGGACTGCAACAAGCAAGAAAGCAGCATTGGACTTTCCCACAAGACAGTGGTTGAGCTTGGTGATTAACCACAGATAAATTGAGTGTTGGGTGGTAGAAGCAAGAGAAAAGGTTATTTGCTCACAATCTATTTTCAGGACTGGAAGAAAAACAGAGTCTCCTATTAAGGGAACTTTGCCCATTCATGGTCACTTTGGTAGATTGGTAGACATAAGGGTTAGGTTCAAGTTTAGGTCTGGGGCTTTGGTTGACCTTGAGGCTTACAGTTACTGTAGAATTCGGGTTGAGTTTAAGGATCAGTAACTTACAATTACTTTTTCACGTAAGATTATTTAGCTTTCTCAGGTGTGATAAATGTGCCATTAAACATAACATGATCAAAAATGTCAGTCCCAAGGCTTGAGTAAATATAATTGTATGAGCCATAATTCTCAGTAAATCTGTCCAGTTTGCTCCAAGCCAAGGCTTACAAGAAAGCAGCAACTAGCTTCAGTAGCAAACCCAGTTTACTCAGTATTATTATTATTATACAGGATTCATATAGCTCCAACAGTTTGCTCAGTGCTGTACATTATAATGGGAGACAGTACACGACACAGTACAGTAACAATACAATTCAATACACGAGGGGTTCGAGGGACCTGCTCCTTGGAGCTTACAATCTAGGAGGGAGGGGATAGTGGTACAGGAGGAAATAGCTGTGGGGGATTGAGTGGTAGGAAGAGTGGAGGAGATCGGCAATTAGGTGAGGGTGGGGTAGGCTTCCCTGAATTGATGGGTTTTCAGGGTGCGCCTAAAGGTGAGGAGAGTAGGTGATAGTCTGATGGATTGGGATAGGGAGTTCCAGAGGATGGGGGAAGCCCTGGAGAAGTCCTGGAGATGGGCATAGGAGGAGGAGACCAGGGAACTAGAGAGTAGGAGGTCTTGTGAGGAGCGGAGAGTGCGTTTTGGGTGGTATTTGGATATCAGATCGGTGATGTAGTTTGGGGCAGTGTTATGAACAGCTTTGTAGGACAATGTTAGCATTTTGAATTTTATCCGTTGGGCAATCGAAAGCCAGTGGAGGGATTGGCAGAGAGGGGTGGCGGATAAGTAAGCTGTAAAAGTGGTCCTAAAAGCCTTCAGACAGGAAGATCAACGTGTAAAGGCCTAAAAATGAAGCAGTGTTCTTTTTGTGAGTGTGTTACAGTTAATTATGCACCATATTTCAAAAGACCACTTACTAATCACTCCCATGCTCCAGAGCTCTCTGCCGAGCCCCTCAGGTAGCCGGGACTCTAAGTAATGTCACTGGTCTACTTTTTATCTTTTCATTCTCATTATTATTAATCAATTTCAACATCTAAAAAATACACCAAAAAATATTACAATTAACTATATCACAAAGAAATAGCTTCACTTCCAATGGATCTTAACTAACAACGTCCCAGACCAAAAAACCCCCAAAAACACCCTCTTTCAGCTATACAATTATTCCATGGTTTAATTACCAGCTCCCTAATAAAAACCCGGCATAGTATGCTAGCTACTAGAGATGAGCGAATCGAAGTATCCGAAGTGGAATTCGAGTCGAATTTCGGAAAAATTTCGATTCGTGCCGAATCCGAAAAACAGCCTAATTCGGACGCGCGAATCGAAATTTTTCCGAAAATGGCGGCTGACATGTGCGGCGACGGAGCGGGGATGTCGGGGAAGGCGCGCAGACAAGGCGCGCTGCCCCATAATGCATTCCTCAACGACATGTGATCGCATCAGCCAATCAGCAGCCAGCCAGCCAGCACTGTGTAATGGTCGAGGTATATATAGCGGCCATTTTGGAAATCTTCATTTGCCTGCAGTCATTGAACAGAGGCAGACCGCTCTGTACTAGGGACAGGGACAGAGTTAGGGCCACAGAAACGAGAATTGGGGACAGAGAGAAGTTACTTAGGGACAGAGAACCATTACTCAGGGACACAGACTTGTTAATGAGGGCCACAGAATCGTTATTTAGGGACAAAGAAACGCTAGTTAGGGCCACAGAATTCATACTCAGGGACAGACAGAATTGTTACTCAGTGCCAGAGAATTGTTACTTAGGGCCACAGAAACGTTATTAGGGCCACAGAATTTTTACTCAGGGACAGACAGAATTGTTACTGAGTGCCAGAGAATTGTTACTCAGGGACAGACAGAATTGTTACTGAGTGCCAGAGAATTCTTACTCAGGGCCACAGAATTCATTCTCAGGGACAGACAGAATTGTTACTCAGGGACAGACAGAATTGTTACTGAGTGCCAGAGAATTGTTACTCAGGGACAGACAGAATTGTTACTGAGTGCCAGAGAATTGTTACTCAGGGACAGACAGAATTGTTACTGAGTGCCAGAGAATTGTTACTCTCACAGACACAAAATTGTTACTTGCACAGACACAGAATTGTTACTTGCACAGACACACAATTGTTACTCAGGGCCACAGAATTCATACTCAGGGACAGACAGAATTGTTACTGAGTGCCAGAGAATTCTTACTCAGGGCCACAGAATTCATACTCAGGGACAGACAGAATTGTTACTCAGGGACAGACAGAATTGTTACTGAGTGCCAGAGAATTGTTACTCAGGGACAGACAGAATTGTTACTGAGTGCCAGAGAATTCTTACTCAGGGACAGACAGAATTGTTACTGAGTGCCAGAGAATTGTTACTCTCACAGACACAAAATTGTTACTTGCACAGACACAGAATTGTTACTCGCACAGAGACAGAATTGTTACTCAGGGCCACAGAATTCATACTCAGGGACAGACAGAATTGTTACTGAGTGCCAGAGAATTGTTACTCAGGGACAGACAGAATTGTTACTGAGTGCCAGAGAATTGTTACTCTCACAGACACAAAATTGTTACTTGCACAGACACAGAATTGTTACTTGCACAGACACACAATTGTTACTCAGGGCCACAGAATTCATACTCAGGGACAGACAGAATTGTTACTGAGTGCCAGAGAATTCTTACTCAGGGCCACAGAATTCATACTCAGGGACAGACAGAATTGTTACTCAGGGACAGACAGAATTGTTACTGAGTGCCAGAGAATTGTTACTCAGGGACAGACAGAATTGTTACTGAGTGCCAGAGAATTGTTACTCTCACAGACACAAAATTGTTACTTGCACAGACACAGAATTGTTACTTGCACAGACACACAATTGTTACTCAGGGCCACAGAATTCATACTCAGGGACAGACAGAATTGTTACTGAGTGCCAGAGAATTGTTACTCAGGGACAGACAGAATTGTTACTGAGTGCCAGAGAATTGTTACTCTCACAGACACAAAATTGTTACTTGCACAGACACAGAATTGTTACTTGCACAGACACACAATTGTTACTGAGTGCCAGAGAATTGTTACTCAGGGACAGACAGAATTGTTACTGAGTGCCAGAGAATTGTTACTCAGGGACAGACAGAATTGTTACTGAGTGCCAGAGAATTGTTACTCAGGGACAGACAGAATTGTTACTGAGTGCCAGAGAATTGTTACTCTCACAGACACAAAATTGTTACTTGCACAGACACAGAATTGTTACTCGCACAGAGACAGAATTGTTACTCAGGGCCACAGAATTCATACTCAGGGACAGACAGAATTGTTACTGAGTGCCAGAGAATTGTTACTCAGGGACAGACAGAATTGTTACTGAGTGCCAGAGAATTGTTACTCTCACAGACACAAAATTGTTACTTGCACAGACACAGAATTGTTACTTGCACAGACACACAATTGTTACTCAGGGCCACAGAATTCATACTCAGGGACAGACAGAATTGTTACTGAGTGCCAGAGAATTGTTACTCAGGGACAGACAGAATTGTTACTGTGCCAGAGAATTGTTACTCAGGGACAGACAGAATTGTTACTGAGTGCCAGAGAATTGTTACTCTCACAGACACAAAATTGTTACTTGCACAGACACAGAATTGTTACTCGCACAGAGACAGAATTGTTACTCAGGGCCACAGAATTCATACTCAGGGACAGACAGAATTGTTACTGAGTGCCAGAGAATTGTTACTCAGGGACAGACAGAATTGTTACTGAGTGCCAGAGAATTGTTACTCTCACAGACACAAAATTGTTACTTGCACAGACACAGAATTGTTACTTGCACAGACACACAATTGTTACTCAGGGCCACAGAATTCATACTCAGGGACAGACAGAATTGTTACTGAGTGCCAGAGAATTGTTACTCAGGGACAGACAGAATTGTTACTGAGTGCCAGAGAATTGTTACTCTCACAGACACAAAATTGTTACTTGCACAGACACAGAATTGTTACTCGCACAGAGACAGAATTGTTACTCAGGGCCACAGAATTCATACTCAGGGACAGACAGAATTGTTACTGAGTGCCAGAGAATTGTTACTCAGGGAAGACAGAATTGTTACTGAGTGCCATAGAATTGTTACTCAGGGACAGACAGAATTGTTACTGAGTGCCAGAGAATTGTTACTCTCACAGACACAAAATTGTTACTTGCACAGACACAGAATTGTTACTCGCACAGAGACAGAATTGTTACTCAGGGCCACAGAATTCATACTCAGGGACAGACAGAATTGTTACTGAGTGCCAGAGAATTGTTACTCAGGGACAGACAGAATTGTTACTGAGTGCCAGAGAATTGTTACTCTCACAGACACAAAATTGTTACTTGCACAGACACAGAATTGTTACTTGCACAGACACACAATTGTTACTGAGTGCCAGAGAATTGTTACTCAGGGACAGACAGAATTGTTACTGAGTGCCAGAGAATTGTTACTCAGGGACAGACAGAATTGTTACTGAGTGCCAGAGAATTGTTACTCAGGGACAGACAGAATTGTTACTGAGTGCCAGAGAATTGTTACTCTCACAGACACAAAATTGTTACTTGCACAGACACAGAATTGTTACTCGCACAGAGACAGAATTGTTACTCAGGGCCACAGAATTCATACTCAGGGACAGACAGAATTGTTACTGAGTGCCAGAGAATTGTTACTCAGGGACAGACAGAATTGTTACTGAGTGCCAGAGAATTGTTACTCTCACAGACACAAAATTGTTACTTGCACAGACACAGAATTGTTACTTGCACAGACACACAATTGTTACTCAGGGCCACAGAATTCATACTCAGGGACAGACAGAATTGTTACTGAGTGCCAGAGAATTCTTACTCAGGGCCACAGAATTCATACTCAGGGACAGACAGAATTGTTACTCAGGGACAGACAGAATTGTTACTGAGTGCCAGAGAATTGTTACTCAGGGACAGACAGAATTGTTACTGAGTGCCAGAGAATTGTTACTCTCACAGACACAAAATTGTTACTTGCACAGACACAGAATTGTTACTTGCACAGACACACAATTGTTACTCAGGGCCACAGAATTCATACTCAGGGACAGACAGAATTGTTACTGAGTGCCAGAGAATTGTTACTCAGGACACTAATCGTTGAATTAAATAGTATGTCAGACAACATGCAGAGGAGTGGCAGAGGAGGCAGGCAATGTTTTAGGAGCGAGCAGACGTGGCAGCAGAGGAAGGGGTCGAGGCAGCAGTATTCGCAGCCAGAGGCCAGTGCTCCCGGTGTCATCCAGCGGTCGTGTCTCCACCGACAACCCTGCCGTCATTGATTGGTTGGCTCGGTCGTCTTCCTCTTCCCAGGTCACCTCTGACACCTACAGCCAACGGTCGGTGGGTACGTCAGACACAACCGTTAGTTGGCATGGCCCGGGACCAAGCCCACTGAAATCACGTGTCCTCTACCTGCCCCTGTCCTTTGCTGTTCCCTCACCAAGCGAAGTATCGCATGCTGTGGGCTCAGCCCCACTGTACAGTGAGGAAGAGCTAACAGAGGGCGGTCAGGAACGGGGGGAGACATCGGCCTTTTCAGCAGCCAAGCGAACAAGTACTGGCGAGGAGAGTGGCTCGGTAGCCGGTCTAGAGACAGGTCTGTCTCCTGACCCAGACGCAGCCGAGGGGGCTAGTAGTGAGGCGGAGACCCTACTTGATGATGAGGAGGTTGATCGCACTTGGCAGCCTCGTCGTCATCAGGCAATTTCTTCCGCATCATCAGGAGAAGAGGGTGGCAGCTTGGCAGCGAGCAAAACAGTCGGTGGGTTGCCCAGGAGACAGCAGCAGGGTCGCATCAGTGTCAGTGGAGCCAAACGTCCACGGAGTAGAGCACCAGCTCCACTGCAGCCTACCACCACGGCCAGTAGTGGTGCCGGTGCGCACGGAGGAAGTAGCAGTCAGCCAGTGAAGAGTAGCGGGGGCAAAGTTTCCTACTCGGTGGTGTGGCAATTTTTCCTCAAGCCGCCCGAGGAAGTAAACGTAGCCGTATGTCGACTATGTGGCCAGAAATGCAAGCGTGGCCAGGGGGCCCATGTTGGGACTACAGCGTTGCGTCAGCATATGCAGCGTCACCATTCGGTGGCCTGGGAAAACCGTGATAAACATACGGCGGTTCTGCCTGCCCCAGCCCCCGCTCCATCACCCGCTCCGTTACTTGCTCCGTCACCCGACGTCGTCAATCGCCCTCTATCAGCCAGTCAAGGCTCCAACACCTCTGCTGAGGGGAGTTGTCGCTCATTGGCATCTTCCGCTCGTTCAGATGCTCCTTCTCCTGCTACTCCTCTTCTCGGATTCCGTCAACAGTCTTTCTTGGAATCCGTATCCAAGAGACAACAGTTTGCGAGCACGCACCCGACGGTGCAAAAGCTGAACGTCCTCCTGTCCAAGTTGCTGGTGCTGCAGTCCCTCCCTTTCCAACTGGTGGACTCAGCACCTTTCCGAGAAATGATGGCTTGTGCCGCGCCGCGGTGGAGAGTGCCAAGCCGTCATTTCTTTGCCCAAAAGGCAGTGCCAGCCCTGCATTCACATGTAGAAGAGATGGTGGGCCAGTCTTTGAGCATGTCGGTCTCTGCCAAAGTGCACGGCAGCGCCGACGTGTGGAGCTGTAACTACGGTCAGGGACAGTACATGTCATTTACGGCCCACTGGGTGAACGTGGTGCCGGCACAGCCGCACCAGCAACTTGGACAGGTCACGACGCTTTTGCCTCCACGTTTGCACGTCCTTGGTCCAGCAAGCATGTCCGCCTCTACCACCTCTTTTTCCGCCGTGTCCTCAGCCGCCACCCCCGTGCCAAGTCCCATTACCCGACCGGCATATCACATGTGCAGGGCGCAACGGTGTCACGCTGTGCTGCACCTGGTATGCCTTGGCGAACGTAGTCACACAGGGGAGGAACTGCTGAGTGTAATGAACAGAGAAATCGACAGATGGCTGTCTCCGCGCAAACTAAAAATCGGAACCATGTTGACTGACAACGGAAAGAACATGGTGTCTGCTCTGCGTCAAGGAAGGTTGTGCCATGCGCCATGCATGGCTCACGTGTTCAATCTGGTTGTCAAGCGGTTCCTAAAATCCACCATCCCACTGCAAGACATCCTTAAAATGTCACGTAAACTGTGCATGCATTTCAGCCATTCCTACACCGCAAAGAACACCCTCATTGAGCTGCAGCGGCAGAACGGAATTCCACAGCATCGCCTGATCTGCGACGTTGCAACAAGGTGGAATTCAACCCTACACATGTTAGACCGCCTTTACGAGCAGCGAAAGGCCATCACCGATTTCCTGATGTTACAAGCGGATAAAGGTACTCCCCTGTGTAACTTAGATGTCAGCCATTGGCAGCTCATGCGTGACACCTGCCGCTTGCTCAGGCCCTTTGAGGAGGCCACGCTATTCGTGAGTCGGCAGGACTATGGGATGAACGACGTCATTCCTCTGTTGCACGTCCTGGAACAAATGCTGTTAACAATGGCTGGTCAGGGTGCGGTAGACGTGGCGCACAGATCTCAACGCCACATGACCCCTGTGGGGGCAGGACAGGAAGAAGAGGAGGAGGTAGAGGAGGACATTTGTGCTCAGGAATTATTGAGTGAAATGGGTGGTTTTTCCACTCAGCGGACAGGAGTGGAGGAGCAGGAGCATCTGGTAGAGGAGGAGGAGGAGGAGACAGAGGACCCAGACGCACCGTGGCAGTATGCTGTGGAGATGGAGGCAGGGAGTCCCTCGCATTCCTTGGCACAAATGGCCCATAGCATGCTCGGTTGCTTGCGTAGCGACAGCCGAATAATAACCATCAGACAGAGGGATGACTTTTGGCTGTCCACCTTGTTGGACCCTCGCTACCGGTCCAAAATGGTGGCCTTTTTCACACCTGCTGAGAGGGAGGCCAAAATTACGTACTATAAAAACCACCTATGTAGTCAGTTGGTCTCTGCCTTTGTGCGCCAACGTCCATCCTCAGACACTGTGGGCCCTGTGCGCTCGCGTTCCGCTGGCATGGCAGCAGGGGAGGGGTGGGGTGGTAGGAGCAGTGGCAGCTCCACCAGCAGCGGCTGCCTCAGTCTGCAGTCGATGATGAGTAGCTTTCTTCACCAGCGCAGTGAGGAAACTACTAACCAGCCGCAGCAGCAGCAGCAGCATCAGGTGGACCTGGAGCAGGAGCTCAAACAACAGGCTTGGGCCTACTTGGACAGCACCCTGCCAACCGAGGTAGACAATCCCCTTGACTACTGGGCAACGAAACTTGACCTTTGGCCCCAACTAGCTGAATTTGCCCTTGAAAGGCTGTCATGCCCGGCCAGTAGCGTGGCATCGGAGCGCGTGTTTAGTGCGGCAGGAGGTATTGTAACTCCGCGGAGGACACGACTGTCCACCCAAAGTGTGGAGAGACTCACGTTTGTGAAAATGAATCAGGCGTGGATTAGTCTGGATTTCAAACCACCAGTTCCTGACACAACTGACTAAATCCGCCATGAATCATGCCTCAAACATGTGCCACTTTCAGGTCTCCTCACACTGCTGGTGTGTTGAATTTTTTGACATAGGGTGCTGGCAGATTACGGGCCTCCTATAGCTGCTGCCAGGCCCCTAATCTGCCATAGGCCCCTATATACCGCCTCCTCCTGCTGCTGCCAGGTCCAGAGTCTCTCATGGGTCCCTGTACGGCCTCCCATTGCTGCTGTCTCCATCGCCACACTCTGCTGCCATGTGCCACTTTCAGGTCTCTTCACACTGCTGGTGTGTTAAATTTTTTGACATAGGGTGCAGGCAGATTACGGGCCTCACATAGCTGCTGCCAGGCCCCTAATCTGCCATGGGCCCCTATATACCACCTCCTCCTGCTGCTGCCAGGTCCAGAGTCTCTCATGGGTCCCTGTACGGCCTCCCATTGCTGCTGTCTCCATCGCCACACTCTGCTGCCATGTGCCACTTTCAGGTCTCTTCACACTGCTGGTGTGTTAAATTTTTTGACATAGGGTGCTGCAAGATAACGGGCCTCACATAGCTGCTGCCAGGCCCCTAATCTGCCATGGGCCCCTATATACCGCCTCCTCATGCTGCTGCCAAGTCCAGAGTCTGTCATGGTCCCTGTACGGCCTCCCATTGCTGCTGTCTCCATCGCCACACTCTGCTGCCATGTGCCACTTTCAGGTCTCTTCACACTGCTGGTGTGTTAAATTTTTTGACATAGGGTGCTGCAAGATAACGGGCCTCACATAGCTGCTGCCAGGCCCCTAATCTGCCATGGGCCCCTATATACCGCCTCCTCATGCTGCTGCCAAGTCCAGAGTCTGTCATGGTCCCTGTACGGCCTCCCATTGCTGCTGTCTCCATCGCCACACTCTGCTGCCATGTGCCACTTTCAGGTCTCTTCACACTGCTGGTGTGTTAAATTTTTTGACATAGGGTGCTGCAAGATAACGGGCCTCACATAGCTGCTGCCAGGCCCCTAATCTGCCATGGGCCCCTATATACCGCCTCCTCATGCTGCTGCCAAGTCTAGAGTCTCTCATGGGTCCCTGTACGGCCTCCCATTGCTGCTGTCTCCATCGCCACACTCTGCTGCCATGTGCCACTTTCAGGTCTCTTCACACTGCTGGTGTGTTAAATTTTTTGACATAGGGTGCAGGCAGATTACGGGCCTCACATAGCTGCTGCCAGGCCCCTAATCTGCCATGGGCCCCTATATACCGCCTCCTCATGCTGCTGCCAAGTCCAGAGTCTGTCATGGTCCCTGTACGGCCTCCCATTGCTGCTGTCTCCATCGCCACACTCTGCTGCCATGTGCCACTTTCAGGTCTCTTCACACTGCTGGTGTGTTAAATTTTTTGACATAGGGTGCTGCAAGATAACGGGCCTCACATAGCTGCTGCCAGGCCCCTAATCTGCCATGGGCCCCTATATACCGCCTCCTCATGCTGCTGCCAAGTCCAGAGTCTGTCATGGTCCCTGTACGGCCTCCCATTGCTGCTGTCTCCATCGCCACACTCTGCTGCCATGTGCCACTTTCAGGTCTCTTCACACTGCTGGTGTGTTAAATTTTTTGACATAGGGTGCAGGCAGATTACGGGCCTCACATAGCTGCTGCCAGGCCCCTAATCTGCCATGGGCCCCTATATACCGCCTCCTCATGCTGCTGCCAAGTCCAGAGTCTGTCATGGTCCCTGTACGGCCTCCCATTGCTGCTGTCTCCATCGCCACACTCTGCTGCCATGTGCCACTTTCAGGTCTCTTCACACTGCTGGTGTGTTAAATTTTTTGACATAGGGTGCTGCAAGATAACGGGCCTCACATAGCTGCTGCCAGGCCCCTAATCTGCCATGGGCCCCTATATACCGCCTCCTCATGCTGCTGCCAAGTCCAGAGTCTGTCATGGTCCCTGTACGGCCTCCCATTGCTGCTGTCTCCATCGCCACACTCTGCTGCCATGTGCCACTTTCAGGTCTCTTCACACTGCTGGTGTGTTAAATTTTTTGACATAGGGTGCTGCAAGATAACGGGCCTCACATAGCTGCTGCCAGGCCCCTAATCTGCCATGGGCCCCTATATACCGCCTCCTCATGCTGCTGCCAAGTCTAGAGTCTCTCATGGGTCCCTGTACGGCCTCCCATTGCTGCTGTCTCCATCGCCACACTCTGCTGCCATGTGCCACTTTCAGGTCTCTTCACACTGCTGGTGTGTTAAATTTTTTGACATAGGGTGCAGGCAGATTACGGGCCTCACATAGCTGCTGCCAGGCCCCTAATCTGCCATGGGCCCCTATATACCGCCTCCTCATGCTGCTGCCAAGTCCAGAGTCTGTCATGGTCCCTGTACGGCCTCCCATTGCTGCTGTCTCCATCGCCACACTCTGCTGCCATGTGCCACTTTCAGGTCTCTTCACACTGCTGGTGTGTTAAATTTTTTGACATAGGGTGCAGGCAGATTACGGGCCTCACATAGCTGCTGCCAGGCCCCTAATCTGCCATGGGCCCCTATATACCGCCTCCTCATGCTGCTGCCAAGTCTAGAGTCTCTCATGGGTCCCTGTACGGCCTCCCATTGCTGCTGTCTCCATCGCCACACTCTGCTGCCATGTGCCACTTTCAGGTCTCTTCACACTGCTGGTGTGTTAAATTTTTTGACATAGGGTGCAGGCAGATTACGGGCCTCACATAGCTGCTGCCAGGCCCCTAATCTGCCATGGGCCCCTATATACCGCCTCCTCATGCTGCTGCCAAGTCCAGAGTCTGTCATGGTCCCTGTACGGCCTCCCATTGCTGCTGTCTCCATCGCCACACTCTGCTGCCATGTGCCACTTTCAGGTCTCTTCACACTGCTGGTGTGTTAAATTTTTTGACATAGGGTGCAGGCAGATTACGGGCCTCACATAGCTGCTGCCAGGCCCCTAATCTGCCATGGGCCCCTATATACCGCCTCCTCATGCTGCTGCCAAGTCTAGAGTCTCTCATGGGTCCCTGTACGGCCTCCCATTGCTGCTGTCTCCATCGCCACACTCTGCTGCCATGTGCCACTTTCAGGTCTCTTCACACTGCTGGTGTGTTAAATTTTTTGACATAGGGTGCTGCAAGATAACGGGCCTCACATAGCTGCTGCCAGGCCCCTAATCTGCCATGGGCCCCTATATACCGCCTCCTCATGCTGCTGCCAAGTCCAGAGTCTGTCATGGTCCCTGTACGGCCTCCCATTGCTGCTGTCTCCATCGCCACACTCTGCTGCCATGTGCCACTTTCAGGTCTCTTCACACTGCTGGTGTGTTAAATTTTTTGACATAGGGTGCAGGCAGATTACGGGCCTCACATAGCTGCTGCCAGGCCCCTAATCTGCCATGGGCCCCTATATACCGCCTCCTCATGCTGCTGCCAAGTCCAGAGTCTGTCATGGTCCCTGTACGGCCTCCCATTGCTGCTGTCTCCATCGCCACACTCTGCTGCCATGTGCCACTTTCAGGTCTCTTCACACTGCTGGTGTGTTAAATTTTTTGACATAGGGTGCTGCAAGATAACGGGCCTCACATAGCTGCTGCCAGGCCCCTAATCTGCCATGGGCCCCTATATACCGCCTCCTCATGCTGCTGCCAAGTCCAGAGTCTGTCATGGTCCCTGTACGGCCTCCCATTGCTGCTGTCTCCATCGCCACACTCTGCTGCCATGTGCCACTTTCAGGTCTCTTCACACTGCTGGTGTGTTAAATTTTTTGACATAGGGTGCTGCAAGATAACGGGCCTCACATAGCTGCTGCCAGGCCCCTAATCTGCCATGGGCCCCTATATACCGCCTCCTCATGCTGCTGCCAAGTCTAGAGTCTCTCATGGGTCCCTGTACGGCCTCCCATTGCTGCTGTCTCCATCGCCACACTCTGCTGCCATGTGCCACTTTCAGGTCTCTTCACACTGCTGGTGTGTTAAATTTTTTGACATAGGGTGCAGGCAGATTACGGGCCTCACATAGCTGCTGCCAGGCCCCTAATCTGCCATGGGCCCCTATATACCGCCTCCTCATGCTGCTGCCAAGTCCAGAGTCTGTCATGGTCCCTGTACGGCCTCCCATTGCTGCTGTCTCCATCGCCACACTCTGCTGCCATGTGCCACTTTCAGGTCTCTTCACACTGCTGGTGTGTTAAATTTTTTGACATAGGGTGCAGGCAGATTACGGGCCTCACATAGCTGCTGCCAGGCCCCTAATCTGCCATGGGCCCCTATATACCGCCTCCTCATGCTGCTGCCAAGTCTAGAGTCTCTCATGGGTCCCTGTACGGCCTCCCATTGCTGCTGTCTCCATCGCCACACTCTGCTGCCATGTGCCACTTTCAGGTCTCTTCACACTGCTGGTGTGTTAAATTTTTTGACATAGGGTGCAGGCAGATTACGGGCCTCACATAGCTGCTGCCAGGCCCCTAATCTGCCATGGGCCCCTATATACCGCCTCCTCATGCTGCTGCCAAGTCCAGAGTCTGTCATGGTCCCTGTACGGCCTCCCATTGCTGCTGTCTCCATCGCCACACTCTGCTGCCATGTGCCACTTTCAGGTCTCTTCACACTGCTGGTGTGTTAAATTTTTTGACATAGGGTGCAGGCAGATTACGGGCCTCACATAGCTGCTGCCAGGCCCCTAATCTGCCATGGGCCCCTATATACCGCCTCCTCATGCTGCTGCCAAGTCTAGAGTCTCTCATGGGTCCCTGTACGGCCTCCCATTGCTGCTGTCTCCATCGCCACACTCTGCTGCCATGTGCCACTTTCAGGTCTCTTCACACTGCTGGTGTGTTAAATTTTTTGACATAGGGTGCTGCAAGATAACGGGCCTCACATAGCTGCTGCCAGGCCCCTAATCTGCCATGGGCCCCTATATACCGCCTCCTCATGCTGCTGCCAAGTCCAGAGTCTGTCATGGTCCCTGTACGGCCTCCCATTGCTGCTGTCTCCATCGCCACACTCTGCTGCCATGTGCCACTTTCAGGTCTCTTCACACTGCTGGTGTGTTAAATTTTTTGACATAGGGTGCTGCAAGATAACGGGCCTCACATAGCTGCTGCCAGGCCCCTAATCTGCCATGGGCCCCTATATACCGCCTCCTCATGCTGCTGCCAAGTCCAGAGTCTGTCATGGTCCCTGTACGGCCTCCCATTGCTGCTGTCTCCATCGCCACACTCTGCTGCCATGTGCCACTTTCAGGTCTCTTCACACTGCTGGTGTGTTAAATTTTTTGACATAGGGTGCAGGCAGATTACGGGCCTCACATAGCTGCTGCCAGGCCCCTAATCTGCCATGGGCCCCTATATACCGCCTCCTCATGCTGCTGCCAAGTCTAGAGTCTCTCATGGGTCCCTGTACGGCCTCCCATTGCTGCTGTCTCCATCGCCACACTCTGCTGCCATGTGCCACTTTCAGGTCTCTTCACACTGCTGGTGTGTTAAATTTTTTGACATAGGGTGCTGCAAGATAACGGGCCTCACATAGCTGCTGCCAGGCCCCTAATCTGCCATGGGCCCCTATATACCGCCTCCTCATGCTGCTGCCAAGTCCAGAGTCTGTCATGGTCCCTGTACGGCCTCCCATTGCTGCTGTCTCCATCGCCACACTCTGCTGCCATGTGCCACTTTCAGGTCTCTTCACACTGCTGGTGTGTTAAATTTTTTGACATAGGGTGCTGCAAGATAACGGGCCTCACATAGCTGCTGCCAGGCCCCTAATCTGCCATGGGCCCCTATATACCGCCTCCTCATGCTGCTGCCAAGTCCAGAGTCTGTCATGGTCCCTGTACGGCCTCCCATTGCTGCTGTCTCCATCGCCACACTCTGCTGCCATGTGCCACTTTCAGGTCTCTTCACACTGCTGGTGTGTTAAATTTTTTGACATAGGGTGCTGCAAGATAACGGGCCTCACATAGCTGCTGCCAGGCCCCTAATCTGCCATGGGCCCCTATATACCGCCTCCTCATGCTGCTGCCAAGTCTAGAGTCTCTCATGGGTCCCTGTACGGCCTCCCATTGCTGCTGTCTCCATCGCCACACTCTGCTGCCATGTGCCACTTTCAGGTCTCTTCACACTGCTGGTGTGTTAAATTTTTTGACATAGGGTGCAGGCAGATTACGGGCCTCACATAGCTGCTGCCAGGCCCCTAATCTGCCATGGGCCCCTATATACCGCCTCCTCATGCTGCTGCCAAGTCCAGAGTCTGTCATGGTCCCTGTACGGCCTCCCATTGCTGCTGTCTCCATCGCCACACTCTGCTGCCATGTGCCACTTTCAGGTCTCTTCACACTGCTGGTGTGTTAAATTTTTTGACATAGGGTGCAGGCAGATTACGGGCCTCACATAGCTGCTGCCAGGCCCCTAATCTGCCATGGGCCCCTATATACCGCCTCCTCATGCTGCTGCCAAGTCTAGAGTCTCTCATGGGTCCCTGTACGGCCTCCCATTGCTGCTGTCTCCATCGCCACACTCTGCTGCCATGTGCCACTTTCAGGTCTCTTCACACTGCTGGTGTGTTAAATTTTTTGACATAGGGTGCAGGCAGATTACGGGCCTCACATAGCTGCTGCCAGGCCCCTAATCTGCCATGGGCCCCTATATACCGCCTCCTCATGCTGCTGCCAAGTCCAGAGTCTGTCATGGTCCCTGTACGGCCTCCCATTGCTGCTGTCTCCATCGCCACACTCTGCTGCCATGTGCCACTTTCAGGTCTCTTCACACTGCTGGTGTGTTAAATTTTTTGACATAGGGTGCAGGCAGATTACGGGCCTCACATAGCTGCTGCCAGGCCCCTAATCTGCCATGGGCCCCTATATACCGCCTCCTCATGCTGCTGCCAAGTCCAGAGTCTGTCATGGTCCCTGTACGGCCTCCCATTGCTGCTGTCTCCATCGCCACACTCTGCTGCCATGTGCCACTTTCAGGTCTCTTCACACTGCTGGTGTGTTAAATTTTTTGACATAGGGTGCTGCAAGATAACGGGCCTCACATAGCTGCTGCCAGGCCCCTAATCTGCCATGGGCCCCTATATACCGCCTCCTCATGCTGCTGCCAAGTCCAGAGTCTGTCATGGTCCCTGTACGGCCTCCCATTGCTGCTGTCTCCATCGCCACACTCTGCTGCCATGTGCCACTTTCAGGTCTCTTCACACTGCTGGTGTGTTAAATTTTTTGACATAGGGTGCTGCAAGATAACGGGCCTCACATAGCTGCTGCCAGGCCCCTAATCTGCCATGGGCCCCTATATACCGCCTCCTCATGCTGCTGCCAAGTCCAGAGTCTGTCATGGTCCCTGTACGGCCTCCCATTGCTGCTGTCTCCATCGCCACACTCTGCTGCCATGTGCCACTTTCAGGTCTCTTCACACTGCTGGTGTGTTAAATTTTTTGACATAGGGTGCAGGCAGATTACGGGCCTCACATAGCTGCTGCCAGGCCCCTAATCTGCCATGGGCCCCTATATACCGCCTCCTCATGCTGCTGCCAAGTCCAGAGTCTGTCATGGTCCCTGTACGGCCTCCCATTGCTGCTGTCTCCATCGCCACACTCTGCTGCCATGTGCCACTTTCAGGTCTCTTCACACTGCTGGTGTGTTAAATTTTTTGACATAGGGTGCAGGCAGATTACGGGCCTCACATAGCTGCTGCCAGGCCCCTAATCTGCCATGGGCCCCTATATACCACCTCCTCCTGCTGCTGCCAGGTCCAGAGTCTCTCATGGGTCCCTGTACGGCCTCCCATTGCTGCTGTCTCCATCGCCACACTCTGCTGCCATGTGCCACTTTCAGGTCTCTTCACACTGCTGGTGTGTTAAATTTTTTGACATAGGGTGCTGCAAGATAACGGGCCTCACATAGCTGCTGCCAGGCCCCTAATCTGCCATGGGCCCCTATATACCGCCTCCTCATGCTGCTGCCAAGTCCAGAGTCTGTCATGGTCCCTGTACGGCCTCCCATTGCTGCTGTCTCCATCGCCACACTCTGCTGCCATGTGCCACTTTCAGGTCTCTTCACACTGCTGGTGTGTTAAATTTTTTGACATAGGGTGCTGCAAGATAACGGGCCTCACATAGCTGCTGCCAGGCCCCTAATCAGCCATGGGCCCCTATACCGCCTCCTCCTGCTGCTGCCAGGTCCAGAGTCTCTCATGCCATGTGCCACTTTCAGGTCTCTTCACACTGCTGGTGTGTTTAATTTTTTGACATAGGGTGCAGGCAGATTACGGGCCTCACATAGCTGCTGCCAGGCCCCTAATCTGCCATGGGCCCCTATATACCGCCTCCTCATGCTGCTGCCAAGTCTAGAGTCTCTCATGGGTCCCTGTACGGCCTCCCATTGCTGCTGTCTCCATCGCCACACTCTGCTGCCATGTGCCACTTTCAGGTCTCTTCACACTGCTGGTGTGTTAAATTTTTTGACATAGGGTGCTGGCAGATTACGGGCCTCCTATAGCTGCTGCCAGGCCCCTAATCTGCCATGGGCCCCTATATACCGCCTCCTCATGCTGCTGCCAAGTTCAGAGTCTGTCATGGGTCCCTGTACGGCCTCCCATTGCTGCTGTCTCCATCGCCACACTCTGCCATGTGCCACTTTCAGGTCTCCTCACACTGCTGGTGTGTTGAATTTTTTGACATAGGGTGCTGGCAGATTACGGGCCTCCTATAGCTGCTGCCAGGCCCCTAATCTGCCATAAGCCCCTATATACCGCCTCCTCATGCTGCTGCCAAGTCCAGAGTCTGTCATGGGTCCCTGTACGGCCTCCCATTGCTGCTGTCTCCATCGCCACACTCTGCCATGTGCCACTTTCAGGTCTCCTCACACACTGCTGGTGTGTTGAATTTTTTGACATAGGGTGCTGGCAGATTACGGGCCTCCTATAGCTGCTGCCAGGCCCCTAATCTGCCGTAGGCCCCTATATACCGCCTCCTCATGCTGCTGCCAGGTCCAGAGTCTCTCATGGGTCCCTGTACGGCCTCCCATTGCTGCTGTCTCCATCGCCACACTCTGCCATGTGCCACTTTCAGGTCTCCTCACACTGCTGGTGTGTTCCATTTTTTGTCATAGGGTGCTGGCAGATTATGGGCCTCCCATAACTGCTGCCAGGCCCCTAATCTGCCATGGGCCCCTATACCGACTCCTCATGCTGTGACGTTGCAACAAGGTGGAATTCAACCCTACATATGTTAGACCGCCTTTACGAACAGCAAAAGGCCATCACAGATTTCCTGATGTTAAAAGCAGATAAAGGTACTCCCTGTGTAACTTAGATGTCAGCCATTGGCAGCTCATGCGTGACACCTGCGCTTGCTCAGGCCCTTTGAGGAGGCCACGCTATTCGTGAGTCGGCAGGACTATGGGATGAACGACGTCATTCCTCTGTTGCACGTCCTGGAACAAATGCTGTTAACAATGGCTGGTCAGGGTGCGGTAGACGTGGCGCACAGATCTCAACGCCACATGGCCCCTGTGGGGGCAGGACTGGAAGAAGAGGAGGAGGTAGAGGAGGACATTGGTGCTCAGGAATTATTGAGTGAAATGGGTGGTTTTTCCACTCAGCGGACAGGAGTGGAGGAGCAGGAGCATCTGGTAGAGGAGGAGGAAGAGGAGACAGAGGACCTAGACGCACCGTGGCAGTATGCTGTGGAGATGGAGGCAGGGAGTCCCTCGCATTCCTTGGCACAAATGGCCCATAGCATGCTCGGTTGCTTGCGTAGCGACAGCCGAATAATAACCATCAGACAGAGGGATGACTTTTGGCTGTCCACCTTGTTGGACCCTCGCTACCGTTCAAAAATGGTGGCCTTTTTCACACCTGCTGAGAGGGAGGCCAAAATAACGTACTATAAAAAACACCTATGTAGTCAGCTGGTCTCTGCCTGTCTGCGCCAACGTCCATCCTCAGACACTGTGGGCCCTGTGCGCTCGTGTTCCGCTGCCATGGCAGCAGGGGAGGGGTGGGGTGGTAGGAGCAGTGGCAGCTCCACCAGCAGCGGCTGCCTCAGTCTGCAGTCGATGATGAGTAGCTTTCTTCACCAGCGCAGTGAGGAAACTACTAACCAGCCGCAGCAGCAGCAGCAGCATCAGGTGGACCTGGAGCAGGACCTCAAACAACAGGCTTAGGCCTACTTGGACAGCACCCTGCCAACCGAGGTAGACAATCCCCTTGACTACTGGGCAACGAAACTTGACCTTTGGCCCCAACTAGCTGAATTTGCCCTTGAAAGGCTGTCATGCCCGGCCAGTAGCGTGGCATCGGAGCGCGTGTTTAGTGCGGCAGGAGGTATTGCAACTCCGCGGAGGACACGACTGTCCACCCAAAGTGTGGAGAGACTCACGTTTGTGAAAATGAATCAGGCGTGGATTAGTCTGGATTTCAAACCACCAGTTCCTGACACAACTGACTAAATCCGCCATGAATCATGCCCCAAACATGTGCCACTTTCAGGTCTCCTCACACTGCTGGTGTGTTCCATTTTTTGTCATAGGGTGCTGGCAGATTACGGGCCTCCCATAGCTGCTGCCAGGCCCCTAATCTGCCATGGGCCCCTATACCGCCTCCTCATGCTGCTGCCAAGTCCAGAGTCTCTCATGGGTCCCTGTACGGCCTCCCATTGCTGCTGCCTCCATCGCCACACTCTGCCATGTGCCACTTTCAGGTCTCCTCACACTGCTGGTGTGTTCCATTTTTTGTCATAGGGTGCTGGCAGATTACGGGCCTCCCATAGCTGCTGCCAGGCCCCTAATCTGCCATGGGCCCCTATACCGCCTCCTCATGCTGCTGCCAGGTCCAGAGTCTCTCATGGGTCCCTGTACGGCCTCCCATTGCTGCTGTCTCCATCGCCACACTCTGCCATGTGCCACTTTCAGGTCTCCTCACACTGCTGGTGGGTTCCATTTTTTGTCATAGGGTGCTGGCAGATTACGGGCCTCCCATAGCTGCTGCCAGGCCCGTAATCTGCCATGGGCCCCCGTACCGACTCCTCATGCTGCTGCCAGGCCCGTAATCTGTCATGGGCCACTGTTGTCGCTTGTTGGCATATTCCGCTCGTTCAGATGCTCCTTCTCCTGCTACTCCTCTTCACGGATTCCGTCAGCAGTCTTTCTTGGAATCCGTTTCCAAGAGACAACAGTTTGCGAGCACGCACCCGACGGTGCAGAAGCTGAACGTCCTCCTGTCCAAGTTGCTGCTGCCAGGCTCGTAATCTGTCATGCGCCCCTGTACCGCCTCCTCATGCTGCTGCCAGGTCCAGAGTGTGTCATGGGCCCCCGTACCGACTCCTCATGCTGCTGCCAGGCCCGTAATCTGTCATGGGCCCCTGTACCGCCTCCCCATGCTGCTGCCAGGTCCAGAGTGTGTCATGGGTCCCTGTACGGCCTCCCATTGCTGCTGCCAGGCCCGTAATCTGCCATGGGCCCCTGTACCGACTCCTCATGCTGCTGCCAGGCCCGTAATCTGTCATGGGCCCCTGTACCGCCTCCTCATGCTGCTGCCAGGTCCAGAGTGTGTCATGGGTCCCTGTACGGCCTCCCATTGCTGCTGTCTCTATCGCCACACTCTGCCATGTGCCACTTTCAGGTCTCCTCACACTGCTGGTGGTTTCCATTTTTGTCATAGGGTGCTGTATGGCCTCCCATTGCTGCTGCCTCCACCGCCACACTGTGGCTCCACACTCTGGTTTTGGCCCCGTGACTGCCCAAATGAGTGAAGTGTGCGGTGATTCTAAGATCGACGGCACTCATCTGCATGTCATACTGACTGACAGTATTATTTCTCTTCCCCAGCAGACTCCAAGGGCATTTAAATTAAAGGTACAGTGTTCTGCACTAATATTAAGTCTCTCTGAAGCCTAGAAACACCCTTTTTTAAGTTAAATTCACAGCGAATTTATTCGACTCGAATCGAATATTGTCCACGAATTCGCCGAATCAGTCGAATCGAATTTTTCATTTCTTCGCTCATCTCTACTAGCTACCCACTGTATGCTTGTTCCTACCTATTGTATTTCCTTCTTATTCACGTTCTTCTGAACTCTGTAGTTTGCTAAATTTTTCTGACTTCTTAAAAATTAACCATTTCTCCCATAAAAAATTTTGTCCTTAATCACGGCGCTTTAAACCAACAACCAACAATTGTGCAAAATGCTGAATTACTAAATCACTTTCTGATGATGCCAGTACGACAAAACGTACATCGTGGTGGGGTTACAGGAAGTAACGTTGGTTCATTGGAGATGCCCGGCTGTGGTGAGAGGTCTGAATAATCGGAGGCACTAACAGGGCTTGAGCTTGTTATAGTGAAGCCAGTGTTGTATGATAAAAATGCTGAGTAACCCCGGTGCAGGGCGGAATGCACAGTCAAATGTGAGCATGATAGCTTATGGATTGTAAGTTGTATATGTCAGTCGCCTAAATAAAAAAGGTGTTTTACACTATTGAAGCCCTTTATCTCCTCTATTTATGAAATCCCTGATCATGGTGAGAGGAAGGAGTGGTGGTACCTTGGATGATTAACCCCTTGAGCAAAGTGCTGATTGACCTACTCTAACAACTCACTCTGTCCAGTGAGTTTTCGCATGTGGTGGTGGCCCACTGCTGAACACCAGAGCACTTTTTGAAGGACACTTTATGATCAACAGCGTTTGGTTTGCACATTCTGCATGGAGCACCTTTTGAATTGTATTGCACAAGATAAAGGATATCTGCAAGCAGCACTTGAAGGACGTTATTAATTAATCGACGCTTTTACTCAAAGTTGCACTACATGATATTATATATTAATAATTTCACATTTTGCACAATTGTTGGTTTAAAGCACTGTGGTTAAGGACAAAAATGTAAGCACACACAGTAGCTAACGTGTTTTTTAGGTATTTAGTTAATAATTGTCACCACTGAGCGCAGAAGTTTAATACTTGTTCATTTTTCCCATATAGCTTCAAATTTCTCTAAAGTATCTTCCTACCTATGTGAAATGTAGAAGAAATGATGCAGTGTTTCTCTTTGACTGTGTCACAGTTAACTTGTGACCAAACAACTTCAGTAACTAAGCTGCCACTTACAGTATGTCAAATTGATATATAAGCTTCAGATTGCATTACAACTTGTGGGGAGCAGCATTGGAGTCCCTCAGATACCTCTTAAAGCAGTTGTAAACCTCAAACATAAAATATGAACAAAGCATATCCCTCTATAGTGTGTACTTGTCTCAATTAAGAGCACTAAGTATTTTTTTTTGTCTGCTGCCTTGTTTCTCTGCTATCAGCATGAATCACTTCTGACAAGTTTTAATAACACCAAGAGAAAAATGGTAACAGAGGAGAGAGCAGCTCATTGAGAGCCTTAGCTCTGTCCCTGGTTGCTTTGTGGAGAGGGGTATGTCTCTTTCCTCCAATCAGCTCTCAGAGCTCTCCTCCTGTTATGGCTTAATTAGCTGATTAGAGTGGGACACTTTGAGCCTAGAATATTGCACCTTTTCACAATATTCTCATTTTCTGAGATTGTGGATTTGGGGTTTTCATGAGCTGTAAGCCATAATCATCACAATTATGACAAATCACGGCTTGAACTATCTTGCTTTGCATGTAATGAGTCTATCTCATATATTAGTTTCACCTTTTAAGTTTTATTATTGAAATAAATGCACTTTTGCACGATATTCTAATTTTTTGAGTTTCACCTGTATATACGTGATTTTGCGCACCCGTGCCACCTTGTAGCAATATTTCTGCTATAGGGCAGAGCAGAAGTGGTTAAAATTCAGCACTTTGAACAGATGGAGAGAAGAGAAGACTGTAAATAAACAGGTACAACTTATGTAGGAGGATTTGTTTCATCTCTGTGTATCACCTGAGGCCAATCACTTCACTGGGTATATGGAAACGTTTACAACCACCTTAACGCTTTAAATTAAAACATATATTTTATTGGAAAACAAGCACTGGAAACTTATTGGATTGGTGCTATCCATAGGAAACCCAGTGGACACACGTTGACCCTACATGACCTCCGATGTACAGGATCTCTACTCTGAAAGCCAGTCTGTACATTGTCGACATGCCCAGTATGGCTTAACTTCATTTCTTCGGCTAGGTGAAAGAATTCTGAACTTCGCCACAGAACAAGTCAAGGGAGAAATGCAGTACTAATTAAGAAAGCCGGGCTTTATGCAAATGATTTTTTCACTCAAGACCGTCTAATGAATGCGCCTGGAGTGGATTTGTGTGTGTTTTCGCCAAACTGACAGCTGGCTCCGAGGAAGGTCAGGCAGAATCAAGCATTCACCGAGCATAATCCTTCAGATTGGCAGCTTTGCCCCGTGGTCACTATTTGATTATCTCCCAAATTGCTGTATTTCACAGAGATAATGATTTTTATGGTCACAGATTTGAAGACAACTGCTGTATCCTCGGGGTTGTCGTTGCAAAAGAAGGCACAGGCACTGCTGCTTCCTTGGGAAAGGGAAAAAAAAATATATAGACATATATGTAAGAAAAGTTGGTTTTCACATATTTACACTCCTGCCCCAGAACACAAACACACAAACACATATATATATATATATATATGTATATATATATATATATATATATTCTCCTTACAAATAATTTAAAAGAATCTCTTTACATAACTTCTGTAATAATAAACACTATAATAATATAGTATAATATTATGAACTCAGAAAAAGGTGTTACAAGGCTCAGTCAGGTCTGGAGTCTCCCCCAGGTTCCTTACTAAATCCACATAATCATTTCCTACACCATCCTCATTATGGGGACTACCATAGGTCTATGGTGGTCCCCATAATGAGGATGGTATATCCTATGATTATGTGGCTATAATAATATTATAGTAAAGCAGAATTGAATCCTGACTGTTTTGTCGGTAATATCACAGTAGTCGTAAAACAAGAAAATTTATCACATACATCAAAAGCCTAAAGCTGGCCACATACTGTTACAATGTGACCATACAATCTTCTTTAAATGAACAAAAACTAGGTATAAAGACAAACTTAAAACTAAAGCAATTCTTTTTTGAACCAGTCAGTTAGGCTCTCACACTACTAGTCATTGGAAGATCTAAAGGCAGGGATTCTTTCAGCAGGAAAGCAGTGGAACATATTTTTAGCACCTCCAGCACTGAATGTATGTAATGGCAATGGGTGCTGGAGTGTACTAGAGGGTCTATTGATGCTGACTGCTGGACAATCTATTGTCAGTGGGGCTTAAACTATTGTTTCTGAGGGGTCTATTGTTGCTGGATGGGATCTGCTTCTGAGGGAGGGGTCTACTATTGCTGGCTGCTGGAGGGTCTATTGATGCTGGCTGCTGGGAGATCTATTGTTGCTCTTTGGGGGTCTTTTGCTGCTGGGTGGATCTATTGTTGCTGGGCATGTGGTTTGTTGCAGGGAGTCTGTTGTTACTTAGGGATCTATTGCTTCTTTGGGGGATCTATTGCTGCTAGGGGGATCTATTTTTGCTGGGGGGTCTGTTGTTGCTGGCTGCAGGAGATCTATTTACTGCTTTTCTTGTTGTCATTACCAAATTCTATACAAATTACCTAGCACCACAAAATGATACTTGGGTCCTTATTCTCTAAAACACATGTCAAACACAAAGCCCGTGGCTGACTCTGGTCCACCAGGCCATTTCTTGTGGCCCTCAAACCTCTCCTGCAGCTGTGGCGCCCCACTCATCTCTGCCCCTCACCTTGTCTTAGCAGTTGGCAGCAGAGAGGAGGACAGAACTCCTCTTTCAGATCCTGTGGTTCTCCATGCAGCTGCAGAGAGGCTCGTCTTTGACATCCCCCCCTCTGGTCAGGAGTTGACAGAGAGGAGAACAGAACTCCTCCTACAGACCCTGCACCTCTCTGTGCAGCCACAGCACCCCCTCGTCTCCACCTCGCTTGGTCTCAGCATTCAGTAGACTGACTCCAGGCCTCCTCCAGACCCTGCACTTTCTGCTTCCCAGCTTCTTCCCCTCAGATGAACAAGGTGGGGTGGGTGCACTGTGATGTAAGGAAGGAAGGGGGGGCCCTTGACATCTGATGTACGGGTGGTGGGGTGCTCTGGACATCTAGTCTTACAGATACTACCAGCCCTTTGAGGGCAACCATATTGCTAATGTGACCCACAATGAAATTTCATTTGACACCCTTGCTCTAAAAGGAGTGGTACTGGACGGTGGGTAGGAGGTGAAACAAGGAGACAGTGCATGGAGGTGAGTAAAGGTGGAGGGGGGAGTACCTGCACCTATTCTGTGAGGAAAAAAAAATCCCTGTCTAAAGGAGAGTAGACAATCTCATTGTATACATTTGATCGGTTTTAGAAATCAACCAGGAAATTAAGGTAATTTTTTATTTATATTCCATAGCAATCCTTCAATGTGCCTCACCTTTCAGATTATTGTTCTGCATCCAGCATTCTCAATATTCAAGCCCATAGGTAATTAATAGTTCCCATACCGTAGTGGTGGCACCACGTAAAAATGTCAGTTCCAGTGCCACTGTGGCTAGAAAGGGCACCAGAGGAAGAGCTCTCCAGTGGCATTAGCCCCTTTCCCCCATCTGTAGGGACTAGTAGACAGCATAGTAGTTTCCTATAGCATGCCTCCTGAGAGAACTTTCTCCCAGTGTCCTTTGAATATATAACACTTGACCAAATTGATCCTTTGCTATGTATTCATAAGCCACAACTTTTAAAATAGGAAGTAGGGTAACTTAGTTTTGAGTTCTGAATTTAGAAGACAATCTTAATATGATTTATTGATATATTTATTTGCAGATGAAGGATTTTAATGTATTTACCAGTGTTTTTTTGCTGGCCTATATGTCTATTTTGGAGCCTTGACTGTCCCTTAATTGCTTTCTATTGCTTGATTGGAAATTTAAGTTAACATTAACGTTTTTCATGTTTTTAATTTTTCAAATTTGGTGCCTGTTATTGGAAAATGGTATGCTCCTACGGCAACACCTAAGTCTCAGGGGGGACTTACAACTCATGGGGCCCCCGGGAAATAGGGGATCATGGGGCCCCTGTGTCCTTGCCCAAACTAAAAGAAGCCTATGAAAAAGGTCCCAGGGGCATCTCATGGGGCCCCCTACTGACCCCGGGCCCTCAGGCAGTGCCCAAGTTTCCAAATGGTCAGTCCGCCCCTGATAAGTCTAAAGTTTTGCCTTTACCATTAGCACTCTTACTAGCCTTACATGGATTATTTGCTTAAAATGTGACTTTTTATTATTTTTGTTTTTTTCATTTTTTGAGCAGTCTAATCTAAATCTGTTAAAGTTCTCAGTTGCTTTCTTCAAGAGTTGTTTGTTTTTTTGTTCCATCAAGTTTTGAATTGAAATCAAGAAAAAAAAGCAGAAATAAAATAATTTTGCCCTTTACAGGTTTATTTGGGTAGCAGGCCAGTTGGGCAGATTGCCAGCAGAATACATTTCCAACAATTCTTTCACAATTCTACTTTTTTAATGCAGATTTAAAACCAAACTCCAGCTTTACTGTCTTCTCCTACATTTACACACAACTAGTGCAAGCACCTGAAACAACCTCCAGTAATCCCATATGCAGGAACACTCAAACTAGAAAAGAGAGGGTCATCAAAAGGAATCAATCAAGTTCTACAGCAATGCACATGTGGTGTTGAGCAAGGTGACAGGAGGAGAGGCCAGGGCTGGCAGAGAGTAGACTCACCAGGGAACTGCTTTTAAGCAGGTGCAATCTATTTTCTCCACTGTAGGTGGCCCTCATCTGGAGTAATGCTGCAGCTGGAGAGGAAGTCAAGGGAAATTTGGTTTCTCTATGGTTCCTTGGAGCAGCATTCTGGTTGGCTATGTTGCATCCAGGTGACCCTGGTGACCATCTTGGGCCATGCAAAGTCTTTTGTCTTTTTAAGTCCCTGCCCCCAGGTTTTAGTGCACATTTGCAAAGTGGCTAGTGTAGGGAGAGCATAACCACCTGTCAGGGACAGCACTAGCGGTAGGTAAAGGTTTTGGAAGAGTAAAGAAGGAGCAGGGCCTATATCTGCATTCTGCAAGCTTCCTGTTTGGTTGGACTGGCCAGGCTGCATTCCACCTTTCTTGGCAAGCGATGTCTTTAATTTGGGCCTACTACCACTGCCTCAGTTCCATTGACTGTAAATTCCTGGTGGGGTGACCTCCCTGCCAGTTTGTTGAACTGTTTGCAAGTTCTTCAATACATTAGTTACTGCACTCCTGGGTCTCTGAGTGATTACTGTCACCGCACCACGCTGAACCTACCCAAACATGCTGCTTCACCATTGTCCAGTCACCAGTCTGGGGATGTGTGCTGGTCCTTCATTAGTGTTTTATAAATTGTTTGTCATGTAAAGAAAACTCTTAATGTATTTCAAATGTATATTTAGCTATTTTCCTGGCTTTCGTTACATATTGAGATATTTATTAAAATGTAAGTGTTGAAAATGGAAATACTTTGCCATTCAGAGCAGAAAGTAGAGCATAAGACCGTATGCATCTTCTAAATATGGTTTTCAAGTAAAAATTTAATAAATCATGCCTCTACATCTGTTTATTAATCAGCAAATCTTAGGTCGCTTTATGCTCACTGTGGACTAAAGAATGTCTAAAACTTAGTTTAGAACCTGGAGGTAGAGCAGAACAGTCTCTGGTAATATCACGCAGCATAAGCTATGAGCCTCTGCTGCAGTCTGGTCATGATCTTAAGCCTCAGCAAGAGGGAAATGTTCACATTTGCCACCTGTTACCAGGAGATGTGTCGTAGTTTGATCCCTGCTATGTCCACAAGATGTCTATTCCATAACACTCCACCCATGTAAACAGCAAGGGGAGCAAATTGCTCCCTCACCTTTATAAATCCAGCTACTTTTCTATCTTGTTCAATCAAGTGTGAATGATTTTAATTAGCTGTAGGTCTAATTAAATCCTGCAGCACACATCACTGCATAATGAATGAAAAGCCAACCAGAGTTCTTTTGAACATCCCCTCGATCTCATTAGCATGCTACTAATTTGATTTTTTTTTTCTGTCTTTCCTCTGCTCCTCTTTCATTGCCCCCTTTCATTCTCTCTTTTTACTATCTCTATTTCTCACTTCCTTCCTCTCTTCCTCTAGTCTTTTATCTTCTTTATCTTTTAACCTGTTTCATATTTTATACCACTCTACTTTCTGCTTTTTTTTCTCTTTATTCAGTCATTATGGCCCTTTAGTTTTACCCCGCTTAGTGACTCTGTAAAGCCCCCCCCCAAACCCCTTATACTCACATTGCCATTGCATTCCATTGCTGATCCTGCCTTTGTAACAGCCCCCCATTAACATGCCCAGTGTAGGCTGGTGTCAAACACTAAAAGAAGCTGTGACATCACTACCTCAGTCTTGTAACAGCGTTTTGGGCTAGGCATTAGTTGCTAGACCAGTCACAGGAGAAGAATATATATGTGTGTATGTGTATTGTGATATTCAGGTGCTCAAGGATCACAGTAAACATGTTGGAAATTGTGGATTCTTAAAGCTGGACTATGGGAATTTATTTCTCATGCAGTGGGGCTGTGCCTACACTGCATGAGTCAACTGCTGTTTTTTCTAGGGGTAAGCAGTTTATACTCACCTGATCCTTTGATCCTCAATAAAACAGCACACCCCCACTGTTCAGTGGTGGACTGTTCCTGTCTATGGAGCATTCTCTGGGCATGCTGATGTCAGAAACAGTGCACTTTTCAAGAGCTGGAGCATGGGGGTGCCAGACCAGTCTTGTGCTGGAAGGATCAGAGGATCAATTAAGTGTATCTCCGCTGTCCTCTTCCCTCGAAAAAACAGGCAGTTAATCCATGTAGTGCGGGAACAGCAACACTGCATGGGGAACAAATTAATTTCTCGGAGTTCACCTTTAAATGAAGATCTGTCTATTTCTGAACAGTTCAGCTGGCTATATGTGGCTTGAGTTTCAGCCAACTCCTTCTGAATCATGGCATGCCAGCACCACTCGGCATGAGAAACTTCAACTGAAAAATTGAAGTAGACGAGTGGAAAATTTGTTAGTCAAACATTGACTTCATCCCACCAGATGCAGTCACTGTTTGGGTATTCTGTCTGCCTTAAGTGTTGTGGTTGTCTGAATACAACAGCCAGACGAAGAGATTCCTTTATTCATGATATTTAGCATGGATGTGGGGATTCAAATGATTTCTCAATCAGCCCATGAGTATGAATGGAAGAAATCTTAATGTATATTATTATTATTATTATTATTACATCGAGTTTATATAGCGCCAAAGGGTTTGCTCAGCGCTGTACAATAGGGGGGACAATACATGGCACAGTACAACAAAAACAGACAGCGTACGAGGGGTAAGAGGGCCCTACTCTTTCAAGCTTACAATCTAGGAGGGAGGGGGTAGTGGAACAATAGGAAGTGGCTGAGGGGAATGAAGTGGCTGAGGGGGATGAAGTGGTGGGAGGAATGAGGGAGGATGGCCGTTAGGTGAGGGTGGGGTAGGCTTCCCTGAAGAGATGGGTTTTGAGGGAGCGCCTGAATGTGGGGAGGGAAGGCGACAGTCGGGTGGATTGGGGCAGTGAGTTTCAGAGGATAGGGGAGGACCTGGAGAAGTCCTGCAGTCGTGCATGGGAGGAGGAGACCAGGGAGCAGGATAGAAGGAGGTCCTGTGAGGAGCGAAGGGTATGGGTAGGGTGGTACTTGGGGATCAGGTTGGTGAGGTAGTCAGGGGCAGTGTTGTGAACGTATATGGCTAGTTTGTGGAGCCCATTCAAATGACCAGCCTGGAAATACAAAGACAAACAGCCTGTAATAAGTGGGGTGCCTGTGTGTATATATATATATATATATATATATATATATATACACACTGATCAGTCATAACATTATGACCACTGTTAATTATCTTGTTACAATGTCATCTGAAAGTAGATTGGCTATGTTAGGTGGCAAGTGAACATGTTGTCCCTGTTGTCCCATGTTGTCACTGAGGTTTACGCATATATTTTCAAATGTGCAAACAAAACCCTCTGTTTTGTAACATAAACATGGCTATGGTTGTTTTGGAGGCTGGTTGGTATATGTGCTGGGAAACTTTTGTTTGTTTGCGATGTGCATTGCCCTTTAATGTGCACTTTGCTGTAAGGGCCAAGTACAGGTTGGAGTGGTTGCATTTTTTTGTAGAGTTGGTTGAATTGGGAGCAGGGAAGCACCAGGTGCCTTCACTGCTATTGTTCTATTGCTTGGCAACACGTTCGTCCCTGTGCCTTTAAGGAGGGATGCGCTCCCTCCAGGCGTACCTTCCCCTAACTTATCCATTGTTATATGTGCTCCACCTATGAAGGCTCTGAAAATGATAGAGTTAGGACCACAGTATATACAGAGATCCCTTGTCATGAGCACTGTGGCTTCTGCATATATTTGCAAATGTGTGCAAACAAAACCCTCTGCCTTTAATGTAAACTGTTAGATAGGGCCAGTTTAGTTGTTTTACAGGCTGGCTGGTAAGTGTGCTGTGAAATATTTTGTTTATTTGCGAAGTAAGTGAACATGCTGTCCCTGAAGATGATGTGTTGAAAGCAGAAACAAATGGGTAAATGAGATATTTGAGTAACTGACAAATGCCAAACTGTAATGGCTAGATGACTGAGTCAAAGCATCTCCAAAACTGAAGCTCTTGTGGGATGATACTGGGTGGCAGTGGTCCAGTGGTCAGGATCCTCCAAAAGTGGTCCAAAAAAGGGAAACTGGCAACAGGGTCATGGATTGCCAAGGCTCATTGATGCACATGGGCAGCAAAGGATCGACCATGTAGTGTGATTCAATAGAAAAGCTACTGTAGCTCAAATTGCTGAAAAAGTTAATGCTAGTTCCGCTAGAAAGGTGTCAGAACACACAGTGCATCACAGTTTGTTGTGTAAGGGGTTGTGTAGCTGTTCACAGGTCAGGGTGCCCAGGCTGATACATGTCCACAGCCAATCTGCCTACAATAGGCATGTGAACATTAGAACTGTACAACAGATCATTGGAAGAAGATGGCTTGATCTGATAAATTCAACAATGGTTTGAGGAACACGAGTTTGAGGTGTTGACTTGACCTCCATGTTCTCCAAATTTCCATTCAATCGAACATCTGTGGGACATGCTGGCTAAGCAAGTCCAATCTATGGAGGCCCCACCTTGCAACTTGCAGGACTCAAAGGATCTGCTACTGACAGCTTGGTCCCATATACCACAGCATACCTTCAGAGGTCAGGTGGAATCCATGCCTCCATGGGTTGGTCATAATGTTATTACTGATTGGTGTAGATAGATAGATAGATAGATAGATAGATAGATAGATGTGGAAAACAGGAGATTTAAACTGGAAATGTGGATAAAATGCAAAAAGCAGAGATGACCTTTAGTATAAAACCCATGTTGAAATGATCAACGGATCCATGGATATAGGCTGCTCAAGTTACTGCATATGGTAGACTTTGCTCCCTCTAGCCTTATATGTAGCTTTGTTGATTAGTGGGGATATCTGTCATATTATAGGACCAATAGCAAAGCCATACACAAGAGGCTTAACTAGAACCTTCAGGGCCCCAGTGCAAGAAACCATGAAGGGCCCCGCTGACTGCCTAGCTGGGGCCCATCTCTCTGAGCCCATGGCCCTTTCCTCCAGGCCCTTCCCACTGATCCTGGTGCCCTTTATTCCCATTTTTGGGCCCTTTATTACAGTCCTGAAGTTGGACCCTTTCACATGATCTGCAGTGGGCCCTCTTCCTGACTCCTGTTGTGGGGTCCTCTATTCCGCTCCTGCTGTGGGACCCTTTCACATGGTCTGCAGGTGTTCCCTTCCTTGCATCTTGCCCCCCCCTCCTTGGTGGTGGAACACCAAGGCTAGGTTGCATGTGCGACCTTTGTGACCTTGGTAATTCCGCCACTGCCATACACTGCTGACACTCACTGTGATAAAAGTAAAACAACCTGCACACAACAGGGCATTCTGTCTGTATTCTGTATTCAAAAGGGTACTACATAATGAGAAAAATAGCCTCAGGCAGCAAAAAGCTGCCAAGCGTAATCCAGTTGGAAATTATGGGATAGTAGAGTGACACCATTATGATATGGCAAATTTACACAATTTAACATCAAACTAATACTAGATGGAATCTAATTGGCTGTTATAGATAATTTACTATCTATCTATCTATCTATCTATCTATCTATCTATCTATCTATCTATCTATCTATGTATCTTAGCTCTTGATCTCTTTGTCCATGTAGTTTTTAATTTTGGCTTAGACCTTTGATTTTCAGAAAAATAAAGGGCCTGTTTATCCATTTCACAACTTGTATAGCATTTTTTGTGTGTGTGTTGCGTGTGCTAGCAGGTATGGCCAAATGTACAATGTGAATTCCATCTCACTTAAACACCTTGTAACAACCAGAGTCATCTGAGGTCATGGCCGTAGCCTGCTCTCCCCAGGCAATGACATGTCACATTGGAAGAACAATCCCAGTGATTAAAAATGGTACATATTTGCTCCAATTTCAAAGAAGAAAGGAGAGGTGAGTGATCACAGACAGGAGAATAATAAATGGAGAAGATAGACACCTGTCCACGTATTATCTTGTCATTCCCTGGAGATCAACACAAGATGTCTAACAGGTCACATGAAAGGATTCTTCTTTAAAAATAAACCCTTAATATGTTCAGGCCCATAGGTGATCAATTATTAAAGCACAGATACACCTGTATAGTTTTCCCAGGACCAGCAGTCTATGATTAATGGAACAACTTAAGGCATTGGAGGGCATTTAAGTGAACATAGTCTAACAAATGCCCTTTTTTAGTTGTTTTTGTTTTTCTGAAGGGATGGTAAAAGGCAATGTTTAAGGTGTAAATCCTTTATCAAGTTTTTATGCTGGCCAGGCTCCTTTGGGTAGATATTCTTTCACTTGGTGACCATAGACCTCAGATGATGGTCAGAAGTCTTTCTTTTAATGTCCATGGAGGAACAATATGTACTGGACAAGGTTTTCAAATTTTCCAACTGATCATTTAACACATAGATGTAGATGGTCTACTCACATCATCCTTGCTGTACACTTACTAGCAACAAGTCCTAGTGGATCCGCATGAATGCTTTTTTCTTTCAAAATGGAAGAACACGCAGAGAAACATTTCAGTAAATACGTTTTTAGCAGCAGATTTAAAGAAGAAATCATTCCTACTGATTCATTGGATTTTTTTCCTATACCTGGAGGAGGCTGTGAGGGCTTCCCTTAACCTCCCGTCAAATACCCCTGGTGGTGGTAACCAGTGCCACCTTAATAGCATCATGCTGTGGCAAACATTGAGTTTGGCTAAATTATTTGACATATTGGGCGTGGCTTTTTAGTCTGATTAGAAATTTTAGCCTGATTTTTTACTTTTTTAATGTTTCTTTTAGTTTCTTAAAACTATTTTTTTACTTTTTTTTTCACAATGCTGTTGGAGGGTGTTTGGTGAGACATCAGGGATCTAAACAGACCCCAGAGGTCTCACTTTTGCGACAAAGGACTGAGGAAACACATTCCCCAGTTTCTTTCTGCAGCCACAGCTGCACTGCACATAAATGAACAGGAGACAGAGGCTCCTTTCCATTCACAAACTGAAGCACGGTAAACACAGTTTACTATGCTTCAGTTATGAATGAATACAGTGAATGATCAGTACCAATCACTCACTGTGTTAACTTAGAAAAGGAAGGGGCTGGAAAATGCCATATTTACTGGCTCCTTCCCCCACTCTCCATCCTGAAGATCCCTGCTGCTGGCAGGAGATGAGAGGAGGGAAGCTGCCAGTGCTGGGGGTGGGGCACACAGGAGGGCCCAGGCAGTGGGAGGAATCTGGTAGTGGACATTAGGGGGTGATTAATGTAGCAAGTAGGGGAAATTACTTTTTTGGCTTTTCCTGCAGCAGTTGAAATCTGTTGGGAGAGAGGAGGAGATGGAGGTTTTCATCTGCTGCAGGGAGAGCCTCACAGAAGATTGGTTCCAGTAATTTCCCCCATGCTCTGATCATTCACTCTGTCCTCGTGCGATTTCCCCTTTTGAGGTAGTGCCCAGGGGTACCCGTGGAATGAGATGGCCCTGGTGGTAACAGGGCATAAGAGGAGGAGTAGTGGCACAAGCGCCTAGACTAGGTCCAAAGCAGCTGGTGAATGACGTGGCTCCACCCACATGGCCACGTCATTCATTCCTGGACTTCGTGAATGAATGAACTGCAAGTCCCGACAGCCTTAGCGACTGTTGGCTTGTAGTTTTCAATGAACTATCACAGCGATGTGCATCAGGGATAAGGGCTTTTAAGAGGAGTACTGAGACATCATCACAGATGGAAGGAGGGACCAACAGGCTGCAGTACATAGCTTCCTGAAAAAAAAAAAATCAAGCACCCTGCTGGTCCCTCACATCATCTATGATCTCCTAGATTGTAAGCTCCAAGGAGCAGGGCCCTCCTATCCCTCTTGAATTGAACTGTATTGTTGATGTATTGCCTCCCGTTATATTGTAAAGCGCTGAGCAAACTGTTGGCCCTATATAAATCCTGTATAATAATAATAATAATAATAATAATCTGCACTGTATAGATCCCTGGATTTAAGAAAAGGCATATAATGAAAATAGAAACATATTGTTTAAGATTTTATTTACATGTTGATTGGGAGTGGAGGGAGGAATCAGGAGGCAATTTAAAGGCAAATTAAACTTTAACTTTAACCATTTTTTATTTGATTAGCTTTTTAAATTTTAAAAGTATGACCATTTGTGTTTTTGTAGTTGTGTTTTTTTATTTTTTTTTCTGTAGTTATACCTATAATTATTATATATTTTGACTATTGAATGTATTATACAAAAAAACATCAAACCACAGCATACCCTGTTCATATGTTTTTTTTCCTGCAGTTCTCACAGTTGCCGAAAAGTCTTTTAAACTCCAGCAGGACTAAAGAATATGAGCTACACAAACTAGATCAATCACTTGAAGCTGACATTCTGAACAGACAGAGGAAAAAAAAAAAAAAGAAGCACTTAAAAACAGTTTAGATGCCCACATATGGTTATCGGTAGAACTTCTTGAAGCAAATTATTAGTTAACTTTTGAACTAAACAGTGAACAGGTTACGACACCGACAGATGTTACTCATTTTGAAAAATACAAAGTTAATATATTACTTCTTAATATCCATTACTAGTTCATTCTTTCTGTTTTTATTTTCGTACTCTATCATTTAACAAATGTTCCCTCTTTAACTTCAGCTGCATAATTATGAAAAATGGAAGTTAAAGAAAAATATGTGCAGGAGGCGAATACTTAGAGTTACTTAATTACTGTTTTCAAATAATTAGCATAAGTCATATTACTGTTAGGCCAAATGAGTCTACGTATTCGAGTTTTGGGCACTTTAAATATTAGCTACCATATCTCTAGCTAATGTCTTCTTATTTTTTCAAGCTTACGTTTAATCTGCTTTTATTTTGCCTTTCCTGGTTCCTCTCTCCACCTATCAACATGCTAACTACATTTTTAAGTGTAATTTATTTTTTTTACATTCCCTATTTTAGACCCAATGATGGCTGCGCTGTAGTTAGTGCTTACAGCTCTTCCAGGAGGCACGGTGATGTCACAAGTAGCTTAAGAAGCCAGGGCAAGTTTTTTTTTTTTGGTTTGGGAGTGAATGGTTTGTTTGCAAATGGCTTTTTAAAACCATTTAGGGAGCAACTGGCTTTTAAAGAAAACAGGTGCTTACCAGTTCATGGATTCCTGCACTGTTTTCCCCACAGCCAACATTTTTTTGTTTATTTTCTACATACATAGATATCTTTATATATTTTAATAGCCCATTTCCAACCTCTGGACTTTTCCCTGAGTGCTCAACCCCTCCCCTCCTAAAGGCCCCCTAGAAAGAATTTTATGGGTTTTTTAAACACAATTTTCATATTTCTTTCCCTCTCTGCCTTGAGCTGGGCAGGCCTCAATGATACATAGAGTACAGGCAGGGGTGGACTGACAACTCATGGGGCCCCCGGGCAATAGGGGATCATGGGGCCCCTGTGTCCTTGCCCAAGCTCAAAAAAGCCTAAGAAAAATGTAGCAGGGACATCTCATGGGGCCCCCGACTGACCCCGGGCCCTCGGGCAGTGCCCGAGTTTCCAAATGGTCAGTCCACCCCTGAGTACAGGTACAGGTAGTTGTGATGACATCTTCTCAAGGGGGCAGGCCCATGACACCCTCTTCTCAGTGTTCTTGGTTCAACCACGCTGGGTGTCATTCAAGTCTGAGGACATCTACTGGCAAGAAGAGATTACTGCAGATTAAGCACTAGAGTGGAAGTGAGTATTAGCCCTGGTTCACACTGAATGCCACTTTGTAATTGTTCTACTTCCCTTGCACTATTTCAAAGCCACAGATCAGTGCGATTTGTACCTCCAATTTCACTGCGCATTGCGACTTCATTTAACAGTAAAGTCAATGCAAGTCACAATAAAATTAGAAAAAAGTAGTGCAGGAACTATTTTTGAAATCATGCTCTGCTTATTAGGATAGTGCTATAGAAATACATTAGATGCAACTTGAGGCACAATTTGTAAATCTCATGTCGAACCTGAAGTCGCTCCGGTGTGAACCAGGGTAGAAAGTTATAGCTTCATTTTTTGCTCAGGGATATTAAGTATGATTTTACCTCCGTCATGACCAGGGTATTTTTTCTTATCCGGCACTGTGCTACTTTAGCTGGCCATTGCATGGTCATGCAAAAGTGTACCCAAATGAAATTTATATAATTTTTTTCACACAAATAGAGCTTTTTTTGGTGGTATTTGATTACCACTGGGTTTTTTTTTTAATGCTTCTATTATATAAACAAAAAAAATGGACATTTTTGAGAACAAAAACATTCTTGTTATAAAACATATCCAATAAAAAAATTACAAAATCTAATTTCTTCATAAAATAAGGCTAAAATGTATTCTGCTACATGTCTTTGGTAATAAAAAAAATCCCAATAAGTGTTTGTGTGAAAGCTATAGCATCTACAAAAGATGATACCTTATATATACTGGAATTTTTTTTTTCATTAGTAATGGTGACAATCTGACACTAACTGACACTGGGGGGTGGGGAACTGATTAAATGTCACTGACATCTCCAGTGACACTAATACAGTGATCAGTGCTAATACTGGAATTTTTTTTTTTCACTAGTATTGGCGGCGATCAGCAACTTATAGTGGAACTGCAATAGTGCGGAAGACAATCTGACACTGGGGGGAACTGATTAAATGACACTGACATCTCCAGTGACACTAATACAGTGATCAATGCTAATACTTTACACTGTCACTGTACTGATGACACTGGCTGGGAAGGGGTTAACATTCAGGGGCAATCAAAGGGTTAAGCATGTGCCTAACAATGTGTAACGTGTTGCTTTTACTAGGTGATGTGGCTGTTTTATCTTCCTGCAAAGCAAGGGAGGAAAAAAAACAGCCACATTGCTGCTGTCTGTACAGAGCCCTGTGTTGTTTGTCAACACAGGGCTCTGTACTGTCATTCGCTAAGCAGATCAGCAGCTCCCAGCCATAAATCATTGGCTGAGATCTGTTGATCCATTTGTGCTGTCCCGAATGACAGCACAGAGCAGTCATGTGCAAACGATTGCCCGTTACCCAGAAATTCTGCATTATGTACATGATCCGGCAAAGCGGTGGGCTGTCCACAAGCGGTTAAAAGAAAGTAAAATTTAGCTTGGAGTCAGGCTTTAATTGCACAGATTTGAAGTACCATGAAACTGACACTTGTATTCTGTATACATACAGTATATAGCATGAAAAATATATTTTCAAGAATAATCAATCAAATATGTTTTTGTTTCCCATGTATACATTAATCTTTGTTAATCCTAATATTATCCCAGGTGAGTTTACTAAATTCTCTAGAATTCAAAGATGCCTAAAAAATAAATAAATAAAATCAGAATGCAAAGGAATATTTCTGTAGGCAATAAGTGAATATTCAGGCAGGAGATAAATTGTATTCGGCAGTTGATGTTTTCTCCAGGTCTGGAGTTTATTGGTTAAATTTCCTATAGTAAACAATAATTTGAGACCCTGAGAATTAGTTACTACCTCAAGTCATTGACCTCTTCACCTGCCTGCAGTGCTAATGGGGAAAATAGAAGTCTTTGGCTACTTCATTGAACTGTATTACACAAATTCCTAATTTAGTGTTGTTAAACCACACATTGTATTGTTTATTACCCCTGGACATAATTCCTTTTGAATTTCCACCCAGAGAGAACACAGGTAACAAAATAAATTAAAAAAAGCAAAATTATTATGGAAATGCTACCTTTTAAAGCTGAACTTGAGGCGGACAAAAAAAAAGAGACACTTTAATGCAGCTCTTTAGAATTCATTAAGGCTGGGTTCACACATATGTGGTGCAGTATATCACATGTGATTCGCACAGGAACCGCACCGCATTATTCCTGTGCAAATCACATGCGAGTTGTGTGCGGGTGCGATTGGAGCCATAAATTTTGTGACACATATCCACTGAGGACCAAACCTTTTCTGACACTTTTTGATCCCATGTAAAAAAATTGATATTTTGATAGAAAATTGATTATAATCCCCAAATATTATCTATCTATCTATATATCTATATATATATATATATATATTTTTTTTTTTTTAAAGCAGATGCCCTAGAGAATAAATGGTGGGCGTTGCAATTTTCTATGGTCCCATGCCTGATGAAGGGAGACTCTGAAATATTGCCTTGCTGTAACTATGTGATTGTTCACTAAAATTTTTGGACCCATTTTGATGATCCTCAGTGTACTGGTGACATTCTCCTTTGCTGATTCTATTCGGTTTCAGCCAAGGGCAGCTGCAGCACCCACTTATACACACAGCCATTTCTAACGCAGGAACGTGTGCATTTGGATTGTACACTTGCAATTTTCTACGTCACGCGGTATTTGCGCAGCGGTTTTTCAAATGCCATTTTTTTATTCTAATGCACAAAAGCACAATATAATACCGAGTTGTTAGGTAAAATATAAAAGAGTAAATAGATCAAACATGTCACACTTTAAAATTGCATATGCCCATGCAACGGAGACAAATGACATACATTTTATTATCCATGGGCAACGCTTTAAAACACAGAAGGTCTGATGCTAGAATTACTGCCCTCGATCTTACATTCATGGTGATACCTCACATGTATAGGACAATCACTGTTTGCGCACATGGACACCTGCTGTCACCTATGCGCACAAGCACAGGGGGACAGGGGCACTTTATTTTTTTTTTACACTGTCGCTTTGATCTTTTTTTAAATCACTTTTATTATTATCATAGGGAATATAAATATGCCCTGTGATAGCAAAAAGCAGTGAAAGGTACTGTTTACTGGGAGATCTGGGATCTATTAAACCCCATATCTCTTCTCTGCCCTTAAAAGCTTCAGATTATACCAAGATTAGTATGATCCAATGATTTTTCCCAACTCCTGAGGGTTTGTTTAGAACCGTAGAACAGGAAGTGATGAACTGCTCCAACGCTTCTGGTTTCCTATACCATAGAGATGATTGGACTGTTCCAGTCTCCAATTGCCTCTATGGTCAGTTGGCAAAAAACAACTGGATGGACGCTCAAGAGAGCCGGGGGGGGAAGGATTCCCCTCTAGCTACTTGCAAAAATAATCCCGCAGCTAATTAGCCGCTAGGATTGCTTTTACAAGAAAGGTTGATGCCTGCAGCTGTAGGCATCATCCTGGTATAACCACTTGAAGTCCAGTGGCATATCAGTACCCATGCCAAGCGTCTGACTTCCTTTGTTCAGAATGCAATAGGGCAACGGTTCAGCACTGGACCTGCAAGCAAGTGGAGATCGCTGTAGTAACAGTCTACTTCAGTGATTTTCAGCATTCAAGGTCATTTGCCAGATATGGTGTATACAGAACATAGTTACATTGGGTCATTATAACTATGTATAAAATATCCATACCTGGAATTCCTCTTTAAGACATTGGATGATGCACAGCACAACTTGTCCCGCATATAAACTCCTTCTCCTTCACTTTTGTCATCTCTTAGCAAACTATCAGGATTTCTCATGAGCTTTCCAAATTCTTTAGGGTTCCCTTCCACCAAGTCTTCAAATCTTCAAAGTTACCTATACAATCACCTTTTCTGCAAAGTTGCATGCTTATCTAAAATAATCTATTTGGTTAGCAATCCAACACAATTTTCCATTATCTAACAAGTTCCCCAAAGCACTCACTGGTTCCTCCCTCTGACCACACATCACATCATGAATGTGTCTTGTAATGATGGAGGTCAGCATGAGGAACCAGTTAGTGCAGCAGGGGGATCCAGGAAACAACCCACCCAGAAGTGTCAATTTCCTAAAAGATTTGGGTAGATTCCTCAGAAATTGAGCCCTGTTTGCTGTTGCAGGCAGTAGGAGAGATTACTATATGCTCTCTTCTTTTGCCTACCTACCTTATATCCCTGTAGACCATAGCATTTTATGTATCTGTATTACCCACCCTTGTCTTTTTATTTGCAGCCCCATTGAAGGTGATGGTGCTGTGCAAATCAAGACTAATAATTTTTACAGTATGATGACAAAATTGGTCCAACAAGAGGGCTCAATAATGTTTTTTTCTGTAGGCCTGATTGTTCCTAAAAAATAAAACAAACTTTACAGTTTGCCTGCTAGCGATAAGAGAACTGATTTTGGGGAACTTGATTTCACCATGAAATTGAGCTGTTTACGTCTTTTTTCCTCTTTATTTAGAGGATATGTTGTTTTGGGTGTATTTCAGGTAGTTTTGTTAATTCCATTGTTCTTTCTTTTTTTTTTTTAAATTGTTATTTGTAAAGTTCCTTTAAACGTTTTGTTTTACGTCTTTTCATATTTGCCTTTCTCTGATGAACAGAGCATAAACTATTGAGGTTAATTCGGCCATTTTGGCAAAAGAACAAGTCCATGATAGTTGAAAAGAGCTTCTTCAACCTTCTTCAGAGCCCTTTAAAGCCAATTGCACCCTTAAAAGGCTTTAAAGAGACACAGGCAGCTTGCCCATTCAGGGAAGTGACAATGGGAGCTTTGGCAAAAAAAACCAAAAACTGGAAGCTGACCAGATTTTGCACTCTCCAGTTTTAGTAAATCAATCCCAGTACCTTTGTAAAGTGTCCCTCCCCCAATCCCTAGATGCTCACCTTGCCAGTGCTCCATTGCTGCTCTAGCTTTTGTTGCAGCCATTACTAAAATCCCTAGAGTTTGCATGTGGTAGTGCTTGGGCCTGGTGATTGGCTGCTAGGCCTCAGCAAAGTCCCAGTGTAGGAGAACACATGCTCCTCCACACATGAAAGCACTGCTATGGTTACTGGCTACAAAAGGGTCAGAAGTGACAAGGTGAGGATAACTGGAATGGGGGGGAGGGGACACTTTTCAAAGCCACTGTCTCTTTCTCCTCAGTGGGCAAGCTGACAGCATTTCTTTACTTTTGCCTTACCATAGGGGTTGATTTACAATGTACTAAAGGCAAATAGGCTGTTCACTTTGCAAGGAAATTTGCACTTTGCAAAGGATACCCAATCACATGCAAGGAAAATAAACAATATTTGTGCTTGTACATGATTGGATGATGAAAATCAGCTGATCTCCACCTCATTCATTGAACTAAGTAAAAATTCACTTGAAAAGTGTTCAGCCTCTTTGCCTTTAGTAAACTAACCTCAATGACTTCAATGTATTTCACTAAAATGGCAAAATTTCAATAAAAACTCACAATTTTCATCGATTGGTAAAATGAAAATTCTCAATTTTGCTCATTCCTAGTGTCTGCAAACTCCTTGCCGGTTACATCATCATGCACACATGGACAGTGTAATCATGCATGTTCATGTACTGATCATTTAATGACAAGGTTGATTACTTGATCCCCTTTTCATTAAGTCACCATCTCATGTCCGTGGCCAAATACAGAAATACGGTCTGTTGGCCTGCCAATAAAATGCACATCCCTCCAGAGCGAGCTTCTTGCTTCGTTATTGTAAATAACCAATAAAAAGGTTAACGCATTTTCAACAGGGGAGGAAAGGAAAAAAAATAGGAAGAAAACTGACTTTGATCCCCAGTTCAACCATTGAGCGTAAAATTGAACTGCACTATAATTGCTTTCCCTGTGACCGATAAAGTGCTGTAACAAATTTGATGTGTGAATGATAATATCAGCAATCGCCCCCTGGCATTTCTTTGTGCCATTCTTTCAAGGACATCAACGTCCCACAGGGCTCCGGGCAGAAGACATAAGCTGAAGAATGGTTAATCTAGCCGAAGCATTGTTGTTTTGTTGTTGTTATTTTTTTTCCCCTTAAATAAAAGCTATGCAATTTGGTTTGAAGAGTACTTATTTCCAGCTAAGGCTTTATCAGTGTTTCTATATTAGGTAATACACTCAGTGTAGTCTCCTTAGGCTACATGGGGTGGGGAGGCTTTGTATTGTGGAAGCCTCTTTGTTTAAAATTAAAAAATAAGCAAACGCTCTGTCAGTCTTGTTCAGTAAAGGTTCGCAAAGTGTTAAAATAGTCTAAACAGAACATGAACGCTTTGCTTGTGCCATAAACTTGCCCGTGGCAGGGTTACTTTGTCGTTTTCTTCTGCTATTGTTAGTGTTTCTTGCTATGCAACTGTAAGATCCACTAGCTATTGCACTGCCCAGCCCAGTGCTGAGTCTAGGTCATCCAATACGCAGGAAGAACGTCACACTGTGCACCCCTCCCCCTGATGTGAGCTCCCCTGGTCATATTTTACAGCTAAGACCTATGGTTCTAGCACTACAGTACCATTTCACACTGTCTGATAGTTCCAAGGCGCAAAAGAAAAAAAGGGTTGGGAAGCCTGCACCCCCAATATTGCCCCTACCCGGGGCAGACTGCATCCGATAGTATGCCACTGATGAAAACAATGGACCACACCACCAGAGACATCAAGACTCTACTCCAGTTCCTCCTATCAGATAGGGCAGGCAGCAGGATAAGTCAGTCAAGGATGGAAGGGGTGAGTACTCTCAGCTCAGTTGAATGTACTCTACAGGCTGCTGCCCCTCCTTCCCACCAGTCCCAGCCCTGGCCAAGCTAACCCCTCAGCAGCATATACAGTGGGGATCGAAAGTTTGGGCACCCCAGCTAAAAATTTGTATTAATGTGCATAAAGAAGCAAAGGAAAGATGGAAAAATCTCCAAAAGGCATCAAATTACAGATTAGACATTCTTATAATATGTCAACAAAAGTTAGATTTTATTTACATCATTTACACTTTCAAAATAACAGAAAACTAAAAGATGGCGTCTGCAAAAGTTTTGGCACCCTGCAGAATTTATAGCATGTGCTGGCCCCCTTTGCAAAGCTGAGACCTGCCAGTGTCATGGATTGTTCTCAATCATCGTCTGGGCAGACCAGGTGATGTCAATCTCAAAGGTTTTAAATGCCCAGACTCATCTGACCTTGCCCCAACAATCAGCACCATGGGTTCTTCTAAGCAGTTGTCTAGAAAACTGAAACTGAAAATAGTTGACGCTCAGAAAGCTGGAGAAGGCTATAAGAAGATAGCAAAGCGTTTTCAGATGTCAATATCCTCTGTTCGGAATGTAATTAAGAAATGGCAGTCATCAGGAACAGTGGAAGTTAAAGCAAGATCTGGAAGACCAAGAAAAATATCAGACAGAACAGCTCGCAGGATTGTGAAAAAAACAATTCAAAACCCACGTTTGACTGCACGATCCCTCCAGAAAGATCTGGCAGACACTGGAGTTGTGGTACACTATTCCACTATAAAGAGATACTTGTACAAATATGGTCTTCATGGAAGAGTCATCAGAAGAAAAACCTCTTCTACGTCCTCACCACAAAAATCATCGTTTGAACTTTGCAAATGAACATATAGACAAGCCTGATGCATTTTGGAAACAAGTTCTGTGGACCGATGAGGTTAAAATTGAACTTTTTGGCTGGAATGAGCAAAGGTACGTTTGGAGAAGAAGGGGCACAGAATTTAATGAAAAGAACCTCTGTCCAACTGTTAAGCATGGGGTTGGATCAATCATGCTTTGGGGTTGTGTTGCAGCCAGTGGCACAGGGAACATCTCACGAGTAGAAGGAAAAATGGATTCAATAAAATTTCAGCAAATTTTGGATGGTAACTTGAAGCCATCTGTGAAAAAGCTGAAGTTAAAGAGAGGATGGCTTCTACAAATGGATAATGATCCTAAACACACCTCGAAATCCACGGGGGATTACATCAAGAGGCGTAAACTGAAGGTTTTGCCATGGCCTTCACAATCTCCTGACCTCAACATAATTGAAAATCTATGGATAGACCTTAAAATAGCAGTGCGTGACAGACAGCCCAGAAATCTCAAAGAACTGGAAGACTTTTGTAAGGAAGAATGGGCAAAGATACCTCAAACAAGAATTGAAAGACTCTTGGCTGGCTACAAAAAGCGTTTACAAGCTGTGATACTTGCCAAAGGGGGCAGTACAAGATATTAACTCTGCAGGGTGCCCAAACTTTTGCAGACGCCATTTTTTTGTTTTCTGTTATTTTGAAAGTGTAAATGATGGAAATAAAATCTAACTTTTGTTGACATATTATAAGAATGTCAAATCTTTAATTTGATGCCTTTTGGAGATTTTTCCATCTTTCCTTGGCTTCTTTATGCACATTAAGACAAATTTTTAGCTGGGGTGCCCAAACTTTCGATCCCCACTGTACCTACCTTTTATTTGCTCCCCAGCTGCCAGCTGCTCTACTGCGTGATGGGATCCAAAGGAAATCCCTTTTACTTCTGGGTATGGAAGACCATGTGTTCACACTGGGCTCATGTCCATAGCCTGATCTCAACTACTACTCCAGTAACTTGTAATTTGGATAGCTTTTCTTTCTGATTTGGTAGCTAAACAAAGTGGCGAGAGAACCAAAGTAGTGTTTTTAGCAAATATTGCTTTTCACAGAAATCATGTTGCCCAAATGAGTTCAGAATTTAGTAGTGACTACCTTGAACCATTACAACATTATGAACCCCAAAAAAGCAAGTTCGTCTGACTCCATTTTGCAAGAAATCATTGTATCTCATTGTGTTCCACTGAATGACCTTAGCACAGGGATGTCCATCTCCAGTCCTCAAGGCCTGGGAATAAAACTGGGTTTCCATTAGACACATTAGACCTGTTCCTATAGGTGACAGAGTCAAAAGGCAGCTTTTCTATGACCTCAGATCCTTCCCCATCGTTGTCAGAAATACAGTTCTTTTTTATGCATTTCCACAATATTCCAAGCCAGGTACATGACGTACCATACAAGTTTGGCAGATGAAAAGGTTATAGATACCTTTATGTAGATATCAGAAATGTGTGTACTTTCTAGAACCTGAACCTGGAAATTTTTAAACATATTTTTGGAAAACATGCATTCACTTTCAAGTGGTGTATTTTAATGTAAGAGAGAAGAGCTTCTGGAAAGCAACCAGGCAAAAGTAAAACCAGACCAAAGATCTGTTTCCCCCAGACAAATTATTATTGAGTATTTTCTACTATCCAAAGATGGAACAATTATTTATCTGCAGAGAATAGAGACTACTGATATCATAGATTGCGTGACAGACAGCTAGGCTGTCATATCAGTCTGGCAGCCTCTAATGCCAAGAGATAAATAGGCAACATCTCCTGCCAATACATGAATGACATAGCGTTTTCTAAAAAAGACACATACTGTAAGATGTAACATTTTTTACTAGTGGCAGAGTATCCGCCTTGTATCTCTGTGTATAAAAACCTGGGTTTCAGAAAAATCTTTAGAGATCTTTAAATACTGACAAAAGATCTGAAATAATCCTGAAAGCTTGCATTTATGACTGAATGTGTTGTTAAATTATATAGTTGTTCTCCAAAAAAATACTTAAACATCCACTGCTTAGTAACCCTGTAATATATTTTTCTTTAAATTGATTTATACTTGTTGTTTTGAATTTTTGTGTTGTCCACCATGAGCTTGGAGCTGGCTTCAGCACCACTCAGCCTCCACTCACCAGAGGGAGCTAGTGAGACTTGAGAAACTAAAAGGACTATGCTGTAGCCGCGTGGGATCATGGGAAATGCAGTTTGCAGGGAGCAAAAGTGGAACTATAAAGCTACTCCAGGTGAGAAATCAAGATGATACCTGCTGCAAGCTTGTATTGAGGGTGCTAGCACAGCTCTTCTGTAGATACAAGGCAAGGAAATGAATCTGGAATTTGCTGTACTTCCTCAAATCCTTTATTGAATATTCTTATAAAAACATTGTAGCCAGCACGGGAACAATACAAAGTTAACTCGTTTTGCGCTGTGGTCAGCCCTTACTCATAACTGATAATAAGCACTGACCACAGCACGAAATGCATTAACTAATAATGTTCTTGGAGTGACTGTGATGTTTTTATAAGAAGATTCAATAAAGGATTTGAGGAAGTACAGCAAATTCCGGATTCATTCCCTTGCTTAGTTTGCAGGGAGCACTGTGCTGTAGAAGTGAATCAAGCTGCAGACTACCATATCAAGAAAACCCCTGTAAATAAAGGTAAGAGGAGAAGAGTTCCCAGCCTTGAAGAGAAAGGAAAGAGGTCTTGTGTGCAAGGAACCAAGGCAGGACAGACCTGTTGCTGATAACTGTTTGTGCCTATGTCAGAGAGAGCTGAGCCAGTAGGGCCAGAGGGCTGATAGCTGAGCCTGTAAGGACTAGAGTACTGTGACTGGGTCTGTAAGTAACAGATTGTGAGGACTAAGTTATCAGGGGCTGGGTTCCTGAGGACTGCAGACCGACAAGCGTCCAGAACAAGGTATGCTGTGTATCAGGACCAGTGAGAGAATTCAGTGTGCTTAATTCACTACCGTTAGCAAGTCAGTGCAACAGAAGACTGCCCTTGTTTGCCTAGCAGTCCCAAAGCAAATCACTGCATGTAGTCCTAAAGAGATGGTAATGAGTACACCACCATAAAGATTGGGTCCCACCCAGGGGCGGACTGAAAACTCATGGGGCCCCTGGGCAATAGGGGATCATGGGGCCCTTGTGTCCTTGCCCAAACTCAAAAAAGCCTATGAAAATGGAACCAGGGGCATCTCATGGGGCCCCCTACTGAACCCGGGCCCTCGGGCAGTGCCCGAGTTTCCAAATACTCAGTCCACCCCTGGTCCCACCATTATCCAACTAAAGTGTCAGGCATCAGGTATTGTGTAACTGCCTCCCAGAGGTACCCCTTTTCATGAAAGTATACACATACACATACTTAGAGAGATATACACAGAGTGCACTCTGGGACACTGTCTGAACATTTGTTGCAGGCAGATACTTTGAGACTGTTCTTTGCTGTTTATGCTGTTCATACTGCTCATTTGTTTGTATAGTTGTTTACGCTATCCTTTACCAGTGCTGCGGATATTAGTTAGATTTTGCTTAGTACCTCTATGATCTGGATGAACTGCCATTTAAAGCCTAGTATTCATGTTGGTTAGTTAATTGCATTCAAATGGATTCATTTACCTGTTTATTGATTTATGCATTGTCATTTACTTGGCATTGAAATTTTATACTTACTCTTTTTTATAATTAAGTAGCCTGGTGTCTATTGTTATATGTATACAGTGGTGGTAGTGTACTAATACTTGGGCTCATACAGGTGTTTGCAGCATCCCACTATCTAACCAGGTGTGTCAGAGGAGATGGGCAGTTCACAGAGTCATAGCAGAACAGAACAGAGAACCAGTCATACCAAGCTTCTCCTCCAGGGGTTAGTGCTACATTTAGAATGGACAGTGCATGTTAGTCGTGGTCATGGGCACTGCTTTATGCACAGAACAAATCCTATAGTCCCTAGTTCATTTTAGGAATGAGCAAGAGAGGGTAGCTACGCTCCTACCTGAGACCATGGAAAATGAATGTAGCCACGCTTTAACAGGAAGTCCGATCACAGCAGCAGAAAAAAAAATGGAATCTGGAGGTTTGGAGGAGACTAAGAGCAATAAGAAGGGACTTTTTGGAGTTCAGAATTCATATTTGGACAGAATAGTCTTTACAACCAGAATTTAGTATCACTATAAGTTATCCAATAAAAGGTATCACTAAAACTCCAAACTTTTACATTATTACTGTAATGTCCTCCAGGTTAGTTAGATAATTTTGTTAGATAGAGGCTGAGTAGCAGCCTGGGAATGAGGTAGTGAGATTACCCCAGGACAGGCTGGGAGGCTCTAACAAGTTAGGGCTTCTGGAGCCCTCCCACCTTTCCAGAAACCTGAGAGCTTTCTGGAACAGGGATGGAGGAGGGGAGGAGGCCCAGATCTGCATGCTTAAGGGACCTTGGCCAATTCCCTGGCAGGAGGCTGGGCATGGTGACCAGGGCAACCCTCAAATGTGGCAGAGCCTGGGGAGAGGTGTGTAGTGTTGCGTGAAAGATGGATTGAGGAAGGCTGAAGTGTGTGGCCTGTGAAGGGACCCCAGGGAGAGGGGAGCCTGGGAAGGGAGAGGGGCTCACTTACAGGCAGGTCACTGCAAAAGAGGATCTGCACTGCCTCAACATCTCCTGGGGAGGACAGTGTGTGTAGCAGGGAAGGAGCCAGCCCAGCGTAAAGCCTGAAGGCAGCCAGCAACCCACCAAGCTAACAGGAGAAGTCTCTTACAGCCCCTGGGCCAGATAAGGGGAGAGGGCAGTCACGTACAAGCTTCTCATCTGAGACTTTCTAAACTAAGAGCTCTTGGACCCCCTTGCTCAGGGATACTCTCAGGCAGCTGGGTGAAAAGGAGGAATAATCCAGAATTTGAGGAGGTACACCCAAGAGCCTTTAGTGCTCTTCAAGAAAAGACCGTTGCAAATCTGAATATTTGTACATAGTTCCTAAGGTGTTGTCCTCAAATTCTACAGTTCCTTGGGCATCCCATATACCCCTAGACCCCATCCAAGTTTAATCCTTCAATAAAATAACAAAACCAAGCTCAAGGACTGTTTACTGACTTCAGTGTGCAAAGTGTTGCGTGACAGTGCATAGCATAGGAGGACCCAATTCAAATCCAGCAGCCCCTATGGGAGTAGTGCTACATTACCTAAAGCGTATGTATAGTCAAAAACATTTTTTTTAAAATGGAGTAGGAAAGGATTAAAACACCTACACGTTTATTTTTTGCTATTTGTGTCCCCTCAGAAATTTCCCTTCACTTTCTATTCTGGAGTTGCAACAGGAAGTAATTGAAAAAGGGTAATTTCTATCAACCCAAAAATTCCCATTACTTTCTGTCCTCACGATTATGGTCAACAGGACAAAAAAGAGAGAGGATCTACCTAATTGGGACACAGACAGCAATAAAATTAGGACTATGGTTCTAATCCCTCCCTACTAAAAATGGGCTTTATATACATTTTAAAAGTTAGTTTGAACTCTTGCATTTTTATGCAATTTCAACATTAAATTCTGTTATAATTTAAAAAAAAAAAAAAAAAAGTGCTTTAAATCACTACCTTTTCAGTATTTCAGACAACCTTACAATTCTGCACCATCTTCACCAGATTTGTTTTTTTTTTATTATTATTATTATTTTATACGTGGAATAACATATTCAGAAACGGAAAATGAGATGAATTCTTCAAAGTAAAATAAATAAATTAATAAAATGTACCATAAAAAATGGAGACTTCGATGCGACTCAGTTAGAGCAGAAAGGAAGACATTTAGGGCCACAATTTTAATTCTATTAATTCATTAAAGTCATGGAGTATCTTGAACGGGATGATTCCTATTTCATGTTCCCCACTTGAATTTTGCATGGAGCCCGGAGCCATGAGTCAGCCTACGACTGACAAGCTCACATCAGACAAGAATAGCATGCCTCCCTATCTCTTATTAAAGCCAACGGAAGATTTGTCTGGCTTCTGCAGAAAGCGGTCATGGTAACATTAGGAATCCTCCGTTTGAAATACACATTGGAGAATTTAATGCATTGATTACGTAGTGTGCTATTAATATCAGTTCTGCCTGTGGCATTTTTTTTTCTCTCCGCAATGGGTAAAACTAAAGCATATATGTGTTGTTTTATCATAATTCTGATGGTTGTATTATCCATGTTTCAAAGAAGTCTTTCTGTGATCAAGTTGCTATTCTGGAGTCTGTAATACAACAGCTATCAACTGCCGACCTGCAGCAAAAATAGAAAGGAATGGATCACACCAGTTTTCCATGCATGCAAGAAGCGAAGCACATGACGGAGAGAATTGTCAATAAGTGCCCTCTTTCCTATTTACCAATACCTAGCACCCCCCCCCCCCTCATTAAATTTTCAACTATGTGACTGTGAAACATTGGGTTTTAAATGTGCACAACAGCGCCACTAAAAAAAATAACAACATAAATAGAACAAAAAAAATCACATATTACTGAAAAATAGCCACCAGGGATTTAATTGCATCCAAAACTCCATCCTCAGTGGCTTGGGACCACTTCCTGAAATACTACAAGTCCCTCATGAACCAGATCCCTAGAACCTCATGAACTGGACAACAACAACCAACACACACCAGAGAGACCAATAACAACAGATGTATGTTTTTTTATCAAAACCACCTTGCAGATTTTTGAAAGCACTACAGACCCCTTACCGCTAGGCTGCCATGGTAATAAAAACTGGCAACTACATGACAATGGGTAATCAATGGCCACAGCAGCCTATATAGACATACAGTGCTAAACAAATTAAAGGAACACTTTGAAAACACATCAGCATAACGTTCTCCACGGCTTCTCTGGACCCTTTCATGTCTGTCACATGTGCCCAGGGTGGACCTGCCCTTATCTGTGAAAAGCACAGGGTGCCAGTGGTGGACCTGCCAATTCTGGTGTTCAATGGCAAATGCAAATCGAGCTCTATGGTGCTGGGCAGTGAGCACAGGGCCACTAGAGGATGTCGGGCCCTCAGGCCACCCTCATGAAGTCTGTTACTGATTGTTTGGTCAGAGACATTCACACCAGTGGGTTGCTGGAGGTCATTTTGTAGGGCTCTGGCAGTGCTCATCCTGTTCCTCCTTGCACAAAGGAGCAGATGCCAGTCCTGCTGATGGGTTAAGGACCTTCTACAGCCCTGTCCAGCTCTCCTAGAGTAACTGCCTGTCTCCTGGAATCTCCTCCATGCTCTTGAGACTGTGCTGGGAGACACAGCAAATCTTCCGGCAATGGTATGTATTGATGTGCCATCCTGGAGGAGTTGGACTGCCTGTGCAACCTCTGTTGGGTCCAGGTATCGCCTCTCATGTTACCAGTAGTGACACTGACCTTAGCCAAATGCAAAACTAGTGAATAAAAGTCATAAAAAGATGAGTAGGGAAAAAAATATCAGTGGTCTCCACCTGTAAAACCATTCCTGTTTTGGGGGTCGTCTCATGAAACTGATTAACAACCCCCTCTGATACTTCACTGACCAGATCAATATCCCAGGAGTTTAATTGACTTGATGCTATACTCTGATTAAAAAGTGTCCCTTTAATGTTTTTGAGCAGTGTATTTAACACAGGCCAACACACATTTTGGTGTCTCAAATGTTAGACCTGTTCCTGGGTATATTTGACCTGCTGATTCCAAAAATGGCAGCAGTTTTTCAGATACAGCATAAATGCCATATATCACTTTTCACTCTGGTTACCTGTCAAAAATCAGGATATTTTATTATAGTGTTTATTTAGAGATGTGCACAATGGATTAATTTGTTCAGTTAATAATGTTGTTTTGTCACATTCGTTATGTTAGAATGATTCATATCCGGAATTCTTGTCGTATACTCAGAATTGTTTCACATATTCGTTATTTTCAAATCTATTCAAATTCGAAATTTGAAAATTTGTGTTTTGGAAGACAGCTATATTTCTATTCTATTTTTTTCAATTCTATCTTTTTTTATTCTATTATTTTGTTTTTTATTCTATTCTTGTCAAGTCTTTTATTATCTTTTCTATTATTTTCTGTTCTATTCTATTCTGCTTTATTCTAGTCTATTCTATTTTGTGTTATTCTGTTCTATTTTGTTGTATTCTATTCTATTGCATTCTATTCTATTCCTTTCTATTCTAGTCTATACTATTATATTTTGATTTATTCTATTCTGTTTTCTTCTATTCTATTCTATTATTTTCTATTCTACTCTGTAAAGCAGCCTATGTAGGAATCATCATTTTATTTCACTTCTATACCTTACTGTATTTATTGCAATGTTTGCATTTCATAATCATTTTTGAATTCGAATTCAGATAATTTGTTTTGCTATAATTTATTTCAGATACATTAAAATCCATTACTGTGAGTGAGTCGGAAATTCGGATCCATCCTAATTTTGTTTCGTAACAAATGAACTGCACATGTCTAATCTTATTCAATCTCCTTGTAGCATGAAAGAAACACATAAAAAAGTAGCCATATCCTCTATCTACAAAAATGAAATGATATGAATGTAAATATACATATACCTCCTACACAATAATAACTAGAATACAGTTAATAACTTATACATTAGAAATCGATGTTTTCAATGCAAAATTACAGTAAGTAAACTCTCTTGATCAGTAATATCTTTTCAAAATCTGACTAAAAAAAGAATCTAAATTTGATCATATCTAAGAACTAGAGCTGATACAGTTTAGCAATTTTCTGAATCAGTGCCCCAAATAAGCCCAAGAACAGGTCTAAAAACCAAGGCACCAAGAAAGAAGATTTTGTTGTTTGGCTGTGTAATTAATTAACAACCTCACGAGAGATAACATACTGCATCTTAACTGAAGAATGTCTAACTGGCTAATATTGTCATAAAGTGACTGTAAAGTCTTAAGTTTATTTTTTTTTTTAAATAACAAACATGTTATACTTACCTGCTCTGTGTAATGGAACTGCACAGAGCAGTCCTTAACCTCCTCTTTTTGGGTCCCCCGCAGGCACTCCTGGCTCCTCCTTTTCTCAGTGTGCCGCTTCCTGCTGTGGCATACCTGCAAGCTCGAACCCGAGCCATGCTGCCTGTGTCCATTGATTCAGCCCCCCCCCTGGCTCCCTTGTCCCAGGATTTGACTGGCAGCAGTGTGAACCAATGGCTCTTGCTGCTCTCAGAGCTGGATCGAGCACGGAATGCATTAAGGTAATAAATATTTAGGCCTTGCAACCACTTAAGCAAATAGGTCAGTGTTTGATCACCATTTGTTAGATGAGTTATTGGGACTTCTTACTGAAATATTGGAAACCAAGCCCCTAGGGGACCACGACAACCATCACATACCAGAGGGCTCAATAAGAACAAGTGTAAGACCTTCACCCAAGGACCCACTACAGCCAGGCTGCCATGATAATAAAAGCTCTCGACTACATGACGTTGGGTATTTATTGGCCATAGCAGCCCCTTAATTAGACGTAAATAATTAACAATATTTATTGTAGGAACCTAAATAGCACCATCAATTTGAGCAGCGCTTTACATATATATTGTGCATTCACATCAGTCCCTGCCCTCAAGAAGCTTACAGTCTAAGGGCCCTAACTCACATTCATACATACACATACTGGGGCCAATTTAGACAGAAGCCAATTAACCTACCAGCATGTCTTTGGAGTGTGATAGGAAACTGGCATACCTGGAGTAAACCCATGCAGGCACAGGGAGAACATGAAAGCTCTAGACAGGTGGTGCTGTGGTTGGGATTTGAATCAACAACCCCAGTACTGCCAGGTGGAAGTGCTAACCATTTAGACACTATGCTGGTGTTAGTTCACCTTTATATATTTATTTATTTTATTTTATTTCAGGTACTTATATAGTTCTGTGAATTTACACAGTGCTTTACATATATATTGTACATTCACATCAGTCCCTAACCCTCAAGGAGTGTACAATCTAAGGTCCCTAACTCACATTCATACATACAAATACTAGGGACAATTTAGACAGGAGCCAATTAACCTATCAGCATGGCTTTGGAGTGTGGGAGGAAACCAGAGTACCTGGAGGAAACTCACTCAGGCACAGGTAGAACATACAAACTCCAGGCAGGTGGTGCCGTGGTTGAGATTTGAGCCAACAACCCAAGTACTGCCAGGTGGAAGTGCTAACCATTTAGCCACTGGGCCGCCGCTTAGCCATCTTACTGAAAAATATCTAACTGGCTAACAGACTGACATAACTAAAAAGGTAATTCTTTGATCATCATTTATTTGATGAGTTTTTGGGACCTTTTAGTGAAATATTGGGAACCAAGACACTAGGAGACCACAACAACCACCAGAGGGCTTTATAATAACAACCTTTACCAAAACCAGACCCTCTACCTGCCAGGCTGCAATGACAAACCTTTCTAAAATAGAACAAAAGCTTTGGTCAGAACAACTTCTCAGCTCTTCAGAATCCTCTGGATTGGCCAATACTAGACCAATCCCTAAGGTTTCTCTGTCTCCAGCTGACTACTTTCTTCTTGTAATGTAAGCCTCATCCACTACATTCTTTCACTCCTTCATGGCCCAGTTCCTCGCCTCAATCACATATGTAGTTCCAGTTCATCATTTGTGGTCTCCATGACAGCGGATGAACACTCACTAGTTCACACACCGAGGATGATTTACTGAATCATATAAACAAGAGCAGGAATAAAGTGTCAAGGTACAATTGGATGGCAGACATATATATGCATATGTGAATATTTACCTAAATACACAATAGCGATCTATAAACCTATCTATTTTATCCTGCACTGCTGTTCAACACGTATAGTTCAATCTTTGATTTCTATGCACATTGAGCCCTCATGCACACTGAACGCTTTGATAACGCTGGTAACGTGTGTAAAGTCACGTTAAAAACGTGTTTTTCAGCTTTTTTTAGAGTTTTTGCATTAGCGTTTAGCTGTGTTTTCCCTTGTTTTTCCGTGTTTGCATTTTTAATGTTTTTTAGGGTTTTTTGTTTTGGTCCAAAAAAGTCCAAAAATGCCGGTTTGTGGCGTTTTACCTCGGTTTTCTGCATTTTTCTGCGTTTTTCAACATTAGAGCGTTTTTACAAATAAAAAAACTCCTCTAGAAATCCACTAGTCCTGGGTTTTTTCTCCAGCCAAAGCAACGTCCCAGCCAAAAAACGCTGATTACAGTCTATCTGTGCATGGACACATAGGGTAACATGCTGCGGGGTTTACTGGCTTTAGAAAAAATGTCAAAAGCCAAAAACAGCCGCTGTAAAAACGTCAAGTGTGCATGAGGACTAAACATCCATGCAAAGTTATTTCATCCACTTGAGCTCCAGAAGGTTTTAACCCCTTCATGACCAGGCCATTTTTTGCTTTTTAGCACTGTACTAATTTAACAGATATTTGCGTGGTCGTGCAATCCTGCACCCAAATGAAATTTATATTTTTTTCCCCAAAAATAATGGATTTATTTTAGTGATATTTGATCACCATTGGGTTTTTTATTTTTTATTATATAAACAAAAAAGACTGAAAATTAAAAAAAAAACAATATTTTTTACTTTCTGTTATAAAAAATAAAAAAACAAAAAAAAATCTAATTTCTTCATACATTTAGGCCAAAATGTAATCTGCTACATCTTGTTATAATGAAAGTTATAATGTCTACAAACGATGGTATATATACTGGATTTTTTTATATACTAGTAATAGAGGTGATCAGTGGTTTATAGTGGAACTGTGATTGTGCGGAGGGCAATCTGACAATAACTGACACATTGTGGGAACTAACTGCCACTGACATCACCAGTGACACTAATACAGTGGTCAGTGTCATAAATGTGCACCCCAGAGTCTGACGCAGTCTGCCATTTTGTTAAAAGTAGCCATGTTATTCCCTCATTCTCCTTCCCACTCCCTTCCTGAGAGGCACAGTGACAGATGTGTGTGTGTACTGTTTATGGGTCACTGGCTGGTCAAGGCATCTCTAGCTAGGTGCTGAGCTGTCTGTGAAAGCTGTATCCTTTCGCACCTAGGAAGAGATAGGACCAGCTTTCCCAAGAGAGCTGTAATCTCACTGTCCAAAGAACCTGTGTAATTTCACGCCTCGTAAAAAGATAACTGAGCCTTCTCAGGAATTCAAGGCATTCCCAAGAAGCCCACACCAGCTAACATTTTTAAAAGATCCCCTATGTCTCATATCTTGGAATATGAGAGACCTACATAAAAGCCAGACATCTCATCGGATGGACGATGAGCAGGCAAACAGTTTGATGGGTCACTCGCCTTATCTCGGGCGCACGGGAAGGCAGAGAAATAGATCTCGCAAACCGTGTCGCATACAACTTCATAATTCATATCTAAATAATACTCAGACTTGTCTGCATAATAATATACCCGCGGGTGGACTGTCACTTGTGCAGATGGAAAGTTATGGACCAGAATATGAATTGAGAAAGATGTGGGTTCCAGTTTAGGGTTCCGCCTGATGATCCCTCCCTAAACAGGGGATTGGTCTTTTACTTCAGAACCACCCCCTGCTGGGAAACTTTAAAGCAGGCTGTCAAGCCTAAGTGTTTTAGTTGAAGACATCTCCCAATTTTAACATCAATATACCACCTGGGGAGACCTGTGCTTTTCGCTCTGAAATGTGATCTGCTTACATCCAAGGCTTAATGGCAAGTAACTTAACCCTTTAACTTCTCCCTGTTATCTCTTTGCTGTGCTGTTTTCTATGTGTATATATATATATATATATATATATATATATATATATATATATATATATATATTAGTTGCATCTTCTCTGTAAATATTTTTATTGCACCTGTTTGACCCTTTTAGTAATAAATCTTTCTTTCTGAAAGTGTTGAACTGTTTCTATAGCTCTTAATTGCAATTTACGAATCCCTGCCTTTAAAGAGACGCTACTGTTTGTTTTAACCGTCTGTATAACAGGCCTGTGTGATGACCGTGTTATGCAGTCGATTATATCAACCATTACAGTGTTATAGTGGATCGCCGAGTTTCCTCTTTCTCTGATTAAAAAGGAGGTGGTGGCAGTGTGAATGGTTAATTGCCCTATTAACCTGACCCAGTAACAATCGATCCAGGCTGCTGGCACGTCGATCTGTATCCATTAGATGGAAAATCGTTGTGCAGGGTGCAGCTGGGTGTGGCATTGTTATGCACGTCACATCACAATTTTAGGTCGGCTAGCCCTTCGGTCACGAGTTTTGGTGAGAAGGTCTGGGGTCTGACGCCCCGATCGTGACAGTCAGTGCTAATAATATACACTTTCACTGCACTACTGACACTGGTTGGGAAGGAGTTAACATTTAGGGGCAATTGAAGAGTTAACTGTGTTCCTAATAATGTTTACTGTATGTCTTTGGTAAAAAAAAAAAATATCCCAATAATAAGTGTATATTCATTGGTTTGCGTGAAATCTATAGCGTCTACAAAAGATGATACCTTATATATACTGTGATTTTTTTTTCACTAGTAATGTAACTTATAGTGGAACTGTAATAGTGTGGCAGACAATCTGACACTAACTGATACTGGGAGGGGGGAACTGATTAAATGACACTGACATCTCCAGTGATACTAATACAGTGGTCAGTGTTAATAATATACACTGTCACTGTACTACTGACACTGCTTGGGAAGGGGTTAACATTTAGGGGCAATTGAAGAGTTAACTGTGTTCCTAATAATGTTAACTGTGTGTACTGTTTTTACTTTGGGGGGGGGGAGGGGAGCACATCGCTGCTGTCTGTAGAGAGCTCAGCCGCTCAGTGGGTTTCGGCCATAAGTCATTGTTGGGACCCGCTAATCAACTTGTGCTGTGGTGAATAACAGCACAGCTGGGGTGGCAGCTTGCGCACCCCCCACCCGAAAATGTCAAATAATGTACATGTACGTGATCTGCCACAAGAGACTGCAATATATCTGCATGGGCCAACAAGTGACTAGCTCCATGTGATATACAGAGATGAAACAAATTCTCCTACATAAATTGTACCTGTCTATCACAGGGGGTGGGGATCTGATGTGACACACTGCAGAACACAGAGAGAATAGCTGAGTTTAATCTGAGACCTGAGTGGAGAGAATAGACCCCCACTCCCTTCCCCCATCCCCCAGCATTCTGTAGGCATTACCTGTCAGAAGTAACTCATGCAAATAGCAGAAAGAAGAGGCAGCAGACAGAAATCACACTACGTGCTTTGGATTTAGGCAAGTACACACTATAGAGGAAAATGCTTTGTTCCTTTTTCATTTCAGAGGTTTACAACCACTTAAATACCTGCCATAAGCTGCATCATAAAGTGTGCACACCAAACATTCTTTTAAAAATAATTTGGAATACAAAATAATAATTTGACCGACCAAGCAATGAATTGCATATGTCCTAAATTAAAAGTCATATCATTAAAATCTAGTGCACTAGGCTGTCATATGAAACACTTAGAAAACGTACAAATATGATCACTGGGATCTGTACACCAAGCACCTGCATATGAAATCTCATATTCTTCTGAGCAGTTCAATGGTGCCCATCATCATTCAACCAACTTCCTGTAACCTAGAGTGTCATGGCCCCACCTCCTCCCTGTTGCCCAGAACTTACAAAGAGATGGTGCAGAGAGCATTACAAAATTTGCCCTCCACCAGAGGAAGAAGAGGTTGTTGAGGACCTGGGACGCTATTGGTTGAAAACACCTGTAAAAAAAGTAATTTATTTTCTCATGGGTACCAGGTTTCTCCACTGGGGGAAAGAAGCCTGGAGCTGGACTTGGAAGCAGAGAGAGTAAGAGTTGCTCAGTCTTAAGGTATTACGCTTCTGCTAACCCTGTGAGGTTATCTCTGTAATGTGGCTGCAGTAGATTATAAAGGTAAATTGAATGAGCTTTCTGATATTTGCACTGTTGCTGTATGGTATACAGTAGGTAGCTCACTGACTGGTTTCCCTTTGTCACTACTATTAACACAACCATTAACCACTTGCCCTCCAGGGGATTTACCCCCTTTCCTGACCCAGCCATTTATTGTGCTACAGCGCTGCGTTACTGTAACGGACAATTGTGCAGTGATGCAACACTGCACCCAAATTAATGTATGTTCTTTTTTCCCACGAATTGCGATTTCTTTCGGTGGTATTTGATCGGCTCTGCATTTTTTATCTCTTGCGCTATAAAAATAAAATATTTGAGAAAAAACAATATTTTTAACTTTTTGCTATTAAACATGACCAGCAAAAACATTTTAAAAATCAAATTTTGGCATAAATTTACACCAAAATGTATTCTGCTCCATGTCTTTGCTAAAAAAAAATCCCAATACGTGTAAATTAAATGGTTTACGTGAAAGTTATAGCATTTACAAATGGGGGTATAGATACTGGAATTTTTTTTTTAATACTAGTAATGGCGGCGATCAGCGACTTATAGTGGGACTGCAGGACTGCGGCGGGCATTCTGACACTGGGGGGGAACTGACTTGGTGTCACTGACATCCCCAGTGACACCAATACAGTGATCAGTGCTAAAATAAAAGCACTAACACTGTACTAATGGCACTGGGCAGGAAGGGGTGAACATGAGGGGCGATCAAAAGGTCATCTGCGTGCTAGGAGTGTTTTACTAGGGGGCTGTGTATGTGTGCTTCACTGTAAGCACACTGCTTTGGATAGCTGTGCACAGCCATCCAAAGCAGTGTGCCCGAGCTGACAGGGAGGAGAACTGTCAAAACAGTTCAAAACAGAACTGTTCAAAACAGTTCTCCTCCCCGTCGGAGAAAATCACTGGGCGCCGGCGAGTAACTGTGTGCTAGGAGTGTTTTATCAGGGGGCTGTGTCAATGTGTTTCACTGTAAGCACACTGCTTTGGAGGGCTGTGCTGTGCACCCATCGGAGATCTTCAGAAATAACCAGGCGCCGGCGAATAATCCCAGCCTGGGACCCGGTGTTTGAAAGTCGTGGCCGCGAATGGCAGCACGGGTACGGCACACGCATGGCTCATGCTCGCCCCCTACCTGGAAATGCAAAATCACATATATATATACATGATTTTGCGCACCCGTGCCACCCTGTAGCAGTATTTCTGCTATAGGGCGGACGGGAAGAGGTTAACAACATAGTTTTATCACCTTTTCATCCTGCTTGTAGATCTGTTTCAATTCCCTTATCATGGTGACAACTCTTTTTGTTCGCCAGCGAGATCACAGTGCAGTGTGGTCACCCTGTAGTCTTACATGGACAAGATGTTTAACCCTTTCCCAATGAGTGTATGCACATAGGTGGCCATACTTCCATGGGGCTGCATGGGGCTGCATATGTGTGCTCCCAGCCTAGAGACCAAGCTGTCACTGACAGCTCCAGATCTTGAAGTAATAATCAGGAGCCTTCAGGGCTGGCCTTCAACTACATGATCACTGTGATAGCCTGTGATTTCCTGTAATAGTGATCAGTCACTGCACAATCCGCCCCTTTGCTTTTTCTCTTCTTGCTAGAGAAGAAGGTTGTAAACAAAAAAAAAAGTCTGTTTAAAAAAAAATGAACTAAAATTAAAATAAATTAGGTAGATCAGGATTGGACCTAGGTCAGTGTCAGCGAAAATGGTTGATCCAACAAGAAATATAAGGAGCTTGCTGTGCTACCTTTCTCTTATGACTGCTATCAGTTATCATAGCTCATAGATCTCTCTGTGAACTAAAAACCACCTCCCCCATATGGTGTAGCAATATGGGGGGGGGTTGTTCTGTAGTCCTATTATAGGGTGGCAGCTCTTCTCCTCTATAGATCAGTACTGTAACTGAGTGTTGTCACACTAGGATGGGAAGCAGAGGAGGACTGACAACTCGTGGGGCCCCCGGGCAATAGGTGATCATGGGGCCCCTGTGTCCTTGCCCAAACTCAAAAAAGCCTATGAAAAAGGTACCAGGGGCATCTCATGGGGCCCCCTACTGACCCTTGGGCAGTACCCAAGTTTCCAAATGGTCAGTCCGCCTCTGATGGGAAGTGTGTTACCAGCAAGATTAGCAGGTGAAAATGAAGGGAACAAAATGATATATTAAAAATGATACAGGCATCACATCTAAGGACTGGTAAGCTGCAATATATTTTAATATATATATAATATTTTTGATCTTGAGTTTAGATTTTAGATATGCTTTTTTGTATTTTCAACAACTTGTAACTTTTATTTTTGGGCGACGTTTATCTGCCAGTCAAGCATTTTATTTTTTGGTTTTCAGGCCTCCTACACTAGTGAAAATATTCCTTATTCTCAACATCTTTAGTCCGGTGGAAGGTAGTTTGCCGTGCTGCTTCTTTTGACCCCATCAACATCACAAGTTGTTTCAAATCTCACAGATATCTGACAGCCTTTGAGCATAGAGAAGAGACAGTATCACTGACACAAAGGCTTCTGGCCCGGGGTAAAAAATTCCTTTTGAAAAAAAAAAAAAAGTAGAAGAAAAAGACGGAGAAGGAAAATGTTGAACATTCTGCAGACCATCCTGATTGGTATTCATGCGACGGCTCAGTTCATGAATGGTGAAGCCTCATTTACTTTCAGCGGACGTAGACATTTTGTCTCTGGCAGGCCTTGCCTTGGATAAGTCACCCGTCAGGTTGTGGATTCAATCCATAGCAGTCAATGCAGAGAGTGAAGGCGTCTAGGTTTACAGAGTGCCGTTAATTACAGCTTCTCCTGGGAAAGACGACCTCTCTCATCTTTAGCAATATTTGACATGCAGGATCAGTTTAAGTTGTTATGTTCTTATTTGATAACAGCATAAGAAAACTCTCCACGGAGCGAAACAAGAGGTTTTCGTCTTGTCAGAGACATTTCTTGTGTGATATTTGAACTAGTAGATTAGCAGAGATGGCACTGATGTGATTATGGATAATACGGAAGAGGTGTTAGAATTTCTTTTATTTTATAGGGTATGGTTCAGTGACAGGAAGGGGGTGATTTCAAAGAGGGTATTGAAAGCCAAATTGTCCCCTTTTTTATATACAAGGACTGTACTGCTGCCAGGCTTATCCACCTTACCAAATGTTCAGTTTCTGCTACTCCTCTCTGCCTATCCTTCCACTGGCTTCCACCTCCTCCACTGGCTTCCACTTCCTCTACAGGCTTCCACTTCCTCCACAGGCTTCCACCTCCTCCACTGGCTTCCACCTCCTCCACAGGCTTCCACTTCCTCTACTGGCTTCCACTTCCTCCACAGGCTTCCACCTCCTCCACAGGCTTCCACCTCCTCCACAGGCTTCCACTTCCTCCACAGGCTTCCACCTCCTCCACAGGCTTCCACTTCCTCTACTGGCTTCCGATCACCCAACTATTTAAATTCAAGATACTAACAACAACGTATGAAGCCATCCGCAACTTGCCCCCCGTTACATCAGTAACCTTGTCTCAAAATACCAACCTAGTCTTTCTCTTCTTTCCTCTCAAGACCTCCTGCTTTCTAGCTCCCTCACCACCTCCTGCCATGCTTGCCTCCAGGACTTTTCCTGAGCCTCTCCCATCCTATGGAATTCCCTACCCCAATCTGTCTGACTATCTCCTACTCTGTTTGCTTTTAGGTGAAAACCCTTCTCTTCAGAGAAGTCTATTCTGTCCCCACCTAACAACTGTTCTCCATTAGCTCTTCCCCCATAGCTAGCACCTTCCGTATTACTTTACTCTCCCTCCTAGATTGTAAGCTCTAATGATCCCTCCTGTATTAAATTGCATTGTAACTGTGCTGTCTGTCCTCTAAATACTGTATAATAATAATACTGAAAGTAGGTCGTTCAACTTTTTCAAATTGGTAGAGTAACTCTCACTCTAGTAAGTCTTCTTCTTCTTTTCAATTATAGGTTAATAATGGATCCCAAGTAGAAGTAACATGCCATCATTGAGTTCTTGACGAAGGAGCAGGCTCTCCAACATCCATAGAAGGTTACAGAATGTTTATGGAGTTGACGCCTTTGACAAGAGTCACCAATGACAAGACATTGCTCTTGTCAATGGTGTCATATCTGTAAACATTCTGTAGCCCTCTGCAAATGTTGGACAACCTGCAACCCTACCTCATTAACCCCCCTGGCGGGATTACCCTGCAGTGTTGCTCTGGGATTCCCTCTTGCACTTACCTTGTCCTTATCTTGTCCTTCGCTCCTGCAATGTCCCCCCTGCAGTGTCCCCGGCCATCTGAGAGCTTGGATATGTGGGGGACGGTACCGGCGGGAAATTCAAAAATTTCAAAAGTGACGTTCACTCAATACACTAAAATCTCATAGTAAAACATTACTGTATCAAACCATTTCACATACATTTTGTCCCGAGTGCTTTGTCCTGTGCCCTGCCTGCATTTTTAATGTTCTTTCTGTCTGGAAACTGAGAAAATTCCATGGTATCCAAAAGGCGTCCCTTTAGATCAAAAGCGGTTTTGGACCAGCTAGAGAACAGCGATAGTAAATTAGAACCACTTGCAGAATTGAGTGATAATGATTTGTGGGGAAATTTGTCATCAGACACTGAAAACGATTTTGTGACTGAGCTCAATGATATGCGAACTTGGCGCTCTATTTCAAATTTCAGTGTTTTTGGTTTGATTGCATTATTGAAGTAAATGTATTATTATATTATTATATTTTATATTTATTTATTATATTATAATGTATGATTTTGGGTTTCAAATGTTATCATACTCGGAATGTTTACTAGACTCTTGTTCGGACAGATTTCAGTGAGTTATATCTAAGAATTACAGGCCTACAATAAAAAAATGACATATTTCCATGCAAAAAAATGTACCGCTTTGAGCACAGAAATATGGACATAATCAGACCGCTAGGGAGGTTAAGAACTCAATGACAGCACATTGGTTCAACTTGGAATCCCTTTTTACCTGCAAAAAAAGAAGTAGAGTTACTATGAAGGAAGAGTTCCTCTACCAGTATGAAATTTGAATTACTTATGTACGTTAATAAAAAGGTATGTGCACTTTGGCATTGCTTTCAGTACATCCCTCGTAGTTTTGGGCATTGTAGGTAATTGTTAAAATCCCTGTCTGTTTTTTTTTTCCGTCCGTGCCATGTTGGGGAGATTTCCCTCCACCTCCTGCTCTAAGAACATGACAAGAAGTGAGAGGAAACATCACTATTTATTTATTTCAAGTACTTATATAGCGCCGTGAATTTACGAAGTGCTTTACATACATATTATACAGTTGTGACCAAAATTATTCAACCCCCAATGCTGTAAAGGGGTTTAGGGACTATAGTGTACATTTGGAATTGTATTCAGAATCAAATCCTACAAGGACGTTGTAACTACCCAAATGCAACTAAAATGACATCAATTGTTTATGTAATACAGTAGTAAATGGTTCTTATGTGGTTTCTTCATTGCCACAATTATTCAACCCCTTAAAGACTACCACTCTGAAGAACAGAGGTTCATACAGGTGCTTTCCATCAGGTATTGAAAACACCTGTGGATGTCACCGAGCAGCAATCAAGCATAATAAGCACCAATTAGGCAGCTTTAAAATGACTGTGATACTCAGCTCCTTCTACACATTTACTGGTGTGGTTACAAACATGGTGAAGGCAAGAGAATGGTCCAGGAAGACAAGAGAAGAGGTGATTTCTCTTCACAGGAAGGGCAATGGCTATAAGAAGATTGCAAAGATGTTAAACATACCAAGAGACACCTTAGGAAGCATCATTCGCAAATTCAAGGCAAAGGGCACTGTTGAAACGCTACCTGGTCGTGGCAGAAAGAAGATGCTGACTTCGACTGCTGTGCGCTACCTGAAGCGTAGAGTGGAGAGAAGTCCCCGTGTGACTGCTGAGGAACTGAGAAAAGATTTGTCAGATGTGGGTACAGAAGTTTCAGCCCAGACAATAAGACGCACACTGCGTAATGAAGGCCTCCGTGCCAGAACTCCCAGGCGTACCCCCTTGCTGTCTCCAAAGAATAAGAAGAGTCGACTGCAGTATGCCAAAAGCCATGTGGACAAACCACAAAAGTTGTGGGATAGTGTTCTGTGGACTGATGAAACAAAATTAGAACTGTTTGGGCCCATGGATCAACGCTATGTTTGGAGGAGGAAGAACAAGGCCTATGATGAAAAGAACACCTTGCCTACTGTGAAGCATGGTGGAGGGTCAATCATGCTTTGGGGCTGTTTTGCTTCTGCAGGTACAGGGAAGCTTCAGCGTGTGCAAGGTACCATGAATTCTCTTCAGTACCAGGAGATATTGGATGGAAACGTGATGCAGTCCGTCACACACCTGAGGCTTGGGAGACGTTGGACCTTTCAACAGGACAATGATCCCAAGCATACCTCCAAGTCCACTAGAGCATGGTTGCAGAGGAAAGGCTGGAACATTTTGGAGTGGCCATCGCAGTCACCAGACTTAAATCCGATTGAGAACCTCTGGTGGGACTTAAAGAAAGCAGTTGCAGTGCGCAAGCCTAAGAATGTGACTGAACTGGAGGCCTTTGCCCATGAAGAATGGGCGAAGATACCCGTAGATCGCTGCAAGACACTTGTGTCAAGCTATGCTTCACGTTTAAAAGCTGTTATAACTGTAAAAGGATGCTGTACTAAGTACTAAGATTGAATGTCACTTGGGGGTTGAATAAAACTGATAATGCTGTGAGCACAGAAAAGACATTTGTGGTTATTTCATTATAACTGTTATGTTATATTTGTCTGACCTACAAGTGCCTCTTTAATGTAAATGTAAGCAAGATGACTGAATGATCAAAAGCAATGTCAAACTGGCCAAAACACTCAATTTCAGTGGGGGTTGAATAATTTTGGTCACAACTGTACATTCACATCAGTCCCTAACCCTCAAGGGGTGTACAATCTAAGGTCCCCAACTCACATTCATACATACTATTGTTATTATACAGGATTTATATAGCGCCAACGGTTTGCTCAGCGCTTTACATTATAGTGGGAGACAATACAGTAAGAATACAGCTCAATACAAGAGGGAGTTGAGGGCCCTGCTCCTTGGAGCTTACAATCTAGATTAGGGGCAATTTAGACAGGATCCAATTCACCTACCAGCATGTCTTTGGAGTGTGGGAGGAAACCCACGCAGGTACAGGGAGAACATGCAAACTCTAGGCAGGAGGTGCTGTGGCTGGAATTTGAACCAACGACGCTAGTACTGCCAGGTGGAAGTGCTAACCATTTAGCCACTGTGCTGCCCAGATGTGAATGTACAATATATATTTAAAGTGCTGCATAAATTGGTGGTGTAATATAAGTGCCTCTAATTATAAATAAATAAATAAAATATTTTTAAATCTGCAATTTTATTATAATAGTATGTTGTGATCCTGCCATGAAAATCCTTGTTAAGGTATTATATTTATATTTATTTATTTATAGGGTGACAACTCTCTTCCCCTGTCTATCATTTGCTTTCCTGCATTGTCACCCTGCCACATGCTTTCCAATGAGTCCTCATGCACACGGGACATTTTGATAATGCTGGTAACGTTAGCTGTGTAAAGTTATGTTACAAATGTGAGTTTTTCAGCTTTTTTTTAGCATTTTTGCATTAATGTTTAGTGGTGTTTTGCTGCGTTTATCGGTGTTTTCCCGTGTTTTTCCGCGTTTGCAGTTTTTAGTATTTTTTAGCATTTTTTTATAGAAAAATAAATTTTTTTTGGTCACAAAAAGTCCAAAAAAGCCGGTTTGCAGCGGTTTTGCGCGTTTTAGCATGTTTTGACATGTTTATCAGCGTTAGAGCAATTTTACAGCTAAAAAACTCCTCTAGAAACCCACTAGTCCTGGAGTTTTTTTTTCCAGCCAAAAAACGTCCCAGCCAAAAAATGTTGATTACAGTCTATGTGTGCATGGATACATAGGATAACATGCTGGGGGGTTTACTAGCTGTAGAAAAAAACGTCAAAAGCCAAAAACAGCAGCTGTAAAAATGTCAAGTGTGCATGAGGACTGAAGACCAAAATGCCAATTGCACATTCATTTTCCTCTGTTGTCACTCTCAGGAAGCCAGTCCAAAAATGTTGTGCATGCATGTAGATAAAAAGTGGCTGCAAAAAGAATGCAGAAGATGAGCAGTGCTAATGTGCAAAAACAGAAGAAAAAAAGGTGAAGTGTATAAAAAAAGAAATAAAAAATGATGCTATACGCTGTTCTATCTAATTAAATGTCATTCACTTAGGATTTGCTTGTATTTAATATTCCACATCCTAAATTATCACACACACACAATTTATACACACACCTAATGTTATGCTCTATTCCCAAAAATGGGTTTATATTTCAAGTTAGTATAAAATACTATACACAAAAGATAAAAAAGATATTCAAGTAAAACAAATGAAACAATTAGATTTAACCCAAATTCCTTTCTTGAAACAAAGCCCTTTAGTGTAACGCTTAATTCCAATTTAAATACAATTGTATATTTCATAGTAGTTAGCGGTCATGGACATTCCTCTTCAATGAACCAGGAAGCTGATATTGAAGCTGCTGGCTTGACATACTCCAGACCCGTCACTGTAAATATAATTCCTGTGATGTGGCTGGCTAAACACCTTAATGCTTAGGAGACCACAATACCTAATGGAACCCAGCACGAAGGACTAGACTTCAAGTCACTGTGCGTTATAGTAATGAATGGTTAAGTGATGTATGGACTTCTTTATTTAAAGAGACTTGATCTTTTGAAACATAATACCTTTAAGGTTTTTTTTTGCCTTTGAATTGAGTTTTCTTCAGTATTTTATGTTTGTATGTGATCTTTCAGTTTAGAATGTGTGTGTACGTATGTGTGTAGAAAGAAGGTTAGGGCTTAGTACCAGTAACCAGACCAAAGCAAATGTGTCCACGGATATTAGCTGTGGTCCACACTTTTTTTTTTTCTCCAGGCATTAAAGCATCAGGGGTCAAAACAAAACACCACCATTCCCCTCTCAACACATGTGTTACTCTATTGTAGTTGTTCATTTTTTGGTGTAGATTTACTAAAACTGGTGCACACAAAATCTGGTGCAGCTGTGCATAGTAAGCAATCAGCTTCTAAATTAAATGTAAAATTTATAAATGTAAAATAATGCACCTAGGGAAAAAGAATCCCTTGAGAGAGTACAACATTGGGGGGTACATTGTTAGCCAGCACTACAGAGGAAAAGGACTTGGGGGTACTTATTTCAGATGATTGCAAAATGAGCAAACAGTGTGACCAGGCAGTGGGGGAAGCGAATAGAATTCTAGGATGCATCCCTAATGGGGTCACCAGCAGGAAGAAGGAGGTCCTGATTTCCCTATATAGATCTTTATATCACTAGAGGGGTCACCAGTAGGAGGAAGGAGGTCCTGATCCCCTATATAGATCTTTATATCACTAGAGGGGTCACCAGCAGGAGGAAGGAGGTCCTGATTCCCCTATATAGATCTTTATATCACTAGTGGGGTCACCAGCAGGAGGAAGGAGGTCCTGATCCCCTATATAGATCTTTATATCACTAGAGAGGTCACCAGCAGGAGGAAGGAGGTCCTGATTCCCCTATATAGATCTTTATATCACTAGTGGGGTCACCAGCAGGAGGAAGGAGGTCCTGATCCCCTATATAGATCTTTATGTCACTAGAGGGGTCACCATCAAGAGGAAGGAGGTCCTGATTCCCTATATCGATCTTTATAGCTCCAGAGGGGTCACCAGCAAGAGAAAGGAGGTCCTGATTCCCCTATATAGATCTTTATATCACTAGAGGGGTCACCAGCAGGAGGAAGGAGGTCCTGATTCCTGAATATATATCTTTATATCTCTAGAGGGGTCACCAGCAAGAGGAAGGAGGTCCTGATTCCTCTCTATATATCTTTATATCACTAGAGGGGTCCCCAGCAGGAGGAAGGAGGTCCTGATTCCCCCATATAGATCTTTATATCACTAGAGGGGTCACCAGCAGGAGGAAGGAGGCCTGATTCCTCTATATATATCTTTATATCACTAGAGGGGTCCCTGGCAGGAGGAAGGAGGTCCTGATTCCTCTATATAGATCTTTATATCACTAGAGGGGTCCCCAGCAGGAGGAAGGAGGTCCTGATTCCCCCATATAGATCTTTATATCACTAGAGGGGTCACCGGCAGGAGGAAGGAGGTCCTGATTCCCCCATATAGATCTTTATATCACTAGAGGGGTCATCGGCAGGAGGAAGGAGGTCCTGATTCCCCCATATAGATCTTTATATCACTAGAGGGGTCACCGGCAGGAGGAAGGAGGACCTGGTCCCTCTATATAGATCTTTAGTTAGACTTCATTTAGAATACAGTGTCCAGTTCTGGAGACCACACTTAGCAAAATATATTGATATGATAGAACGAGTCCAGAAACAGGTAACAAAAATGGTGAAAAGTCTGGGGGATAAAACATATCAAGAGCGACTTCAGGAACATGACATGTACAGTCTGGAGGAAAGAAGGAAAAGGGGAGACATGATTGAAACCTTTAAATGCATCAAGGGGGTGAATAAGTTTCAGGAGGGCAGTATTTTCATTACGAAACCAAAATCATGAACACGGGGACATGACCTTAACTGCTTCCCGTCCACCCTATAGCAGATATACTGCTACAGGACGGCACGTGTGCACAAAATCACATATATATGTGTGATTTTGCATTTCCGGGTAGGGGGCGTGGCTGTCAATCACTGGGTCCAGGACAGTGATTACCGAGGATCTCCGACGGGGGGGAGAACTGTTAGTAAACAAAACAGTTCTCCCTGTCAGCGCTGGCACACTGCTTTGAATGGCTGTACACAGCACAGCCATGCAAAGCAATGTGCTTACAGTGAGGCATCAACACAGCCCCACAGTAAACCAGCACATGGTTAACCCTTTAATAGCCCCAGATGTTAACCCCTTCCTGCCCAGTGCTATTAGTACAGTGTCAGTGCTTTTTATAAGCACTGATCACTGTATTGGTGTCACTTGGGATGTCAGTGACACCAAATATGTTCCCCCCAGTGTCAGAATGCCCACTGCAGTCCTGCAGTCCCGCAGTCCCGCTATAAGTTGCTGATCACCGCCATTACTAGTAAAAAAATAAAAAATAAAAATCTGGTATATATACCGCCATTTGTAAACGCAATAACTTTCACGTAAATCAATTAATTTACACGTATTGGGATTTTTTTTAGCAAAGACATGTAGCAGAATACATTTTGGCCTAAATTTATGACGAAATTTGATTTTTAAAAATGTTTTACTGGACGTTTAATAGCAAAAAGTCAAAAACTTCTCAAAATTGTCGGTCTTTCTTTTTATAGCGCAAAAAATAAAAAGTGCACAGGCGATCAAATACCACCAAAAGAAAGCTCAATTCATGGTAAAAAAGGACGTAAATTTCATTTGGGTGCAGCTTTGCACGACCGTACAATTGTTAAAGTAACGCAGTGCCGTAAAGCAAAAAATGGCCTGGTCAGGAAGAGGGGTAAATCCTCCAGAGGGCAAATGATTAAACTAACTGGAAGAAAGTTCAAAACTAATCTCAGAAAGTATTGTTTTACTGAAAGAGTAGTTGAGGCTTGGAATAAACTTCCATCAGAGTTAGTGAGCCAGTCAACAGTAAATAGCTTCATACATGCTTGGGACAAGCATAGCTCTTTACTCAGACAAAAAAATGTACAAAACAAAACAAAAACAAGCAAAACAAAAAAACAAACATAAAAAAACCCAACAAAACAATAAAGCAAAAAAACAAACACCTACTGCCCCAAAAAACCCCAAAACAAAACAAAAAAAACACACACACACATATACAAAAAAAAAGGGCAGACTGGATGGACCACTCTGTCTTTTTCTGCCTTCACTTTTCTATGTTTCCATGTTAAGCTTGTTCAATTAAAGTGATATTAAAGGCATTAAAAAAAAACAAAAAACAAACAAACATGTCTATACCAGGGGTGGTCTGATAACTCATGGGGGCCCCCGGGCAATAGGGGATCATGGGGCCCCTGAGCCCTTGCCCAAACTCAAAAAAGCCTATGAAAAAGGTACCAGGGGCATCTCATGGGGCCCCCTACTGACCCCCGGCCCTCGGGCAGTGCCCGAGTTTCCAAATGGTCAGTCCGCCCCTGGTCTATACTTACCTGCTCTGTGTAACGTTTTGCACAGAGTAATCCCAATCCTTCTTTTCTCGGGTCCCCCGACAGCGATCCTGGCCCCTCCCTCCTGCCAAGTGACCTCAGAGAAAGCAGCTTGCTATGCAGGCACCCAAGCAGACTCGCTTTTGAGCCGCAGTTTTGCGTGTCCATTCACAAACACAGCAGTGGCTCACTGCCCCCCTCCTTCTTTTTTCATTGTCTCACTGGCTGTGATTGACAGCGGTGGGAGCTAATGAGGACGGAGAGTCCCCAGAGAGCTGAGACTCTCGTGCACATCACTAGATTGTGATGGGGCTCAGGTAAGTATTGGGGGGAGGGGGGGATGCTGCACATAGATGTTTTTTACCTTCATGCGTAGAATGCATGAAGGTAAAAAAACTTAAATCTTTACAGCCACTTTAAGCTTTGACAACAAAATCTAGAAAATGACTGGTTCCTATGCACAGCTGCACTGGATACTGTGTGCACCAGTTTTAATACATCTCCCCCCACTGTGTTACATAAATTATTTGTAATGAATGAGTTAGTACCCCTGCAGAGCATGGGAAACTCCCAGGTTTCACTAGTCTTGTTGGGCAACAATAAACCAGAGTAATTGATTCAGACATTCTACAGCTGGAAGGTGCCAATCAGGGGCGGACTGACCATTTGGAAACTCAGGCACTGCCCGAGGGCCCGGGGTCAGTAGGGGGCCCCATGAGATGCCCCTGGTACCTTTTTCATAGGCTTTTTTGAGTTTGGGCAAGGACACAAGGGCCCCATGATCCCCTATTGCCCGGGAGCCCTATGAGTTGTTAGTCCGCCCCTGGTGCCAATAGTGCGTGGGGAGCGGGAGTGAATAAACACTCGCATATCCATTTTGCAAACTTTTTGGTGAACCCTATTGAAGACAACAGCGGACAGATCTTGGTAATCAATTCTAACCATATGCAGCACTAATAATTACATTTTTGTCAAAAACAAAGCAAATAGCACTGGGCAATGTCATGGGGGATATGTACTAATACTAAAATTAAAATAAATAAATAAAAATAAAAATAGTATACCTTCCTACACAGAAAGGGAAGCTCGGTTATCTTTAAAGTATTAACCAGGGACTGACTGACAACTCATGGGGCCCCTGGGCAATAGGGTATCATGGGGCCCCAGGGTCCTTGCCCAAACTCAAAAAAGCCTATGAAAAAGGTACCAGGGGCATCTCATTGGGCCCCCTACTGACCTCGGGCCCTCGGGCAGGGCCCGAGTTTCCAGATGGTCAGTCTGCCCCTGGTATTAACTCTAACTAACACTGACCAGGGGCAAACCCCCCCTTATTGTCCCATTGTTTCTGATAATGAACCTGCAAAGTTTTTTATCAAATGTTTGTAATTCAGTGGGGTTGATTTACTAAAGGCAAATAGACTGTACACACTGTAAGTGCAGTTACACTCTGCAAGGGCAGCTGCTCCAGAACTTAGTAAATGAGGTAAAACTTCACCTTATAAAGAATACTAATGACATGCAAAGAAAATGATTAAAAAAAAGACATTTCTTCTTGCACATGATTGGATGATGGAAGTCAGCAGAGCTTCTGCTCATTTACTAAGCTCTGGCATAAAACACCCAAATGTGCAAAAAAAAAAGTTGATTTGGATGTATGCTTTGGGTCGTTGTCATTAGAGATGAGCAAAGTATTCAAAAATTCGATTCGGCTGATTCGGCGAATTCGAGGAATAAATTTGATTCGATGCGAATATATTCGCTGCAAATTTAACTTATAAAAAGGGTGTTTCTAGGCTTCAGAGAGCCTTTATATTAGTGCAGAACACTGTACCCTTAATTTAAATGCCCTTGGAGTCTGCTGGGGAAGAGAAATAATACTGTCAGTCAGTATGACATGCAGATGAGTGCCGTCGATCTTAGAATCACCGCACACTTCACTCATTTGGGCAGTCACGGGGCCAAAACCAGAGTGTGGAGCCACAGTGTGGCGGTGGAGGCAGCAGCAATGGGAGGCCATACAGCACCCTATGACAAAATGGAACCCACCAGCAGTGTGAGGAGACCTGAAAGTGGCACATGGCAGAGTGTGGCGATGGAGACAGCAGCAATGGGAGGCTGTACAGGGACCCATGACACACTCTGGACCTGGCAGCAGCATGAGGAGGCGGTACAGGGGCCCATGACAGATTACGGGCCTGGCAGCAGCATGAGGAGTCGGTACGGGGGCCAATGGCAGATTAGGGGCCTGGCAGCAGCTATGGGAGGCCGTACAGGGACCCATGACACACTCTGGACCTGGCAGCAGCATGAGGAGGCGGTACAGGGGCCCATGACAGATTACGGGCCTGGCAGCAGCAATGGGAGGCCCGTAATCTGCCAGCACCCTATGACAAAATGGAACCCACCAGCAGTGTGAGGAGACCTGAAAGTGGCACATGGCAGAGTGTGGCGATGGAGACAGCAGCAATGGGAGGCCGTACAGGGACCCATGAGACACTCTGGACCTGGCAGCAGCATGAGGAGGCGGTACAGGGGCCCATGACAGATTACGGGCCTGGCAGCAGCATGAGGAGTCGGTACGGGGGCCCATGGCAGATTACGGGCCTGGCAGCAGCAATGGGAGGCCCGTAATCTGCCAGCACCCTATGACAAAATGGAACCCACCAGCAGTGTGAGGAGACCTAAAAGTGGCACATGGCACAGTGTGGCGATGGAGACAGCAACAATGGGAGGCCGTACAGGGACCCATGACAGATTACGGGCCTGGCAGCAGCATGAGGAGGCCCGTAATCTGCCAGCACCCTATGACAAAATGGAACCCACCAGCAGTGTGAGGAGACCTGAAAGTGGCACATGGCACAGTGTGGCGATGGAGACAGCAGCAATGGGAGGCCGTACAGGGACCCATGAGACACTCTGGACCTGGCAGCAGCATGAGGAGTCGGTACGGGGTCCCATGGCAGATTACGGGCCTGGCAGCAGCAATGGGAGGCCCGTAATCTGCCAGCGCCCTATGACAAAATGGAACCCACCAGCAGTGTGAGGAGACCTGAAAGTGGCACATGGCAGAGTGTGGCGATGGAGACAGCAGCAATGGGAGGCCGTACAGGGACCCATGAGACACTCTGGACCTGGCAGCAGCAAGAGGAGGCGGTACAGGGGCCCATGGCAGAGTGGCGAAGCGTAAGCAGCTTAAATTGAAGGCCATACAGAGGCCTATGTTAAAAATAATAACATGTTTGGGGCATGATTCATGGCGGATTTAGTCAGTTGTGTCAGGAACTGGTGGTTTGAAATCCAGACTAATCCACGCCTGATTCATTTTCACAAACGTGAGTCTCTCCACACTTTGGGTGGACAGTCATGTCCTCCGCGGAGTTACAATACCTCCTGCCGCACTAAACATGCGCTCCGATGCCACGCTACTGGCCGGGCATGACAGCCTTTCAAGGGCAAATTCAGCTAGTTGGGGCCAAAGGTCAAGTTTCGTTGCCCAGTAGTCAAGGGGATTGTCTACCTCGGTTGGCAGGGTGCTGTCCAAGTAGGCCCAAGCCTGTTGTTTGAGGTCCTGCTCTAGGTCCACCTGATGCTGCTGCGGCTGGTTAGTAGTTTCCTCACTGCGCTGGTGAAGAAAGCTACTCATCATCGACTGCAGACTGAGGCAGCCGCTGCTGGTGGAGCTGCCACTGCTCCTACCACCCCACCCCTCCCCTGCTGCCATGGCAGCGGAACGCGAGCGCACAGGGCCCACAGTGTCTGAGGATGGACGTTGGCGCAGAAAGGCAGAGACCAACTGACTACATAGGTGGTTTTTATAGTACGTTATTTTGGCCTCCCTCTCAGCAGGTGTGAAAAAGGCCACCATTTTTGAACGGTAGCGAGGGTCCAACAAGGTGGACAGCCAAAAGTCATCCCTCTGTCTGATGGTTATTATTCGGCTGTCGCTACGCAAGCAACCGAGCATGCTATGGGCCATTTGTGCCAAGGAATGCGAGGGACTCCCTGCCTCCATCTCCACAGCATACTGCCACGGTGCGTCTGGGTCCTCTGTCTCCTCCTCCTCCTCCTCTACCAGATGCTCCTGCTCCTCCACTCCTGTCCGCTGAGTGGAAAAACCACCCATTTCACTCAATAATTCCTGAGCACCAATGTCCTCCTCTACCTCCTCCTCTTCTTCCTGTCCTGCCCCCACAGGGGTCATGTGGCGTTGAGATCTGTGCGCCACGTCTACCGCACCCTGACCAGCCATTGTTAACAGCATTTGTTCCAGGACGTGCAACAGAGGAATGACGTCGTTCATCCCATAGTCCTGCCGACTCACGAATAGCGTGGCCTCCTCAAAGGGCCTGAGCAAGCGGCAGGTGTCACGCATGAGCTGCCAATGGCTGACATCTAAGTTACACAGGGGAGTACCTTTATCCGCTTGTAACATCAGGAAATCGGTGATGGCCTTTCGCTGTTCGTAAAGGCGGTTAACATATGTAGGGTTGAATTCCACCTTGTTGCAACGTCACAGCATGAGGAGTCGGTACGGGGGCCCATGGCAGATTACGGGCCTGGCAGCAGCAATGGGAGGCCCGTAATCTGCCAGCACCCTATGACAAAATGGAACCCACCAGCAGTGTGAGGAGACCTGAAAGTGGCAGATGGCACAGTGTGGCGATGGAGACAGCAGCAATGGGAGGCCGTACAGGGACCCATGAGACACTCTGGACCTGGCAGCAGCATGAGGAGGCGGTACGGGGGCCCATGGCAGATTACGGGCCTGGCAGCAGCAATGGGAGGCCCGTAATCTGCCAGCACCCTATGACAAAATGGAACCCACCAGCAGTGTGAGGAGACCTGAAAGTGGCACATGGCACAGTGTGGCGATGGAGACAGCAGCAATGGGAGGCCGTACAGGGAACCATGAGACACTCTGGACCTGGCAGCAGCATGATGAGGCGGTACAGGGGCCCATGGCAGATTACGGGCCTGGCAGCAGCAATGGGAGGCCCGTAATCTGCCAGCACCCTATGACAAAATGGAACCCACCAGCAGTGTGAGGAGACCTGAAAGTGGCACATGGCAGAGTGTGGCGATGGAGACAGCAGCAATGGGAGGCCGTACAGGGACCCATGAGACACTCTGGACCTGGCAGCAGCAAGAGGAGGCGGTACAGGGGCCCATGGCAGAGTGGCGAAGCGTAAGCAGCTTAAATTGAAGGCCATACAGAGGCCTATGTTAAAAATAATAACATGTTTGGGGCATGATTCATGGCGGATTTAGTCAGTTGTGTCAGGAACTGGTGGTTTGAAATCCAGACTAATCCACGCCTGATTCATTTTCACAAACGTGAGTCTCTCCACACTTTGGGTGGACAGTCGTGTCCTCCTCGGAGTTACAATACCTCCTGCCGCACTAAACATGCGCTCCGATGCCACGCTACTGGCCGGGCATGACAGCCTTTCAAGGGCAAATTCAGCTAGTTGGGGCCAAAGGTCAAGTTTCGTTGCCCAGTAGTCAAGGGGATTGTCTACCTCGGTTGGCAGGGTGCTGTCCAAGTAGGCCCAAGCCTGTTGTTTGAGGTCCTGCTCTAGGTCCACCTGATGCTGCTGCGGCTGGTTAGTAGTTTCCTCACTGCGCTGGTGAAGAAAGCTACTCATCATCGACTGCAGACTGAGGCAGCCGCTGCTGGTGGAGCTGCCACTGCTCCTACCACCCCACCCCTCCCCTGCTGCCATGGCAGCGGAACGCGAGCGCACAGGGCCCACAGTGTCTGAGGATGGACGTTGGCGCAGAAAGGCAGAGACCAACTGACTACATAGGTGGTTTTTATAGTACGTTATTTTGGCCTCCCTCTCAGCAGGTGTGAAAAAGGCCACCATTTTTGAACGGTAGCGAGGGTCCAACAAGGTGGACAGCCAAAAGTCATCCCTCTGTCTGATGGTTATTATTCGGCTGTCGCTACGCAAGCAACCGAGCATGCTATGGGCCATTTGTGCCAAGGAATGCGAGGGACTCCCTGCCTCCATCTCCACAGCATACTGCCACGGTGCGTCTGGGTCCTCTGTCTCCTCCTCCTCCTCCTCTACCAGATGCTCCTGCTCCTCCACTCCTGTCCGCTGAGTGGAAAAACCACCCATTTCACTCAATAATTCCTGAGCACCAATGTCCTCCTCTACCTCCTCCTCTTCTTCCTGTCCTGCCCCCACAGGGGTCATGTGGCGTTGAGATCTGTGCGCCACGTCTACCGCACCCTGACCAGCCATTGTTAACAGCATTTGTTCCAGGACGTGCAACAGAGGAATGACGTCGTTCATCCCATAGTCCTGCCGACTCACGAATAGCGTGGCCTCCTCAAAGGGCCTGAGCAAGCGGCAGGTGTCACGCATGAGCTGCCAATGGCTGACATCTAAGTTACACAGGGGAGTACCTTTATCCGCTTGTAACATCAGGAAATCGGTGATGGCCTTTCGCTGTTCGTAAAGGCGGTTAACATATGTAGGGTTGAATTCCACCTTGTTGCAACGTCACAGCATGAGGAGTCGGTACGGGGGCCCATGGCAGATTACGGGCCTGGCAGCAGCAATGGGAGGCCCGTAATCTGCCAGCACCCTATGACAAAATGGAACCCACCAGCAGTGTGAGGAGACCTGAAAGTGGCAGATGGCACAGTGTGGCGATGGAGACAGCAGCAATGGGAGGCCGTACAGGGACCCATGAGACACTCTGGACCTGGCAGCAGCATGAGGAGGCGGTACGGGGGCCCATGGCAGATTACGGGCCTGGCAGCAGCAATGGGAGGCCCGTAATCTGCCAGCACCCTATGACAAAATGGAACCCACCAGCAGTGTGAGGAGACCTGAAAGTGGCACATGGCACAGTGTGGCGATGGAGACAGCAGCAATGGGAGGCCGTACAGGGAACCATGAGACACTCTGGACCTGGCAGCAGCATGATGAGGCGGTACAGGGGCCCATGGCAGATTACGGGCCTGGCAGCAGCAATGGGAGGCCCGTAATCTGCCAGCACCCTATGACAAAATGGAACCCACCAGCAGTGTGAGGAGACCTGAAAGTGGCACATGGCAGAGTGTGGCGATGGAGACAGCAGCAATGGGAGGCCGTACAGGGACCCATGAGACACTCTGGACCTGGCAGCAGCAAGAGGAGGCGGTACAGGGGCCCATGGCAGAGTGGCGAAGCGTAAGCAGCTTAAATTGAAGGCCATACAGAGGCCTATGTTAAAAATAATAACATGTTTGGGGCATGATTCATGGCGGATTTAGTCAGTTGTGTCAGGAACTGGTGGTTTGAAATCCAGACTAATCCACGCCTGATTCATTTTCACAAACGTGAGTCTCTCCACACTTTGGGTGGACAGTCGTGTCCTCCTCGGAGTTACAATACCTCCTGCCGCACTAAACATGCGCTCCGATGCCACGCTACTGGCCGGGCATGACAGCCTTTCAAGGGCAAATTCAGCTAGTTGGGGCCAAAGGTCAAGTTTCGTTGCCCAGTAGTCAAGGGGATTGTCTACCTCGGTTGGCAGGGTGCTGTCCAAGTAGGCCCAAGCCTGTTGTTTGAGGTCCTGCTCCAGGTCCACCTGATGCTGCTGCTGCTGCGGCTGGTTAGTAGTTTCCTCACTGCGCTGGTGAAGAAAGCTACTCATCATCGACTGCAGACTGAGGCAGCCGCTGCCACTGCTCCTACCACCCCACCCCTCCCCTGCTGCCATGGCAGCGGAACGCGAGCGCACAGGGCCCACAGTGTCTGAGGATGGACGTTGGCGCAGAAAGGCAGAGACCAACTGACTACATAGGTGGTTTTTATAGTACGTTATTTTGGCCTCCCTTTCAGCAGGTGTGAAAAAGGCCACCATTTTTGAACGGTAGCGAGGGTCCAACAAGGTGGACAGCCAAAAGTCATCCCTCTGTCTGATGGTTATTATTCGGCTGTTGCTACGCAAGCAACCGAGCATGCTATGGGCCATTTGTGCCAAAGAATGCGAGGGACTCCCTGCCTCCATCTCCACAGCATACTGCCACGGTGCGTCTGGGTCCTCTGTCTCCTCCTCCTCCTCCTCTACCAGATGCTCCTGCTCCTCCACTCCTGTCCGCTGAGTGGAAAAACCACCCATTTCACTCAATAATTCCTGAGCACCAATGTCCTCCTCTACCTCCTCCTCTTCTTCCTGTCCTGCCCCCACAGGGGTCATGTGGCGTTGAGATCTGTGCGCCACGTCTACCGCACCCTGACCAGCCATTGTTAACAGCATTTGTTCCAGGACGTGCAACAGAGGAATGACGTCGTTCATCCCATAGTCCTGCCGACTCACGAATAGCGTGGCCTCCTCAAAGGGCCTGAGCAAGCGGCAGGTGTCACGCATGAGCTGCCAATGGCTGACATCTAAGTTACACAGGGGAGTACCTTTATCCGCTTGTAACATCAGGAAATCGGTGATGGCCTTTCGCTGTTCGTAAAGGCGGTTAACATATGTAGGGTTGAATTCCACCTTGTTGCAACGTCGCAGATCAGGCGATGCTGTGGAATTCCGTTCTGCCGCTGCAGCTCAAGGAGGGTGTGCTTTGCGTTGTAGGAATGGCTGAAATGCATGCAAAGTTTACGTGACATTTTAAGGATGTCTTGCAGTGGGATGGTGGATTTTAGGAACCGCTTGACAACCAGATTGAACACGTGAGCCATGCATGGCGCATGGCACAACCTTCCTTGACGCAGAGCAGACACCATGTTCTTTCCGTTGTCGGTCAACATGGTTCCGATTTTCAGTTTGCGCGGAGACAGCCATCTGTCGATTTCTCTGTTCATTACACTCAGAAGTTCCTCCCCTGTGTGACTACGTTCGCCAAGGCATACCAGGTGCAGCACAGCGTGACACCGTTGCGCCCTGCACATGTGATATGCCGGTCGGGTAATGGGACTTGGCACGGGGGTGGCGGCTGAGGACACGGCGGAAGAAGAGGTGGTAGAGGCGGACATCTTTTGTGGACCAAGGACGTGGAAACGTGGAGGCAAAAGCGGCGTGACCTGTCCAAGTTGCTGGTGCGGCTGTGCCGGCACCACGTTCACCCAGTGGGCCGTAAATGACATGTACTGTCCCTGACCGTAGTTACAGCTCCACACGTCGGCGCTGCCGTGCACTTTGGCAGAGACCGACATGCTCAAAGACTGGCCCACCATCTCTTCTACATGTGAATGCAGGGCTGGCACTGCCTTTTTGGCGAAGAAATGCTGGCTTGGCACTCTCCACCACGGCTGGGCACAAGCCATCATTTCTCGGAAAGGTGCTGAGTCCACCACTTGGAAAGGGAGGGACTGCAGCACCAGCAACTTGGACAGGAGGACGTTCAGCTTCTGCACCGTCGGGTGCGTGCTCGCAAACTGTTGTCTCTTGGAAACGGATTCCAAGAAAGACTGCTGACGGAATCCGTGAAGAGGAGTAGCAGGAGAAGGAGCATCTGAACGAGCGGAAGATGCCAACGAGCGACAACTCCCCTCAGCAGAGGTGTTGGAGCCTTGACTGGCTGATAGAGGGCGATTGATGTCGGGTGACGGAGCAAGTAACGGAGCGGGTGATGGAGCGGGGGCTGGGGCAGGCAGAACCGCCGTATCTTTATCACGGTTTTCCCAGGCCACCGAATGGCGACGCTGCATATGCTGACGCAACGCTGTAGTCCCAACATGGGCCCCCTGGCCACGCTTGACTTTCTGGCCACATAGTCGACATACGGCTACGTTTACTTCCTCGGGCGGCTTGACAAAAAATTGCCACACCGCCGAGTAGGAAACTTTGCCCCGCTACTCCTCACTGGCTGACTGCTACTTCCTCCGTGCACACCGGCACCACTACTGGCCGTGGTGGTAGGCTGCAGTGGAGCTGGTGCTCTACTCCGTGGCCGTTTGCCTCCACTGACACTGCTGCGACCCTGCTGCCTCCTGGGCAACCCACCGACTGTTTTGCTCGCTGCCAAGCTGGCACCCTCTTCTCCTGATGATGCGGAAGCAATAGCCCGATGACGACGAGGCTGCCAAGTGCGATCAGCCTCATCATCATCAATTAGGGTCTCCGCCTCACTACTAGCCCCCTCGGCTGCGTGTGGGTCAGGAGACAGACCTGTCTCTAGACCGGCTACCGAGCCACTCTCCTCGCCACTACTTCTTTGCCTGGCTGCTGAAGAGGCGGATGTCTCCCCCCGTTCCTGACCGCCCTCTGTTAGCTCTTCCTCACTGTACAGTGGGGCTGAGCCCACAGCATGCGATACTTCGCTTGGTGAGGGAACACCAAAGGACAGGGGCAGGTAGAGGACACGTGATTTCAGTGGGCTTGGTCCCGGGCCATGCCAACTAACGGTTGTGTCTGACGTACCCACCGACCGTTGGCTGTAGGTGTCAGAGGTGACCTGGGAAGAGGAAGACGACCGAGCCAACCAATCGATGACGGCAGGGTTGTCGGTGGAGACATGACCGCTGGATGACACCGGGAGCACTGGCCTCTGGCTGCGACTAGTGCTGCCTCGACCCCTTCCTCTGCTGCCACGTCTGCTCGCTCCTAAAACATGGCCTCCTCTGACACTCCTCTGCGTGTTGTCTGACATACTCTTTAATTCAATGATTCTGTGTCCCTGAGTAACGATTCTGTGTCCCTGAGTAACAGTTCTGTGTCTGTCCCTGAGTAACAATTCTGTGTCCCTGAGTAACAGTTCTGTGTCCCTGAGTAACAATTCTGTGTCCCTGAGTAACAATTCTGTGTCCCTCAGTAACAATTCTGTGTCCCTCAGTAACAATTCTGTGTCTGTTCCTGAGTATCAATTCTGTGTCCCTCAGTAACAATTCTGTGTCAATCAGTAACAATTCTGTGTCCCTCAGTAACAATTCTGTGTCTGTCCCTGAGTAACAATTCTGTGTCCCTGAGTAACAGTTCTGTGTCCCTGAGTAACAATTCTGTGTCCCTGAGTAACAATTCTGTGTCCCTCAGTAACAATTCTGTGTCCCTCAGTAACAATTCTGTGTCTGTCCCTGAGTAACAATTCTGTGTCCCTCAGTAACAATTCTGTGTCCCTCAGTAACAATTCTGTGTCTGTCCCTGAGTAACAATTCTGTGTCCCTGAGTAACAGTTCTGTGTCCCTGAGTAACAATTATGTGTCCCTGAGTAACAATTCTGTGTCCCTGAGTAACAATTCTGTGTCCCTCAGTAACAATTCTGTGTCCCTCAGTAACAATTCTGTGTTTGTCCCTGAGTAACAATTCTGTGTCCCTCAGTAACAATTCTGTGTCCCTCAGTAACAATTCTGTGTCTGTCCCTGAGTAACAATTCTGTGTCCCTGAGTAACAGTTCTGTGTCCCTGAGTAACAATTCTGTGTCCCTGAGTAACAGTTCTGTGTCCCTGAGTAACAATTCTGTGTCCCTGAGTAACAGTTCTGTGTCCCTGAGTAACAATTCTGTGTCCCTGAGTAACAATTCTGTGTCCCTCAGTAACAATTCTGTGTCCCTCAGTAACAATTCTGTGTCCCTCAGTAACAATTCTGTGTCTGTCCCTGAGTAACAATTCTGTGTCCCTCAGTAACAATTCTGTGTCCCTCAGTAATGATTCTGTGTCCCTGAGTAACAATTCTGTGTCCCTGAGTAACAATTCTGTGTCCCTGAGTAACAGTTCTGTGTCCCTCAGTAACAATTCTGTGTCCCTGAGTAACAATTGTGTGTCCCTCAGTAACAATTCTGTGTCCCTCAGTAACAATTCTGTGTCTGTCCCTGAGTAACAATTCTGTGTCCCTCAGTAACAATTCTGTGTCCCTCAGTAACAATTCTGTGTCCCTGAGTAACAATCCTGTGTCCCTGAGTAACAGTTCTGTGTCCCTGAGTAACAGTTTTGTGTCCCTGAGTAACAATTCTGTGTCCCTCAGTAACAATTCTGTGTCCCTCAGTAACAATTCTGTGTCCCTCAGTAATAATTCTGTGTCTGTCCCTGAGTAACAGTTCTGTGTCCCTGAGTAACAATTCTGTGTCCCTGAGTAACAGTTCTGTGTCCCTGAGTCACAGTTCTGTGTCCCTGAGTAACAATTCTGTGTCCCTGAGTAACAATTCTGTGTCCCTCAGTAACAATTCTGTGTCCCTCAGTAACAGTTCTGTGTCTGTCCCTCAGTAACAATTCTGTGTCCCTCAGTAATGATTCTGTGTCCCTCAGTAACAATTCTGTGTCCCTGAGTAACAATTCTGTGTCCCTGAGTAACAGTTCTGTGTCCCTGAGTAACAGTTCTGTGTCCCTCAGTAACAATTCTGTGTCTGTCCCTGAGTAACAATTCTGTGTCCCTCAGTAACAATTCTGTGTCCCTCAGTAACAGTTCTGTGTCCCTGAGTAACAGTTCTGTGTCCCTGAGTAAGAATTCTGTGTCCCTGAGTAACAGTTCTGTGTCCCTGAGTAACAATTCTGTGTCCCTGAGTAACAGTTCTGTGTCCCTGAGTAACAATTCTGTGTCCCTGAGTAACAATTCTGTGTCCCTCAGTAACAATTCTGTGTCCCTCAGTAACAATTCTGTGTCTGTCCCTGAGTAACAATTCTGTGTCCCTGAGTAACAGTTCTGTGTCCCTGAGTAACAATTCTGTGTCCCTGAGTAACAGTTCTGTGTCCCTGAGTAACAGTTCTGTGTCCTTGAGTAACAATTCTGTGTCCCTCAGTAACAATTCTGTGTCCCTCAGTAACAATTCTGTGTCTGTCCCTGAGTAACAATTCTGTGTCCCTCAGTAACAATTCTGTGTCCCTCAGTAACAATTCTGTGTCCCTGAGTAACAATCCTGTGTCCCTGAGTAACAGTTCTGTGTCCCTGAGTAACAGTTTTGTGTCCCTGAGTAACAATTCTGTGTCCCTCAGTAACAATTCTGTGTCCCTCAGTAACAATTCTGTGTCCCTCAGTAACAATTCTGTGTCCCTCAGTAATAATTCTGTGTCTGTCCCTGAGTAACAATTCTGTGTCCCTGAGTAACAGTTCTGTGTCCCTGAGTAACAATTCTGTGTCCCTGAGTAACAGTTCTGTGTCCCTGAGTAACAGTTCTGTGTCCCTGAGTAACAATTCTGTGTCCCTGAGTAACAATTCTGTGTCTCTGAGTAACAGTTCTGTGTCCCTCAGTAACAATTCTGTGTCCCTCAGTAACAATTCTGTGTCTGTCCCTGAGTAACAATTCTGTGTCCCTCAGTAACAATTCTGTGTCCCTCAGTAACAATTCTGTGTCTGTCCCTGAGTAACAATTCTGTGTCCCTGAGTAACAGTTCTGTGTCCCTGAGTAACAATTCTGTGTCCCTGAGTAACAGTTCTGTGTCCCTGAGTAACAATTCTGTGTCCCTGAGTAACAATTCTGTGTCCCTCAGTAACAATTCTGTGTCCCTCAGTAACAATTCTGTGTCTGTCCCTGAGTAACAATTCTGTGTCCCTCAGTAACAATTCTGTGTCCCTCAGTAACAATTCTGTGTCTGTCCCTGAGTAACAGTTCTGTGTCCCTGAGTAACAATTCTGTGTCCCTGAGTAACAGTTCTGTGTCCCTGAGTAACAATTCTGTGTCCCTGAGTAACAATTCTGTGTCCCTCAGTAACAATTCTGTGTCCCTCAGTAACAATTCTGTGTCCCTCAGTAACAATTCTGTGTCTGTCCCTGAGTAACAATTCTGTGTCCCTCAGTAACAATTCTGTGTCCCTCAGTAACGATTCTGTGTCCCTCAGTAACAATTCTGTGTCCCTGAGTAACAATTCTGTGTCCCTGAGTAACAGTTCTGTGTCCCTGAGTAACAGTTCTGTGTCCCTGAGTAACAGTTCTGTGTCCCTGGGTAACAGTTCTGTGTCCCTGAGTGTCAGGGCTCCCAGGTGTGACCAGAGGTGTGTGGCTGACGAAGGGACACGCAGACCTCAGATATGTTATAAACAATATAATTTATTAACACTAACAATACAAATATAAACGCAGTGCAATACTAAAACATAATACAGTGCAACCAAACCAAACCAAACCAAACCAACCACCCACAGATAACAGTACATACAAGCAAGCGTCGTCAGGCAGGCCGGGTCAATATCAATAGGGCAGGTAGGTACAGGGGGAGCAAGCGGAGATTGGTCGGGGTCACAGGCCAGGTTCAGCAGGTAGCAAGCAGCGTAGTACAGAGGGTCAGGCAGAGGGATGGTCAGGGTCACAAGCCAGGGATCAGAACAGGTAGCAAGCAGCGTGGTACAGAGGGTCAGGCAGAGGGATGGTCAGGAGCGAGCCGGGATCAGAGCAGGAGAAGTCAGCAGCGGTTCAGAAACAGGATGCAGGACAGAAACAGGATACAGGGCCCAGGACAAACACAACACCAAGGCAGAGTCTGTGGGTCTGGCCATCCCTTAAATACCCCAGCATAATCAGTTCCAGGTGTTAGCTGGCTGCAAAGTTGAGTCTCTGATTGCTGGGAGCATCCGCTGGCCAGCCCTGGTACTGCAGATCAAAAGGCAGGTGAGTCCCACCATTGCTGGCCAGTCCATTCCTGACAGTACCCCCCCCTCAAGGAGCGGCCTCAGGACGCTCCAAACAGTCCTAGCTGGGAAAAATGTTCCACCGCCCGGGTCTGGTAACTGGTGGGATATCAAAGACTGGCACACCGGGCAGGACTCCGGGCAGCGGTACACCGGGCAGAGGCACATCGGGCTGGACTCCGGGCAGAGGCACACCGGGCAGAGGCACATCGGGCAGAGGCACATCGGGCAGAGGCACACCGGGCTGGACTCCGGGCAGAGGCACACCGGGCAGAGGCACATCGGGCTGGACTCCGGGCAGAGGCACATCGGGCTGGACTCCGGGCAGAGGCACATCGGGCTGGACTCCGGGCAGAGGCACATCGGGCTGGACTCCGGGCAGAGGCACATCGGGCTGGACTCCGGGCAGAGGCACATCGGGCTGGACTCCGGGCAGAGGCACACCGGGCAGAGGCACATCGGGCAGAGGCACATCGGGCTGGACTCCGGGCAGAGGCACATCGGGCTGGACTCCGGGCAGAGGCACATCGGGCTGGACTCCGGGCAGAGGCACATCGGGCTGGACTCCGGGCAGAGGCACATCGGGCTGGACTCCGGGCAGAGGCACACCGGGCAGAGGCACATCGGGCAGGACTCCGGGCAGAGGCACATCGGGCTGGACTCCGGGCAGAGGCACATCGGGCTGGACTCCGGGCAGAGGCACATTGGGCTAGACTCCGGGCAGAGGCACATCGGGCTGGACTCCGGGCAGAGGCACATCGGGCTGGACTCCGGGCAGAGGCACATCGGGCTACCAGGAGAAGCGGCAGGCAGCGGGCCACCAGGCGGAGCGGCAGGCACCGGGCCCCCGGGCGGAGCGGCAGGCACCGGGCCCCCGGGCGGGGCGACAGGCACCGGGCCCCCGGACGGGGCGACAGGCACCGGGCCCCCGGGCGGGGCAACAGGCCTCGGGCCCCCGGGCGGGGCGACAGGCCTCGGGCCCCCAGGCGGGGCGACAGGCCTCGGGCCCCCAGGCGGGGCGACAGGCCTCGGGCCCCCAGGCGGGGCGGCGGGCGCCGGACCCCCAGGCGGAACTACAGGTCTCGGGCCCTCAGGCGGAGCGGCGGGCGCCGGACCCCCAGATGGAGTGACAGGTCTCGGGCGCTCAGGCGGAGCGGCGGGCGCCGGACCCCCAGATGGAGCGACAGGTCTCGGGCCCTCAGGCGGAGCGGCGAGTGCCGGACCCCCAGATGGAGCGACAGGTCTCAGGCCCTCAGGCGGAGAGGCGGGCGCCGGACCCCCAGATGGAGCGACAGGTCTCGGGCCCTCAGGCGGAGCGGCGGGCGCCGGACCCCCAGAAGGAGCGACAGGCCTCGGGCCCCCAGGCGGGGCGACAGGCATCGGGCCCCCAGGCGGGGCGACAGGCCTCGGGCCCCCAGGCGGGGCGACAGGCATCGGGCCCCCAGGCGGGGCGACAGGCCTCGGGCCCCCAGGCGGGGCGACAGGCACCGGGCCCCCAGGCGGGGCGACAGGCCTCGGGCCCCCAGGCAGAGCGGCGGGCGCCGGACCCCCAGGCACGACAGTGGGCACCGAGTCGTCTGGCAAGACTGCGGGCACCGAGTCAACTGGCGGAACAGCGGGCATCGAGTCAACTGGCGGAACTGCGGGCACCGAGTCGTCTGGCAAGACTGCGGGCACCGAGTCGTCTGGCAAGACTGCGGGCACCCAGTCGTCTGGCAAGACTGCGGGCACCCAGTCGTCTGGCAAGACTGCGGGCACCCAGTCGTCTGGCAAGACTGCGGGCATCGAGTCAACTGGCGGAACAGCGGGCACCGAGTCGTCTGGCAAGACTGCGGGCACCGAGTCGTCTGGCAAGACTGCGGGCACCGAGTCAACTGGCGGAACAGCGGGCATCGAGTCAACTGGCGGAACAGCGGGCATAGAGTCAACTGGCAAGACTGCGGGCACCGAGTCGTCTGGCAAGACTGCGGGCACCGAGTCGTCTGGCAAGACTGCGGGCACCGAGTCGTCTGGCAAGACTGCGGGCACCGAGTCGACTGGCGGAACAGCGGGCACGAGTCGTCTGGCAAGACAGTGGGCTCCAAGTCAACAGGCACGACAGTGGGCACCGGGTCATCAGCTATCAGATTGTCTGGCTCGACAGCGGGCATCGGGTCACCAGGTATGACAGCGGGCACTGGGTCACCAGGCATCAGGTCATTTGGCTTGCCAGCGGGCACCGCGTCATCTGGCAAGGCAGTGGGCACCGGGTCACCAGGTATGACAGCGGGCTCTGAGTCAATTGGCACGACAGCGGGCACTGGATCAGGTACCGGATCATCTGGATCAACAGCGGGCATCGAGTCAACTGGCCTAATAGGATCGTCGGGCCGGATCAGTTCATCATGCTGAGTAGCGGCATCAGGCTGAATGCAGGCATCAGGCTGAGTAGAGGCTTCAGGCTGAATAGAGGCTTCAGGCTGAGTAGAGGCTTCAGGCTGAGTCACGGAAGGCAGGTTCACCGGTTTGGATACTGGCAGGATGGTATTGGTTGGAAAGAATTTTCGCTTTTTTCTGGTTTTAACTACTGGAGCACTGCAAGTAAACGCAGGTCTGCAAACGAATGGAGCAGCTGGAGACAGAGAAAGACTGGAGGATGGAACAGGAGAGGGAGCAGTTGCTACAGAGGGCTTTTTTACAGGGTTAAAGGCAGGATAGGTGCAGCTAGTGGGAACAGGGTACTGACATGCGGTAGATAGCCAAGTATACTGGGCTGTAACTGGAGGAGCTGGTGGGAATACAGGAGTAGAGTTAGAAGCAGGACTGGGTTTTTGTAAGCTGACTGAGGCTGGGTGCAACAAGTCTGTCCATGTCTGCAGTATGGGTTGAACAAAGCTGAGCTTACACAAAGCCTGTCTGGTCAATGACTGCACTGCGTTTATACAATCTCTTAGTGTCTGTGGTGAACATGTGGAATAACGCTCCAGAAAGTAACCCACATCATCCTCTAATAACCATACCAGGGACTCTACCTGGTCTGCACTAAATGGTGGCAAAAATTCATCCCTGCATTCGGGGGAACCAGATGAAACCAACTCAGCACAAACCTCAATCAAAGGCTGCACCTCAGAGAACTCTGTGCCCTGATCTACTAGAACATGAGCGAGCCGTATACATTCTAGTAGTTGATCCCTGGGATACTCCTTCAGAGTTTGATAAGCATACTCCCTGTCATCAAACACTAGCAGATATAAATACACAACCTCATCCAGATCCATCCTTCCCAGCAACAAGCCAAGATGGCTTCCCTGTGCAGCCACTTCTGGTCAGGATTGGCCTTGGTGTAATGTCAGGGCTCCCAGGTGTGACCACAGGTGTGTGACTGACGCAGGGACACGCAGACCTCAGATATGTTATAAACAATATAATTTATTAACACTAACAATACAAACATAAACGCAGTGCAATACTAAAACATAATACAGTGCAACCAAACCAAACCAAACCAACCACCCACAGATAACAGTACATACAAGCAAGCGTCGTCAGGCAGGCCGGGTCAATATCAATAGGGCAGGTAGGTACAGGGGGAGCAAGCGGAGATTGGTCGGGGTCACAGGCCAGGTTCAGCAGGTAGCAAGCAGCGTAGTACAGAGGGTCAGGCAGAGGGATGGTCAGGGTCACAAGCCAGGGATCAGAACAGGTAGCAAGCAGCGTGGTACAGAGGGTCAGGCAGAGGGATGGTCAGGAGCGAGCCGGGATCAGAGCAGGAGAAGTCAGCAGCGGTTCAGAAACAGGATGCAGGACAGAAACAGGATACAGGGCCCAGGACAAACACAACACCAAGGCAGAGTCTGTGGGTCTGGCCATCCCTTAAATACCCCAGCATAATCAGTTCCAGGTGTTAGCTGGCTGCAAAGTTGAGTCTCTGATTGCTGGGAGCATCCGCTGGCCAGCCCTGGTACTGCAGATCAAAAGGCAGGTGAGTCCCACCATTGCTGGCCAGTCTATTCCTGACACTGAGTAACAGTTCTGTGTCCCTGAGTAACAGTTCTGTGTCCCTCAGTAACAATTCTGTGTCTGTCCCTGAGTAACAATTCTGTGTCCCTCAGTAACAATTCTGTGTCCCTCAGTAACAATTCTGTGTCCCTCAGTAACAATTCTGTGTCCCTCAGTAACAATTCTGTGTCTGTCCCTGAGTAACAGTTCTGTGTCCCTGAGTAACAATTCTGTGTCCCTCAGTAACAATTCTGTGTCCCTCAGTAACAATTCTGTGTCCCTCAGTAACAATTCTGTGTCTGTCCCTGAGTAACAATTCTGTGTCCCTGAGTAACAGTTCTGTGTCCCTGAGTAAGAATTCTGTGTCCCTGAGTAACAATTCTGTGTCCCTAAGTAACGATTCTGTGTCCCTAAAGTATCTGTGGCCCTAACTCTGTCCCTAATACAGAGAGGTCTGTCTCTCTTGAATGACCGGAGGCAAATGGAGAATTGTAAGATGGCCGCAATTTATAGCTCCACCATTACACAGTGCTGGCTGGCTGGCTGCTGATTGGCTAATGCGATCACATGTCATGAATGAATGCATTATGGGTCAGCGCGCCTTGTCTGCGCGCCTTCCCAGAGATCCCCGCTCCGTCGCCACACATGTCGCTGCCATTATTGGATAAATTTCGATTCGCGCATCCGAAGTCTGCTAATTTTCGGATTCGGCGCGAATCAAATTTTTTCTAATATTCGAAACAAATTCCACTTCGCCAAGTTCGATTCGCTCATCTCTAGTTGTCATGCTGAAAGATGTTCTTCTTCATGGTCAGCTTTCTAGCAGAAAAATTAAAGTTTTGTGCCAGTATTGACTGATATTTGTAACTGTTCATAATTCCCTCTACCTTGACTAAGGTCCGAGTTCCAGCTGAAGAGAAAGAGCCCCTAAGCATGATGCTGCCACCACCGTGCTTCACTGTGGGTATGGTGTTCTTTTGGTGATTTGCAGTATTGCTTTTGCGCCAAACATGTCTTATAATTTATGATTTCGTGTTTCAAATGTTATCATACTGGGGATGTTTACTAGACTTTTGTTGGGACAGATTTCAGTGAGTTATTCCTAAAAATTACAGGCCTACAATAAAAAAAATACATATTTCCGTGCAAAAAATGTACCTCTTTGAGCACAGAAATATGGACATAATCAGATGGGAGGTTAAAGTCTACAAAGTATTGGTTAAGGTATTGGGAGTATTTTCACGAATACTCATGAAAATACTAGATATCAGCACTGATTCTGATACGGTATTGGTATCGGTACATCCCTAATAGTTTGACATGGTTTATGTGTACCTAGACACCTATTGTTCTTAACAACAGTAGGTAGGTAGGCCACCCCTTCCTGTTCCACAATACTAATCTCTGGTTTATTGATACTTCAGGCACTATACTTATCCTTACATTCCCTAAACATAAGTTTGGCGCTGTTCCTTGGCCTTTTGTGGTTTCCCTTGGCAGTCCTGATGCTTGTCCTGGAGGCTTTTGGTGGCACTACTTTGGCACACTACTCTTCTAACTAAGTATGTATGTATATATTTGCTTCATTGTGATATCGGACATTATTCTAGTATATTTCTCACATTTCATATTTTAGATTACCTACCTCAATCACACCCCTGATGAAGTGGAACATTGATTCTGAGACACGCGTTGAGTCATGAGCTATTCCCTCTCCTAGCTGGATTTTTACTACACTGTGTATCATGCATTACCACGGTACTACACATGGTTTATACTACTTATCATAAGGCACACTGGGGGCAGGAGAATGCTGCTAAATTATGTTTTTTTTTTTTTATTGTTGTGTAGGGTGATACAATGTTTATACAATTTTATACCATTGTTTGCTCCATTTTTAACTACAATGTAAATAAAATTGTTATATTTTAGTCCTCATGCACACAGAGTGTTAATTTAACTCTCCTAAAAGCCAGCAGAGTCTTTTGCAGAAAAAATGCCTGACTCTTTTAAAAGTGTCCAAAGCTTATACACGCTTTTAGGAACTTTTACAGGCATCATGCTCTTGGGTGGTAATTAATTTCATTGACCAGAATACATCATTTATTCTGGCCATTGAAATGAATTAATTCTCAAGCACTAAATGCGCCTAGTTTTTAGATACATTTACCAGCTTTTAGTAGCATCAAGTGTTTTTCTTCCCAAACTCTGCTACTCATGGATGCACTGGCAGTGGGTTTTTTCCTGTCTCTAAAAGCCCCTTCCGCTGAAAGCTTCTAAAAGTCTATGTGTGCATGGACACATAGGATAACATGGTGGGGTATTTGGAAGCAGTAAAACAAAACTCTTGATGCCCCTAAAAGTGGCTGCAAAAATGCCCAATGTGCATGAGGCCTTAAACTGTTGGGTAACTAAAAAGTCCACATACTGTATATTATCGCTGTTCCAGGTGAGTAGACTCCAAGAATCCTAGCACTACTCCTCCAGTTGGGGGTCAGCCCAGCTCGCGTGCTACACAATGGAAATCAAAGAGGTACGGACGGCTACACTCTAGAGAATCCACTTTATTAACCACCTCCCGCCCGCCATATACTAAGACGGACGCATATATATATTATATATAAGATGGACGCAAGGCGGTTCTCTTGTTCTGGGAGGACATCATATGACATCCTCCCATTCTAACTGCGCATTTGTGGCTCCCGGAGCGTGTAGCGCGGCAATCGGCAGTGCACTGAATTCCTCTGACACAGCGGATCACCGATCTACAGAAAGAGCCAAAGATGTCGGCTCGGTCATGTGATCAGCTGTGTCCAATCACAGCTGATTACATGTAAACAGGGAAATGCCGGTTATCAGCATTTCTCTCCTCACGAGCTGTCACGCTGACAGCTGGAGAGGAGAGCCGATAATCGGCATTCCGCGGAGGGGACATGTACACTGATCATCAGAGCACTGATGATCAGTGTGCCCTGATGATCAGTGTAGCCCCAGCAGTGCCACTTGTCAGTGTCCATCAGTGCCAGCTGTCAGTGCTCATCAGTGTCGCGTGCCAGTGCCTATCAGTGCCACATCAATGCCATATATCAGTGCCCATCTGAGCTGCCTTTGAGTGTCACCCATCAGTGCCAGTCAGTGCCACCTATCAATGCCAATCAGTGCCACCTATCAGTGCTGCCAATCAGTGCCACCTATCAGTGCCAGTCAGTGCCACCTAACAGTGCCAGTTAGTGCCGCCTATCAGTGCAATATATCAGTGCTGCCTTTCAGTGCCCATCAGTGATGCCTGTCAATGCCCATCAGTGCCACCTACCAGTGCCTCCTCATCAGTGCCCATCAGTGCCACCTATCAGTGTCCATCAGTGCAACCTATCAGTGCCCATCACTGTAGCCTTATTAGCGCACATCAGTGAAGGAGAAAAATCACTTATTTACAAAATTTTATAACAAAAACTAAGAAAAAACGTTTTTTTTTTTTCAAAATGTTCAGTGGTTTTTGGATTGTTTAAGAAAAAATAAATAACCCATAGGTGATTAAATACCACTAAAATAAAGCTCTTTCTGTCACAAAAAAATGATAAAAATTTCATCTGGGTACAGTGTTGCATGACCGTGCAATTGTCATTCAAAGTGTGACAGCGCTGAAATCTGGAAATTGGCCTGGGCAGGAAGGGGGTATAAGGGGGTAGGCTAGTGGTTAAACAATGTATAAAACCAATAACAAATAGTACAAATATACTGGGGTAGATGCATTTCACGCTAAGAACAGCACTTAATCATTACCCCAATGGGGTAATAATTAAGCACTGTTCTTAGCGTGAAACATGTCTACTGAAAAAGTCCACTTTGCCTTTCCTTCTTGTTTGTAATCTAGTGAAACTGTGATCACAGATCTGATTTGCATGAAACATACTCCCACCTTGCTAATGCCAGACCATTAAAGTATAACTGAAGGCAGAACTTTTTTTTTTAGTTTTGGATAGAGTGGCGAGAGCTTAGAATGATTGTCAGGTTTTTATTGCTGTCTGAGACCCTGTTAGGGAGGTTCATGCTTTCTAATTGTCCTGATCACCAATATCATCCAGAAGGAAAGTGAGGGTATTTCCAAAGTTTTGAGTTGCTACCAGCACAGAAATTAAGGGGAAATCTTAGAAACATAGAAAAGTGACAGCAGAAAAAAAAATGGAGTCTGCCCAATTAATTGTTTGTTTTTTGTTTTTTTATACGTTTTTGTTTTTTTCGTTTAGTTTTTTGGCTGAGTATAGATCTACATTTGTCCCTAGTGTGTTTGAAGCCATTTACTGTTGACTGGCTTGCTATCTTTGTTGGAAGTTTATTCCAATCTTCCAATGGGGAAGCTGTCCCAAGACAGCTCTCTAAGGCTTGGTTTACATCTGTGCGGGTGGTGCGGCTGTGGATAGGCACAAAAATCCATGCAACTGCACCACACGCACAGTGGAATGTGGGCCTGCGGGCGGGTGCCATTAGTTCTAATGGCACACCGTCAGCACTGGAAAACGCAACCGTACTGGGAACCGAGGTTCCTGTGCGAGCTGCATTTTCGGGACTTCTTCCCTGCATGTCGCGGGGCACAGGAGTCCATTTAAATGAATGGGCTCTCGTGCCCGCGCAAAATGCGGCCCGCGTGCCCACATATATGTGAACCAGGGATAAGAGGGCTCTCCTTCACATTAGAAAGAAAGTCCTCTCACTTCCTGTTGAGTCTAGAAAACTTAAAAATGTTTTAATCCTACTCTATTCTATTCAAAATCAAAAAAATAAGTTTTGCCATTTTACACATTTTTTTTTTAATGCTGTTGTTCTTCTAGACAAACCTCAATGCGATCATGTGGTAAATGTTCCTTCCTTTGTCCATTGGCTGACATTCGGATGAAAGTTTGATAGTCCCTCCCATAAACACTATGTGAAATTTGAGACACGCCAACAATCTGACCCCTCTTGATCTCTTATGGAACAACTTTTGAGATGGCATTTCTTCTCTCTGTTCTCAGCATTTTTGCTCAATGTGCAAATCTGTCAATGAAGAAAAATTGAATAGCTCAAATATTGGAAATATTTGAATGTAAGTGTAACACTATTACCCCGAGGGTCACAAGAGATTAGATTTGGAATGCAAATAGTGCACTTATTTTTGTAGATAGAAAGCTTTGTTTTGCCTAAAATGTTAAAGTCCTAAAAATCTTTATTTGTAGTAAAAAACAGGTTTTTTCTTTCCCTGAGACATCATCACCAGGCTGGTAAAATTTTCACAGGGCAAGTTGCTGGTAGCTCAGATGCTACTGGCAAAGGGAAAACCCCAAGACTACAGCTCCCAAAAGCCCTTTCCCTACACGGGGGAGAGATTTACTAAAACTGCTGCACTCAGAATCTCGTGCAGCTGTACTTGGTAGCCAATTAGCTTCTACCTTCAGCTTGTTCAATTAAGCTTTGGCAATAAAACCTCGAAGCTGATTTTGCAATCTCCAGCCTTAGTAAATAACCCCCACAGTGTGGGTAGACATTTAACACCTCATGCACAAGGAGAAGCTCAAAAATGTTTTTGAGCTACAAGGGTTTTCAGAATCAAAAAGGCATTAAAAAACCCCACGTTTTTGCATGCGTGTTAATGCGCGTTCATGTGCATTAATGAATTCTATTGGCCAGAATTTTGGCCATTAGAATGCATTAATGCATACTAATGTGCATTAATACGTATCTATTCACAATTGAGTGTTTTTTCTCTCTCAAAAGCTCTTCTGAACGCACAAGTGATTTATTTTTTATCTGCCTGTAAATTCCCCTACCACTAAACTCCTGAAAATGCCTATAGTGTGCATGGACACAAAGGCTAACATGTAGGGGAGTTAACAGGCATAGAAAAATAAAAGCTCAAAACAGCTCAAAAGTCTGTAGGAGCAGCTTCTTTGAGCTACAGTATGCATGAGGCCTAATAGTAAAGGCAGCAGCATTGTTTTGCAGGGAAATAAACTAACGTATGAATGTGAAGAGAGAGTGGTGGGGTATAGGCTGAATTCTGTTATCCGATGCAGCAAGCTCACTGTGGTGTGGAAGTCAGGTGCATATTAGATTTCTGACAGAGCAATAGAAACTGTTCTGTACTTGCAGCAGTTTTTAGGGATAGAACATATGGAAATATGCATGTATTACTGAGATGTTTTGAATATATATAGATATACACTGCTCAAAAAAATTAAAGGAACACGTTTTAATCAAAATATAGCATCAAGTAATTTAAACTCCTGGGATATTGATCTGGTCAGTTGTTGGGGTTGTTAATCAGTTTCAGCTGCTTTTGTGTTAATGAAATTAACAACAGGTGCACTAGATGGGCAACAATGAGATGACCCCCAAAACAGGAATGGTTTTACAGGTAGAGGCCACTGACATTTTTTTCCTACTCATCTTTTCTGACTGTTTTTCACTAGTTTTGCATTTGGCTATGGTCAGTGTCACTACTGGTAGCATGAGGCAATACCTGGACCCTACAGAGGTTGCACAGGCAGTCCAACTCCTCTAGTCACATCAATACGTACCATTGCCAGAAGAGTATGGGGGACATTCCAGGAGACAGGAAGTTGCTCTAGGAGAGCTAGAAGGTCCATAACCCATTAACAGGACCTGTATCGGCTCCTTTGTGCAAGGAGGAAAAGGATGAGCACTGCCAGAGCCCTACAAAATGACCTCCAGCAGGCTATTGGTGTGAATGTCTCTGACCAAAATATCAGAAACAGACTTCATGAGGGTGGCCTGAGGGCCGGACGTCATCTAGTGGGCCCTGTGCTCACTGCCTGGCACCATAGAGCTCGACTGGCATTTGCCATTGAATACCAGAATTGGCAGGTCCGCCACTGGCGCCCTGTGCTTTTCACAGATGAGTGCAAGTTCACCCTGAGTACATGTGACAGAAGTGAAAGGGTCTGGAGAAGCCGTGGAGAATGTTAGGCTGCCTGTAACATCATTCAGCATGACCATTTTGGTGGTGGGTCAGTGATGGTCTGTGGAGGAATATCCATGGAGGGACACACAGATCTCTACAGGCTAGACCATGGCACCCTGACTGCCATTAGGTATCAGGAGGAAATCCTTGGACCCATTGTCAGACCCTACACCAGTGCAGTGGGTCCTGGGTACCTCCTGGTGCATGACAATACCCGGCCTCATGTAATGAGAGTATGCAAGCAGTTCCTGGAGGATGAAGGAATTGATACCATTGATACCCACCCTTGCCTGACCTAAATCCAATAGAACACCTCTGGAATATCATGTTTCAGTCCATCTGACACCGTCAGCTTGTACCTCAGACTGTCCAGGAGCTCAGTGATGCCCTGGTCCAGATCTGGGAGGAAATACCCCAGGACAGCATACGTTGTCTCATTAGGAGGATTCTCCGATTTTGTCAGGCATGCATACAAGCACGTGGGGGCCATACAAACTACTGAGTACCATTTTGAGTTGTTGCAATGAAGTTTCAGCAAAATGGACTAGCCTGCTGCATCATTTTTTCACTTTGATTTTCGGGGTGTCTTTGAATTCAGTCCTCTGTAAGTTGATAATATTCATTTCCATCAACCGATGGGGCATCCTTACATTCCTAACACATTACCCAGTCCATATCTGTATAGATATCCAGCATGATATTTTTCCCCATTGAGATCTGATGTGTTTTCAAAGTGTTCCTTTAATGTTTTTGAGCAGTGTGCATACAGGGGTTGGAAAAAAATGGTATCACTACATGATTTGAAGGTGTAAAAATGACATGTTTTGAGTTGAAAGCAGAAGTGATGTAACATTCTTTTTCTTCTGCTGTGTGATGAGACATCTGCCTACAAGGTGGGAAGCCTCACTTTCGTCATTCACTGCATGCGCTGCTAGTAATACAGAGTCATGTCAGAGCTTACTGCACTTCAAAGAGGGCAAATTGTTGGTGCTGCTTAGCTGGTGTCTAAACTGCTTCCCTGTCCGAACACCAACAATAGACACCACAGATTTGAAGTAAACCAGGAAATAGATTACTTTATTTTAACACAGATACAAGATATATACATTCAAGGGAACAACCCCCTTCCTCTCTGCATAATGTCACAGGGCGTGGCAATCTACCTTTAGTAACAAGAGACACACCAACAGACAGTCCCATCAGAAGGGAGGGCTGCTGGGAACTCCCCCCACCAAGCCAATACACAAACACATACATCCCATAATAGTTTGCTCCCCAAGCAAGATACACAATAGAACAATGGGATGCAACCACATGGCATTAAACAATCAACAACCCCCCACCCCAATATTAGGACAGATCACCCTGTACCCCTAGCAGGCACAGAGTGACTTACACATAATAGGGATATGGGGAGCTGAGACAGGGGTCTCCCCACCTCTCCAAAGTGAGCTGTGTTCCGTGGGCCCCCCACCCAAAGTGACTCCCGTCACACTATTGATCAGGGGCGGACTGACAACTCATGGGGCCCCCGGGCAAAAGGGTATCATGAGGCCCCTGTGTCCTTGCCCAAACTCAAAAAAGCCTATGAAAAAGGTACCAGGGGCATCTCATGGGGCCCCCTACTGACCCCGGGCCCTCGGGCAGTGCCTGAGTTTCCAAATGGTCAGTCCGCCTCTGCTATTGATCAATGGAAGACTTTAATATGGTCCGATGAATCGACCTTTACACTGTTCCCAACCACCGGACGTGTTTACGCGTGGCTAACACTGTCCCAAGCCTACGACCAGAACTGTCATGTGCCAATGGTAAAGCATGGTGGTGGCACAATCATGTTTTCAGCAGCCATATCTTGGTATTCTGCAGGCCCCATCATCACCTTCAAAAGTAGAGTAACTGCCAGCGATTATGTACATATTTTGGCCTACCATGTGCACCCCATGGTGCAGACGTTGTTTCCTGAAGACAGCACCACCACCCAAGACGTATATGTATCAATTCCCAGACTGTCTTGGATGCCAATGGTGGTCCAACACCATATTAGGAAATTATATTGTTCTTTTGCCTGGTGTTTCCATAATTTAGACCAGCCCCTGTATATATTTATTTTAATTTGCCCTCTTTATTTTTTTAATTAAACCTACAAAGGGAGCAGTCACGTAAACAATTTATTACACATACAATGTATCCTCTAACAGGAGAGATACCCAGGACACCCCCAAAACACGGGGGAGGGGGGGGGGGAGTTTGGCACAGTTTCTGACTCTTTAAAGCAAACCTATAGCCAGGCTATAATGACATTATATTACCATTAAACTGTCCAATATATGTTTAATTGCTGGCAAAATAAAGTTGTATAAAATCATCCAAAGCATTTCAGAGGCAACACCACTGCCCCTTCATTAAACCACAACACAGGATAAAACTTGAATGGAACACAGTGACTTCACTAACAATCAAACAATTAAATGTGTCTAGAGTCTTTACTTTAATGCTCCTGTTTGTATTTCTGTGGTTTCTATGGTTTGAGCAGCACAAACCTGTCAGAGAGTTTTACACCTTCTGCTTCTTTAAAAAAAAAAAAAAAAAAGTTTTGGCTGGAGCTGGGCTTAAAGTGTTACTAAACCCAGGACCCTGCATTCACTATATCTGGTCTCCCCGGACCCTGCATTCATTATATCTGGTCTCCCAGGACCCTGCATTCACTATATCTGGTCTCCCCGGACCCTGCATTCACTATATCTGGTCTCCCAGGACCCTGCATTCACTATATCCGGTCTCCCCAGACCCTGCATTCACTATATCTGGTCTCCCCAGATTCTGCATTCACTATATCTGGTCTCCCCGGACCCTGCATTCACTATATCTGGTCTCCCAGGACCCAGCATTCACTATATCCGGTCTCCCCAGACCCTGCATTCACTATATCTGGTCTCCCCGGACCCTGCATTCACTATATCTGGTCTCCCCAGACCCTGCATTCACTATATCTGGTCTCCCCAGATTCTGCATTCACTATATCTGGTCTCCCCGGACCCTGCATTCACTATATCTGGTCTCCCCGGACCCAGCATTCACTATATCTGGTCTCCCCAGATCCCCAGATTCTGCATTCACTATATCTGGTCTCCCCGGACCCTGCATTCGCTATATCTGGTCTCCCCGGTCCCTGCATTCACTATATCTGGTCTCCCCGGATCCTGCATTCACTATATCTGGTCTCCACGGACCCTGCATTCACTATATCTGGTCTCCCCGGACCCTGCATTCACTATATCTGGTCTCCCACAGTACACACAACATGGAAGTGCAATTATTTTAGTAAATATAAACTGCTAAATATCTTTTCTCATCAGCAGTTAGAGCAGTCTTGTGACTTCAGCAGAGCACTGGTTAAAGCTTGTAGGAGTTTTCTTTCTGCTCTAGAAGGATGCAGAACCCACTGTCTGGACAGTGATGATTGGCCCTGTGCTGATTTCATGCACTCTCCCAAAAAAAAGAAAACCTAGCAATACACACCAAACTGAGCATGTGCATGTGGCTAAGGGTTCAGTCTGTCTTATCAGGAGATAAGACATGGACATTTGAACAAAAGGAGGGGCAGAGAAGACAGGATCAAATGGCCTTTTTACACAATGCAGAGGATTAACCCCTTAGGTTCCACAGTGAGTGTAACAAGCATGCTTTACTGCATATACAGACTGATTTTACTGTTGTGGGTTTAGTAACACTTTAAATTCTGTATGCTCAGAGATACTTGCATATATATAGGACAGCTTGGGAAAGATGTATCCTGAGATATCTCATGACAGTGAGAAAAAAAAGTAGTCTATTGGTAGGACAGCAACTAAATTGAACGCTGACCTCAAAATAACCACAAAATAAAATTACAGAAAAAAAAAATCTTTTTCGTCCTTAGGGGATTTCCTTTGTTCAATTTTAATAATTTGGCTTCAATGAAATATACAATACTGTATATTCAAATAAATTTGACAATATTTCTTGGTTTTGTCCATGAATGACTTGTGTTATAAATGGCGCTTAAAGAGTTTCTCTCACCAACTGAAAGAGTAGCAGGCAAAAGCACAGACAAATCAACAAAACAACCATTTTAAGTCCTTACTCAAAGTGGTTTCCCTTTCGATATTTTTTTTTTTTTAATTCGCTAGCAATGTGCCTTTGATCTTCCTAGAAAATGTGACTGCTCCAGCAAAGTCAGTTCTCAAGCACAACTCCCTCTCTCCTTGCACATCATAGATCTCTCCTCTTCCGTCTATTTTCTCTCTGTGCTGGCCAAGCTCCTCCACCTCTCCACTTACCACCTTACAAAGCTTATTACGTAGCTGCTGGGGGAAGAGAGGACAACACCATACAATATCACTTGAGTGACAGCTCTGAGTAGTATTGGACAGCTGACATCACATGTAAGATGTCGGGGCCCAGAACTCTCTGGGTTTTTTGATGTCTACACCAGCCTTTCTCAACCAGGGTGGCCAGGCACCCTGGGGTGCCTTGAGGTTTCTTCAGGGGTGCCTTGGCAAGATGTCTAAGAATTGCCCAAAACGTGTATACAAGCATGCGGGTGGAAGAAGCCTGCCTTTTAGTTACACAAAGCCACAGGTTTTCATTGTGCACCATTACGATCTTCTAGCCACCAGCATCCTGACAACCAATGACATCATCAGTTGATAAGGAGGATGTCAGCTGCCTGCACAGCAACCTAGTTTGACCCTCCCCTGCCCCTCTCCATCAGTGCTGGGGTTACATTAGCTCAGTGATGGAGAACAACTGAGGGAGAAGAGAAACATTGGAATACTAGTCAGTACCAGGGTGAAAATGTGTATTTGCTTTGGAAGAATAAATCACCTCTAATGTGTGGATGTTGCTGCATTATAGGGCAGCACAGTGGCTAAATGGGTAGCACTTCCACCTGGCAGTACTAGGGTCATTGGCTCAAATCCCAACCATGGCACCACCTGCCTGGAGTTTGCATGTTCTCCCTTGTGCCTGCCTGGGTTTCCTCCGGGTACTCCAGTTTCCTCCAACACTCCAAAGCCATGCTGGTAGGTTAATTGGCTCCTGTCTAAATTGTCCCTAGTATGTTTATGTATGAATGTAAGTTAGGGACCTTAGATTGGACACCCCTTGAGGGATAGGGACTGATGTGAATGTACAATATACATGTAAAATGCTGCGTAAATTGACAGCGCTATATAAGTACCTATAATAAATAAATCAATATAAAACTATTAGAATAGTTTTTCACATTTTATAATGGGGTGCCTCAAGACTGTTCATAATTTTAAAGGGTTCTTCAAGACTATTCATGCCATGCAAGAACACTTAAATATGTTAAATGCACATATTTTTTTTTTTTGAGAAGATTGCAGCTGAAATTAATGGCTCAATGACAGAAAAACTCTGTAAAGTACACAACTCTCTACTCTTGAACTTCTTTTGTCTGGAAAAAAGTTTATTTTACCGTTCTGTTAATTAAGTATAGATAAGGAGAGATCCAGGAGCATGAACATTAATGTACTGTATTCTCTTTAACCACTTCATGTTCGGACACTTTTATCCCCTTCCTGTCCAGGCCAATTTTCAGCTTCAGCTTCCATTGCTGTCGCACTTTAAATGACAATTGCGCGGTCATGCAACACTGTACCCATATGATTTTTTTTTTTTGCATTTTTTTGAGACATAAAACTCTATTTTGGTGGTATTTATTCACCACTGGGATTTTTATTTTTTCTGCCATATAAATGAAAAAGTCCAAACATTTTGAAAAAAAAAGTGTTTTTCTTATAAAATTTTGTAAATAAATATTCTTTCTTCATAAATCTTGTCCAAACTGTATTAAATTATCTTTTTAGTAAAAAAAAATAACCCAAATTAGTTTATAACCAAAAATTATAATTTTGTTATAATTTTTGAAATTTGTTTTACATTTTTTTTTTTTTTTTTTAATATTATTATTTATTTTATTTTTTTTAGCATACTGTCACCCTAGCAGTACAGTGTCACCATAGTGACACTGTACTACTTGTGGGGGGTGAAGAAGATTTTTTAATTTTTTTTTAAAGGCTGTAAAAGCAATTATTTCTCCTTCTCTCTGGCTGCATTCTTGCAGCCATTGAGAAATACTGTGAGAGCTGTGATTTGTGAATAGCCTTGTACCATGTGATCTCTGTGATCATTCACAGATTTCATTAGTAGTAAGCAATGATGTCAGAAGGGACATCTTGCTTACACCTATTCATGTGATCATTTATTGGCCAATCAGTGATCATATGATCGGGACCTCACTCAGAGGTCCCATACAGCGATCGGTGCGCGCACAGTGAGCGCGCACAATCCAAAATGGCAGGCGCTGTTTATGAATGGCAACCCACCCCTGCACTGCCACCGTCCGACCGTTTATATACAGCGGCCAGATGGGAATTGGTTAAATAATGGTGGTCTTGTTGTATAAAGGAAGCTAAAGCTGAAATTTAGGTATGCTAATTTTTACATAGTTACACTGTTCCAACCTGGACTAACGTAAGTATGTATGTGTCACACCTGTGGGACCCTCATGGAAGCTGGAAGTCACTGTAGTAGGCCCTGCTACTACAGTGATCACTGCTAGCTCCTGTGAACTTCTTTTTTCTAGGAAAAAGTTTATTTTACCATTGTGTTAATGAAGTAAAAATAAGGAGAGATCCAGGAGCATGAACATTAATTTATTACCCCCTGGGCAATAGGGGATCATGGGGCCCCTGTATCCTTGCCCACACTCAAAGCACACTCAAAAAAGCCTATGAAAAAGGTACCAGGGGCATCTCATGGGGCCCCCTACCAGGGGCGGACTGACAACTCATGGGGCCCCCGGGCAATAGGGGATCATGGGGCCCCTGTGTCCTTGCCCACACTCAAAGCACACCCAAAAAAGCCTATAAAAAGGTACCAGGGGCATTTCATGGGGCCCCCTACTGACCACGGGCCCTCAGGCAGTGCCCAAGTGGTCGAATGGTCAGTCCGCCCCTGCCCCCTACTGACCCTGGGCCCTCAGGCAGTGCCCGAGTTTCCAAATAGTCAGTCCGCCCCTGCTTGTTGCATAAAGGAAGCTAAGGCTGAAGTTTAGGTATGGCAATTTTTACATAGTTACACTGTTCCAACCTGGACCAATGTAAGTATGTATGTGCCATACCTGTGGGATCTTCATGGAAGCTGGAAGTCACTGTAGTAGGTCCTTCTACTACAATGATTGCTGCTAGCTTCTGTGCCGAGTGGCTGCCCTGCTGCACAGTGATAACAGGAGGTTGCTTGCTCAGCATGGGCAGCATATAGAGAAGAAAATTCCACAATCGATGGTATTATAGTAGACAATGCTGTAAGTGCATATGTAGATAAACTTGCTTCAACTGGTCACCAGAGTGCACACCACCACCAAAGTAACAAATGGAGACTTACCAGAAATGGAGACCCCTTAATTAAAGGGGGTCCCAAGCAGCCAGGGACGGACTGACCATTTGGCCCGGGGTCAGTAGGAGGCCCCATGAGATGCCCCTGGTACCTTTTTCATAGGCTTTTTTGAGTTTGGGCAAGGACACAGGGGCCCATGATCCCCTATTGCCCGGGGGCCCCATGAGTTGTCAGTCCGCTACTGATCAGGTACTAAATATTTACTGGAGAAACAAGGATATAGAGTGAAAAAAAACAGATATAAGGTTTCAATTTAAAGCATATGAATTAAAAAAATAAAATCAACCCAAAAACTATTATAGCTTCCCTTAAAAATTGTTACCAGATTCAAAGTAACTACTTTTTTCTCTATGGCTTTCACTGTCGCTCTCAAGGTTTCTTACATCTCTCCTGTGAGAAATTTATATACTAACAAAAAACAAAATGTTATTTTTAAAGTGTTTTGATTGCCAGCTTTTTTCTATAAAAAATAAAAAAGGTAAAAAAAATATATATTTTTTTGTAGGGTTCCTTTCATCTCTAGAGATTGTTCCACAGCTCAAGGATACAGCATGGGGCTAAATATTCTTTCATATCACTTTGTAGCGCAGTGATGTTTTCTTTCACATATCCTCAGGGAGAGTAAAAAAAAGGCCCAAAAGGGACATCACAAAGTTTAGAGGCAACGGTTAGAAAAAAAAAATTGTAAACCTAATCAAAAGATTCCATCTGAAAAAATATTTATTTGAAGATGTTGTCCGTGCCTGGGACAACGTGAAAAAGAATATATAATGCAGAGAAAAGAGAATAACTAAGTAAATTTTAGCAATTTTTGAAACATGGGATTAAGCTGTTAAGTCCAAAAAATAAGAACATTTTTATCTAAATATTAGAATGCTTCTGGTGGGCCTAGAGGGTGCAGCCATTCTTGGGTTATGTGGGGTCAGGACAGACCTGCTACACCAGCTGTTTGTGGTTTACAATCACCCATATTTTTGCCCACTTAGGGCAAAGCAATAGCGTTGCTTTAATCGTCTACTCCTCCCCAGCAAATACTCACCATCCCTTCACTCCACCTCTGCTTCACTTGATGGAACCTGAAGAAGGAAGACCATGTGAGAGCTAAGGCTCTGATGAATAGTAGCTTCTACGGGACTTTCCTTTTGGACCTGGTGGCTGAATACCAGCTCCATATGAACTAACAACAAGTTAAGCACTCTATGTGGTCAACATTTTGTGGACAGCTTACCATCACACTTACCTACCTGGTACACTAACAGTACTCTTCATTGGAAACATTTGGACTAAATAATGTGACTTGGAGCCTTTTCTCCTCACTCTGGCAGGCTAACAGGGCAACAGGGGAGCCAAGGGTAAGTGAGCGTAGACTGCAAATTGGGCCCAAGAATTAAGCTGGTGTGCTCCCTTACATGGACAAAGCAACAGGTTCACCTTAAAGCGAATCTTCTGCCTCCACTCCTCACAATTGTTTTTGTTAAACCCCTGCTTACCTGGGGTTGTCTTCTGCACAGTTCATATACTCACCCACCCAGCAGATCCAGTGTTGTTCCTCTGAGATCCTCTTCTGTTTTGCCACTGCTCAGTCCCACGCCGCCATGATTTGTTGTGATGTCATTGGTTGACACCAGCTTTTCCAGGTTCAGCTGGCATGCCTACTGATAACACCCTTCTAGGCCTGTTCCCTACTCCTTTACAGAATGGAGAAAAATGCCTCCTGATATATGTAATGTGCATATCCCAGAAGGCAAAGTGTGCATAGTGAATATCATTTTCTTAGGTGAATGATGTGCACAGCAGGGCACAAAAAGCAGCGCTAACCACTTGACCTTCAGGTCTTTTTTTGACACTTTTGTTTAATGTAAAAATCAATATTTTTTGTTAGAAAATTAGTTAGAACCCCCAAACATCATATATATTTTTAAAACAGAGGCCCTAGAAAATAAAATGATGGGTTTTGCAATTTTTTTTTACGTCACACAGTATTTGAGCAACAGTTTTTCAAATGCAATATGTTAGGAAAAAATACACTTTTTTAAATTTAATGCAAAAAAATACAATACATAACTCTGTTTCTTTGTAAAATATAAAAGGTGATGTGACACTGAGTAAATAAATACCAAACATGTCAAGCTTTTAAATTGCACGCGTCCGTGCAACGGTAACAAATGATGTAAATTTTACTATTCATAGTCGATGCTTTAAAAGCCTTTACAGGTTATCACTTTAGTTTTACAGAGGAGTTCTAGAGCTAGAATTACTGCCCATGCTCTGTCGTTCGCAGTGATACCCCACATGTGTAGGACGATCGTTGTTTGTGTGCGTATGTGCAGGACTGATGTTTGCCTTTGCGCGTGCGCATGGGTGGGTGGGGGGGGGGGGGTTAGGCAGGTGCACTTTACATTTTTTTTAAATGAATCATTTATTTTATTTTTCATTTTTACGCTGTTGCTTTAATTTGTTTTTTTTTTGGATAATTTTTATTGCTGTCACACGGAATATAAACATCCCTAGTGACAGCAATAGGCACGTGACAGCTACTCTTCATGGAGGGATCTGGGGTCTATGAGACCCCAAATCCCCCCTCTGCACCTAAAAGCACTCAAAACACCAAGATCAGTGTTTTTGAATGCTTTATTTAAAAATGGGGCTGTTTAGTGCGTGAGTAAACTGGAATGGATTTCAGGTAATCGCTTCCGGGTTACTATAATGGACAGCAAGTTAGAACAAAGAGCGAATGTAAAATTTAGCTTGAAACTGGGCAAATCTGCCCCAGAAATGTTTGACAAGTTTATGGCGATGCTGCAATGAGTCGCTCGAGGTGTTTTAAGTGGCACGCATGCTTCAAGAGTGGAATAACATCACTGTTAGACGACGAGAAATCAGAAGACCTTCAACGAGCTCAACCCCCAAAAATGCCCACTTCTTGAAGATGAAGATCGAGCTCAAAGGTTGCCGTTTTGACAACATTGCAGAGAGTCAGTGATTTGCCCGAATTTCAATGTTTGCTCTTTGTTCTAACTTGCTGTCCATGATGAAATAACAGACATGGTAACGTATGTGGTCAGAATAACACCAGTTGCACAGCTCCCGATGTACACAGGATGATGTCTTTTGGCACACTGACTTAGGAAGGTAGGTGCTCCCTGTAACTGTGTGTGGAGCCATGTGACTATCATGGCAGCCATGGTATAATGAGGTTTGGTAAAAAAAAAAGTGTTTTGGGAGAAGCAGACAAGCATAGCGACAGCTGAAGCTCACAGGCTTCAGCTGTCACAGTGCTATATAGTTTGTAAAAAAAAAAAATAGAAAGTATTACAAATGTGATTTAAACTATTATCTGTAAAATATTGAAAAATATATCATTTACATTGTGTTAATTTATAATAATAAAAAACACTAACTAGGTATTTATTAAAACAGTTCACCAAATAAAAGCCTTAAATGTTCTCAATGTGGGATGACACCCGAAAGCAAAAACTTTTTATACTTCAGCTTGCCAATTCTTAGATGTGATGGCTGTATTCATTTTCTTCTTTTTAGGCTTTCTTTCCTTTATTTCCAAAATTGGACTTGGGTGGGAGCAAGTCCATGGATACTCCAGCAATGTTAAGTAGTAACTTGAGGACACCTAGCTTTCCCCTAAAGATTGTGAGCACAGACCTTGCAGCAGCAAATGATGGGCTGAGCTACATTGGAACGCCATGAACAATGTCCTCTTTACACCGGTCTGTACTCACTAATGTCCTTGTGTTATTGGGTGCCTCCTTCCAATATCTTACAAACACTTCTGTGAAGATTTCAGACCAGACCCCAAAGAATAAGTCCTTCATTCAGCTACAGCAAAGTTTATCACACTAGGCCCCCAGTTGGGACTTTAAGGAACAAATGCAGACGTGCAGTCTTTTAGGTTGGTAACTCCTCCTTTACAAGAACTCTTCTGTTCCAGGCCCCAAGCTATTTATGCTCCCTCCCAGCCACCATCTGGGCAACCTTCCCAGGGCTTAGTTAGGACTGCAAAAATATTAAGTTGCTGATTTGACTCTCCCAACCCTCTATTTTCCAGAACCCTCCACAAAACAGGAGGAATCAATCAACCCTGCAACCAGTGAGACACAGGATAGCACACAATAATTACATGCAGCTCAATTTATTACAGTGGAGCTAAGAACTAAATTTACCTAACCTAGCACCTATGTAGAGGGGTGCTACATACAGTATATAAACCCAGTATAATCACAAAGGTATACAATCAATCCAGCCCAATGCTGAGACAACTGCCCTCTTCATCAGAGCTCAAATGAAGAGGACATTGCCCTTGAAACATGTAGGCTGCTCCTCTATGGATGGGCATTGTCTCAGCACTGGGCTGTATATATATATATATATATTTTTTTTTTTCTTTTAAATAAGTGGTCCCACGATAAATCACTATGCTGCCCCCCCCCTCTCTTTTTGCTTTTGTTAATACCACTTTAACTTAAAAATTATTTGTGTGGGCAAATCAGTCATTGAGTGTTTGTCAAGCTAATGGAAGCATGCTGAAGCTGCTAAAATTGTTTGGGCATCCAGGTTTCAATGACCCCTGATCATAAAGGGGTTAAAAGATGAACCTCCAGCCAGGCACCTTAGAATTATGGTAGGAGATCATAAATATTCGTCATATGAATGGTTTCCTTTGGAGCTAAATACTGTACATACAGGCTTCAAAAGGAGGTGCTCACAGGTCCGGGACAAAGAGTGGGCAGGAGCGGCAGCTGCCCTGGGCGTGGTTGGGGATTAGGAGGGTTGTACTAGAAGGGGTGATTTGGAAGGGGATTTGTACTAGGTGGGTTAATTTGCGTTAGGGAGAGGGATTTTGGGGAGGGGGGATTTGTTCTAGTAGGGATGATTTGGGGGAGTTGTGCTAGGAAGGGAAATTGTTGGGTTAGTGCTAGAAGAGGGGATTTGGGGCAACTTGTGCTGGGAGAGGGGGATTTGGAGGGGGAGATGATTTATGCTTAGAGGGGAAATATGAGGGGTAGAGGGTTTGTGCTAGAAGGGGTAATTTGGAAGGGGATTTGTACTAGGTGGGTGAATTTGTTAGGGAGAGGGATTTGGGGAGGGTGGGATTTGTTCTAGTAGGGATGATTTGGGGGATTTGTAATAGGAGGGGAAATTGATGGGTTAATGCTAGGAGAGGGGATTTGGAGCAATTTGTGCTGGGAGAGAGGGATTTGGAGGGGGAGAGGATTTATGCTTAGAGGGGAAATATGAACGGTAGAGGGTTTGTGCTAGAAGGGGACATTGGAAGGGGATTTGTATTAGGTAGGTGAATTTGTGTTAGGGAGAGGGATTTGGGGAAGGGGGATTTGTTCTAGTAGGGATGATTTGGGGGCAGGGGCGGACTGACTTTTGGAAACCCAGGCACTGCCCGGGGTGCCCAGGGTCAGTAGGGGGCCCCATGAGATGCCCCTGGTACCTTTTTCATAGGCTTTTTTGAGTTTAGGCAAGGACACAGGGGCCTCATGATCTCCTATTGCCCGGGGGCCCCATGAGTTGTCAGTCCGCCCCTGTTTGGGGATTTGTGCTAGGAGGAGAAATTGATGGGTTAGTGCTAGGAGAGGGAATTTGGGGCAATGTGTGCTGGGAGAGGGGGATTTGGAGGGGGGAGATGATTTATGCTTAAAGGGGAAATATGAAGGGTAGAGGGTTTGTGATAGAAGGGCTAATTTGGAAGGGGATTTGTACTAGGTGGGCGAATTTGCGTTAGGGAGAGGGATTTTGGGGAGGGGGGATTTGTTCTAGTAGGGATGATTTGGGGGATTTGTGCTAGGAGGGGAAATTGATGGGTTAGTGCTAGAAAAGGGGATTTGGGGCAACTTGTGCTGGGAGAGGGGGATTTGGAGGGGGGAGATGATTTATGCTTAAAGGGGAAATATGAGGGGTAGAGGGTTTGTGATAGAAGGGCTAATTTGGAAGGGGATTTGTACTAGGTGGGCGAATTTGCGTTAGGGAGAGGGATTTTGGGGAGGGGGGATTTGTTCTAGTAGGGATGATTTGGGGGAGTTGTGCTAGGAGGGGAAATTGATGGGTTAGTGCTAGAAGAGGGGATTTGGGGCAACTTGTGCTGGGAGAGGGGGATTTGGAGGGGGAGATGATTTATGCTTAGAGGGGAAATATGAGGGGTAGAGGGTTTATGCTAGAAGGGGTAATTTGGAAGGGGATTTGTACTAGGTGGGTGAATTTGTTAGGGAGAGGGATTTGGGGAGGGTGGGATTTGTTCTAGTAGGGATGATTTGGGGGATTTGTAATAGGAGGGGAAATTGATGGGTTAATGCTAGGAGAGGGGATTTGGGGCAATTTGTGCTGGGAGAGAGGGATTTGGAGGGGGAGAGGATTTATGCTTAGAGGGGAAATATGAACGGTAGAGGGTTTGTGCTAGAAGGGGACATTTGGAAGGGGATTTGTATTAGGTGGGTGAATTTGTGTTAGGGAGAGGGATTTGGGGAAGGGGGATTTGTTCTAGTAGGGATGATTTGGGGGCAGGGGCGGACTGACTTTTGGAAACCCGGGCACTGCCCGGGGTGCCCAGGGTCAGTAGAGGGTCCCATGAGATGCCCCTGGTACCTTTTTCATAGGCTTTTTTGAGTTTGGGCAAGGACACAGGGGCCTCATGATCTCCTATTGCCCGGGGGCCCCATGAGTTGTCAGTCCGCCCCTGTTTGGGGATTTGTGCTAGGAGGAGAAATTGATGGGTTAGTGCTAGGAGAGGGAATTTGGGGCAATGTGTGCTGGGAGAGGGGGATTTGGAGGGGGGAGATGATTTATGCTTAAAGGGGAAATATGAAGGGTAGAGGGTTTGTGATAGAAGGGCTAATTTGGAAGGGGATTTGTACTAGGTGGGCGAATTTGCGTTAGGGAGAGGGATTTTGGGGAGGGGGGATTTGTTCTAGTAGGGATGATTTGGGGGATTTGTGCTAGGAGGGGAAATTGATGGGTTAGTGCTAGAAAAGGGGATTTGGGGCAACTTGTGCTGGGAGAGGGGGATTTGGAGGGGGGAGATGATTTATGCTTAAAGGGGAAATATGAGGGGTAGAGGGTTTGTGATAGAAGGGCTAATTTGGAAGGGGATTTGTACTAGGTGGGCGAATTTGCGTTAGGGAGAGGGATTTTGGGGAGGGGGGATTTGTTCTAGTAGGGATGATTTGGGGGAGTTGTGCTAGGAGGGGAAATTGATGGGTTAGTGCTAGAAGAGGGGATTTGGGGCAACTTGTGCTGGGAGAGGGGGATTTGGAGGGGGAGATGATTTATGCTTAGAGGGGAAATATGAGGGGTAGAGGGTTTGTGCTAGAAGGGGTAATTTGGAAGGAGATTGTACTAGGTGGGTGAATTTGTTAGGGAGAGGGATTTGGGGAGGGTGGGATTTGTTCTAGTAGGGATGATTTGGGGGATTTGTAATAGGAGGGGAAATTGATGGGTTAATGCTAGGAGAGGGGATTTGGGGCAATTTGTGCTGGGAGAGAGGGATTTGGAGGGGGAGAGGATTTATGCTTAGAGGGGAAATATGAACGGTAGAGGGTTTGTGCTAGAAGGGGACATTTGGAAGGGGATTTGTATTAGGTGGGTGAATTTGTGTTAGGGAGAGGGATTTGGGGAAGGGGGATTTGTTCTAGTAGGGATGATTTGGGGGCAGGGGCGGACTGACTTTTGGAAACCCGGGCACTGCCCGGGGTGCCCAGGGTCAGTAGAGGGTCCCATGAGATGCCCCTGGTACCTTTTTCATAGGCTTTTTTGAGTTTGGGCAAGGACACAGGGGCCCCATGATCTCCTATTGCCCGGGGGCCCCATGAGTTGTCAGTCCGCCCCTGTTTGGGGGATTTGTGCTAGGAGGGTGAATTAGTGTTAGGGAGAGGGATTTGGGGAGGGGGGATTTGTTCTAGTAGGGATGATTTGGGGGATTTGTGCTAGCAGGGGAAATTGATGGGCTAGTGCTAGGAGAGGGGATTTGGGGCAATGTGCGCTGGGAGAGGGGGATTTGGAGGGGGAGAGGATTTATGCTTAGAGGGGAAATATGAGGGGGAGAGGGTTTGTGCTAGAAGGGGTAATTTGGAAGGGGATTTGTACTAGGTGTGTGAATTTGTGTTAGGGAGAGGGATTTGGGGAGGGGGGATTTGTTCTAGGAGGGATGATTTGGGGGATTTGTGCTAGGAGGGGAAATTAAAGGGGTTAGTGCTAGGCAGGGGTGGACTGACCATTCGGGAACTCGAGTTCTGCCCCAGGGCCCAGGGTCAGTAGGGGGCCCCATGAGATGCCCCTGGCACCTTTCATAGGCTTTTTTGGGTGTGGTTTGAGTGTGGGTGAGGACACAGGGGTCCCATGATCCCCTATTGCCCGGAGGCCCCATGAGTTGTCAGTCCGCCCCTGGCGCTAGGAGAGGGGATTTGGGGCAATTTGTACTGGGAAAGGGGGATTTGGAGGGGGGGGGATTTATGCTCAGAGGGGAAATATGAGGGGTAGAGGGTTTGCTAGGAGGGGTGACTTGGGGAGGCAGCTTGGAGTGAGGATTTGTACTGGAAGAGGATACATTTTTTGTTTAGGAAGAATTTGCAAATGAGTTGAGTACTGACTTGCAAAGGGAATTTTTGCTTATGAGGTAAGTGTGAAGATTGGAACTTGTTTTTTTTTTTTTGGGGGGGGGGGGGGGTCATTTGGCATCTTCACAATGAGCGCTAGATGACCTTGTTCTGGCACTGGGTGCTCATCATGTCTTTAAATGTATGAACAGCACCCCGAGGTCTGAATGGGCATACTGAGCACAACGCTCCAGTACTCATTTCCACATTTGTCAGAGAATGGTTCATACTGTGTGAATTACCACCAACCCCACCATTATGCAAGTACCATAGCACTGAGAATACAGTATAAGCAGTAAAGGGAGATAAGGGGGTTGAAAAGTGAGAACATTTTTAGACAAACTTTCCGCTTATCACAACGAGTGAGCAGAAAGAAAAAAAAAATGCAAATCTCAAACTGCCACCCTGCTTAGCGTTTTAGAGAGAGCAGGAAAAAAAAACTTCAGAAAAAAAAAAATAAAACATCAGCAGGCAATTAGACTAATCTTCCGCATGCCAGACTTGTGGGATCTTTGTTTGGTATTTGCTAGGGCCCAAGCTGGGTGCCCTGAAGGGCTGACCTTCTAATCATTATCTGTCTGTTTTATTACCCAGCCAAACTGGGCCCAGTTTTAAATAAAATATGCAAAGGTTTCTTAAATTATCACCTGGGGCAAGGCAGATCTCCTTTCTTGCTGTACATGTTGTTAATCTGTGAAATGCAAATTCCCTTCATCTTATACTTGAGCTTTATTAACTTTTTTGAATTTAAAATTTCTCGAACAATGAGTTCTGTCAGCTCCAGAAATTATATTTTCTCCCTCTCTCTCTCTCTTTTTTTTCCCTAACACGGAAGGCAGTTTAAAAGCATAAAATCACCAGGGGAAATAAGTACTGCTTCATCTCTCTTTCAGAATTTAATTGGCTCCTTAGCAATTATTAGTTTTTTTTTCTGTTAAAGTCGTTTTTTTATTACTATATTTTTCTTAAAGAAGCCGGCTTACTTTTTGCAACAAATAAATATAAATTAAAAAATGGAATAGAAGATAAAAAAAGGGAAAGAAAAAAATGGACATTTTGAAAGTCGAATGATAATTAATAAAAAAAAAAATGCAGAAACTGTTTTTTTTTTTTTGAATAGTCTTGTAATGTTCATTATTGGTTCGGATGGTTTCGACATTAATGAAAAAAAAAAAATTAATTTGGATAGCAAAAATGACAGACTTTTTTTCCCCTAACCTATAACAATTTAAAAAATTTATGCTAAATGTAAACATGAAGAATTGACATTTGATAGGGGTTTGAATACCTTTGAGTGCTTTTTTTCCCTTGTTCTGTATTCGGCAAGTTGACAAATAAATCCCAAATCCAAGAGCCCTGGGAAATTCAGAGTGCAATTAACTCTTGACCTCTCATATTAGAACTGTCACATTTCTTCTATTCGAATGTTTAGATTTGTCAAAGAGAACATGCTTTATTGATTTTTTTTCCCCTACAAAGTTTTTCTTGGGAAATTTAAAGCTGATCTAAAAAAATGCAGTTATATATAATTTAAAAACATTTTTAAATTTACTTTTACATACAACAAGCAGAAGTATCTAAGTTTGTCAGCATCTGGCATTCCCTTGTACAGCACTAGGAGCAAATTAGTAGCTGTTGCATGCGCATGTGCTAACAACGAACACACTGACAGGAAAGAAAGCAAAGTGAGGAGAATTGATGAGTCATGAGTGTGCTGCTCCTTCATTGTCCAATCAGTAGTCCGTAGATGGAATAGTCCAATCAGCCATCTGCAAAGAAGTATCACCCACTGTGCCTGCATTGCACTACTGTGTATATTAGTGCTCAATCGAATACCGCTGATTGCTTGAGCTTGACTTGACACTTTAGTATTTTCTGATCAGTGCTTACCAGGGGCGGACTAACCATTTGGAAACTCGGGCACTGCCCGAGGGCCCGGGGTCAATAGGGGGCCCCATGAGATGCCCCTGGTACCTTTTTCATAGGCTTTTTTGAGTTTGGGCAAGGACACAGGGGCCCCATGATCCCTAATTGCCCGGGGGCCCCATGAGTTGTCAGTCCGCCCCTGGCGCTGACATTGATGTTATACTATTGGCTGTCACTCATGCTATGTTCTGTCTTACACCATACTGCAGCAGACTTTTTTGTCTATTTTGGTCACTAGGCTGACAATTTAGACTACTGAGCAGTTTCAATCATTTTTATCATTTTTGAAATCTGACCTTTTTGTATTGAACTGTCTTTTGGAGATAAGCTGCATATTTTTTAATTAAAATACTATACTATCAAAGCATTTTTGTTTGGTGGCCCTTTTATTTGAACCATCTAAGGTGGATGTTGATCGCTTTGATTGATCCGGGTGAGAGGACGTAGGAAGAGCTGGTCGTGCATGCTGAGAGGGTCCAAAGCTGTGAGGTCTGGATCATCTTCTTTGTATGCTGAGTGTGCCATTGGAGCCCCTACCCCTGCCAGTGCCCAGATGACTACTAGTACCAGTCTGCATTTTATTTGCCCTTCCGGTGAGTGCAAGCACATTTATTCCCTATCACGGAAGTCACAAGCACCATCATCTGTTGAATTATTTTCAAGGACTAACTACCTATTAATATTATCAGCATTATTGTCTTTGCCACTCACCTATTTGTGTGTTAATCATCCATTCACCAATTTTCTTGTCAACATTTGGCAACACTTTTTACCACATCATTTAGCACCTATCGGTGCATGTGTTTATCACTTTGTCACTTTAGTGATCTATTATACTTCCTAGTGCTGCATTTTTATATTTCACCTGACTGTGCTGTCTGGTAGAGGTGTATGAATTACAATATGTGTGTGTATAAATATATATATATATATATATTTAAAAAAAAATATATATATATATATATATATACACACAGCAGAACACTGATCGCTGTAAGGGACTTCTGTGTGAGGTCCCGATCATGTGATCACTGATTGGCCAATCAGTGATCACATGGATAGTAGTAAGCAAGATGTCACTTCTGACATCATTACTACTTGTGAAATGTGTGAATGATCACAGAGATCACATGGTGCAAGGCTATTCACAACAGCCTTGCACCATGTGACAAGCTGTGACCAATCACAGCTCACACAGTATTTCTCAATGGCGGCAAGAATGCAGCCAGAGAGAAAGAGAAATTATTGCTTTTACAGGCTTTATGGATGTAAAAGCAATCAGTGTAAAAAAAAAAAAAATCTTCATCACCCCCATAAGTAGTACAGTGTCACTATGGTGACACCGTACTGCTAGGGTGACGGTATGTAAAAAAATAATAATAATAATATAAAAAAATAAAATAAAAATGTAGAAATAATTTTTGAAAAATTATAATTTTTGGTTATAAACTAATTTGGGTTATTTTTTTTCACTAAAAAGATAACTGAATACATTTTGGCCAAACCTTATGAAGAAAGATTATTTATTTGCAAAATTTATAAGAAAAACACTTTTTTTCAAAATTTTTGGACTTTTTCATTTATATAGCAAAAAAAAAAAAAAAAAATCCCAGTGGTGAATAAATACCACCAAAATAAAGTTTTATCTGTCTCAAAAAATGCTAAAAAATTCATATGGGTACAGTGTTGCATGACTGCGCAATTGTCATTCAAAGTGTGATAGCGCTGAAAGCTGAAAACTGGCCTGGGCAGGAAGGGGGTAAAAGTGTCTGGACTTGAAGTGGATATAAATATTTTTTATTTATTTATTTAGCTTACTGTTTAGTTATAGTGGTCTATTTATAAATGTTTTCCTGATTACATAAAGTTGAAAGTTGTGTGAATCGTTTATAAAAAAAAATATAAACAGCCTCCTTAAAGGCTAAATCCATTATTCTACCATTTTTCATGTTACACCAATATTTAGCATATAACATGAAACATGGTCACAGTCTTCAATCCCCCCTTACAAGAACTGGTGGTTCTTCTCCCCACCGAATTGGGCCCGCCTGCACAACTCTGTCAGTAATTCACAGGAAGTTGTAACTACAAAACTACCCATTTGCTGCTACATAGGGACACATAGTTCTCAATGGAACACAATTGTGGCAATGTAACCCCCACATGTAGTTCACTTACACTTCTTGCAGACCTGTATTTAAAAATCCTTACCTTAGTACGGACCAACGTCTGAAGGAAAAGCCTGTGCATTGCAATGCTGTCCATGCTCCTATTTAAAAAAAAATGCACTTTTGTATCAATATGGGTGCATTTATTATAAATTTCTAAAACATGGACTTCCAGAACTCATGGAATTGCATCACAAGTGAAATTCCATGATTTTCTGTGGAGGCCATTCACATATGTGCAGTTGCGATTCCAATGCAATCTTAAAAAGGATCCAGTGCGAGTTTGGTGCGGTGCAATTTCTAGCTCCATAAACTTAAATAATGACTGCATGTAAAATGGTTATGTCCTAAGATAACACGATTCCAGTACGTTCCCTGGAAGTCTTTGCTGTGTTTATGACTTGTCTGAGAGAGAGACCAGGATATTATTATTATTATACAGGATATATATAGCGCCAACAGTTTGCTCAGCGCTTTACAATATAAAGGGAGACAATACAGCAACAGTACTGTTCAATACAAGAGGGAAAGGAGGGCCTGCTCCTTGGAGCTTACAATCTAGGAGAGAATTCGCAGATGCATCCAAATCACATCAAAAACTGAAAAGACTAAGCCTTTAAAGTGTATGTCCACTGAAAAATTTTTTTTTTTTTGGATGGAGTGGGGAAGGAATAGAGCTTCTGTCTGGGTTTTGCTGCTATTTGGGACTCGATTAGAGAAATTTACCCTCACTTCTGGAAGTGAAGGGAACTCTCCAACAGCAATGCAGACAAAAATAAATATCTGACAGAGATACTAGCCTTCCCCTACTCTACTAAAGAAAACCTTTTTTCTATCTCTGTCTCTCTAATGGAACCCCAGATAGCAGTAAAATATGACAAGGGTTCCAGACTTTCTCACCTCCATTCAATACCTAGAAAACACGTTTTGGATAAACACGCATTTTTGTTAGTTGTTGTTTACTGACTAATAGTATAATATACCTTCTGTGTTTCTGAAACAGGCAGGATGACTAATCATGGTGAGGAAACCAAAAAACCGTCTACTATAATTCCAAGAAGAACACCACTGTCCTCATAAAACAAAAAGGTACCCTTTGTCATGACTTCCAACTCTCCCCAAACCCCACATAACAGAGCCATGGTTTCTATAATGTGTACTATCTATGGTCTGCTAGCCCAGAACAGTTGCACTCAAGTTTCAATAAACAGATCTTTTGTAGTATGCCATATCTGTGCTATACATTAGTGTAAGGAAAGTTTGGTCAGTCTTAGGGCACAGGTATCTGGGCTTGTCCATGTACTGGTACACATAGGGCTGTGGCTGGGTATGTGTATGGGCACAGACATTGTGTCCATGCTTCATGGAGTACACGCATACATTCATGCACACCTGGCATCAACATGCACGTGTGCACATCCAATACTAGTCCTAAGCAGGCTAATAAAGGCTTGCCCCTCCTAGTCGATTTGCCAAGAGGTCATCAGTTGTTTCCTGCTAGACCTGTCCCATGTGAGTTCTGGCCCTGCTTCTGTTACTGTCTTGCCTTTAGACTGTCCTTCTGCTACTGTCCTACCTCCTGTTGCTGACCCTGGCCTGACTGCTTATCCTTGCTTGTAAAATTAATCAAATAAACAGCGCAATACCCAACAAATGATACATAAAAAGAAAAATACTAGTATAAAAATTTAGAAGTGTCCAAAATAAATGTGTCCAACAAACAAAAAATATAATAAATTTCACATAATATCCAAATAAAATGAAAAACTCATAATGTGATTTAAAGTGTCCAAAATTAATGTGTCCATCAAAATATCAAAAATCATCAAAATATATATATAACATTATGAAACTTTAGCCTTTTTCTTCAACTTCAAAGTGCTTCACCAAAAACAAATACATTTATAATGTGATTATCCTTCTGTAATAAGTGCTTCCACCATCCACCAGTGAGAAACCAACATTAATCGCACTCACCAGATATTGGCGAATAGTAAGCCTTTTAGGACTTTTAGGGATCCTACACTTCCTCTTAACGCCTCCAGACCTCCATTCCACCACACCAGACTAAAAAGATTCTTCAACTTCCTTTCTCCAAACAAAACGCTCCACTGTTCTCCACTCCACTGTCTTCTCCACAGCACAGTGAGCAATGATCAGCCAGGATAGGCTAACCGCATCATTTCCAGACAGTTGCGGCTAGTATTTTTCTTTTTATGTATCATTTGTTGGGTATTGCGCTGTTTATTTGATTAATTTGATGATTTAATGTTTACACTAGTGCACAGCAGCATCTTATATTTTTTAGTGGGAGGGGTTTGTTCTGTGGCGCAGGAGTATATATTTATTAATTATCCTTGCTTGTGTCTGCCATATTTTTATCTTTCTGCTGCCAGCTTGCGACCTCGGCCATGTTCAGTGTTGCACCTCTTGTGCCTTCTCCACCTAGGAGCTTCAGTTGCTCATATTCCTCCACATGACACTGTCTCCTGCCAGGAGAACTGGCAATGCAGTTCTAGTCCATCTCTAAGCAACAGTGCTCAGGTACAAGGAAGTAAGTCTAGATGAACAGTTGAAGCATGCAGGAAAAAGTTTGGCTTTGTCCACTGTCTTTGAAGTGGAACCCCTCTTGTATCAGAATATGAAAGGTTTAGAAACTCTGTCAGGTTATTCCCTAGGGAGATTTACCCTCATATTCACTCCTGCTTACACCAAGTGAGGGGTAGATCCCACTGGTGGCATGTCATGAAAAGAAGGAAGTCAGGAGAAATCTGCCAATTGGGACACCAGTTCCCTGTCAAATCCCTGTCAAAAGTTGTCACCTCACTCTGGGGAGATTTCCTCCATTTTCTTGTCAACAGGAAGGAAGGATAAATTTCCCCAATAGGCATAGAGATAGCAATACAAGCCTGACATATTTCCTAACCGTTAGTCAGCAACCTACGACACACATTCCTGGGCATGTTTCCCCCCATGTTTACTAAGGTGCAGGACTTGGGGTTGATGAAAAATCTGAAGGTGCACTATTTGAAGCCAATCTGAGGTCTAAAGGTGCCAGAATTTGAACTGATCTCAGATATGAAGGTGCATAAATTGGGGGTCAATTTAAGTACTGTAGATGTATGAATTGGGGCTGATCTGAGGTGTGAAGGTGCATTGATAGGGGTTGATATGCGGTTGGAAGGTGCAGGAATTGGGGCTGTTCTGAGGTCTGAAGGTGCAGGACTGCGGGCTGATCTGAGGTCTGAAAGTGCATGTTTATGTGTACTCTAGTTAATATAATAATAATTATTGAATTCCCTGCCTCACAGCCAAACCTACCAAAGGGGTGGGAAACCTAGATGTTATTGGCCAAATATGGACATCTTATAAGGTCAATGTGTAAGCAGGTTGAAATTAGTTAGATAGGTGCTGCCCCAGAAGGGAGTATTAGAGGTTAATGCCCAGTTCTTTAGTTTTGCTGTGGTCAGTGTTCAGCATGGCCCTCCTAATTGCAAGCCACAGTGGGAAATTGTACGTTTAGACGGGGACCTGAGAGTTAACTTTAGAACAGTTATTGTGCAAGTGTACATGGTGTACATTCATCTCTAAGAGTAGAGGCCAGTCTTAAGGTTGAGTATTCCCTGACGGCAACCTCAGCCTTGTCCCAGGACATTGGTAAACAAGGCACTCTCATGTTTCCCAGACTTGGCGCTCAAAAAGTTAATTGGAAATCATGGAGGACCCTTACAAATTGTGTCACCAGAATCTTCTCTCCTTTGTTACTATGGCTGTGGAGTGGGATTTCCCCAACTGTTTCTGATTAGACCACTGGCCTGCTATCATGTGACAGTTTACAACGGAGGGGCTAAACTAGATCCAGCCCACACCCTGGTTAATGAGTTTACTTTTCCATTAGCATTATAATTATGAATGCAAAAATTTAAAACTATAAAACTATGGCACCTTATTATCCTGGCATGCAGCTTGTAAACTGACATTTATTCTGGAAAAGGTTGTTGACCTAAGTTCTAACCCATCGCCATTCTATTAAATGATATATTTATAAATGTGCAGCTTTCATTAAAATAATCCCTGGTGAGCCTGTCATAAAGGTCTTTCAGGCACTTCTGTTATAGTGACAATCAGGGGTGGACTGACAACTCATGGGGCCCCTGGGCAATAGGGGATCATGGGGCCCCTGTGTCCTCGCCCACACTCAAACCACACCCAAAAAAGCCTATGAAAGGTACCAAGGGGCATCTCATGGGGCCCCATACTGACCCCGGGCCTTCGGGCAGTGCCCAAGTTCCCAAATGGTCAGTCCACCCCTGGTGAGAATGCAGTATTCCTGTCTCCTAATTGTGCTCCTGTGTTGTCACCCTGTCATGATGGATTCCAGCAGAGACTAGAAGTGGAGTTTCAACACAAATTATGCAAGCCATGTTCCACTGCCACCACCAGGAAACCCACCCTGAGAAATGCCATGCAGCCATCTCTGGAGTATATGTAGACTTCACAGATGAAAGCAATGAGACTAAAGAATCAGCATTGGAACAGAATAAAAGGCAGAGAACTATTATTTTCAGGAGGAGAGGTTGGTAATGCAGTTTCAATATATTATCACTACAGGATTAGTTTCAGAGGCTACAGTGGCTTGAAAAAGTATTCATACCCCTTGAAATTTTCCACATTTTGTCATGTTACAACCAAAAACGTAAACGTATTTTATTGGGATTTTATGTGATAGACAAACACAAAGTGGCACATAATTGTGAAGTGGAAGGAAAATGAGAAATGTTTTTCAAAACTTTTTACAAATAAATATCTGGAAAGTGTGTGCATTTGTATTCAACCCCCAAAGTCAATACTTTGTAGAACCACCTTTCACTGCAATTACAGCTGCAAGTCTTTTTGGGGATGTCTCTACCAGCTTTGCACATCTAGAGAGTGAAATTTATGCCCAATTTTCTTTGCAAAATAGCTCAAGCTCTGTCAGATTGGATGGAGAGAGTCTGTGAACAACAATTTTCAAATCTTGCCACAGATTCTCAGTTAGATTTAGGTCTGAACTTTGACTGGGCCATTCTAACACATGAATATGCTTCGATCTAAACCATTCCATTGTAGCTCTGGCTGTATGTTTAGGGTCATTGTCCTGCTGGAAGGTGAACCTCTGCCCCAGTATCAAGTCTTTTGCAGGCTCTAACAGGTTTTCTTCTAAGATTGCTCTGTATTTGGCCCCATCAATATTCCCATCAACTCTGACCAGCTTCCTTGTCCCTGCTTAAGAAAAGCATCCCCACCACATGATGCTGCCACCACCATGTTTCACAGTGGGGATAGTGTGTTCAGGGTGATGTGCAGTGTTAGTCTTCTACCACACATAGTGTTTTGCTTTTAGGCCAAAAATTAAAATTATGGTCTCATCCGACCAGAAGACCTTCTTCCACATGTTTGCTGTGCCCCCCCCCCCCCTCTTCTCGCAAACTACAGACAAGAAATCTTATGGCTTTCTTTTAACAATGGCTTTCTTCTTCCCACTCTTACATAAAGGCCAGATTTGTGGAGTGCACGACAAATAGTTGTGGACAGATTACCCCACCTGAGCTGTGGATCTCTGCATCTCCCCCAGAGTTACCATGGGCCTCTTGGCTGCTTCTCTGATTAATGCTCTCCTTGCCTGGCCTGTCAGTTAAGTGGACAGCTGTGTCTTGGTAGGTTTGCAGTTGTGCCATACTCTTTCCATTTTCGGATGATGTATTGAACAGTGCTTTGTGAGATGTTCAAAGCTTGGAATATTTTTTTATAACCTAATCCTGCTTTCAAATTCTCCAAAACTTTATCCCTGGCCTGTCTAGTGTGTTCCTTGGCCTTCATGATGCTGTTTGTTCACTAATGTTCTCTAACAAACCTCTGAGGGATGCACAAAACAGCTGTATTTATAATGAGGTTAATTTACACACAGGTGGACTCTATTTACTAATTAGGTGACTTCTGAAGGCAATTGGTTCCACTAGATTTTAGTTAGGGGTATCAGGGTAAAGGGGGATGAATACAAATGCACGCCACACTTTTCAGATATTTATTTGTGAACATTTTTTAAAACCATTTATCATTTCCCTTCCACTTCACAATTATGTGCCAATTTGTGTTGGTCTGTTATATAAAATTACAATAAAATACATTTAACATTTTTGTTGTAACATGACAAAATGTGGAAAATTTCAAGGAGTATGAATACTTTTCCAAGTCACTGTACTATGGAGTGTCACTTGAGTCCTCAGTCTGCTGGGGCTGCTGACATCACATCCAAAATGGTGGCCCCAGCAGATGCCTTTTGATACCAAAACAGGGTCCCCTAAGTGTGCTGGGCTGCCCCTCCTCACCCTCGCCCACTGCTTCTAAAATCTTCTCCAAGACTCTAGAGCAGGGGGTGGTATCAGGGAACTGACCTGCAGAGCCTCTCAGTCCTGACTTGAATTTAACCCTGCTAAATATTACACCCAGGCTGCTACTCAGCCCTTCTTTCTAAAAATTGAACACTAGCTCTCCCTGACTATCTAGAGGGGTACTACACAAGCATTTCCCATTGAGTTGCTGTAGTGCTCATAAGGCCAGAGGGATGCATGCAGCCTGCTGCCTATTTCTTCGATTTGTGGCACGCGCTGGGGAGCAACAAAAGGACTGAATACAGTAAGATTTGACAATTTAGCCTTTGGAACAGGAAAACAATTCTGCCTGATTACTTACTTTAATTCATGTGCTTTAAAGCCTATTGTTAGTCTTTTTTTTCTTAAATCAGCACAAGGGACAGTATTTACATTTAGTAAGAACTATCTTTGTGCTGGTGGCTTCTCTTTTCTTTAAATCTTTATTCCTGCCCTCCCACATACCCCCGCAGTGTTAACCTTCCTGTGCTGCGGGGGTTAGTACGTGCCACTGAGCCTGTCATATGCAAGAGTGCCAATGATGCCCTCCCTTTCCGCCTCCTCCATTCATAAAAGCTGTACTATAGCTTCCCACAATGAAAAGCGCTCTATGAATGGTGGTAGTTGACCTTTCATTCATCTGCCCATCCTCCATTCATAGAGCGTTTTTCATTGATGGTAACTATAGTACAGTTTTTGTGAATGGAGGAGAGGGGCAGAAAGGTCCGCCATAGTTGGCACCAGAGGCGGACTGACCATTCGAGCACTCGGGCACTGCCCGAGGGCCCGGGGTCAGTAGGGGGCCCCATGAAATGCCCCTGGTACCTTTTATAGGCTTTTTTGGGTGTGCTTTGAGTGTGGGCAAGGACACAGGGGCCCCATGATTACCTATTGCCCGGGGGCCCCATGAGTTGTCAGTCCGCCCCTGGTTGGCACTCTTGACAAGTGTCAATGACAGGTTCAGGGGCTTGCGTTAAAAAAATGCAGAACAGGAAGATTGATGCTGTGGGGCTATGATGGGGGGGCTTTAAGAAAGGTTGGTGGCTCTATAAATGTTTTTTAGGGAGAGATTCCTTCCCTTCCTTTTTCTTGTCCAGGATCTTTTATCTGGTACAGCAAGGAATAAATGTGTCATTCTTCTGGCTTTGTAGTGTTGGGCTAAAACTTTTTTGGCAGCCCTACATGTTCAGATGGTGTGCTGTTTAAACCCAAAAGCAAACATTGTATTGCAGCTTTACCAATTCTTAGATGTGAGGGCTGCATTTGTTTTCATTAAAGGCTTTCTTTCCTTTATTTGTAACTGGTGATCCAGCTCGTAAGTCACTTTTTCCACAGAACAAGCTCTCCTGCAAATATAGCAGTTTAAGAGTTGAGACAAACCATTTACCACTGTCAGGGGTGCTCACAATGATCATCTTTTGTTTATTCATGTAAAACCTTTATCCCAAAAGGAAAAAATACTCATTGCTGTAACTGCTGGAGTTTGGCTTCAATTTGTTAGCGCATATAAATCTACTAGTACATCTAACACTCCCTTCCCCCTACCAGGGGTAGGCAACCTGTGGCTCTCTAGCTGTTGTGGAACTACATTTCCCATGAGGCATTGCAACATTACAAAACTGACAGTTACAGCTATGACAGCATGATGGAACTTGTAGTCCTGCAACATCTGGAGGTTGCCTACCCCTGCCCTAGACTGACAAAGCTGCTGTCCAAAGGTGCCCCTGCACTCCTTCATCCAGAACGGGGGCGCTCTAGCTCCTGGTTCACACCAATGCATTTTTTAGTGCTTTTTGCAGAAATGCAGTACAGTCCTATGGAACATGTTCACATGCTTTTTTGAGCTGCTGCATTTTTGGAAAGAGTCAGGGACTTTTTTAAACGCAAAAAGCAGCATTTTTGTTATGATAGAGTTCAATGGAGAAGCTGCTGAAACACTTCTAGTTGGATTTTTGCCACATTTTTACTGCGTTTTTAATGTGTTTTGCTTTTTTTTTTCTGCTCAGCAACAAAAAAATTTCCACTTTAACAAAAAAAACTAAAAAAAATAGCGGTAAAAACACTGATGTAAAAACGCAAAGCACAATGCAAAAAGTATTAAAAATCTAATAAAAAGCAAAAGTCATTGGTGGGAACCAAGTCTATACAGGAGGTATGTTACTGGCCAGATCACCAGGGGAAAAAAGCCTAAAAAACCCAAAAACTAAAAACTAATGCAGTCACTACATCTAATGATTGCTAAGATGCAATATATTACATTTTTGGTTTTGTCCACTTTAATATAGAAGGTGTTAAAACTGCAGACCACTCAGCAACAACATCATGAATTTAAAGATCTAACCTCATCTCTACATTGTTTCAGTCCTATGATCTTGTTTCACACGTTACAGACTCTGCAGCACATTTACAGAGCGTTCCCACCACAGGCATCCAAGAAAATCACAATGAATTGCTAAAAGGACCCTTAAGTGCTGCAAATCTAACATTATGTCATGCCACTGCAGCCAACATTAAGAAGACAAATCTGACAATGGCAAATTGAACAAGCCCCCAGTGGCTGGCTATGAATAAATAGTACTGTATATGCTGCAATGGCTGACAAGGATGTAGACCCGTCACCTCTCTCACTAGTGCCTGGTTATGGCCCTTTCATCTCTTCCAAATGCTGATTCTCCATGCCAGAAACCCAACTGTACACATATGGTCTATGGAGGAAATTGTACCTTGAAACATTACACAGAATCAGCATTTTTATAACTAGAGGAAAATATTTTAGATTGTAAGCTCCCACAGGCAAGACAATCCTAACCGTATAATTGTATAGTGACTGTACAATCTCCCACATTTTCTAAATCCCTGTGCAAAGTGTAACTCCTGTTTAAAAATAGGAAGAATATTTTGGACTCTGATGAAAAAAACAAAATAGTTTGCATTATAGTAATTGAAAAAATAAGCGAATATTCAATAATAACAGCTATGAATGAGGATAGGCTGCCATGGGCTTGTGGTCAATCCTCTGGTAGACAAATGTATCTATACCCAAAACCATTTTAAGTATCGCAGAGAGAGGGGAAGGATTAGAACTTCTGTCAAGTTTGATCATTGGAGGCTCCATTGGAGAGATTCCTTTACTTCTTCTCTGAGGAGCAGTCATTGGAGGCATCATTGGAGAGATTCCTTCACGTCTTCTCTGAGGAGCACTCATTGCAGAGAGCACAGTGGCTAGATGGTTAGGGCTTCTGCCTGGCAGTACTATATATACTCAAAACTATTTTATGTATCGAAGAGAGAGGGGAAGGATTAGAACTTCTGTCAAGTTTACCATTGGAGGCTTCATTGGAGAGATTCCTTCACTTCTTCTCTGAGGAGCAGTCATTGGAGGCATCATTGGAGAGATTCCTTCACGTCTTCTCTGAGGAGCACTCATTGCAGAGAGCACAGTGGCTAGATGGTTAGGGCTTCTGCCTGGCAGTACTATATATACCCAAAACCATTTTAAGTATCGAAGAGAGAGGGGAAGAATTAGAACTTCTGTCAAGTTTACCATTGGAGGCTCCATTGGAGAGATTCCTTCACTTCTTCTCTGAGGAGCAGTCATTGGAGGCATCATTGGAGAGATTCCTTCACATCTTCTCTGAAGAGCACTCATTGCAGAGAGCACAGTGGCTAAAGGGTTAGGGCTTCTGCCTGGCAGTACTATATATACCCAAAACCATTTTACGTATCGAAGAGAGAGGGGAAGGATTAGAACTTCTGTCAAGTTTTACCATTGGAAGCTGCATTGGAGAGATTCCTTCACTTCTTCTCCGAGGAGCAGTCATTGCAGACAGCACAGTGGCTAAATGGTTAGGACTTGCACCTGGCAGTACTAGAGTCATTGGTTTGAATCTCAACCATGGCACCACCTGCCTGGAATTTACATGTTCTCCTTGCGCCTGTGTGGGTTTCCTCTAGGTACTCTGGTTTCCTCCCACACTCCAAAAACATGCTAATAGGTTAATTGGCTCCTGTCTAAATTGGCCCTAGTATGTGTATGGATGCAAGTTAGGGACCTTAGATTGTACACCCCTTGAGGGTTAGGGACTGATGTGAATGTACAATATATATGTAAAGCTTTTCATAAAATTGATGGTGCTATATAAGTACCTGGAATCAATAAAAAAAGGAAATTCCAGATAATAAAATCTTCTCCACTGCACTAAAAATATGTTATTTTTTTTTGGGGTAGTGGAGGGGGGTGTCTGTGTCCCCATTGCCAATAGGGATGTCCAAATGGGATATTTCTGTTTGTATTGAGTCACCAAACAGTGGTTGTAAACCCTTACCTATACCCAATGGAAGTGACTATCCTCAGGTGATACACGGAGATGAAACTAATCATCCTACATAAGTTGTACCTGTTTATTTGAAGCATTTTGTCCTGTACATCCTTGTAAAACTCAGAGATAATTATTTTTTTATAAACTCACAACGCAGAGTGCAAGGCTGTTACACACTGTACAGAGCTCTGTGAGCTGATTGGAGAGAAAGGACCCCTCTCCCCCATCACACAGGAACAGAGCTGAGGCTGTCAATCACCGGTTGTGTGCTGGAGATCCCACCCCTGTCACCTTTTTAGCTCATGGTGTCAGGAAAACTTGTCAGAAGTGACTCATGCAGACAACAGAGGACCTAGACAGCAGAGAGAAATGACACTTAGTGCTTTGGAGAGCTGCAAGTAAACAATATAGAAATGTGTGTTTTTTTCAGATTTCATGTCTGAGGTTTACAACCACCTTTAGGCTGTAGTAGACCTAACTAATCTATAAACAAATAGAAAAGTTAAGGACATGGGGCTGATTTACTAAAGGTATAGAGGTATTGATTTATTGAAATGCTCATTTAGCCCAGGGGTAGTCAAATTTTTATTGTTGCAGAACTACAAGTCCTATCATGTCTCTGCTTTGGTGGTCACACATGTGAATGTCAGAGTCTTGCAATGCCTCATGAGTATTTTAGTTCTGTAAGTTAGAGGGTTAAAATGTTACTAAACCCACATTAGTAAAATCAGTCTGTATGTGTAGTTAAAGCATGCTTGTTATACTTACTGTTGAACCTAAGTGGTTAATCCTCCACATTATGTAAAAAGGATGTTTGATCCTCTCTTCTCTGATCCTCCTCTTCTTCTACTGTCCCCAATCCATCTGCTGATAGAACAGAGCCTTGGGGACAAGCTGCACATGCTCAGTTTGGTATGTATTGCTAGAGAGGTTTTTTTTTTCGTGGGAGAGTGCATGTGATCAGCACAGGGCCAATCAGCGCTGTCCAGACAAATGAGAAGGGTTCTGCATCCTTCTACAGGAGAATGAAAACTCCTCCTACAAGCTTTAACCAGTGCTCTGCTGGACACTGATAGAAGTCACAAGACTGCTCTAACTGCTGATGAGAAAAGGTATTTAGCAGTTTATATTTACTAAAATAATTGCATTTCCATGTTGTGTGTACTGTGAGAGACCAGATATAGTGAATGCAGGGTCCTGGGTTCAGTAACACTTTAATATTTAATACTCCTGATCTAAGTGTCTGTGACTAAGGTGAAGCTGTTTTCACTCTTGTAATCTAGTTGTGCATTTAAAATCCTGCCCTTTAAAATTTACCTTGCACAAGAATGCCTGCCAGTCTCCCTAAATCCTCGGGGGAGTGCCTTCTTTCATTCTTTCCACCTCTAGGGAGCTTTCCTCTCCTGATTCTCCTGCCACTAGCTCAGGTCACTGGATATATCAGAGCTTTCTATCTGGCATTGCAAAGACTCATCTGGCCTTTTCTAGGTGTGGTTTTATTTTCATTTCTCCTGTCTGCCATGAAGAGGAGCTGACTCTTCCTTAACAGAGCCAGCATGCCAAACTCCTCAAGCAACTGCTATCTGTCCTCACTGTTACACACTGTCCAGGGGCTTCTTTTCCTTTGCACAAGTTTATATCCTTAAAGGGTTAGTTCGCCATTACAAAAAAAAACTGCCTATGCAGGTAAGGAGTGCCTATAGACAAAAAAAATAAAACTGTGCAGTTTGAACTAAAGCTGGATAATGCCCTTTCTATAGGTGTAGGCCATTTACATACCTGCCAAAGTCTGGCCAAAAAACTCACACAGGTGGAATCATCCAATCCTGTCTTGTTGCTAGGACATTGCTAAGACACTCCCAGCTGTTACTGTTCACCTCCACCATCACAGGGGCAAGATCTCAAACCCCAGCAGATGTGCGGTCCATTACCTCCTCCATTGCAGCATCATTGAGCTCAGAGCTACTGCAACAGGGTTGAGAGAACACATGTGAGGGGGTTTGAATTGGCTGGGAACATCGTAGCAACAGCTTAGCAACAAGGCAGGATGTGGATAATGCATTTTCTTGACCAGGCTTTGGGAGGTACATTATTGGCCTACACCTATAGCAAGGGCATTATTTAACTTTGGCAAAAGCTCCATCGTTTGTTTTTTTTTATCTTCAGGCACTCCTTAACTGCATAGGCAGGTTTTGGTAAAGATGAACTAAACCTTTAAGGCCTCAGGATCCACCCTTTGTACACCAAACTTTAATAACTTGTATTCCAAGTAAAGTGACAGCATTTATACTTACTGAGCCACACCCCTCATCACTTCCCCACACTGCCAAAGCCCTGGCAAACAGAATGGGCCTTTTGGGTATGGGGTAGCTGGTACGTGTCAAGGCTGAGTGGCCAGTTAGCAATCTGTCTCATGGAGGTGCCTTGATGTTATCCCTCTAAACTCTGACAGCAGTTGACACTGGTGTCTATGGGGGGGGGGGGGGGCATAGTGTGTCAGGGTAAATGTACATACCTTGAGGGAAAGGGGGGTATATACAGATGCTGTTATGTTGCCCTGAATGGCAAATGACAATGTCCCTCTAATTACTCTTGAGGAAAGCTTAGAACCTTTGTCGGGTGTTTATCACTATCCTTGCCCTCCTTCTTTTTTTACTTCTAGTCCATTTTGTTTGTTCTTGTCTGCCCCTGCAGTGTCAAACAGGACATTTACAAAAAAAAGCTTAGAGGAAGAACACAAGAAGAAAATGACTGCCCAAAGCAACTTTTCTTTCCATTATCCCAGAAAATAAGAATAAGACCAGATTGGTCATTGTGAGCAACACATCTGCTTCTGCTCCCATTTTTTTTTTTTAAATAAAATAAAACCACTGTTGATTGTTGGTCTCTAAACTGTCACAAGCCAGTAAATAACAATTATTTGTAGTGCTCCAGGTCATTCCATGCTACCAGACATAAGAGGTGACATGGGGCAGATCAGGAGCAACCAGGAACAGACGCAAGGCTGCACTTAGCAATACAAATACTGCTGATGGAATTAATCTTGTATCTCCTTGCAGTTGCACCAATTACATTTCATATGGAATACTTCGGCATAATTCTGTTATTTTAAAATAGTCTAGTATAATCTGGATTTCCCCCTTTCTGTACTAATATCATTGGCTACCGATTACAGAAAACTTCACTTACTGACGCTAGACACCGCCAAGCAGTCCAGCTAGAATATCTTTAAATTATCCATCTGCCAAAATGTTTAATAGAAATGTTATTCAAGCCGCATTATGAAGATATGACTTACAGCAGAGAATTTTATGTTCACTGTCGTATTAATATGTCACTTCCATGTTGTACCAATGACACATTGAAATCCCAGCGCTGGCCTAATTAGCTGGCGTAATTAGCATTAATTTCCCAAATGTGATGTGTATTACCCTTTAACAATATTCATAGATTGATAATTAAGAAGGTGTTGACTGTACAAGAATCTTTAGTGTTTCTGAGCCTCAATTGGTCTTTAAGGACACTTCAAAAATTCACGTGGGAGAAAGTGTTTCATAGTTTGCCATGAGTTTTCATCATAACATCATCTGTAACATGAGGATGAGGATGCTGCTGATAGTATTCAATGTATAGCTGAGTGATTGGTTATTGGGTCATTCTATCCAAAACTGACATTTGAGTAGGTGCTAATGTGTTAAATCACCTCTTAAGTAATCTCTGTTAATATTTTTTTAAGGACCGCCAGACCACCAGGTGTGGCCATTCTCTTACCAGGATTGTTAATCTTTCCAAAGATGGATCAAAAAATAATTCAGTTCAGCAAGGACTGACTGAATTTCAATCCATCTACTGTATGACAGTTACCACTCAAGAGAAGTCTATATATATATATATATATATATATATATATATATATATATATATATATCAGATTCTCTTGAATGAGAATGCTGTAGCCAATCAGCTACAGCACTGTTCGGTGTATTCTGACAGTGATGGAGTCCCTGCTGTCAGAAGACCGTAGCACCATGGGGAGGATTCCTCTATCTACCCCATTTGTGTGGATGGGGGAATCCATTTGTTTAAAAAAAATAGATTTACCTAGGTCCAGCTTAAATTTTACAAAGGATGCAAAAAGAAAATACTTCAAATTGGATGTGAATGGGTGGAGACTGAGACTGAGTTAAAATTAAGAGTCTACCTTTCCTTACTTTTGGAAAAAATCTGGAGATTTTGGTGAAAGTCTTCCATTTTGGCAAAATGCATTGAAGCTGTTGGGGAAGGCAAATGTAGCCAGGTGCTTGGCTAAAACACAGACCGAGTTAGGGCAGGTGCTGTAATGTTCTCTGTGCTCTCAATAGACTTCAGCTAAATGTGTTAACACTAAGTTGCCTCTGTCCACCACCGGGGCTCAAGAGCATTGATGGTTGGCAGCATTGGATCATGGGAGATGTTCAGGAAAGAATGCTATGGCAGTCAAAGGACCATATGAACATAATTTACAATGCAAGCCAAGTGTAAGAGGGGAGAGATTTGTGATGTCCGAGGCTGAAGTCTGAGGAACTCTCTCTTTGTTACGAGGTGTGCACATACCTAGGGTTGCCATCTCATCCCATTAAAACCAAACAGATATTAATTACATGGGTTCTCAGACTAATTTAAGGCGCATAAGACACTAAGTGAGTTTAATTACCACCTCAATCAGCCACAGAACCTGTGTAATTAATGTGTTTAGTTTTAAAGGGATGAGGTGGCAACCCTACACACAGCAGTATCCATGCCACCAGAGATCTGAATCCCAACACACAGAGTAATGCCCAGTATTCAAGTCACCTATGAGATCTGAATTCCATCAAATACAGCCTACTCCCACTGTCTATATTGCCAATGAGATCTGAACTTCACCACACACAGCTCTCTTCCCAGTATACATGCCACCAATGAGAGCTGAACCCCACCACATACAGCTCATTCCCTGGTAAAACACCTTGATCCCCAGGCAGAAAATCTCAGTAGAAATATGCATTGATTAGAATGCATGAATTAATGAAGTAAATATATATACCACCAAGGAGATTTGTACTCTAACACACACAATTCACTCCTCAGTACCCAAGCCAGATGGCCCTTGCCTAGCTGATAATATTATGACAATGTGCAAATTAAACTTAGTACTATTATGATGAGAAAAATACACGAGACTAATAGCTACATGGAAAAAGCCACCTCTTTATCTGTGTCATCTAAAGGCAAAGGCCTCTGTGCCTATTGGTAAACCCAGCCCTGCTTGATCCAGTTACTGATGTCCACAGACTCCTTTAACTTTGTATCTACTGTAGTTGAAGCATGGCCAGCGCCTTGAAGGTGATACCAAAAGGGTGGCAGATACAATGACATGGAACACTTCACTAGACACCATTGCCCAATGGTGTCGTCACTGGCCATATCAAAAGATCCTCTGCCACACCGTAATCTCACTATGCCATGTGCCTGTGTGCTTCTCATTGGGGAAAGCAATTAAGGTTTTAGGTCCTGTGCCACACATGTGCACCAACAACTACTGCGCCAACAGAAGGTTGTGGTCCAAACTTCAATGTATTTCTAAAAAAGCCAGTAGAATCAGCCCTGTCCATTTAATAAAATAAGCAGCATTCCCCCCTGCCTCTTTGGCCCCTCACTGCTGTTCTGTAATGCCACGATAACTTGTTTAGGTCAGTAGGCAACCAAGGACACCAGTGACTGAACGCAATGCATGAACTGATCCAGGGCCAGCAGAGGAATAGGAAGCTGCATGTAGGTACTGGATTGGTAGCCACGTCTTACTTTTTAAAGACTTTTGTAATATATTTATATAGTTTCTGCGTTGATTTATCGTATTGTATCGTACACAGTAGGTGGCAATTTAACCCATAACACTCTTACATTTGCCCCTTTGATTTTTGTTTTTTTACCCGATGGATCAGTTTGCTCTTTCCATCCACTTGGGAAGATGATTTCTCTCATTTTTTTCTTTACATTGCATATATTTTCAACCGTACGCGAAGCAAAATATTTGTCTATGAAAAGTATTTAATGGTAACGCGCCGAAAATGAAAGCGTAAACAACATTTGAGAATTGATCTTTAAAGCTTTGCTCACACTGAGCACCTGGGGCCAGTACCGACTCTGTGAACGAACCTCCGCGGTGTTATCAGCTGTGGATCTCCTTTCTAGAATGTTCAAAGACAAAAACAACAACATAGCTGCTATGGATTTACACTAAGGAAAGAGGCTTAGCGTCCACCTGTTACTTTACTGCAAACAGTATTCTGCAAAGGAAGATGGGAAGATGGGCACCAGTCTTTTTTCACATACAAATGATTGGAGTATTTTTGAAAGGTTGATATTAACCCATGCCCATGCTATTATACCAACCTGTGAGCCATTAATTCCCACCCTCTTAATTCTCCCGTTGCCATTATAACCCTAGAATGCACCAAATCAATAGAAGTTTTTTTTTTTGCATGTGTGTATGCACTTTACACTTTTGAACATTTAATCCCTGATGAAGTCTTGGAATGCAGTGAAACATGTAGGGTAAAAATATAGGATGGGTTTCAGTGGGAAGGAGGAGCAGGAATTTGAAGTCTTATTAGCCAATAAATATTGGAGAGAAAAAAAAGAGAGATTTGGATTCAGAAACTGAGGAATAAAGAAAAAGAGAGATATAAGATAGAAAAGCTATGGATAGAGAAGACATTAAAAATGAGGATTCATAAGATAATCTAAATATGAAGTGACTTTGAATCCTATGCCACTTCCCAAATGGAAGGAAATATAGAAAATAAACACACATTAGATACATTTTAGCTTTAATATTAAGGGATACATTATGAGTATTGTATGTCATATTCATTAACTTTCATTATTTATGGAGCAATTGTCCCCTGACGGGCCCACTAGTTTGTCCCAGGTTCTCTTTAGAAGTTAGTGTAGAGCAGCTAGGCACACAGTAGCGCAGACAATCTCACGTGCTCAATGATTAGATTTGAGCTTTATTATTAAGGGATACATTATGAGTATTGTATGTCATATTCATTAACTTTCATTATTTAGGAGCACTTGCCCCCTGATGGGCCCACTAGTTTGTCCCAGGTTCTCTTTCGAAGTTAGTGTAGAGCAGCTTAGGCACACAGTAGCACTGACAATCTCGCCGGCTCAATGATCAGATTTCAGGTGTCTTTTGATGCTTTATTGAAAGTTGAACTGGGTTGGGGTGCAGCGAGCTCTGAAATACTCCAGAACACAGTGAAAAATCAGAGGGCACTCTTTACCTTGTCTACACTCCTTAAGATTGTCCCCTCTTAGCAGGCAGGGGAATGAGTAACTCATTCTAAACCAGTAGCACTGGAGCAGATGCTCACAGGGATAGTAGCAGTAGACAGTCACTAGGATCCTACATTCAGGCCTGTATTCACAATGTCCCTGGATACTTGGATGTCTCTGTCCAATATCAGGTTGATTTGGTCCATCTATTTTCAGAAAATAAGCTCCCAAGCTACCAGTGAGCTGGGACCTCAATGAGATCCTACAGACTGCAGCTACACTACCCAGAAGGACTGCAGCTACACTACCCAGAAGGGCAGCAGCCCTTCAGGATGGGGACCTCTCCTTCTGGACAAGAAACCTGCTGCTCCAGGCCCCAGACTGTTTATGCACTCCTCAGCCACCTACTGGAAGTCCTCCCCTAGGAATTGGCTGAATCCACAAAAATATTAGGTTAAGTTAAGCTTGCAGCCAATGAGACCCAGAACAGTCAAAAATGATTACACACCACTCCAATAATTACACAAGACCTAAAGAACTAAAGAACCTTTGGAGGAACCTATCTAGGAGGGTGCTACTTTTAAAGGAAACTTGAAAATTCTCCCAGTTGCAAGCACTAACTACTTTTTTAGGTCTAGGGGGCATGAAAAACTAGATCTACTTACCCGATTCTCTGCTCCTGCAGACTCCTTTATGTTTCTAGACTGGCCCTTACAGAGTCTTCTTCCCTATACACCAGCAGACAAAGGTCCTGACAATTCTGGGACCATAACCAATGGCAATGGATGTAAGAATGCTGAGGCACAGTTCACCATTGGAGTATGAGGGAATGCCGTCTGTCAGGGATTCCGTAAGTTAAATTGTTTTTACCATCCCCTAAACTAAATAGGTCATTAACAGTATGGGAAAATTTTCAGATGTCCTTGGAATACACTTAAAATGGAATAATACTCTCCTTCTATCCAGAGCCACAGTGTCCCAGAGCTCTCCGCTGTCATCTTTGGCTACCATGGCTTCCAGGTACCATTCCTCTGCAATTTTTATTGGCCTGGCTGAGATGCTGTAACTCACACAAGTTCATTCATCTTGGCATTGCCAAAATATGCAGCTCAGTGTACAAGGTGTACAGGCAGACAAATCTGCAATAAATCCTGCCTGTTTGACAATTTTTCCCCTGCTTTAAGTTCCACTTTAAAGAAGATATTCCTTCAATGAAAAAGAACTAATACACACCTGCCCTAACACCTGTGGGGAGGTGCAGCATGGTGCAGGTAGTAAATACACAGAGTCCGAGTGCGGTAAACTTGGAACATGTATTGAATAGAATGGCAACGTTACAAACACCCTGGTGGGATAGTGCTGCCGGGGTATTAACTCACAGTTCAATGCAATCAAAGATGTGGCTGAGGAGAGAAGCTGACAGCGTCTGTTTCAGATGGCAATGTCCTGTCTGGCGAGTCTGGTCCCAGAAGAGGAGGCTCCTTCCCAGGATAGCGAATCCCTAGCTTGGCCCTTCTCGCCTGGAACCTTTCCCTACTGCTATTTACTTTCCATAACAAGCGGGGTCTCTCTCCCAACACTAGCCACTCACAAAATGCATGGCAAAACCCAGGGACTGGAACTTAAATAGACCCTGCTGACCAAAGATGGCCAAGAGTCACATTACCGCAGAGTAGCCAACCGGAACACTGTTCCATTGACTCAGGAAACCATAGAGAAACAGTGTTTCCCTTGGACTTCCAGGCTTGGACTGAGTGCTGCCTACAGTGGAGAAAACTACACCTGCTTACATACTCATACCTTTTTTACTTTCACATGCTTGAAGATCTGAGTACACCTAAAAAGATTTGGCTTCTGACACTTCCAGGAGTGTCGAAATTTTTGTCTCTGGCTGCGGCGTTTTATTGTTCCTTCTAACAGCCTATTTGTCACACCAGGAGTGTGTTGGATGCTGAAGATTGTTCAGCAAGCTCAGAGGAAGAAAGCTGATGGAGTGACAAATAAAAGCAAAAAGTCTCTTGATGCAGACTGGCCAACTATCCATCTCCAAATCTCCATAACATAGTAGAGAGGTGCTCTGTAGTTCACCAAAAACGAAATCTCAGGCAGGAGTAAAACAATGTCTGGGATTTTAGAGCAGCTTTGTCAGCTCTCTACAAGAAGTTAAAAATGTATTAGATTTCCATCAGGATCAAAAGATGTTCTTTTGCACTTATCAAACAGATCCAACAAAAAGTGTTCAATGGTATATTTAACAAACTAAAAGGGACAAATAAGTGAAGTTAATTCATTGTTAGGGTCTAAATAGACTTTAAAGATACAGTAACTGACGAGAGGACCAGGCTTGCCTAGAGCAGCAGAAGACCTCTCATGGGGGTACCAAATACCTCACTCTTTGCAGCTGGCAGTTTTGGATAATTATCCCCAATGGTCACACAAACAGCAGTGTTCGGATCTAAAGATTAATAAAGTCTGGCACCAAAACTACAAATTTTCTTCTGCAGTACACTTAGCCAAGGATTCATGAATATAAAGTGCAAAAATGTTTTAAATATGGCCAACAAAACTGAGTTTTAAATGGAATGGTCTATTGTAATAATAATAATAAAAATAAAATAATTCCCATTAAGTAAATACATTTAAAAATTGGAATGTTGGCAGCTAAATGTTATAAATGATAATGGGGATAAAAATAAGTGGCAATAAATAATTAAAAATGTAAACAATTTACTTATTAAAAAAGCATAGATGTCAGCTAATAAACATAAAGACAATCAATTCACATACCATGCAAGAAAACCTAAAAATTGACAGTTTAGAAGGAAAGACTAGATACAATAAACTATCAAAGCAAAGTGGAGATAAACAGCACAAAGCTATACACATCTTAAAGCCCAATTGTGGGCAACTAAAAAATTATACCTTGCAATGGAACTGTGTCTTCACTGCAGGGGCTAACTGCTTGTTATGTCTAGGGGAGAAGAGAAACAGTTTTATTTACCTGATCCTTCACTCCACTGGCAGATGGCATTCCCCTACACTCTGGCAGTGGACTGTCCCTCTGTGTCATCATGTCCAATGCAGGGCTATGGATCCTGCACTACTTTTGATGACATTAGGATCTTAGACAGCTGGAAAGTATGCAAGAAGACCCTGTAGAGACTGGTCTAGATGCATGGAGTAGCAGAAGATCAGGCAAGTGAATCTTTTTTTTGTTCCCCTAGACCAGGGGTCTCCAAACATTCTATAGAAAGGGCCAGTTTACAGTCCTTCAAACTTTATGGGGGCCAGACTGTGCCCAGTGGGAGTAAACAATGCCCGATTTTTTGGTATTGGGGGAGAAATAGTTGATGTCCGTGGGAGAAATAGTGCCCCATTTTTGTTGTCAGTGGCAGGAATTATGCCCCATTGGTGGTTTCGGTGGGAGGAATTATGTCACATTGTTGGTGTCGGTGGTGGGGATTATATCACATTGTAGGTTTCGGTGGCAGGAATCATGCCCCATTATTGGTGTCGGTGGCAGGAATTATGCCCCATTGTTGGTGTCGGTGACAGGAATTATGCCCCATTGTTGGTGTCGGTGACAGGAATTATGCCCAATTGTTGGTGTTGGTGACAGGAATTATGCCCCATTGTTGGTGTAGATGACAGGAATTATGGCTCAAGGGCTGGATAAAGGCAAAAAAAGACCCGTATCTGGCCCCAGGGACGCAGTTTGGAGACCAATGTCCTAGACCACAATGAGCAATTAACAGTACAGGCACAGCCCCACTACAGTGATATTTTTTTAATTGCCCAGAGTTGGGCCTTAGTGTAGACACAAGCTGCAAGCACAGCTATGGTGGCATCTACAGCTGGCATCTAATAGATTAGTCTGCAATCCACATGGACTGGTGAACATTCAATAGAACTAGTTCTCCCTCGTCCCCTTTTCACATTGGTAGCAATCCATGTCTGAGGAGGAAGACCCATTTTACTGAAAATACCAGATAGCTACAGCTAGAGTAAAGGAAATAATAGCTAAAAAAGTGTTCCATGTAACTTTAAAATCCTATTTCAATCTATGAGTGTGTATAGGTGGATTTTTGTAGCTTTTTGCAGATGCGTTATTAGGTATCGACATGGTTTTCCTCTGTGTGTCAACATGCACTACTTAAGCGTATTGCCCTGCATTTTCAATGCAGTTTTGAATTTAGGATTTGGGGTGGATAGAGTGAACAGTCCTTGACAATGGTGTGTTAACCTGTTACCAACACATCAGAATGCCTCAAAATTTGTATTTAACATGTGATTTAACTTTTATAGACCTCCGAAGCAGGAAAAAACCCTGATATGTCATATTTTTAAAGATGCGTTGCCCTGCATCATTGAGTTAGGAACAAACAAAAACATTTTAACCTGGACACATGAACTTTAGCATGGTAGAATATATGTGTTAAAATTCAACAGTGTAAATCGGCCCTAAATGTTGTAAACCTCAGACATGACATATGAACAAAGCATATCCCTCTATAGTGTGTACTTGTCTCAATCCAGAGCACTAAGTGTCATTTCTGTCTGCTGCCTTGTTCCTCTGCTATCTGCATGTGTCACTTCTGACACATTTTCCAGACACCAAGAGAAAAATGGTCACAGGGGAGGGACCTCCAGCAGATTGACATCCTCAGCTCTGTTCCTGTGTGCTGTGTGAAGGGGTGTGTTTTCTTCCCTTCAATCAATTCTCAGAGCTCTCCTCAATGAGCTCTGCAGAGTGTAATTTTAGCTCTCCACCTCCTTTTTTCTGAACATTAAGACAAGCTTTATAAATTTAGTGTTTTGAATGGATGTAGAGTAGGGAATACTGCAGATAAACAGGTATGTAGGAGGATTTGTTTAATCTCTGTATCACCTGAGGCCAGTCACTTCATTTGGTATATGTAGGGGTTTGCAACCATTTTAAAGTATATACTATATACTATAGGCCAGGGGTGGGCAACTGAGGCCCTCCAGCTGTTGTAGAACTACATGTTCCATGAGGCATTGCAAAACTGACTGTTACAAGCATGACTCCCAAAGGCAGAGGCATGATGGGACTTGTAGTTCACCAACAGCTGGAGAGCCACAGTTTTTTTCTTTTGAAGTCGGCGGAAGTACGAAAAATGAAAACCCGTAAGTGAACAAAAAATGTGCTGGTGCAAAACCAACACAAAAAAGTGCACTTAGGGGTGTGCTTTGTCCACCCTCCGAAGGGGAAGGACCTCTACCCTGATCCCCTGGGGCACGAAGCTCTTGACAGGGACTAAGGTTCCCATGTGGTCCACCTAGCCAAAAGACCTGGCGGACCCCTTTCCTTGAGGCTAGCCTAAACCAGCCACCAAGTACTTGGTAAGGGGGCTCTCCCGAAGAGAAGCCACCCTAGGGACAGGGGAGGAAGGAACCAAAAGGCCACACATCCTCCCCCTAGACTTCAGGTTTAGGCCCGAGGACCCACACCCTACAATCCGTGAGGGAAAAAAACACACACATAACTGAAAAGTGAAAAAACATGGGAGAAAAATAAGTTAAATAAATAAATAATAAAAAAGTGGCCGTGCAATTGTGCACTGGCTAGGCCCTGAGGCCCGTAGCATAAAAATTGCTCTGGACTTAGCCAAAAGGCCTAGCCCTAAAAGGTGCAGTGCAGAAAAAGTGTTTAGAACAGTGAGCATGTGCACGTTTCACTTGTGGGATCCCATTCCCATGTGCTACTAAGAGCACCCCTGGGGCGACCACTCAGGGGGCACTGTTCTGAGGACTTTCTGCCTCCCCGGCCCCTGGCCAGACAAGGTAGATCTGTTCAAACCAGGAGGAACTGGGCCCCTCTGGTTTTCCAGGGGGAATTACTCCCGGGCCCCAACTGCCTGTGGGCGCCTCGGTTTCTGTTCCAGCCTGTACTAACCATCAGGACCCCCATCCTTCCAGCAGGAGTACTATACAACCAATCATCCCCCCAAGCAGGAATGATGGTGGAGCACCCCTACTGGACACTGATAAGAACAGATACTACACTTGATCTTAGCCAAAAGGCTGAGACACAGTTGCCCATCCCTGCTATAGGCAAAACTTTTTTTCATTTTGGATAGAATAATGGAATGTTATAGCCAGGTTTTGTTTGCCACCTGTGTCCCATTGGGGAGATTTATCTTCACTTCCTGTCTCATAGCCAAAACAGGAAATGAGAGGAAATCCTTGCAAATTAAAGGAATCCCTTAACCCCCCCCAAGGTTGCCAGTACTAGTTTTGCCAGTACTAGTTTACTAAATTGGGAGATTTCCCCTTTATTACTGTTCTGGGGGCAACCCAAAATTTGAGCCTTTTTTACTTTCATTTTCAATGATAATGGTAGACAGGACAATTAGAGAGTGTGAATCTCCCTAACTGGGACACAAAAAGCAATGTGCACTCTGTCCAAAACTAAAAAAAAAGGTTTGCATTTAGTTATACGTTAACAAATAAAGTGACCTTGCATTTGTTCTAATCATTAAAGTATATGTAAACCATACCAGTTTAAAATAGAAATAAAAGAATAGAGGCAAAACATTTGCATATAGATATAAAAAAAACATAATAAATACCATTTTTTTTCTTCATTTTATATAAGTGATCATATACCCTCTGTTCTCAGCTGAAAAAGGATCTGCATAAGGATCTTAGAGAGCTGGGGAGGAGAAACAGCAACTCACTGATCTTCCCAGTGAATGGCTGTACAGAAGGGGGGGGGTATCAGGACTAGTCTGAACATTGGAGGAGAGCAGGCTGAATTCCAGTCCAGCTAGAGAACTGGCCACGCTGCACTCTAGTGTGGTCAGCAGGGGCGGACTGACAACTCATGGGGCCCCCGGGCAATAGGGAATCATGGGGTCCCTGTGTCCTTGCCCAAACTCAAAAAAGCCTATGAAAAAGGTACCAGGGGCATCTCATGGGGCCCCCTACTGATCCCGGGCCCTCGAGCAGTGCCCGCGTTTCCAAATGGTCAGTCCGCCCCTGGTTGTCAGTTTTTAATAGGAAAACAGAGGGACTGGCAAGGATTTCACACAAAGGAAGCATTACACAGAGAACAGGATATATTTTCATACAAGTACATGGTGCAGCAGGCACATGTCAGGAATATGAAATGTTTGGTTTACATAATCTTTAAATTATATGCAAACAAAAACTCTGTCTTTTAACTTTCCTTGCACATAAATGTATATTCAAAGAGAACATATCTTCGCCTTTTTCACTTAGCTAAGTTACCAATCATTTTACATATTTAACATTAGATTACACTCCCTTTACATTATAGAAGTGAAGAACTGCAAGACAATGGCAAACAGTAAACTTTATAGCTGCTCCTGCTGGTTGAACATGGTAAATATGAACTATTTATATGAAATATGGCTAAAAAAGGCATATAAAAATAACACTTTTAATATTTAGCCTTAGCCATAATAAAGAAAAATGCACAGAAAAAGAAAATTTTTTAAACACAGGTCGCTAATTAAAACTTAGTTCTGTTCAGTTTACTGTCAATTAACACAACATATAGGATATTAAATCCTATCAAAATCTTTCAGATTGCTCACCACTGTTCTAACAATCTACTGGCAAAGAACGTCAAACATTCCACAGAAATGTACTGTATTGGCACATGAACTTGGTGCATCTGTATGTGATCCACGTTGTCTTCTAGCTTTAATGCATTATTCCTTGAATAATCACATCACAATTTATAAACAGCATGTACACCCGGGCAGAAATTAGTAACTCTTCCACATACACACTATCTTTGAGTGAGCAGGGAACAAGCCTGTTGAAAGAGTTTGAAAAACAGCTTTTGGCATGAATAGTGATGGTCCCCTTGGGGAGGTGAGGAGATAAAGCCTTTTTCGAGTAGCATAAGCCGCAAACTAGCTTAGAATTATTGGTATTTATATCATATCTGCTACTTTGGAACTTGGAAATGTGAAATGCAAAAAAAAGAAAAAAAAAAGAAAAAAGAAAGAAAAGAAAAAAACGAAAAACAAAAATACTCATTCAAGCACACGCACAATGTACATATACGTGTATACTTTTACACACCTTATGGAGCTTTTCTGTGATCTGTAGTTCAGATCATGAGTTTTGGCCACTGGTGGCTCAGTGCCCTTATCTTTCAACATAAATTGTCAGCGGTGAGGATTTGGAATGGCTTTCCCAGTGCTGGATGAGGCAAGTATAAAGGACAAAGAGTTAGTTAGGAGTTAAGTCTTAGTTTGGGGATCAGGTTAGGTTAGTATTAGGTAAGAGATTGTGGGTTTTATCCCATACTCAACTTCCAAGCAGATAAAACAACTAAATTTCCCGATGATCACAATCAAAAATTTTATCCCCTTGGAGAGCCAGTTCGCAACTCAATCTGAGAGCCCTGAGTATATGACAATGATCAAAAGGTTGGTTGACCCCCAGGGATGAGGGATTCCTCCTCCAATCCCTCTAAATGTTCTCCCCTTACAACCCCTCTTCTTCCAAGTATTTTTGGATTGTCAATAGTTTTCCCGGCGGACCTTTTAATCCGGCCCGCGGGCCATAGTTTGCCCATTCCTGGTCTAGAGTGTTCTACACATCAGTCTTACTTAGTTATTGTTGTCAAGGCCAAATTGCTTTTTCAGCTCTTTAGGCACATCATCTCCTCCTCTATTTTTTATGGCAAATTACATCATGAAAGTTCATACAATCCACCACCATTATCTCCAGTCCTCCTATAATTATTCATATATTTAATTAAAGTAGACATTTCATTAACTTTTCAAGTCTATTTGAAAAAAAATCCTTATGTAATAATGTTTTAGCAAAAGCATCATTTTCCATAAAAGCCCCCCTTTTATCACTAAAAAACAGTCCTGACGAAATGGAACAGTTTCACTCTCAGGTCGGCACGTTTACTACACCCCCAACACATGCCTACACATGTGCAGAGAGGCAAAGAGGGGTGGTGGATAGGTGGAGTTCGGTAGCCTAGTAAGCACTGCCTGGGACTTTACTTGAATCATTTATAAAGGAATAAAACATGGGGAAATGTTCACATATTGAAACAAAATTTAGATTTTTTTTTTTTAATTTTGACCTAGACACATCTGTTAGAATCCACCTTATTGATCTACAAACACAAATGCACACACAAAACAGAGGACAATTGAAGGCATTGTATAAGTAGAGCTACATTGCCATTCTGAAAATGTTAAAGCAGCCACAAAGCTTCTCTTTGAACAGTGAAATTTTCCATTTCCAATTAACAGTGGATAATTTTGAACAGGGTTCACCAATAATGACATTATTCCATCTCGAGGTTGTAAGAGTCACACTTAAATCCTCATGCCCTCGCTACTGTTTATCAGTCGTAGAAGGGCAGCTGGCTGGCTGCATAACAAATGTGTTTATACAGTAAATTGAACATATTTATACATACTAATTCCTTGGGGGAAAAAACAAGACCATTGTAGAAGAGCCGGATGTCAATGAGCTAATCAAACCGTTATATAACTGTACAATAAACATTTATAGCCTCGTGGTAAACGTGACTGGAAAAATTGGATTGGATTGGAAACTGTTTCCATAAGGATGGTAGCCTGTTTCATATACAAAAATTAAAACAAAAGAAAATATAAAGGGCAATGCTGACGAAGCAACCATATACACAGCTGATACTCTGACATATACATTTTCTTGCATATAGAAGACATAAAAATGTTTATACATATTTGTGTGATCCACCCAATTTTTAATAATTTTTTTTTCTCTTGTGTAGCTTCGTGGTGCAGTTCATTTCTGTTGACCCCCTGTGAAGAAAATAAATGCACAGCAAAATCACACAAAAAAGTGAACAAGGGTGCTTTGGTCAACCTCCAAAGATGAAGGGTACCAATCCTTGAAACCTCCAGGGCTCAAGGCTCCTGACAGGGTCAAGGAACTCTAATGCACCTGGCTGAAACCAGATGGACTCTAGTCCATAGGGACCAGGCAAAGCCAATCCACCAAGTACTGGGTAAGGGCTCTCGAAGACAGCCCTCCATTTGGGGGAGCAAAAAAGACCTGAAGGCCATAGCCCCCCACCCCCAACATCAGAGTAAGCCCCCCAAAAAAACCTGCACCCTTTCTGTCAGCCAATAAAAAAATGGCTCCAGGCTAGCCAAAAGGCCTGCCTAAGTATATGTGTGCAGGAAAAGTATGAGTGATGTGCCCTTGTGCCAGTGAAAACTCAGTGGGGTCCAAAAACTATGAGGGGGGGGGGGCAGCTGAGCTCTTGCCTAAAACCTTGTTCAAAATTGGACTCGTCTATTAAGACAGAATGGGACTATGCACTATAAAAGCAGGATGAGACTCATCACCATAGAGACAGAATGGGACCAGAATGGAGGAATGGGACTCGGCACTAGAAAGGAGGAATGGGACTAGGCACCATAAAGGTGGAAAGGGACTTAGGAGCAACACAAGGGTTGAACAGGACTCAGCAGCATAAAGGTGGAATAGGGCTAGGTATCTCAAAGTCAGATTGGGAATCAGCATCAAAAGGCCAGAATGGGACTTTGCACCACAAAAGGGAATGGGACTCAACACCATAAAGGAGAAATTGGATTAAGCACCCTAAAGGCAGAAAGGGACTCAGTACCATAATGGCGGAATGGGACTCAGTGCCATAAAGGTGGAATAAGACTCAGCACCATGAAGGACTAAGCATAAAAAAGGTGGAATAGGATTTTGCATCATAAAAGCACAAAAAGATTCAGTATCATGAAGGTGGAATGGGGCTCAGCATCATAAAGCCAGAAAAGGACTCAGCATCATGAAGGTGAACTGGGACTCAGCATCATAAAGGCAGAACAGGACTCAGCATCAATAAGGCAAGGTTGGCCCAGACATAGGGAATTGATCGCTGGTAGTCATTACCTAACCCAACATTAGGATCTCCTTGCAGTAGGGAGGAGGACATCTGTGTTACTGGACAGATGGGAGTTGGTTGGCTGGGTTATATAGAACTTTTTACGTCCTATGCAGGACAAGAGCAAATGAATGTAAAAAAAATGGGGGTCTAGCAAATACAGAGGAGTTGAAAGTTCTATTTCATGCAGCATTGTAATTCCCAGTTGTCACTGTACCAAATAACAGACAGACACTTTCATGTACACTAGTGAAATCACTGCTCATATTCCAAGTGTTTGCATACAAGAAAAAAAAGTCTTTTGAGTTTGAGCCGCAATAGTCTATGCGCAAATAATGTCTGTAACAGCAGCTGTACTCAAACAAACTGTTGTGAGAAAGACATCTGATCTGTTGCAGACAGAGATTTAAAACAAATATTTCATAAATGACTTGACACCAAAGCCTCGGGGATTAGATATATCTGATATCGAACATTTTCTATCTCTTGTGTCATCTCTGGGCTCTGTTTACACCTAGAAACACAACACGGTGTGGATGAGGACAGTAGTAGTGACTAAACAGAGGAATTTCTAAAAGTTAGGAGGAAGGAACAGAATCTGCCCTTGTCTTAAGACAGTACAGATAATTCAATTTTTAGCTTTTTATTTTACATATATGTACCATTTTGTTGTGATTGCAAACAACAGTAAATACACATGGTAATACATACACGTAAATGGCCATTTCAATGTGATCCTAAAGCAGATCTTTAGTAACTTGTAACTTTAAAAATCTGAATAAATATATTTCTGACATGAGTGTATACAACAACAGCTCTACCTTTTCTCAGTTAAAAGCCATCCTTGTATTCCAGGTTGGTTTTGATGTGCTACAGAAGGGGTCTCCAAACTTTCTAAACAAAGGGTCAGCTTACTGTGTTGCAGACTTTAGAGGGTCCAGACTCTGGTCAGTGGGAGTAGAAAATGTCCCTCAGGCTTGGTGGTCACTGGGAGAAAAAAAATGACATAGCATCTGTGGTCATTTAGAGGTGGAATAGTGCCCCCCCTCATTGGTATCAGTGGGAGGAATAATTGCTCCATCGTTGATGTCAGTGGTAGGAATAGTGCTCCATCGTTGATGTCAATGGGAGGAATAGGGATGTCGGTGGTAGGTGCACCATATCATTGGGAGGAATAGTGCCCCAAGGGCCACATAAAAGCAAGCAAAGGGCCATATTTGGCCTGCGGGCCACAGTTTGGAGACCACTGTGCTAAAGGGATATGGACTAATCAGTAATCTTTGAGAAAAACGTGAGGCTGTGTTCACTTTAATTATTCAATTATGTCTAAGGAAAAATCCATTTTATTTATTTAAATTTATTTGCACATAATTGGGTAATAAAAGTGATCACAGCTTAATATTCACTTTGTTAATGACGCAGTCTCTATTCATTTGGTAAACCCACCCCACTGTGAGGGAGAGTACTCTGATCTCCGTGAGAGGTAATACATACCTGGAAAGTTACACTGACACATTACTTTTCATTTGTGCACATAACATGAAAACTATATCTGATGCAGGTAAATAAAAAGTAGTTTAGAGGGATATTGTGTTGTTGAAATAAAAGTGATTTGAAAGGATGTGAACGCTGTATTCTTGTACAACCAATATGTTGAATATTAAAGTAGAACTCCAAGGACACAGCATCATCTCAAGTTCTCAGTGATATTTCTGTGAATGTTCTCATTGGTCTAGGTCATGGTATATCTATTAGTAGTTTATCACATTCAACCTGACTTGTTCCTGTTAAATACCTTTCCTAGCTTCTCCAAGCCACTTCTTGAGTTCTAATGTATCAGGAAAATAAATATAAAGTATATCATTGTTGGGGTATCCTCCTGACACTCATTAGTACTGAAGAAGTGTCTTGGAAAGCTGCAATGGTGTTGATTTACTATAACTGGTGCACTCAGAAACTGGTGCAGCTGTGCATGGTAGCCAATCAGCTTCTAACTTCAGCTTGTTCAATTAAGCTTTGGCAATAAAACCTGAAAGCTGATTGGTTTCTATGCAAAGCTGCACCAGATTTTGCACTCTCCAGTTTGAGTAAATAACCCTCCAGTGTCTTCAACATTACAGAACAAGTTCAGTTGAATGTGACTAACTACTACTAGATATCTTAGTTTTATGTCCCATATATAAGTCCTCCCTTAATGTCAAGCTTCTATTATGGGCACAATTCAACACATTTTGGAATTTGGGGTCAGGAGAGGGAGCTGGCTTGTTTGCATGGGAGACAGGAATGACCTCACCAATGTAATGCCTATTCATAGTTTATTGAGGCAAACCAAGATGGAGCATGAAACAGGAATCGTCAGGCTGGAAATAGTGTTGTCACTGGTTTATATTCTGTAACTGGATGTAGACACTTTTTATGGGTAGAGATTTGGATAGCATATGAACTGTGTTGATTGTTGATACATGGTCCACACACTTCAGTATCTGCATATGGTCCCCTAGGACACCCAAGGACCATAATCATATTGGGTTAACTATATAATTGAATCAAATACCTGCAGTTCATGTTTTTTGCAGATATAGACTGAACAGTACATAAGTTAGGACCTTTGAGGAGATAATAGTTAAATAGGAGGGTACTGATATACATATAGAGGGCTGGAAGGTCTCTTGGTTTTAATTGTTTTTATGGCACTTTTGTGTTTAGGTGGTAGTAACTGATCTACTTATGACCTAGAGCAGCCTTTCTCAGCCAGGGTTCCACGCAATCCTAGAATCCCTCATGAGGTTGATAGGGGTTCCTTAAACAAGGAGCAACTTCAGCCTCTCAGATAAGTTCCCACTGACACTGAATATTTTTTTAGCTACCTGTAGGTGGGATTCTTCCCACTGACCACAAATGTAAGGAGTACTCTTCCCACTGACCATCAATCCAATGTACTCTCTGAGCTACTGATCGGTGTTGTAGGTTCCAGAAGGAGCACCTCTCTCTTCCTCTTTGTCTCACTTATCACTCTTATTCTTCCCTGCCATGGATAGGAATTTTATCTGCCTTCATTGTAACCATCTTATAGTTTTTTATTGTATGGGGTTTTTCTGGTTTCTAGATCGCTCTGTTATATTAAGCCTTGCTCATACCATTTCACAGAATGGAACTACCTCTGACTGTAATAGTGAACTGTTTATTTCACCCAGTCTTTATAGGTCATTGACCCCGATTTACTAATCCATTTTGCAGTTAAGTCCAGAAGTTAAGAAGTGTATGGTTGTATTTTGCATCAATGACTGTGCCTCATTCATTCTTATAGTTTGGATGTACTGGAAACTGCTTCCTTGTTAAATAAAGAATTTGAAAAAAAAAAAAACTATAAAAATGCTGACCTGCAGAGATCTTTTCAATTTTTACGTTTGATAAGAAATAAAGTCAAAATATACAGTAAAGGAAATACGTATTTGATCCCCTGCTGATTTTGAATGTTTGCCCACTCACAAAGAAATGATCAGTCTAAAAATCGAATGGTAGGTGTAGTGTAACACAGAGAGACAGAATAGCAACCAAAAATTCAAAAGAAATGCATGTCTAACAAATTATGCACTGATCTGCATGTTCATGAGGGAAATAAGTATTTGATTCCCCTCCAGGTTTGCACACATCTCAGGGGGGATTTTGGCTCACTCCTCTTGGCAGATCCTCTACAAGTCATTAAGGTTTGGTGGCTGACATTTGGCAACTCGAAATTTCAGCTCCCTCCGCAGATTTTCAATCAGATTAAGGTCTGGAGACTGGCTAGGCCACTCCAGGACCTTAATGTGCTTCTTCTTGAGCCACTCCTCTGTTGCCTTGGCCATGTGTTTTGGGTCATTGTCATGCTGGAAAACCCATCCACGACCCATTTTCAATGCCATGGCAGAGGGAAGAAGGTTCTCACCCAAGATTTGATGGTACATTGCCCCATCCATCGTCCCTTTGGTGTGGTGCAGTTGTCCTGTCCCCTTAGCAGAAAAACATCCCCAAAGCAGAATGTTTCCACCACCTTGTTTGATAATTGGGATGGTGTTCTTGGGGTCATAGGCAGCATTCCTCCTCCTCCAAACACAGCAAGTTGAATTGATGCCAAAGAGCTCGATTTTGGTCTCATATGACCACAACACTTTTAACTAGTCCACCTCTGCATTATTCAGTGGCAAACTTCAGAAAGGCCTGGACATGTGCTTTCTTGAGCAGAGGGACCATGCGGGCACTGCAGGATTTCAATCCTTGTCGGCATAGCGTGTTACCAATTGTTTTCTTGGTGACTGTGGTCCCAGCTGCCTGGAGATCATTGACAAGATCCTCACATGTAGTTCTGGAATGATTCCTCGCTGTTCTCATGATCATTGACTCTCCACGAGGTGAGATCTTGCATGGTGCACCAGATCTAGGGAGACTGACAGTTGTTTTGTGTTTCTTCCATTTGCGAATGATTGCACCAACTGTTTTCACCTTCTCACCAAGCTGCTTGGTGATAGTTTGGTAGCCCAGTCCAGCTTTGTGTAGGTCTACAATCGCGTCCTTGACATCCTTGGACAGCTCTTTGTTCTTTGCCATGGTGGAGAGTTTGCAATCTGATTGTTTGATTGCTCTTGTGGACAGGTGTCTTTTATACAGGTAGCAAAATGAGATTAGCAGCACTCCATTTAGGAGACTGCTTCTAATCACAGCTTGTTACCTGTATGAAAGCCAGAAATGCTGCTGAATGATAGGGGATCAAATATTTATTTCCCTAATGAACATGCAAATACATGCATAATTTGTTAGACATGCATTTCTTTTGAATTTTTGGTTGCTATTCTGTCTCTCAGTATTACAATACACCTACTATTCAATTTTTAGACCGATCATTTCTTTGTGAGTGGGAAAACATTAAATATCAGCAAGATATCAAATACTTATTTCCTTCACTGTAATTAGTGTATGGAAATTCAGATATGAGCTTGTACATAGCACTTTACTTCTTTATTTGATTGCTTGGTATGGAATAGGCTATAATGAGCTATTGTCCATGTCAATTTGATTAGTGAGTCTGGATCAGAAAAGTACCTGCGAATGTATCCTTATTCATCTGTGATTGTTTTATTATTTGTTACAATATTGTCTCTCTAGTTGTATGGTTTGGAAAGGGTTTATGATCCATAACACGTTTAACTGGAAATTCAGCTGTTTGACTGAAGTTCTACCTTAAAGTGGATCTGTACGTATTAGGGACAATTTGACATGTCATTTGTGTCAAAGCAGTACCCTGAAAAAGTGTACCTTTTCTCTGGAATTCCTCCTGAAAAATAGCAGTGCACTTCCGAGCATGTGAGTGTACCTTGCCACTCCTGCACCTACTGCCACATAACTGTATATCTGCACTGTGAAGGCCAAGGCTTTTTCTGACTGCTAGATTCAGGAGATTTGGAGTGAGATTGGTCATTGTTGTGCTGCTTAGTTCTCCTTGCTGAAGGCTCTGACATAGGGAAGAAAAGCCCTGCCCTGTGGGGACCTCCACAGAGAGACTAAGTGCAGAAGTCAGTAATGGGAAAAAGATCATGTTTAGGGAGACCACAGGCAACATTGGTGACTAGTCCTTTCCCTGCCTTTTTAAGTGACAGCTTTCCAAATTCAGTTTTGCTTTAAAGTCAATGGAAAGTGAAAAACATCTTTTTTTCTCATTGTAAATACAGTGAACTACCCAGGGCTCCATTATAAAGCTCTAGACTCATTTTCTGAACTGATGACAAATGTTTCAGCAGACAAGTAAGGGAAAATCTGGAAAATTAACATATATGGTAAAAATGTGTCAGAGGATCTAACCTTCCCCTATTGTACCAAGGAGAATTATTTCTATTTATGCTGTGTTGCTGTTGAGGAGTCCACCTCACTTCCTGTCTGGTAAAACTTCGTCAGCTGGACAGAAATTGAAGAGAAATCTCTTTAACAAAGCATCAGATAGAAGAAAAGACCCTACAGGGCTTCTAATCCTTCTCCACTCTATCCAAAGCCAGAAAAATGTGTTTGGCTTGAAATACACTTTAAGGAGGACCTTGCAGCTGTACAATCATCCATTGTTAATTGGCGTAGAATGCACCTGTAAAAAAGATACGGTCATATTTACCTTACCCTGTTCTTCCACATCGCTTCTGGGAAGATTCTTTGGGGAAGCACAGCAGGTGAAATCTTCTCTATGACAACATTTAGCAACAACTCACACCTTCAGACCTGTGAATCAAAGTATTAACACATATGCAGACTTCTTGAAGCCAAGGATGGGAATATGTATCCAGAAAAAAAGTTCCACACTCCCCATCCTGTTGGTAGGTAATCAACATCTACACATCCCATGGTGATTGGATCAAAGCATCTGTACTACCCCTGTGGATATACAAATTGGGGCTTTTTCCTGACCAGGGGCAACTGACGATTTGGAAACTCGGGCACTGCCCGAGGGCCCGGGGTCAGTAGGGGGCCCCATGAGATGCCCCTGGTACCTTTTTCATAGGCTTTTTTGAGTTTGAGCAAGGCCACAGGGACATCATGATCCCCTATTGCCCGGGGTACCCCATGAGTTGTCAGTCCGCCACTGTTCCTGACACTCTTAGAACTGAAGAAGTAGCTTGGATAAGCTACAAAATGTCTTTAACATTACAGATCAAGTCCAGTATTCCCCAGGATCTAGATGGAAGAGGGTATGACATCTTCCACGCCGAAGTGCCACAGGTAGAAGATGGTGGGCAGTATAAACCTTAATTTTTTTTCCTTATAGTTACATTTTATACCTAACTACTAGTGATGGGCCGAACACCCCCGTTTGGTTTGAACCTACCGAAAGTTCAAAGTTTGAACAGGGACAATTTACTTAGTGGTATTTTACCGCATCTGAGTATGCGGTAAGATACGCTCAGCTAGTAAAATACCACATGAGTTATATTATTAAGTCATGCAGTATTTTAGTAGTTAAACATTCATTAATGTTTCAGCTGTCAGCGGGGTTCCCTGCTGACAGCTGAATGTCAAAAGAATTGTTGGCTTTGCCTGACAATTAAATTTTAAAAAAAAGAACGACGTGGGGTCCCCCTTCCCATCCATACCAAGCTCTTTGGATCTGGTATGGATTTTGAGAGGAACCCCCACTCCAAAATGTTTTTTAAAAATGGCGTGAGGGTCCTCCCAAAAATCCATACCAGTCCCTTATCTAAGCATACAGCCTGGTAGGTCAGGAAAGTGGCCTCCCCCCTCCTGAGCCATACCAGGCCACATGCCCTCAACATGGGGGGGACACTTCGGGACAGGGGGGCTCCCCCCCAAAGCACCTTGTTCCCATGTTGATGGGGACAAGGGCCTCTTCCCCACAGCCCTGGCAGGTGGTTGTGGGGGTCTGCAGGTGGGGGGATCATCAGAATATGGAAGCCCCCCAGATCCCGCCCCTCTCCCTATGAGTATGTGGTACATGGTACCGCTACCCATTCACAAAAAAAGTGTAGTGTAAAAATGACAGGAGACAGCCTTTGACAAGTCATTTAATAAAAACAAAAATTAAAAAAAATGTCCCCTGAAGTAGATCTGACGTCAATTACCATGCCCACTGCCACCACCGATCCGAAAAAGAAAAAAAAACTCTCTCGACGCTAGCTCCTGGCCATCTGAAGCTGCCCTGCAATGACAGTTCTTAAATACCGTGATGACGTCACAAGGGGGCGGGGTTGACTGCCCCCTTGTGATGTCATCATGTACTGTGATTGGCCAAAATATTGCACCTGACCTGTGGTCAGGTGTATTGCTTTGGCCAATCACAATGCACTGTCAGGCTGCAGTGCATTGTAGGGTGCGGTGGGCAAACACCCTACTGAATGCCCTTACCGTTCATGTGTTCAGTGAACACACAAACGGCCAATGTTCAAGTCGAACTTGCATTCGACTCGAACATAAAGCCCATCACTACTAACTAGTTGGTGATTTGTGAAGGGGCCTGGACAGTGTAAAGGGATCATGTGATTTACTGCAAGGTCTCCTTCAAGAGGAATTTCAGGTATGTATAATTTTTGGTCTAGTTTGGATCAATATAACTATGCATGATTTGTAGGCTGCAAATTACTGTAGTAGGCACTGCAACACTAGTGATCTTCTCTAGCATCCAGATCCCATGTCAGGCAGCTTGCCCTGCATAGAGAACACAGGAGGTAGGCCGATTGGCACTGACGTCATTCGGAGATCGTTTGGCATTTTCTCAATGAATGCAAAGTGTCCTCTGATTGGATGAAGTGTATAGGTGGGTGTCAGGAATGGACTCGCCAATGGTGGTGGGACTCACCTGCCTTGTGGGCTGCAGTACCAAGGCTGGCCAGCGGGTGCTCTCAGCAGCCAGAATCTCACTCCTGCAATCAGGCCATCACTTGAGGCTGATTGCAGGAGGTGTATTTAAGCAGGACCAGGCCTGCGATCAGTGCCTTGGTGTTGTTTACCATGAGCCCCTGTACCTTGTATCCTGTGTTCCTGTTCCTCTGCCTATCTGATTTGTTGCTGGCCCTGCCTGATCCTGACCTCTGCTGACTTCTCCTGCTCTGACTCCTGGCTTGTCCCTGACTATTCTTCTGCCAACTCCTATGCTGTTTGACCTCCTGTTGCTGTACCTTGGCTCGTGACCCGTTTACTCTTTGCCTGCTGTTTTGTACCGACCCGGCTTGTCTGACTACGCTACACTCCATACTGTCATCCATCCATCCCGCACGGATCCAGTCATTACTGTCCGAACCTGTCAGCCCCTTCACATCAGGTTTTCCCCCGGTACATACCCTCAGCGGACCCCTCTACCACAGTTGGGTGCACTCAGGGGCTGCGACCTGGTCTCAGTCCTGCGCCAAGTCCATCCCCACCATCAGGGGCTCTTGTGAAAAGGCAGACTGGGGCTTAGACTCCGCGCCCTGGGGAATCCTGTTCTGTGGGTCACTAGAGATTCCGCCGGGCGGTGCCTGACAATACCTTGCGGCCTGCCTGACCATTCCACCTCTCCAGCCTGACTACGCCTGTGTTCCAGAAGCCTGCTGTTTCCCTGTGTCAGTCCACACATCTCTGGTCATACCCGGATCCCTGACAGTGGGGCAGTGATATCATGCTCTCTACCATGAGGACATCACTGTAGTAGTTGTGTCTGCTTCAGTGATTTCCAGCTTCCAGGGTGATCCCACAGGTAGGGTATATGCATAAATATACAGGTCCAAGCTTGACCAATGTAACTATGTAAAAATATCCATACCTGGAATTCTTCTTTAATATATAATTCTTTTAAATATAAGGTTGCAAAGCTTGGCTGCACTCCTGGAAACTCTTCTTTCTTTTTAATGCAAATACTACTGCAATAAACTCCCCTCCATCTGTACATCACCATAATACATTGTCTGCAGTTAGCTTCCATCCTCAGTAACCAGGCTTCGAAAAGCCTTCTCATTTTCAACTGGTGGGAATTTGTTTTCCACATATCAAACCCTGACAAAGCCCGGTATGCTCAACATAAATTCTCCTCAAGATGAAATACAGGATGTGAGGCTTCACTGAAGATTTAAAGTGATATTTTTCATGACTACTTTGCGTCTTCTTGCAACAATTTAGTCTAGGATGCAATCTGTCATAATGCATCGGCCTGGCTGTTCTCCACTGTGAGCGCATATATCAGTAAAATTTACCATCTGTGTCAATATATGACTGTATACATTTAGATCTGGGGCTGCGAGCTCCCCGCGTCTGTAGGCCCATTGCTGAAAACTGACATTTTTGTCCACATATCAGTATAATTATCTCACTCGGTGCAGGAGGATGGAACAGTTTGTTTTTGCAGTTCTTGTAGGAAGAGTTTGTTTAGTTAAGATTTTCTGGAGTTTGGTTTATTGAACTGGAGTTTTTGAGGAAATACAGAGCTTGCATCTGCTGGGAAGAAGCAGCACCTGCAAGGATTCCGTTTCTTTGGAAAATGTTTCTTTAAAGTGGACCCGTCAGTAAATTCTGCATGAATAGTGCTAGCCATGCATGGCTCATTTTCTCTCTTTTAGCCCATGGAAATCTCTTTATCCCCATCTTCTATTGTATTCAGCAGCTGTGGCACCCGTGGCTGCCTGAATACCCAAACAGTGACTGCATCTAATAGAATGCAATTGCTTTTAGGCCTATTATTTTCCAATGGCTCATTTCATTTTTAAATCAAATTTTGTCAGGCTGCATGGTGATTGCAGGGCCAGTTTAGCAGGAATCCCCTGAATTTCATTTGATCCAGCAGAAATCCCTTGAAGATGAAAACATCTATGGCTAGCTTAAATGTCTCTGTACATTAAAAGTATACAGAGAAATGGGAGAACTCCCAGTAATGGTATGGGACTTTGAGGGCAGCTAAATAGAATGCTGAGGTAAAATATAAAAACACTTTTTTTAATGTAAAAAAATTATACAGTTTCAGCAATAGATAAAAGATTATTCATAATGGCTACACTTCATAGAAACAGAGATATTGACTTGTGTATGTAGAACATCCTCTTTTATTCCATTGGAACTTCCGCGGAAAAGCTGACACATTTCAGAATGCTCTCTCTCATCAGTGGTTGAATTATAGAGGAGGATGGTGTAGACATGCTCATCCTATATACATACACTTGAGTCACAGGCAGTGGCGGACTGACCATTTGGAAACTCAGGCACTGCCCGAGGGCCCGGGGTCAGTAGGGAACCCCATGAGATGCCCCTGGTACCTTTTTCATAGGCTTTTTTGAGTTTGGGCAAGGACACAGGGGCCCCATGATCCCCTATTGCCCGGGGGCCCCATGAGTTGTCAGTCCGTCCCTGGTCACAGGTAGCCATATCACAATTAAAACCAGTTTGCCAGCATCTGCCAACACCCACAGAGGTCACCAAATGTGGGAAACCCCAAATTGGTCCAGAAAATCCCACACTGAGGTTGACAAGGGTCAGCCCAGGGTGAGATGAGTACAGGACCAGACCAACAATCGCAAAAAGCTTAGGAGGTGATGAGTCTGTCCTTGTTCTAACTGATAAGAAATACCAGACGATGGTGGTTATGTGCACATTAAAAGTATAACTTTTCTACATATCTGTCCCTAAGCTCCAGTCCAGTGACTTTACCTGGGCTACTACAATGTCATTAGTCTATGTCAACTAACTTAAAGCAGAACTTCACGCTAAAAGGGAATGTACACTTTATGTCCTCCTCCCACTCTCCTCTTACACTTTTTGAACATTTCTATTTTTTGAGAGGGAGCGAGTACCTAGTTTTGGTAGGTGCCCATTCCCACATCCAGTTGGATTCCCTAGGCAATTCCACCAGAAATATAACCCCCACGCCCTTCTCTCTGCCCACAGCCTGCTGGGAAATGTCACAGGTCCCAGCAGGCTGCAGGACCATTTACACAATGTTGTGCTGTGTGAATGGTTAGCTGAAGTCCACACTAAACAGGCCAGCATCAGGGACCCAAAGACCATAGAAGAACCAGCACTGGATCTATGCACAGGTAAGTGTCCTTTTACTAAAAGTCAGCAGCTGCAGTATTTGTAGCTGCTGACTTTTATTTTTTCTCAAGAAGGCTGAGGAACCTCTTTAAGTATATTAAGTGCTTTGAAGTGGATCTTTACCATTTTTCACTAAAAATCACATCACCGTGCTGATGTGAAATCATTTTGCAGTCATTTTTTTAAACTAAATGTGTAGGCAGGTGCAGTCTATTTCCTCCACTGCAGGTGGTGCTTAACCACAGCAGCATTGCAGAGAGAGAAGAAGTCAAAAGGGACATACTCCTCTATGGTTACCTAGGTCACTGGGGAAACGTTCTGGTTCCATGTGACTCTGGAGGCCATCTTGGGTCAGGTAGAATCTATTTAAGACCCTGGCTCCCGGGCTTGGTGCACATTTTGCAAGTGGGCAGTGTAGGGACAGGTCACCCATCTGTCAGGGAAAGTGAATAGTAGTAGGGAAAGGTTCCAGATGAGCAAGGAAAGGATAGGGACATGCCATCCTTCCTGGAATCCTTCCATTTGGGTGCAGACCAGCCAGGCTATCGGTTCATTCTGCTGTTGACTTGCTCTGTTCTACATTACCCTTACAACCTGTGAGTGTTCAAGGTTGGGTGCCTTCCTGCCAGGCTGTTTGTAATGTTGAACTTTGACTTTAAGTTCTGTTTCCTGCAACCAGACTGTTTAATTACTGCTAATGTACCAAGTTGCACAAATATTGTACATTATATTGCCAAACGTATTGGGACACCCCTCCAAATCATTGGATTCAGGTGTTCCAATCACCTCCATGGCCACAGATGTATAAAATCTAGCACCTAAGCATGCAGACTGCTTCTACAAACATTTGTGAAAGAATGGGTCGCTCTCAGGAGCTCAGTGAATTTAAGCTTGGTACCATGATAGGTTGCCACCTGTGCAATAAGTCCATCCATGATATTTCCTTGCTACTAAATATTTCATGGTTGACTGTTAGTGGTATTATAACAAAGTGGAAGCAACTGGGAACCACAGCAACTCAGCCACATAGTGGTAAGCACAGTAAAATGAAAGAGCGGGTCAGCGCACGCAACTGTCTGCAGAGTCAATAGTTAAAGACCTCCAAACTTCATGTAGTCTTCAGATTAGCACAACAACAGTGCATAGTAGCTTCATGGAATGGGTTTCCATGGCCAAGCTGCTGCATCCAAGCCTTACATCACCAAGTGAAATGCAAAGTGTCGGATGCAGTGGTGTAAAGCATGCTGCCACTGGACTGTAGAGCTTCTCTCTCTGGCAATCCAATGGATGTGTCTGGGTTTGGCAGTTGCCAGGAGAACGATACTTGCCTGACTGCATTGTGCCAAGTGTAAAGTTTGGTGGAGGGGGGATAATGGTGTGGGGTTGTTTTTCAGGGGTTGGGCTTGGCCCTTTAGTTCCAGTGAAGGGAATTCTTAAGGCGTCAGCCTACCAAGACATTTTGGACAATTTCATGCTCCCAACTTTGTAGGAACAGTTTGGGGATGGCTCCCTCCTGTTTCAACATGACTGCGCACCAGTGCACAAAGCAAGACATGGGACGAGTTTGGGGTGGAGGAACTTGACTGGCCTGCACAGAGGCCTGAAGTCAACCTGATAGAACACCTTATGGATGAACTAGAGCGGAAACTGCGAGCCAGGCCTTCTCATCCGACATCAGTGCCTGACCTCACAAATGTGGACAATCTTCCCAGAAGAGTTGAAGCTGGTATAGCTGCAAAGGGTGGGCCAACTCAATAGTGAGCCCCATGGACTAAGACTGGGATGCCAATAAAGATCATGTGCGTGTAAAGGCGGGTGTCCCAATACTTTTGGCAGTATAGTGTATATTGACTATTACACCCCTTTAAAGTTTTCCCACTTTCTGGTCTTCAGAGGCACTGGTAATGTAGTCAGGGCCTCACATATGCCCCCTGTGAAGGCTATGTCACTAGTGCATTCCAGGGACATCTTGTTGATGTGGACCCAGTCCCCCCCGAAGGCCGCCCGCCACTCCTCCCATGCCGGGCCACCACCGCTGCAGGCCCGGAGCCTGCAGGGCCAGCCGCATGGTCCCGATTAGAAGGTGAGTCGGCTGGGGAGTGGGTGGCAGTGGATGTGCTCCCGCCAGGGGTCCGCCAACGACAAGGATTCCTCCTAGCCCCCCCCCAGGAGAAGCAGGCCGACGCTTCACTGGCGGAGCTGGAGGGTCCCCTAAGGGGCTCCCAGAACGGCGCCGAACCCGAGCTGTCACTTCTGGGCTAAAGCGCACTGGAGGCACAGACCGCCGAGCACATGTGCGCCCAGGAGAAGGGCCTGGTAACGCGGGCCTGGGGCCTTGCAGCATGTCCGACAGCCTCTCCCTCAACCACCCTGAGCCATTGGCTTCTGCTGCCGCCCGCAATTGGGATAGCATCCCCTCTAAATCACTCATGGCCTAGCTTTTGTTCTTCGCAGGTACCAGCAAAGGAAGAAGAAACCACCTCCGTGATGGCACAAGCTCCGACTGACTCTGACAAGACCCAACCCCCCTTTTCAAATCCTGCAAGACCACCCCACAATGCTGCATACTCCAATCAAGTAAGTAACCACCCCCACCCCTTTTTCCCTTGCCTAGACTCTACCCAAATTACACTCTCCGCCTCGTCTGCACGCCCCAGTCATGCTGGCCCTCCCTTATAGCTTCGCTCATTCCAGGCCTTGCCTTAAAAGTGAGATATCAGAGAAACAAAAAGCTTTTATGAGTAAGATGAGGGGCAAGATGTCATTTATGGAGCTTCAGAGAAAAAGGAAATCAACAGCATGTTCTTTTTTATTTAACAATGACACAGGTCCCAGACAGCAGAGAAGAGTACTCAGACCAGGGAATCCATGAGAGGAGATGGTAGTAAGTTCTACTAACTTTATTAGTTTTAGTTAATAGAATGTCTTTAGTTGGTGAGATTTAGTAGAGAAGGGGGGGTGTTCACTTTAAAGGTCAGAAGACCAGTCTTAAATGGAACGCTCAATAAAAGAAGCTAGTGTACATTTTAACGATGGTAAAGAAACTGTTCTGGATAGGGTTGGCCTTTGAACTGAAGAAATTAAACACGTCAATGAATTTGACAACAATACTGTAAAACCCATCAATATCTCTGACCACAGTATTGTCAAGGTAATGGGTAATGAATCCCATGTGTTTGAATAAACAAAATGTTCCTTTCATCTGTTTTTAAACGAGTCCAGGGACGGAGCTTTGTAGACTGGGGGGTGAGTTCCACAGCACTGGAAAAAGCATTGAGAAAGGCCAATGGACTGTATGATTTTGGGTGGGACCTGCATATGGCCAACTTGCTGCTGTCTGAAGAGTGGAAGAGTGAGCTGGTATTCATGGCTTTAGTAAGTAAGAGGCTTAGTTTATATTGTGCTTTATAAGCCTAATCAACAACCTTTGTTCACACTTGAGCGATTTGAAGTGATTTTCTAGAAGTGCTTCAACGTTTGTCATGAGCATTCAGATTTTATCTGCTACATCATTCAAACCTAAGAGTCATGTTGCTTAAAGCTTCTCAAGAAAGCACATTAGCTTATTTGGTTGCACGTTTTTGATCCTGTAGAGTTCAATATCAATGGGACCACCTTAAAAATAGCTGAAAAGCATTTCCCTTTCCTAGTAAATAACTTTCCATTGGCTAAAACAAAAATGCTAAAGCCTGAAAACACCTAAAAACATGGGTACAAACTAACACAAACGTAATGTTAAAAAAACTTTTGAAGAAGCTCAAGTGTGAACCTAGAGTAGATAGAGTTAACAAGGTAATTTTTACACCCTACTTATAAAATGCAGGCCTCGGAGTGTAGCCTGCAGTGTCACACGTGAAGTACTATTTGTTTAGTGCTGTAGAGAGAACTCCGTGATTGGAGGAGACCTTTGACTCTGACAGATCACAAGATCATACTTTTCTTCTGTCTTTGTTTTTCTTTTTTTTTACTTCTTCATTTTAATAGCAGAAGGCACATGCTTTATAAATGTATGGCTTACTTTTTTTAACTTAGTTTTTCAAAACAGCACTATGGCCACAGAAATTTGAGGATCAATCGCATAGCTCCCAACTTTCTGAGACAAGAAAGCGTGACACCTTTTAGCACAATGTATATAGGCAATGAGCACACCCCTGCCGCAACTTCAGTTATGCAGACCATTAAGAATGTATTTGCCAAAAATAACTTGTTTTACAATGTTCTTTTCCCAGCATTACATTTCCTTTATTCTGGTTTTTCAAAACAGCCAACAAGATAATTAGGAGATAGGATGGAGGTTTAGTGAACAATAACATTTAATAGCTGAATAGTACATTTTCATAGATATCTGTACATCAGACCAAAAAGAGGGGTAACTAAGGAGGGCAGATTAGTGGCATAGCTAGCACAACTGGAACCTGGGGCTGGTTATTTTATTTTGCACACCCTCCCCCCAAAGAAAACTGCATGTGGCAATAAAGAGGCGTGCTTTGTGTGCTGTGCCAAAACTGTGTTGTCAGATCTCTTTCCTAGTCCAGGGCCTCCACGCTCCCTAGTCTAGGACCTCCAGACACTCACTGTCCTAGTCAAGGGCCTCTCTCACCTAGTATAGAGTCTCCTTTGCTCCCCCCAATCCAGGCCCCTTGCCACACCAACCCACTTTTCCTAGTCCAAGGCCTCCTGTGCACTCCCCCTCCAAGTGCAGGGCCTACTCTGCCACCCCCCAAGTTCAGGGCCTCCTCTGCTCCCCCCTCTATATCCAGGGTCTCCTATGCAGCCCCCCCCCCATTTTCAGGGCCTCCTCTGACCCCCCCCCACCTAATCCAGGTCCTTTATCATGCCAACCCCGCTTTTCAAGTCCAGGACCTCCTCTGCACCCCCCAGTCCAGGGCTCCCTCTGCACCCCCCAGAACAGGGCCTCCTCTGCACTCCCCTCCTAGTCCATGGCTTTCTCTGCACTCCCCTCTTAGTCTAGGGCCTCCTCTGTACCCCAACTCTTAATCCAGGATCTTTGCCACACCAACCCCACTTTTATAGTCCAGGGACTCCTCTGCACCCCCTGATACCAGGATCTCCTCTGTAGTCCCCTGCTAAGCCAGGGCCTCTTCTGCACCCCCCTCATCCAGTTCCTTCTCTGCATCCCCCACATTCCTAGTCCAGGGTCTTCTGCACACAAACCCCCTCTCCTAATAAATGCCTTCCAGTTCAGGGTAGGCTCTCCTATGAAAATTTGTACTGCAGTCTGCAGCTGGGATGTCTTAATCAGGAAAGGTATGGGCTGTTTGGGAACTGAGGAGGACTAGCAGGGAACCTCATAGCGCTGCATCACTCTGCTCCTCCTGCTGCCACCCCTGCCCACACCAGATACAACAGCTCTAAGTGCCACCGCCACCTGATTAAGGACAAGCGGTGCCTGTTGCAAATACCGGAGAAAAAAAGTAGGAGAGATGGACGGAGTGATTTTGTACTGGTGTGCTGTGCAGTCTTCCTCCTACATGTTTCTATGGTATTTGCAGTGGGCACTGCTTGTCCTTAAGGGTTGCGGTGACACTTAAAGTAGCCGTACCCGGAGCGGGAGGGGGTTGCACCCCTGATGGCATCCCTCTTGATACAGCACTGAGGGCAAGTGCCCCCCCCCTGCCCCCCCCCCCCCAGTTTTGGCCATGGGACAGAAGGATTTGGTACCAGAAGAGGGACAGTTGGGAGGTATGGTATTGTGTAAGCTACAGTAACAGTGTGTAGTAGCATTGTGTAGTAGAATCCCTTGGACCTAAATGAGCATTTAACCATTGCAGTGCAGAGGCACCCCCACAGCAAGGAAAGATTTTTACTTTCCCCGGAGTTCAGTTATAAACAGGGGCGGACTGACAACTCATGGGGCCCCCGGGCAATAGGGGATCATGGGGCCCCTGTCTCCTTGCCCAAATTCAAAAAAGCCTATGAAAAAGGTACCAGGGGCATCTCATGGGGCCCCCTACTGACCCCGGGCCCTCGGGCAGTTTCCAAATGGTCAGTCTGCCCCTGGTTATAAACTAACTTCTTTGCATAATGAGCTAAAGTGTGATCTAAGCCCCCGGTCACATCAAAGCCGATTTTGAAATCGTGCGACTTACAGTGAAGTTGCATGATTTCAAAATCATGTGACCTGCCGATTTCAGTTGCGATTTGCAAGACATCTGACACAGATCTCTCTGCAAATCGCAACAAAAGTAGTGCATGCACTGCTTTGGAAATTGGTGCAACTCCGACCAAGCCGCACCAATATGACCGCTCTAAAAGTGGACAAAAGGGTTCGACTTGGCATACGATTTGCAAGTTGCATGGCATACAATTCTCATGCCAAGTTGCACCCGATGTAACCAGGGTGTAACTTCCCACTAAGCTCATAAAGATGAAACATCTATTCTGGTGGATGTGGCCTTTCATCTGGAGATATGAAACGTGTCAATATCTGCCTGTTGCGTGTTCGCTATACAGGGAATGCTGAAGAGCCAGTATGACATTAATCGGCCTGTACTTTTCACAGTACACAATTCCGGGTAACTCACAGGTTAGGGTTAGCTACTAACATCATATGCAAAAAAAAAACGTATGGTATTTGTCAGTCCTCTCCCACCCCAGCCTGGAGGGATTCACCTGGTCTTTACCATGATTAGTAACAGAATAAGAGACAACAAAAAACCCTGTTCTGATACTGTCACCCTCTCTCCTGCCTCGTATTTAGCAAGAAATTTAAACCTGAAATTTTAGCTTCTGTCGTGATTATTTTCAGCTGAAAAGCAGCGAGTCTGATGTCAGCAGTATCAGAAGTGCCAGAGGGGGGAATGCCAACTTCTCACGCCCTCTTGTACTAGGACAGTGAGTGCAGCCTGATATTTGTAAAGCAGATGTATCACTTTGGACACCTGAGAACCCTTGTATTTGTCACAAACACCTTTGTTATATTGTATCATTAGTTACTCTTCAAATAAACCAGTGTATCCATATACTTGGAAAGTGTCAGCTCTGAGAAGAAAGATTTTTTCAAAATAGACAAAGTTAGAAAGACAATGATAGATAGATAGATAGATAGATAGATAGATAGATAGATAGATAGATAGATAGACAGATAGATAGAATAGTGGATAGATAGATAGATGGATGGATAGATAGATAGATAGATAGATAGATAGATAGATAGATAGATAGATAGATAGATAGATAGATAGATAAAGGTTGGTTGAACAAAGACATCGGTGTGTGCGTTTGTGTGTGTTTGTACTTATGTCACTACCATTTTCAATATTGCTGTACATTGTGCTTGCCAAGAAACACATCTAAAAGTTTTTTGAACTTTAAACTCCCATCTGATACCACCAACTGTGGAAGGGATTTCAACATCCCCAACTCTCTAACAGCAAAGTACTCATTACGCAGTTTAGGAATGAATTGCTTCTCATACAACTTCATTGCGTGGCCACGTGTCTTTTTAGAGACCTTTGGTTAAAGAGTTTCCTCCCAATAATACAGTTCCCATTGTATATTGCAATTATATCCCCTCTTAAGCATTGCTTCTCCAGGGAGAACAAGTCTAATTTTTGCAGTGGTTCCTCATTACTGAGGTCCTCCAGCCCCCTTATTAGCTTTGTTGCTCTTCTCTGGAAACTCTCTAGTTTAAGCACATTCCTGAGGAGTGATGACCAGAACTGGGCGGTATACTCAAGATGTGGCTAAACCAGATTTTTGTAAAGTTGTTGAAGTATAGTTTTGCCTCCCAAATAAATTCCCTTTTTTACAAATGCACACCCAAAACATAAAGCACAGATAGATAAATACATTTTTACTTTACATATTCTATGAAATGTTGTGTTCTACCTGGAGGGATCCTTTATAGGATACTTCTAAGTACAGGCAAACATTTAACACTCCTCTTTGAATATGATCCATTCACTCTGACCTTTATATCCATTTTGAGCTTGGTGAGAAGAGTAAAGTAAACAAATCAACATTTCAGGAATGAGTTTGGGTTCAGTCTGTGTTAGCTGTGTTGCTGGGCCAATGACCTGGGGTGGTAGATGTGACCATATGACAATTTTCCATAGGTTCGGGTGAGCTTGGTTCAGACTGAGTTTAGATCCAAATCCAGCTCATCCCTAGTCCGACAAAATAGGATTTGTAGCTGCTCTATTTAATATAAGTGCTTCTCTAGCATTTACAGGATTAACCACAGTATCTCACTGTGGACAGGAATTGTACATAAATTCATTTCATTTTCAAAATTCACAACAGACACACTGAATAGATAGTTTTCAGGCTGAGGTTGAGGAAGGCTGCAGGCAAGGGCAGTAATTTTTAAGGCTGAGGTTGAACAGGTGGGAGGTAAGCATAGAATGTTTTCAAGATGTTGTCTAGGAAAGAGTAGGGTTGGGCTTGATGTTCGAGTTGAACATAAGTTTGACCTGAACATCGGCCATTCATGTGTTCGGCGATCAAATGAATGGTAAGGGCATTTGGCGGGCTGTACGCCCAGGGGCGGACTGACCATTTGGAAACTTGGGCACTGCCCGAGGGCCCGGGGTCAGTAGGGGGCCCCATGAGATTCCCCTGCTGAAAACATGACTGTGCCACCACCATGCTTTACCATTGGTACATGACAGTTCTGGTCGTAGGCTTGGGACAGTGTTAGCCATGCATAAACATGTCCGATGGTTGGGAACAGTGTAAAGCTCGATTCATCGGACCATATTAAAGTCTTCCATTAATCAATAGCAGGGGCGGACTGACCATTTGGAAACTCAGGCACTGCCTGAAGGCCCGGGGTCAGTAGGGGGCCCCATGAAATGCCCCTGGTACCTTTTTCATAGGCTTTTTTGAGTTTGGGCAAGGACACAGGGGCCCCATGATCCCCTATTGCCTGGGGGTCCCATGAGTTGTCAGTCCGCCCCTGTGTACGCCGCTGCACCCCACAATGCACTGCACCCTGACAGTGCATTGTGATTGGCCAGAGCAATACACCTAACCACAGGTGCAATCACAGTGCATGATGATATCACAAGGGGGTGGGGCCACCGGTGATATCAACAGGTGACCCCCACTCCCTTGCAACATCATCAAAGTATTTAAGAACTGTCAGACAGTGGGAGCCAGCATCGAGAATGGAGCATTTTTTATCTTTTTTCAGGTCGGCGGTGGTGGCGGGCATCGTGATTGACGTCGGATCTACTTCGGGGGACATTGTTTTTAATAAAGGATTTGTCAGAGACTGTATTCTGAAATTTTTTACACTACACTTTTTTTTTTGTGAATTAGTAGCGGTACCATGTATTCCATACTCATCCACATGGGGGGAGGCCAGAATCTTGGGTTCCCTTGTTAAGTTGTTTGATTCCGATAAACCCCCACCCCACACGCAGACCCCTACAACCACTGGCCATGGTTGTGGGGAAGAGGCCCTTGTTCCCATCAACATGGGGACAAGGTGCTTTGGGGGGGAGCCCCCCTGCCCTAAAGCACCCCCCCATGTTTATGGCATGTGGCCTGGTATGGTTCTGGGAGGGGGGGTCACTCACTTGTCCCCCTCCTCTCCTGACCTGCTGGGCTGTATGCTCAGATAAGGGTCTGGTATGGATTTGGGGGGGGACCCCCACACCATTTTTTTTAAATTTTGGTGTGAGGGTTTCCCTCAAAATCCATACCAGACCCAAAGCGCTTGGTACAGTTGGGGGATTCCACGCCGTTTTTTGTTTTTAATGTTTAATTGCCTGCAATTCTTTTTACATTCAGCTGGCATTCCCCACTGACAGTTGAAACATTAAAGAATGTTTTCACTACTAAAATACCACATGACTTAATAAAATAACTCATGTAGTATTTTAGTAGCTGTGTGGTATCTTACCACATACTCAAAATTTGGTAAGATACCGCTTATTGAATTGTCCCTGTTCGAAATTCACGGTCAAACTTTTGTTAGTTCGAATGTTCGACCGCGAACTGAACAGGGGGGTGTTTGGCCCATCCCTAGGAAAGAGGCAGGTGAAAATAGTTTGGACTGAGGTCAAGGCATAGTTACATAGGTTGAATAAAGACATTAGACCACCCAGTTCAACCTGTGTGGGTGTTTTCATGCATTAATGTCTCTACCACTTCCCATATTCCTGTATATTGTGATCTCTAAGAAGCCCATCTAAAAGTTTTTTTTAAATTATTGACACTCCCCATTGACATTACTGATTGTGGAAGGGAGTTCTACATGCTGATCGTTCTAATAGTAAAGAACCCATTACTCAGTTTAAGGTTAAACCGCTTCTTGTCCAACTTAATTGACTGACCACATGTCCTCTTCAGCAGCATGATACTGAATAGTTTCCTCCCAATTCTAGAATCACCATATATATTTATAGATTGCGATCATATTTCCTCTCACGCATCTCTTCTCCAAGGAAAATAGGCTTAATGTGTGCAGCCATTCCTCATAACTTAGGTCCTCCAGCCCCCCTATTACTTTTGTTCACTGGACTCTCTCCAGTTCCTGCACTTCCATCCTGAGGACTGTTGACAGAACTAGACGGCATACTCAAGATAGTAGTAGAATTATTGTTAAGTGGTAGAATTATTGATTTATCTCTTAAGTGAATACCCTTTTGAATGCATGCTAATAGTCTTCTGGTCCTGCTTGCTGCAGCTTGGCATTGCATGCTATTGCTGAGTCTGTCATCTTCTAGGACCCCCAGATCCTTTTCCATTCTTGATTACCACAGAGGTCCTCCCCCTAGCATATAGCTTGTGTTCATATTTTTAGCCCCGAAGTGCACTACTTTACATTTTCCTACATTGAACCTTATTTGCCATGTATTTGCCCACCCCTCTATTTTATTGAGGTCTTCTTACATTACATTTCAATATCCTGTTGTGAAGTTCTTGCTTTGCTTAGCTTCGTATGGTCAGCAAACACTGATATTTACCTATCTATGCCAACCTCTATATCGTTTATGAACAAATTAAACAGAACTGGTCCCAGGACAGAGCCCTGGGGCATTCCACTCACATCTCCAGACCATTTAGAAGATCCGCTTTTTTTTCCCACCCGTTGTTTGTGCCCCTGTATCCAGTTTTCTATCCAGGTACATACACTACTGTCAACACCAACAGACCTCAACTGTCAATTAACCCCTTCCCGTCTGCGCTTCCTGGCCCTTTAAGAGTTTCAGAAGCCGGGAGGCGGGACGAGCGGGGAGGGGTTTAGGGATCATGTGACCGCCGTGACGCGTCATCGCGGTGGACACATGATCGGGAAAGGTCCCGATCGAAAGAGCAGACCGGGACCTTTCCGTGAGTACCGGACATGTGTGCTGGGAGAGTGCAGAGTGCGTGCTCTCAGCACATATGTTTTTTGTTAATTGCACGCAAATGTGAGGCCGCTCAGCGTCTAGGCCCAGACACATTCGTGTGCGGCCAGCGTGAAGAGGTTAAGCATTTATGCAGTGCCGTGTCAAATGCTTTGGGGAAATCTAAATACACTACAACCACAGGCCTTCCTCTATTCAGATTACAGCTCATTTCCTCATAGAATGTTAATAGGTTGGTCTGGCAAGAACGACCTTTCATAAATCCATTCTGGTTACTACTAATGATACTATTTTATCAGCACTTTTTTGGATACAGTCCCTTATCATTCCTTCCAATAGTTTACAAACTATTTATGTTAGTCTCACTGGCCTGTAATTTCCATGCATGTATCTCTGCCCTTTTTTGAATGCTGTTATCATGACAGCTTTTTGCCACTCTGCTACTACCATTCCGGAGGTTCTGTAGCTACTGACTTTTGATTTTTTTTCTAATGACTAAAGATCCTCCTTAAGTTTCCAGACAGAGGTCCAGGCCTGAAAGCAGGTCCAGACAAGCAGCAGGTTAGGATGGTACGTTTTCAGGCTAAGGTTGAGGCAGGCAGCAAGCAAGGATAACCAAATTTCCAGGCAGAGGTCAAGGCAAGCGGCATGCAAAAGTTGTCAAGTTTCCAGGCAGTGGTCAAAGCAAATGGCAGGCAAGGATAGTCAAGAATGGACAGAGTTAGCAACAAAAAGAAGAGATACAGGTAGAGTCAGGCAATCCAGGTCAGCAAAAAAAACAACAGAAGTCAGGTTAAGCAGTCTAGTAAGACACAGCACCAGCCTTCTTAAGGAAAGGGGTGCGTACCCCTATGCATACACCCCTATGCCCAGGGACACGCAGACCTATGCCAAAGACTCACCACTCTAACTACGGCCACAAGGCTGTGGCCAAGGACACATGAGCAGGCAACATAGCACACCTAAACTGGATGGACATGGCCCCTGAGGGTACTGTACTGTCATTTAATCATCCGATAAAAAAAGGCAACTACTAGAACTAAGATATACAGTATTAGTAGCTCAACTGACTCTAACGACAAGACTTTAGCTCTATAATGCATGACTTACAAATCACACAAGTTGCATGGATGTGTTCACACCTAATTTATTTGTAAATGATTCACAACAATAACATATTAGTGACAGCTCCTAATTGCTGAATCTCAGTGATGATAAATTTTCCATACGCCTTTGAGATCAGCACAGCTAATGAGCCCAACTTTGAAGCAGAGATAAAAGGAAACAGATAACAGTGTTTGTGTCGCTTTGTAGCATCTACAATTAAGGGGTTTGTCTGTAAACAGCATTTCCATAATCTACACTCTGTATTCAAAGAGCAATTAACCTATTGAATATACATTTGATGGATGCTGATACTTTTGAACCAACTATAAACCCAATGGCTACAGTCTCATAGAAGCTTTATCATGTTAATGTCATTTTTAAAAAGAATTCTCATTATTTTTAGTCTGCATCTTTCATTAAAATAATACCTGGTGATCCTGCCATGAAGGTCTTTGCTCAGGAATTTCCTGTTACAGGGTGACAACACATTATCCCTATCTTCCAAGTGTGCTCTTTCATTGTTATTTTGTCTTAAGGGCTTCCAATGGAGATTAAAACTGGCCACTTCAACAAACATTAGTTAGGAATGCTTCACTGTAGCTAACATCAGCAGTGGCGCATTCCTAACCTTTCCTGAAAAAAGGTCATGCAGCCATTACTGGCTTGCATGTAGACATGAAGTGGCTGCAAATAATCTGCATGAGAAAGGTAATATTGGGATGAAATAAAGAATGACAATCTGCTATGATGCACTGTGCTTTAGGAAAGGAAATGTAAATCATTTAAAGCATAGATCCCAACTATTCTTCATTGGAAGGGAGTGTGTCTCTTTTAGGACCAAATACCTCTGGCTCTCTATTTAGAGCAAACACATCTTTGGAGTTATTATTGCAGAGTTTACCTGAAAGTAATTTTCCTGTTACTTTCACCATTGCTTCTGTTTAGAGCTTGGGTATGGTCCAAATCTAAGGAACCCAAGGTCTGGACCCAAAGAAGCTGACACTTACCTAACATGGTCATATGGCCATGTTAGGTGTAGCCACCTTGTCCTAAACAGGGGTGATTTTATAAATGTAAATTGCTGGGTGATATTCAGCCTGGACAGTATTACAGTCTACTTGTTCATTTGGTTTCCCTTAAACTCAGTGGATCTGTGGCTCTCTCAGCTGTCAGTAGGTGTCACTACAAAGGTATTACCTTTGGCAATAGTATGAGAAGCTATGGTAAAACTGAGGTATGAATATTTATGTTTCCCCCAGCAAACCAGAATAAGGTTTATTGTCACTGGTGCATGTTGGGGGAGAGCAGAAGTATTTGGGGAGGCCTCTCTCTTCCCCCTCGGCTGCGGCCTGGGGAGGGTGCATGTTGAGTTATTGAGGAGGTCTGTGCTGTATGAGGCCCTGGGCTCAGGCAGCCCCGCAGAGGACAAGGATCTGGAAGAAGTGATGCCTGAGATGAAGTACCAGAGGGGACTCTGCTGCTTTCAATCCAATGCAGGGGGGAATTGCAGAGAGGCATGGAGGCTGTTGCTACTGGAAATTACTGCTGGAAACTACTGAGGTGCTTTAAAAAGCCTGTAAAGTGACTGGTGCCAAATTTGTGCACAGCCCCCACCTTCCAGCCATGGACACGACCTATTGAAAATCCTAGTCCTCCATGTTTTTGGGGGTACCATCATGCCTCTGTGAGTCAGGGGGTGCTATATAGGTCAATGATATCACAAGCATCATTGCCCCTTTGTAATGTGCATCAGCGGGGTGGGGGAATTCTTTAGCTGCAGTTGATTGGCCTGACACTGACAACTTCCTTCCAGGTTTGGCCAAACATAGGTTCAGACCAAACCCAAGCCAAATCCAAACCCAAACTCATCCTTATATCTGTTTTCTGTTCAGTGATTTCAGAATAGTAATTTACAGAGATTTATACTGTTTTTATTATCATAAAAGTGCTATCGGTGTGAGATTGGGCTTTATAAACTGAAGGAATAGTGTTAGTGAGAACTGTTCCATTTTTAAAGCCAAACTCCAGGCAAATGGCAAATCTTAAACATGCGGCTCTGTAACTATTAATACGTTTAATGAAATTCTACCAGTATAAATCCCCCAATCTGATTTATTATCAGCCATTTGCAGTCCCTGTACAGCAGACCTTATCTATGATATGCCACCTCCTGCTCACTCCCTCTCTCTGTAGGGGTCCCCCAAGGTACTGTCCTTGGACCCCTTCTCTTCTCCATCTACACCTCCTCCCTTGGTCACTTGATAAACTCACACGGCTTCAATTACCATCTCTATGCTAATGAAACGCAAATCTATCTGTCTCCCCCTCACCTCACCCCTTCAGTTTCCACCCGCATCGCTAGCCTACTAAGCAACATATCAGACTGGATGTCACTCCACTTCCTCAAACTTAACCTTTCCAAAACTGAGCTCCTAGTATTCCCCCTGCCCATGCCATCCCCCACTGACCTCACCATAAATATCGCTACCACCATCCTCAGTCCATCCCCTCATGCCAGGGTACTAGGTGTAATCCTAGACTCCAATGTGTCCTTCCAGGCCCAGATCCAATCGCTGACAAACTCATCTCCAAGATACGACCGTTCCTAACCCCGGAAACCACTAAGCAACTTATTCACTCCCTTGTCATATCACACCTCCACTACTGTAACTCCCTACTCACTGGCCTACCTCATCGTAGACTATCCCCGCTCCAGTCTATCATGAACGCTGCTGCCAGACTCATCCATCTCACTAACCATTCTGTATCCGCCACCCCTCCCTGCCAATCCCTCCACTGGCTCCCAGTTGCCCAACGGATAAAATTCAAAACTCTAACAATGACATATAAAGCCATCCACAACACTGCCCCAATTTACATAACCAATCTTATCTCTAAATATCACCCAAACCGCACACTACGCTCCTCGCAAGACTTCTTACTCTCTAGCTCCCTTATCTCCTCCTCTCATGCTCTCCAAGACTTTTCCAGGGCGTCACCCATTCTCTGGAACTCCCTACCCCAATCTATCAGACTATCACCTACTCTTCAGGGAAGCCTATCCCGCCCTCTGCTAATTCTGGAATCCTCTACTCTTCCAACCACTCTATCCCCCACAGTGACTACCTACTGTACCATTCACCCCTCCCTCCTAGATTGTAAGATCCAAGGAGCAGGGCCCTCAACTCCCTCTTGTACTGAACTATATTGTTACTGTATTGTCTCCCACTATATTGTAAAGTGCTGAGCAAACTGTTGGCGCTATATAAATCCTGTATAATAATAATAATAATAATAGTGATAAGGAGAAGCAGAGCAAGGAGCCAATCAGTTGTGCCACAGTGTGCTAACAAGGAACACACTGATAGGAGGAGAGAGCAGAGACTTCTTCTCTATTCACTGTCCAGTCACAGGCTGGGGGATGGACAAGGCCTGTATGTGTTACTTAAAGTGTTTGTAAACCTCCGACATGAAATATGAATAAATCATATCCCTCTATAGTGTGTACTTGTCTCAATTAAGAGCACTAAGCTTCATTTCTGTCTGCTGTTCCGTTCATTTGCTATCAGCATAAATCAATTTTGACAAGTTTTTCTGACACCAAAAGGAAAATGGTGGCAGGGGAGGGACCTCCAGCAGATTGAAAGCCTCAGCTCTGATCCTATGAGCTGCGTGGAGGGGGTGTGTCCCTTCCCTACAATCAGCTCTCAGAGCTCTTCTTACTGAGCTCTGCAGAGTGTAAATTCAGCTCTCTGCCCCCTTTTATTGACCACTCTACAAGCTTTATAAATTCTGCACTGAACCTATGTAGAGAAGAGAATACTGCAGAAATACAGGTACAACAGGTACAACTTACAGTATCTGATCTATGTATCACCTGGGGCCAGTCACTTCACTGAGTATATGTAAGGGTTTACAAGCACATTAAGTACAGCTGAGAAAAGTTAGGTCTGCTGTCCTGCCAGACAGGGCTGTGCTGTGCTGTAAAGCTACAAGGGGCGTTCAAGTCCAACCAGGAATTTTAAGTTTATACAATAAAAAAACAAATTTTAAGGAATGGAAACTGCATTTATTATTCGACATACTCTCCTGCTACATTTATATACTTATCCCAGTGTTTAGATAATGCCTGGAAAGCTTCAGCATAGAAAGATCTGTCAGTATGCCTTAACCATCCTAGGACAACCTGCTTCACTTCGTCATCAGTGCTAATATTCTGTCCTTCAAGAAACTCTTTTAGGGGTCTCAGAGTGAGGTCCAGGCTGTAACACTAGCCACGCTAGCATCCCTTTTTATAGCTGGAAAATTAAAAGTCCCAGTTTGACTTGAACGCCCCTTGTATTTAAATTTCAGAACTGGATGGAGAAAAATATGAATCCTTTGGCAGAGAAGTCAGCATCCATATGTGTATTTTTCCCTATGTGTACTGAGCTGTCCTCCTGGAGTTCAGATTGAAAGGATTAGTGCATTATAGAGGACTATGCATATTAAAATCCCAATTACCACTGTGAGAATGTTTACAAATGAGTATCAGAACCTGTTCTGCAGCCTAACTGGGATGGAGAGAGTTGGTTCTGTATGTTCACTTACATGAAGATGTTGGAAATTCTAAGATGACATAACCGCTCATCTGGCCTTGGTCTGACAGTAATCCTGACGGGATCTAACCCTCTTCCACTCTATCCTAAACCAAAAAGAAAAGAAATTGGCTTTAGATAAACTCAAAATTAACCCCTTGGTGTCGGATCCTCCTGGTCCTTTAAGGGGTTTTAGATGCTAGGGGGCGGGGCAGGGTTTCTGATCATGGGACTGCTGTTATTGGCTGTCTCAGCAGCCACATGATCGGAAAGCTTCGGATTGCAAGTAGAGATCGGGAGCTTTCAGTTAGATACCGGTAACTGTACTGGGAGCACGCGTCTGTTTACCTTTAGGTACGCATACTGTATATGTGGCCTCTTGGCTTTAAGGCCCACCTGCAGAGAGGCTGCATAAATGCATGCAGCTTGCACCAAGGAATTAAAGTTGGCACAACCTGAGCAATACAATCTGACCATATCACTAAAAACATGCATAAGCATACATAAGGGATATTGTCCAATAGGTAGATCCAGAGATACATTTGACCAAAATCATGTGCAAATCCCAACTCCCAAGATTCCATATTGTTTACTGGGTCCCCCTTCACTTTAAGGGCTCATGTGAACAGGCGGTTTGGCCCGTACAATGCAAAATACTGGCATTTGGGCACAAGGGAGGCATGAGTGCAGCATACAGCCCACTGCCAGAAGCCTGTCAAAATTAATGGCATTCTGAAATATGCAATGGCTGGAGGCTGTTCCGAGTGGTACTTATTTTTGTGGCTCCCTTGTCAAAAACACTAGGTTTTTATGTTGTACAGATCAAATCGCCCTTGTGCATGGGCCTATAGGGGACTCTGCAGCTGGAGGGTGCAGGGCCAAGATATACATTTACAGGCATAGGTTAACAATATATGAATACCTCTTGCGCTTATATGGAAACCCGAAATAAAGCTGCTTTCACCCAACCTGACTCAATAGTATGAAAACATAAAAAAAAATATAGGAAATGGTGACGCGCACTAACATAAACTACATACCACACACACTATAAAATAATAAATATGATCCACACACAGTGCTCAGATACAATCTTTATCCAATCATGACCAAACGTGTACAATAGTGAAAAACAGGATGTCCTGTTATACAAAGTAACATGTGACTTCTAAAAAAATATAAACTATTAAAAAATCCCTCTCCTGTCCCAATAATGGGACTATATAAATAGTGTGTCAAGTGAATCCCTTTATGGGGACAAATAGTAAAGTGTTAAGTGACAAAAATAAACCCCCTTAGACGTGTATACATTCTCATCAACTTGAGCAAAAAAAACATTTTTTTAAAAACATAATGTCCAAAAAACATATAAATATAATTGTGATCTTCATATACAGTGGGGCAAAAAAGTATTTAGTCAGCCACCAATTGTGCAAGTTCTCCCACTTAAAAAGATGAGAGAGGCCTGTAATTTATTCTGATAACAAGTTCAAACAGGTGCCATTGATACAGGTAATGAGTGCAGGACAGAGGAGCCTCTTAAAGAAGAAGGTACAGGTCTGTGAGAGCCAGAAATCTTGCTTGTTTGTAGGTGACCAAATACTTATTTTCCACCATAATTTGCAAATAAATTCTTACCAAATCAGCCAATGTGATTGTCTGGATTTTTTTTCTCATTTTGTCTCTCATAATTGAGGTCTACCTATCATGCCAATTACAGGCCTCTCTCTTCTTTTTAAGTGGGAGAACTTGCACAATTGGTGGCTGACTAAATAATTTTTTGCCCCACTGTAATTCATGCAAGTGATGCTGTGAAAAAACAGTGATCTTCACTCTGATGTACAAACTCCTCAGAAATGGCCGAGATGGCCCCTCACCTCCAAAACGTGACCACTAAGGGCCAGCATGCTTTTAAGGATCACCTCCTGATCCTACTAGATTTAAACTGGTCCCAGGACATGAACGCCACACAAGCTCTTTTAAGTATCACCGCTCAGCTCCCCCCTGGCACAGGTAACTCAATATAGCTCACCCCCACTCAGGATCATAATAGTGAAACAAAAAAAGATTCCTACATGGTGCAGTAACGTTTTTAATCCATAAAGAATTAAGAAGCACAATTTTCGCTCACATGTAATCTCCAATACACAGACTCTTAACCTCATGCATATAGGTGCACTGCATGGGTTTGTAAGGTGTACCAAGATGGCTACCACGCCTGGAAGTGCGTCACTGGAAGTTGCGTACCAATATGTTGCGCCACGTTCTCACGTGACTTCATCAGTGCCCTGATGATCAGCGCACATGTCCCATCTGAGGAATGCCGATTACCGGCTCTCCTCTCGAGCTGTCAGCGTGACAGCTCGTGAGGAGAGAAATGCCGATAACTGGCATTTCCCTATTTACATGCGATCAGCTATGATTGGACACAGCTGATCACATGACCGAGTCGACATCTTTCCATTGATCGGTGATCTGCTGTGTCCGAGGGACACAGCGCACCACCGATCACCACGCATGTGCAGTTAGAATGGGAGGACATCATATGATGTCCCCCCAGAACGAGAGAACCGTCTTGCACCCATCATTACCTTATATGGCGGGAGGCGGTTAAATGATAGAGACAGAATATCAGCCAAAAATCAAGAAAAAAATGATAAAATTTTTATAAATTAAGTTGCAATTCAGTGAGTAAAATAAGTATTTGATCCCCAAGCAAAAAATTACTTAGTGATTGGTGGAGAAACCCTTTTTGGCAATCACATAAATAAGAGTTGTTTGTAGTTGGTTACCAGGTTTGCACGCATCTCAGGAGGTATTTTAGTCCACTCTTCTTTACAGATCTTCTCTAAATCCTTAAGGTTACTTGGCTGTCTCTTAGCAACTCAAAGTTTCAGCTCCCTCTATACATTTTCTATAGGATTAAGGGTCTGGAGACTGGCTAGGCCACTCCATGACCTTAATGTACTTCTTCTTGAGCCACTCCTTTGATTCCTTGGCAATATGTCATTGTCATGCTGGAAGACCCATCCACGACCCATCTCCAGTGTTCTGACTGAGGGAAGAAGGTTCTCATCCAAGATTTTACAGTACATGGCCCTGTCTACTGGCCCCTCAATGCAGCAAAGTCAGCCTGTACCTTTAGCAGAGAAACAGCCCCAAATTATAATGTTTCCACCTCTGTGCTTGACTGTAGGGATGGTGTTCATATGGTCATAGTCAGCATTATTCTTCCTCCAAAGACAGCAAGTCAAGTTAATGCCAAAACATTCAATTTTGGTCGCATCTGACTACAGCATTTTCCCCAAATCCTTTTATGAATCATTTAGATGTTCATTGGCAAATTTTAGATGGGCCTGTACATGTGCTTTCTTGAGGAGGGGACCTTGTGGGTGCTTCAGGACTTTAATCCATGGCGGCCTATTGTGTTACCAATGGTTTGATTGGTGACTGTGGTCCCAACTGCCTTGAGATCATTCACAAGCTCCTCCTGTGTAGTTCTGGGATGATCTTTCACTTTTCTCATGATCATCCTTACCCCATGAGGTGAAATCTTGAATGGAGATCTAGACTGAGGGTGATTGATGATTATTTTGTATTTCTTCCATTTGTGAATAATCACTCCAACAGTTGTCTCTTTCTCACCAAGCTTCTTGCTGATGGTCTTGTAGCCCATTCCAGCCTTATGCAGGTCTACAATCTTGTCCCTGAAGTCCTTTGACAGCTCTTTGGTCTTACCCATGGTGGTGCCCAAGAAAGAGATTCTGTGGACAGGTGTCTTTTATAGACATAACGAGTTGTCGTTAGGAGCACCTTCTTAAATTGACAGGACTTATCTGTGTACCACATGAGCACATTGCCATTCTGTGGGAACCAGAATTATTTCTGGTTGGTAGGGGATCAAATACCTATTTTACTCACTGAGCTACAACTCAATTTATAACATTTGTATCATGTGTTTTTTCTGGATTTTTGGTTGATATTCTGTCTCTATCATTTAAAATACACCTATGATAAAAAATTATAGACCCTTCATTTCTTTGTAAGTAGGCAAACGTACAAAATCTGCAGGGGATCATATAATTATTTCTTCTGCTTATGCATTCTTTTCATTATATGCTTGGATTTTGTTATGTAAGACTAAGATCACACCATACAAGTGTAACAGAGTTTTTCACGCACTCCTGCGTGTTAATTACAGGGCAGTTCATTCATTTAAAGGAGCTGCCCTATGTGTGACAAATGCACAAAAGTCCCTGACCCCTTTTCAAAACTGCACTGCACCAAACTGCATAGTGCTATTGCCCCATGTGATCTGGCATGCACATTAGCAGGTATGTGAAGGTTCCATTAGCAATTAATGGCACACTGTTCATCTGCTAAATGGCAGTCCATTTCTGTACTTCTTGGGAATGCACAAGATTTTTCATAGATTTCCATCATGCGCAAGGTGTGAACCTAGCTCAAGGCTGGCCATAGACAACTGAAGCTTGCCCAATTCCTGCTGAATCAACCACAATTGAAGGTGCAGGGTGGAAAATAATCAGCCAAATAGTGACTGCATCCAATCAACCTTTTGGGTATTCACTCAGACACGGGGGCAGTGGCTACTGAATACAATTGCCAGCAGTGATGATTCCCTCATCCATGCCATTGATTTTCTCTTATTGAGCCCATGGGATCAAGGGAAATTCTAGATATGTACAGTAAGGCTAGCTTATGTGGTGGCAGTTAACTTAGGATAATTTCACCTTTTGCAAAAAAAAAATAAGTGCACATCTTATTTCAAAATGTGTATTTAATATATTTTTACATTGCGTCCTGTAAAGCATTGCACCCAAAATCAGCAAATTGTGAGTGCAATGCTAGGCTCCTTCAGACTGTCAGTGTAGCTTTCTGTTCATACCTCGTACAGGCAGGCAGTTACTGAATGGCAGGAAGAATCAATGAACTACGAGAGCGTTCACCAGTGTCCTCTCAGTTTATTGAGAACTACAAGCCATCAGCCGCAATGGCTGATGGTACTTGTAGTCTAACTCATTAACAGGAAATGGTTGGCACAGCCATGTGGGCAGAGCCCAGCTCCACCACACTGTTTTCAAATTGTGTGAGAAGATCCCCCACCTGCTATCATAGAGAGGGGAGGGCTGGTGGAGGGAAGTGGCTACATAGGATCATGTTACATGTTACACCCTAAATATGGGTGTAACATGTAACATGCTCCTAAAGATAAACTTAGCCTTTAAGTGCTCATTGACACTAGCGGTGTTATCTAAAGAGCAATCCACATTCCTTCTCCTTTCACCCTTCAATCCCCGCACTAGCATGACAACTGCAACCACATGTCCCCCTAGCTGCTAGTCCTAATGAACCCTAATCAATGCAAAGGTTCAAATAATCTCTACATAGCACTATGGTGTACAGTAGAGTCATATTAATGCTGTGAAATCTTCCTATGGGTTAATATTTTGTGCACACCTCCCTGAATTTTTTTTGTCTAGGGTACATATCATGTATGGACCAGTTAAAACAGCAACATCAATCCATCTAATTGACCTCCACCACTTAAACCACCACAAACACCCCCCCATCTCCAACACCAACATCAAGAAACAATTGCTAATGAAATAATTAATTATTCATCGGCATGTGTTCTATTTGCATAGGCCAGCCATGTTAGGAAGCCGCATTATGGTGCATTTTATGAATCTTCAGAAAATAGAACCTTTTATAAATTAATAAAGGGGGCTCTTGGGTTTCATTAAAAGGTGGCTGGAGGGGGTGGATGCTGGTTTCCAAGGAGACCACAGGTGGTTCAGTCATCGGATTTTTTTTTTTTAAGTTAAAGTTGTTTGGGGGCCAGATGATTGTTTCACCCTGTTCTGGCTGATCTGTCCTCGGGCAGCGAGCTGAACATATTAATGAAACCCCTGCTGCCTTTGTCTGACTTTGATCCCCGATGGTCTTGACTAGAGTCTGTGCTTTGGCCGTTTAGATGCCGTTCTTTTCCATGCACTGTGACAACGCGCCTGCAAAAGCATAAACAGCAGCGTAAGAATAAAAAAAAAAGAGCCGTGATATACAATAACTGCACTGGGATGGACCAAAGTATTGTTCTTTTTTTTAAGAGTGTGGAAAGCATAATACTCTGGGAGTTTGTTGTACACATTATAACTTCTAAACTAAATAAACATAAAACTATATTAAACATACTGAGATCTGCAATATATGCCATAAAAAAAAGCTAAAGCTGGCCATACACTAAAAAATATCTTTTGTTCCGCTTGCTAGTTAAAGAAAGAAACCTAACATATTCCTCCATCCACACAAATAGGGCAGATGGACGACTCGACCCTGCAGCCTCATTGGTTGTAGGCACTGTTTTTGAGTCGGCATGGGCCCCCCACTATTAGAATTTCAGTTGATTCAGAGGAGTTAGACAAAATTCTAAGACCCTTGTGCCTAACCTGTGGCCCCAGGTTCCACATACGATCCTTTGGTAAGAGTGTGAGGCCCTCAGACCTCAGTAGTCTGTACTGGGAACTTTGATTAGTGTTTTAGCATTGGTCTCTACTAGCCCCATGTAAGATGTTCCCAGTTTCATATTGTCTTCTGCAGCATATCCCCAGCCAACAATGTGAAGGCAGGTGCAGTTTGCCTTCTCCACTGGATGTGGTGTTTTACTGTAGAGGTAGCGCAGCTGGAGAAGAAGTCAAGAGAAACGTATTTCCTCTATGGGTTCCGGTTGTCTACGCCACCTTCAGCTGACCCATGGCAGCCATCTTGGGTCAGCAAAGCCTTTTTTAAGTCCCTGCCCCCAGGCTTTTAGTTGGGAAAGAGTATCTATCTGAGAAAGTGATTAGCGGCAGGGAGAGGTTGCTGGAGAGTAGGAACAGGTTAGGGACATGCCATTCTTCTTTGGAAGCCCCCCCATTGGGACTAGACAAGCCATATTCCACCCTCTGAGACAGACGCTGTCGGTGCACCTTTTCAGCTGCATTTTCAGAGTGCACAGAACTGTGAGTGTTCCCAGCGGGTTGTTCCTCCCTGAGCTGTTGAACATTTTCTTCAATACAAGTTTTTGGTTATGCAACCAGACTGCCACCGCACCACACTGCACCTACCCACAAATGTATAATGTCCACACTCTCTGACCCTCAGTTCCTCTATTGGGTCTGCAGTTAATGACAGTCCTCTTGTTACATATATTGAACATTGTTTGCGGTCCCTTGGTGATGTCAGAGGCCGCATTCACAGCCCCCTTTAGCTCATAATCTGAACCCATAAGGGCTCATTCACATGGATGTACAGGGGGATGATAAAGGCAGACTGATGAAGAACAGTTTTAGCGCTCCAAGCCCCCCTCAAATGCCCACCTAAACAAGGAAATTCAGCCACTCAAGGCTGTGCAAATGCTGCGGCCCCCTGTCACGTTCGGTGCCAAATGTGATCCTTTCAAGTAAATGGGACCAGGCTACAACTGTCTGCCACTGTGCACAATACAATTGTCCAATTTATTTGAACAGGTTGTGTTCAGGAGTGATACTGCTCAGCAAACATGACCTTATCAAGTGTATTGGGCCATGACCAGGGGTGGACTGACCATTTGGAAATTCGGGCACTGCTCGAGGGCCCGGGGTCAGTAGGGGGCCCCATGAGATGCCCCTGGTACCTTTTTCATAGGCTTTTTTGAGTTTGGGCAATGACACAAGAGCCCCATGATTCTCTATTGCCCGGGGGCCCCATGAGTTGTCAGTCCACCCCTGGCCATGACACAAAAGCCCTGCAAAAGCATTCAATGCACATGGTTTTGGTGCAGTGGTGTGGCCTTTTTAGTGCTAAGACAGACATTAAGGAGGTCACATACTACCTCTCGGCTGCCTGTTAATGACCCTATGAAAAGCATCCACTACAGTAGAGGTAATACCTACCTGCTGAACATGACTCAAGTGAATTGGGCAGCACCACAATGGCTCTTCAAGCATATGACACGCATGCAGTTGCTGTGTGATGGTGCAGCCTTTACAGGGTTAAGACAGATTGTGAGGGGGGAACATATCACAAGCCAGTTGCCTGTCAATCACTTTTTGAAAAGTAATTCACTGCGGTTGTAGTGAAGTCCAATTCACTTGCATGAATCACTTTCGGCAGTGCTACTGCCTGCCAAATATAACCCATTCAATTGAATGTGGTCACATCGTGATCATGTCCAATGCACACAATTGCAGCGCAGTGGTGTGGCTTTTTCAGGGTTCAGGCAGGTGGTGAGGAGGTGACATTCCACCTCCAAGCCACCTGTAAACCACACTCTGAAAACCAATCCAACACAGACCACTTTTCAGGTGTGCAACAAGGGCTGGTGCATGAGCCCCAACAGTGAATGGTCAGATTTAAAAAGTTACATCACCCTGCCTATGCAAAGCTAAATGCAGCCTCTCTAATAAGTGTCCCTGTATGATAAAAATAAATACATGCCTACTAGTAAATAAGAGTCCAGCCTCACTTCATGACATGCCAAGTCCCAAAAAACTTCAACTGACCCCAGAATCGAAATTTTGGCAGACCTTGTCCCTCACTGAAACTCTGCCTAGACATTGATGATGTATGATCAGCCATGAGCTGCCTCCTGGGATGTGCAGGTCACACACCCCAGGGGAAAGATGGTGGCCATACAACATCCATGTCTAGGCAAGGAAACAGAAAGTAGTAATCTTTTACCATAGGCAACCATAAGCAAACTATCTGAGATTGTGTTAGGGAGAGGAGTGAGGAAAAACAGGAGATGATGTTCATGTCATGGTTGAAGGTCCGCTTTAAGGAAGGGTCTTAAATCTTTTCAGCAAGGATCCAGGAAAGTCAAATTGTGGCAGAAATCAATAAAGCTAGATTATTAACATGCCACCCAGGCAACTAGTGTTTTCAAGACAGCAATGGCAGCCCACATGTGTGTCCTATGATGAAAGGTTTCCTTTAGGATCTATTTACAAGCCCAGAACAGAGGCAGCTGAAGACCTACAATGTGTCTCTGTACCAAGCCCAGCAAGCAAAACCAAATTGGCATTGTTGGACATCCAGTGTGTCCGAGCTCCTTTAAAGAAGAATGGGCCTTCTCCAGACGTCCCTGCCCTCAATTTTTGTGTTGCTATATATACTCCAAGATGGAGACTCTCATAGAGTTAGGGTCCTTGATGTGACAGTGTGTTATTTCATCTCTTTTTTTTTTACTTTTTTAACTAGCTGGTAAGGTTGCTGGGAAATCTTTATATTGTCTTGTTCAGAAAAGCCCTGTCCACCTGTGCAAATTGCTTTTAAAGAATTAATCAATGAACAACAGGTTGTCCTTACTGTCACTTTTTAGGGCTCTGAGGAAGAGGTTGTGTCCTCGAAACGCGTTAGCCAGTTGGTCATCCAGGGTTCCATCGTATGGACTGAGATGTTGTTTGGATCATAAATCTTGTTCAGTTTGACATGCCTGTGTTATTATGTCCATTGTGAGTATGATACCTATTTTGTTTCTTCAATAAATTATTTTAAACGATAATGCACTAGGTCGGTGCACCCTTTTTCTGTTTCTCCATTTGTATCCAGTGTCACTTTTTATGGCAGTCCTAAAGTGAGACAGTTATAGGGGTCCCGGAGCAGACAAGATTTAAAATGTACAAAAAAGGTGTGCATGTCCCTTCAAATGCTAAACTTATAGAAATAAATCTCTGAATACAGATATACTTGTGCACAAGTATATCCGTATTCAGAGATTTACATATATACTTTAGCATTTCATAGGGCATGGGCAGCACAGAGGCTAAATGGTTAGCACTTCCGCCTGGCAGTACTCGGGTTGTTGGTTCAAATCCCAGCCATGGCACCTCCTGCCTGGAGTTTGCTTGTTCTCTCTGGCTCTGTGGGTATTCCGATTTTCCTCCCACACTCCAAAGACATGCTGGTAGGGACCAGGTAGGCTGTGAGTTAGGGACTTTAGATTGTACACCACTTGAGGGTTAGGGACTGATGTGGATGTACAATATATATGTAAAGCGCTGTGTAAATTGACAGCTCTATAAAAGTACCTGAAATTATTATGCAGGATTTATATAACGCCAACAGTTTGCTCAGCGCTTTACAATATAACGGGAGACAATACAGTTCAATACAAGAGGGTTAGGAGGGCCCTGCTCCTTGGAGCTTGCAATCTAATAAATAAATACATTAAATTTAAAGGGGCATGCACACCTTTTTTGTATATTTTTAATGTGGTCTGGTATTCTGGATTTGTTTGGTGCAACAAATTTTTGGTGTGGTTAAATGTAAATGAAGATCTATACACTATGGCCATGTTTTACATGTTATCATCTACAGGACAAACATAGAAAGAAGAAGAATGCTTAATTACTGAATAGATGTTAAGATATAGGAAAGCAACAAAAAGTACCTAAAAATTCTAAAAAAGTCTAAACATTTTTTAAGAGGAAAATTCCAGCTTTTATCAGATGAATGCATAGATTCATAACTCCCATTTTGTGAGATATATGATGCTGTGAAAAGCTGTAAAGGGATATAAAACAAAAGTACACTGAGGCCTCAAGGTTTTCAGCTCTGAAATCTTTGCACAAATATATCAAAATCTCTGATGTGTTAAAAATCTGGGAGGCAGGACTTAGTTATAGTAAATGATGGCATGAAAACCTGATGTGTACAGTATATGGCAGCTAAATCTTTAAATTAACAAGATGTTAAAGAGGATGAAAGCCTAAATGCTCCAAGAATCCTATGTTTATTTGCCCTTAAATGCAAATTTTAATTTGTTTGAAATGTCTTTTTTATTTTTTTTAGATATGCGTTATTTTAAATTATTTCAATACAAAAACATCACAAAAAATAAAAAGGAATTTATATACCGAACACTATTATTACGTATACTTTCTACATTCATTTATCCGAATGAGCTATTTAATTGTGATCATGGTTCTTTAACCCTCCCAAGAGAACAGGATGAGGTGTGTCTCTCCTATATAAAACTTTCAGCAATGCGTGTAATCTTATCTCCCTGCTATTTCAGCTGTTGCATTCCAGGAGCTCTAGAACCCTAGAGCCCAAGGATTGCATGCAGATCTTCTTGTGCAGCCCTTGGACCCTAGCATTCAGTAGTGGGAGCATTGCTTTATAAAAGAGCTGTAATGACAGTGATTTCTAGCAGTCTGAAGTAACATGTCTTCATTCTTTTGTAGCATGTCTCCATTCCCCAACCACTCCTGTATCTTGCCTACAGTCTTTGACCATCTCCTATAATATATTGTCAGTCTCTAAAAATATTTTGTAACTATACAGATACTGAATATTCTGTGCTGTATTTGACCATTTCAAGTCAGTCTTTAACAGTCTTCTGAAGAATAACATAAACTATATTGTTAAAAGTATTGGGATGCCTGCCTTTTACACGCACGTGAACTTTAATGGCATACCAGTGTTAGTCCATAGGATTCAATACTGAGTTGGCCCACCCTTTGCAGCCATAACGGCTTCAACTCTTCTGGGAAGGCTGTCCACAAGGTTTAGGAGTGTGTCTATGGGAAGGTTTGACCATTCTTCCAGAAGCACATTTGTAAGGTCAGAGAAGGCCTGGCTCGCAGTCTCCTCTTTAATTCATCCCAAAGATGTTCTATCGGGTTGAGGGCAGGCCAGTTAAGTTCCTCCACTCCAAACTCGCTCATCCATGTCTTTATGGACCTTGCTTTGTGCACTGGTGCGCAGTCATGTTGGAACAGGAAGGGGCCATCCCCAAACTGTTCCCAAGAAGTTGGGAACATGAAACTGTCCAAAATCTCTTGGTATGCTGACACCTTAAGAGTTCTTTTCACTGGAACTAAGGGCCCAACCCCTGAAAAACAACCCCACACCATAATACCCCTCCACCAAACCTTATACTTGGCACATTCGAGCAAGCACTGTTTCCCTAGCTGCCGCCAAACGCAGACACATCCATTGGATTGCCGGACAGAGAAACATGATTTATCACTCCAGAGAACACGTCTCCACTGCTCTAGAGTCCAGTGGCGGCTTGCTTTACACCACTGCATCCGACACTTTGCATTGCACTTGGTGATGTAAGGATTGGATGCAGATGCTGGGCCATGGAAACCCATTCCATGAACCTCTCTGCACACTGTTGTTGTGCTATTCTGAAGGCAACATGAGGTTTGGAAGTCTTTAGTTATTGACTCTGCAGACAGTTGGCGACTTCTGCGCACTGAGCACTTCAGCATGCGCTGACCTCGCTCTGTCATTTTACATGGTCTACCAATTTGTGGCTTAGTTGATTCCACTTTGTTATAATCTTACTAACAGTTGACCGTGGAATATTTAGCAGCAAGGAAATTTCATGAATGGACTTATTGCACAGGTGGCAACCTATCATGGTACCAAGCTTGAATTCATTGAGCTCCTGAGAGCGACCCATTCTTTCACAAATGTTTGTAGAAGCAGTCTGCATGCCTGGGTGCTTGATTTTATACACCTGTGGCCATGGAGGTGATTGGAACACCTGAACCCAATAATTTGGAGGGGTGTCCCAATACTTTTGTCAATATAGTGTATGTAGCACTACCCCCTTAGGAGTCACTGCGTTATATTCAGGCTCCCTGTCATGCTGAACCCCTCTCTGAAAGCCTAACCCCTGCTGACACTTGACTTGGGTGGTGTCCCTTTAATGGACTAAGCAGGTTGCAAATTTTAGACAAAAAGGTGTCAGAAGTTGGCAAAAGCATTTTCTGGCAAAGGGCAACTCCTCTCTGGACTGTAGTTACTAATAGCGATGGTAGTAGATGTTCCTTTAAGATGGTAGGCCAATTATTAAGGGAACAATGATGTGGTTTGGCCTGCAAAAGGCATGCACTGTGGTCAGCTCTGATGATTGGACTGTCCTACAAATGTGTTAAATAGTAGCGGTTGGGAAACTAGGCCGCAACACGTGTTACTTATATGCAATGTCCGCATCTGTGGGCAGGATAGTGACTGATTGGAAAGAAATGTCAGTGTTCACTTGTTTGGCTGGTGTATCAGACTGTCTCACCCAATCTATGGCTTCCAGCAGGTCCTGGTGGTCTCTCTCTCGGATGAGGGCCCCCAGTGGTTCTCCAATCCCTGCTGCAGCAATTGGTCCTGTCACAGCACTCTGAGTCGCCTGCAGACAGGATGACTTTCTCTCTAGGCTGGTGATCCTGGTGGTCAGTGATCCCTCGTGGCTCCTCACTTCTCTCCCTCTATGGCCTGGTCCGGTACTCTGGCATTCCAAACAGCTGTCTCTCTCACCAGTTCTGCTCTTCAGCTCTTTCCTCTCTCACTTCTTGTTCCTGTTCCCTTGCTTCTACATTTATATGCCTCTGCCCACATGCCAGATCTTCTGGGAAAAACGTAGTCCCCCAATTAGCAGCCTTCTAACAAAGTTCTACAGTTCAGCCTATAAGATCCATAAAGCTTTTAACAGAGTGTGTGTCTTCAAGTTGCAGGACACTGCCACCTTTTGTCTCTTCTAGCATCCTGCAGTCTGAATAATAGCAGGGTGTTACATAGCAGTACATATACTGAATACCACGTGCAGGCTTTGACAATGTCCTGTAGCACATCATCAGCCTTCAACAGTCTTCTGAAGCATAACATATAACGAATATTATGTGCACCCTATAACCAGTGGCGTATTTGCTGTGAGGCAAACTAGGCATTTGCCTAGGACGGCACTTTTCAGGGGGGCGGCACGGCGGCAGTGCCATCCCCCCTTTCCCACGGAAGGGACACTTCCATAGGAAAGGGACAGGGGCAGGGCCGCCATGGCTGAGGGACCGTATAGCAGCAAGATCTGTCCCCCCATGAAGATCTGTCCCCCTGACGCAACTACGCATATCACCGGCTGCAGAGGAGAGAGGAGTGGTGGGCGGATCCCCGGTGTGCGCTCCGAGCATGGGGGTGGGGCCCGCTGTAAGATGGGGGCACTATTCCTCCCACTGACATCAATGATGGGGCACTATTCCTCCCACTGACACCAATTATGTGGCACTATTCCTCTCACTGACACTAATGATGGGGCACTATTCCTCCCACTGATACCAGTGATGGGGCACGATTCCTCACACACTGACACTAATGATGGGACACCATCATTGGTGTCAGTGGGAGGAATAGTGCACCATCATTGGTGTCAGTGGGAGGAATAGTGCCCCATCATTGGTGTCAGTGGGAGGAATAGTGCTCCATCATTAGTGTCAGTGGGAGGAATAGTACCCCATCATTGGTGTCAGTGGGAGGAATAGTGCCCCATCATTGGTGTCAGTGGGAGGAATAGTGCCCCATCATTAGTGCCAGTGGGAGGAATAGTGCCCCATCATTAGTGTCAGTGGGAGGAATCGTACCCCATCATGGTATCAGTGGGAGGAATAGCGCCCCATCATTGTCAGTGGGCGGATCTCTAATAGGAAGAGGTGGAGCCTAAAGAGGAAGGGGTGGAGTTTGCAGATAAAAGGGTGGGACCAATTTAGATGCGGGGGGGCGATTTTAGTCTTGCCTAGGGCAGCACAAAAGCAAAATAAACCACTGCCTATAACCATCTCCTGTAATGTGTCATTAAGTCCAACTCCGGACAAATAAAAAATTATCCCTTGCAGTGGAGATGTGCCCACACTGAAAAGGTTCATTGCTTGTTTATGTCTAGGGGAACAATAAAAGGAGATATGCTTACCCGATCCTCCACACCTCCCTGCAACTAGACCGCTCCCCGCATTTCTCTAGACATGAGGACACCGAGGGACAGGCCACTGCCAGATTGTGGGGAGTGCCATCTGCTGGGGGAGTGGAGGATCAGGTAAGTAAAACTGTTTCTTGTCTGCCCTGGACAAAAAAAGCAAATAACCCTTACAGGTCCAACACAGTCCCACTGCAAGCAACAATTTTTTTTTTATCTGTCCACAGTTGGGCTTTAACAGTCTTCTGTAAGATTACATATACTGAATATTATGTGCAGTCTTTGACAATTTACTGTAGCATGTCGTCAGTCTGACAATTCTCTGAAGCGTAAAATATATTGAATATTATGTGCAGTCTTTGACAATTTACTGTAGCATGTCGTCAGTCTGACAATTCTCTGAAGCGTAACATATATTGAATATTATGTGCAGTCTTTGACCATTTTCTGTAACATGTCAGCAGTCTCTAACACTATTTTTTAACATTACATATACCTAACATTATGTGTGCTCCATTTAGGATATTAGAGGCCACAGTTGAGGTCTCCTTAACTTTGTATGTTGACCACCCTTGTCTTAGAAGAACCTCCAGAAAGTATTCTTCTCCTGATTAGAACTCAGCCTACTGACTGGAAATAGTGGACGTGAAATACCCTGTTATGATTGATACCCTTGGCAGGTGATGTGGGCTCACCTAAGGCACAGAGTCTAAAGCTGGGTACACACTATAAGTAAATTGGAATATGAATTCCGTACTTGGAATGATTGTTTGATTTTCGTATAGTGTGTACTCAACTTGTGACATCCGATTCAGACTTTCCAAATTAAAATTTCAAAAGTTACAAACTCCAACATTTTTCTTGTATGATAATAAAATTAACGATTTTCATTTAATGTGTATTGTTTTCATATAAGAAAAATTGGATACAAAAGACTGCGCATCAGAAACAATAAACAACAATAATGCATGCTACATCATTTGTACGTCAAACAAAAAAAAGCCTTTTTGTTCTAGAATTTTTGTACAATAAGTACCATCCTGAAGTTTGACATTGAGGAAAAACAAACAATTATTTGCCCAATTTTCTTATAGTGTTTACCCAGCTTTTTTTTTTTTTTAGTTTTATTTTTTTTGATGCAAGAATGCAGTTAACAAATAGCCACAACATCTGGCAAGTAGGACAATACAAAATTGAAAACATACAGTTTGTTATTATAGTATGAGACCCAGATATCAGTGCTGGGTCAAAGGATGGACATTAAGAAACAAACAAAAAAAAAATATATAGATGGCGGTTGATCTCACAACTAGCAGATGATGGAATTAGGAGAGGCTTTAGCTGCTAAAGCATAAAATATATTTTAATTTTAATTGGAGGGCGGGATATCAATTGGAGGGTCATGGTTAACTGTCAATATTGTACTATTAATTTTTGGGTGTATGTAGGCAAGGTTTGAATGAACGATTCCCAGATATCAAAGAATTTTTGGACCCATGACTCCTTATGCAAGAAGGCCTCCACCCATCCATGCGAAAAACATAAGAGAGTTTGTCTATAAACAAAGAAACGGTGTGGGGGGGGGGGTTCTGGGTGGATCCACTTACGTAAAATGTTTTTTAGTGCTCCTAGGGATATGACAAATATGAGTTGTTTACATCCTCTTGAGATTTTAACACCTGGTATGTTGATTAGGCCAAAGAGTGCTCATTCAGGGGTTAGAGGTAAGTAGTTTACTAAGTGTGTGGTAGCATAATGCAAAACTGTGTTTCAGAATCATTTAATCTTGGGACATGCCCAGAAGGCATGGAACAATTCTGTATCTAATTGTCCACTTTTCAGGCAGCAGGAAGAGGGGTTTAGGCCCATAAGGTATGAGTGATGTGGAGATATATAAGAATAATGGAAAAACCGAAGCATCATCTCATGGTACATTGTAGCTTTAAATATTCCCCAAGAAAAACATAATGATTTTAAAATTGTGTCAACCTGAAGTTGGGGGAAAGTCTTGGTCCATTTGGTAAGTCCAGCTGTAGTGGAGGTATAGTCCAGCGCTTGCTGGAAAAAATTGTATAAGGTGGAAATTGCTTTTTTTACTAGGGTGTGGATAGCCTATAAGTGTGTCCAATTACTTTGTCCAGTCCTTATGAGAAAGTTTCTTAATAGTAGAGACAATGTAGGATTTCACTTTTAGGAAAAAGAACGGGTTGGTAGACAAGTATGGAAACTTCTCTAGGGCTGTATTGGAGGGGAGAGGTCGCTTATTGAAAACATCCACTAAGGATTTTATAAAACGAAGACCTGCATGGTGCCACTGTGTAAGGGTGGGAAGTCCAGAGGACTCCGGGAGATCTGAGTTGCTCCATAAGGGGAGGAAAAGAGATGCATGGCCATTAAGTATGCAGCGTGTGCGTATTTTGTGCCATGGCAACCACGTAAAGAATAGGAAGGGATTCGCTGACACCTCGGCGGGAAGGAACTCTTTATGTATATGAAGAACAAATAATAGGTTTACCCATTTTAAGTAACAACTTGATACTTGGTACTTCGTAACCCTCATTAACACCCTCTCCACCTGTCCTCGCCGGCTCTTCTCCACTTTCAACTCCCTGTTCCCCCCCCCACCCCCACCGAGTACCTCACTCACCGCCCACGAGATTGCCAATAATTTCCAGAACAAGATTGACGCAATCCATAAGGACATTGTCAATTCACAATCTACCTTTCCACCTAGCCTTCCTCCCTCCATCACCCCCTCGACCCTCCCCTCCTCTGACATCGCAACTGCACTGCCCCCCACCACACCAAATGTCCTGCACACTACAATCTCCCCAACTCTCTGCTCCTTCAGCCCTGCTACCACCGAGGAGGTCACTAAAGTCTTCACTGAAGTCCGCCTCACCACTTGCCTCCTGGACCCCATCCCCTCACAACTCCTCCGGTCACCCCCCTCCTCCATCATTCGCTCCCTCACCCACATCTTCAATCTCTCCCTCTCTACTGGCGCATTCCCCTACCCCCTAAAGCATGCGCACATCACCCCCATACTTAAAAAACCCTCACTGGACCCCACTGACCTGAACAACCTTAGACCCATCTCCCTGCTGACATTCACTTCCAAGCTCCTTGAGCGCTTAGTCTACAATCGCCTAAGCACCCACCTCACTGACAACAATCTCCCTGATCCACTACAGTTCGGCTTCCGTCCCCTACACTCCACCGAAACCGCCCTACTCAAAATCACCTACTAACCGCCAAAGCTAATGGCCACTACTCAGTCCTCCTACTCCTCGACCTCTCCGCGGCCTTCGACACAGTCGACCACCCCCTCCTCCTTACTAAACTACACTCCCTTGGCATCAGGGACTCTGCTCTCTCCTGGTTCTCCTCTTACCTTTCCCAACGCTCCTCCAGCGTTACCTACAACGCCGCCACCTCCCCCTCTCTCCCCCTCTCTGTTGGGGTCCCCCAAGGCTCTGTCCTCGGACCCCTTCACTTCTCCATCTACACCTCCTCCCTTGGCAAACTGATACACTCCCACGGCTTCAACTATCACCTCTATGCCGATGACACACAAATTTACCTCTTCACCCCCCACCTCACCCCCTCACTCTCCGCCCGCATCACCCACCTGCTAAACGACATATCAGACTGGATGTCGCTCCATTTTCTCAAGTTAAACCTGTCCAAAACCAAGCTCCTAGTTTTCCCCTCAGCCCGCGCCCCCCCCATCCTCTCCATCACGACTAACAATGCCACCATCAGTCCCACCCCACACGCCAAAGTCCTGGGTGTCACCCTGGACTCAAACCTTTCCTTCCAACCTCATGTCCAATCACTATCAAATTCATGCAGGCTCCACCTCCGCAACATCTCCAAGATACGTACTTTCCTAACCCCAGACACCACTAAACAACTCGTACACTCCCTTATTATCTCACGCCTAGACTACTGCAACTCCCTTCTCACCGGCCTACCCCGACAAATGCTATCCCCGCTCCAGTCTATCCTGAACTCAGCGGCCAGACTCATCCACCTTATCAACCGCTCCACTTCGGCCACCCCCCTCTGCCAATCCCTTCACTGGCTCCCGATTGCCCAACGCATTAAATTCAAATTACTAACTCTGACATACAAAGCCATTCATAACGCCACCCCAAACTACCTCACCGACCTGATACCCAAATACCACCCTACCCGTGCCCTTCGCTCCTCACAAGACCTCCTACTCTCTAGCTCCCTGGTCTCCTCCTCCCACGCCCGACTGCAGGACTTCTCCAGGACTTCCCTCATCCTCTGGAACTCCCTACCCCAATCCATCAGACTGTCACCTACCCTCCTCACCTTCAGGCGCACCCTGAAAACCCATCTCTTCAGGGAAGCCTACCCCACCTTCACCTAACAGCTGTTCTCCTCCACTCCTCCCACCGCTCCATCCCCCACAGCCACTTCCTCCTGTACCTCTACCCCCTCCCTCCTAGATTGTAAGCTCGAAAGAGCAGGGCCTTCGAACCCCTCGTGTACTGTATTGTTACTGTATTGTCTCATGTACTGTCCCCCCACTTTAATGTACAGCGATGAGCAAACCCTTTGGCTCTATATAAACACTGTATAATAATAATAATTCACCAAAGCATCCTATGTGTCATGGTCCAATGACCCTAGTGGCCAATCAGGCTCCTTTGCTACAAGTTGATACCAAGTCGAGGCCCTCTGAATCGCCCCACCTAGAGGTCACAGGAGCAGAGAAGCTACATTGTGTAGACAGGGTAACGTTATAACGGAGGGTCAGAGTAACAAGCCACACGTGGACGGGAATGACTCAGGATGAACAGTCACCAACTCTAGAGGCATGATAACATACCCAAATGCAATGTTTGATTTCTACCTAATTAAACAGATGTCATTTTTATGAATAATTTTTAGTCTTGAACATTATGATTAAAAAAACTAATAATTCCCTCATAGTTTTCTTTTATCAAAGGGCATGATTTAAAAGGAAAACAATAGAATAATATATAATATAGAACAATTTGCAATGGGCTTGTAAACTTGTTTGACATGGTCATTTTCGGCAGACCGATAACAAGAGACAGAGATAGAGAAAAACAGTACATGCTATGTAGTCTAGAAGACTGAAAGGCAGCGCCAACCGTCTGTTGGCTGGAAGAGCGACATTGAAATTATTCAGGCTCAATAAATTATTTGGTTTGAGCTTTCAGATAGCACACAACGTTTCTGTTCCTCATTCTGCTATTAATACACTGGAAAAAGGAGACTTTTCACAAAGTTGAATGGCTGGTAATTGACTTGGAGTTTCCTGCTATAAATATCAAATACTTCCTACTAAGCTTGGCCTTTTAACTAAGTGGCTGCTTAATGGTACCAATTTTTATGTCACCAAAATTGTTTTACTGGATAAGGATGGATCATGTCGTGGTGAAGCTAACAATGACATTTCACCAAGAGAAATATACAGTGTATTAGTATATAGGGAACCAGGAGGAGGGGTATAGGTCAGGTGTGTAGGTTATACATGAGCCTGGTATAATTTTACTGAAAGAACTTCTATTATTATCATAATTATTTAAAGGATGAGCATACTGTAAGGAGATCTAGCAGAAATTATATTTGTCATAATATATGCATGCATGTTAAGAATTGTATACATTTAGGGGCTCTTGCACAAGGATGCCTAAAAATGCTACATTTCAGGTATTTATTTTATTCAACTAAATGCAGCCCATTGGTTTTAATGGACATGTACACACGAGCAAGTAAATTTGCATTGTGTATAGATCAGTAAAAAAAAATTCTGCATTGCTGGCCAGTATTTTACACACATATACACGCATACATTACACTCCTTACCAAAAAAACAGCTAGAAAAATGTTATGCATGTATATGCATGCGCTGGAATATGCACATTTATGCGCATGTGGATACATATGTGTAGCAATATCCCCATAGAAGTCGCTCAATATGATGGATCCTCTGTTATTTGCCTCTACCTTCTCAAGAACCTCAACCCCTCTGACACACCAGGTCGAGTGTACAAACATAAAATATCCTAGAAAATTACTGAACGTAATACTTCCCAGTGGTAGCTCTATACCAAAGAAAACAGGCATTAAATTAGGTAGTAAAGGCAAACTTAATATGCCACTCAATAGGGTTGGTAACTAGACAAGCGTAAAATGGATTAACAATTGTAATAACATAATTTAGCATACAAAGTGATTAACCACTTCCTGTCCAGACACTTTTACCCCTTCCTGACCAGGGCAATTTTTAGCTTTCAGCGCTATCACACTTTGAATGACAATTGCGCGGTCATGCAATATGTACCCATATGAATTTTTTACCATTTTTTTGAGACAGATAAAGCTTTATTTTGGTGGTATTTATTCACCGCTGGGATTTTTATTTTTTTTACTATGTAAATGAAAAAGTTAAAAAATTTTGAAAAAAAGTGTTTTTTTAAATAAAATTTTGCAAATAAATAATATTTCATCATAAATCTTAGCCAAAATTTATTCCGTTATTTTTTTAGTAAAAAAAAAAAAATCCAAATTAGTTTATAACCAAAAATTATAATTTTTAAACATTTTTTTTTACATTTTATTTTATTTTTTTTATATTATTATTTTTTATTTTTATTTTTTTTTTACATACTGTCACCCTAGCAGTACACTGTCACCATGGTGACACTGTACTACTTGTGGAGGGTGATGAAGATTTTTTTTTTTTTTTTTTTACACTGATTGCTTTTACACCCATATAGGATGTAAAAGCAATCATTTCTCTTTCTCTCTGTCTGCATTCTTGCAGTCATTGAGAATTACTGAGTGAGCTGTGATTGGTCACAGCTTGTCACATGGTACAAGGCTGTTGTGAATAGCCTTGTACCATGTGACCTCTGTGATCATTCACAGATTTCACACATAGTAAGCAATGATGTCACAAGTGACATCTTGCTTACTACTTTGCATGTGATCACTGATTCGCCAATCAGTGATCACATGATCGGGACCTCGTACAGAGGTCCCGTCCGACGATCGGTGTTTCACTGTGTCCGGAGGACACAGCGGGCACCGGATTGCGGTGGTGCGCGCTCCCAGGGAGCGCGCACAGCTAGAAAAGGCGGGTGCCGTTTATGGACGGCAACCCGACCCTGGACTGCCACCGCCCTGCCGTTTATAAACAGCAGGCGGATGGCAAGAGGTTAACAGTAAGGACTAAGCATGAGATGACATTTGGGTGCCCAGATCAGCACAAATAGTAGCAAGGCCACCTCAAGTGCAGCAATGAGCAGTAGTAAAGTTTAACCTACCTGAGTGCTGAAACTTTACTGCCAGAGCGCATTTATGGAGGCAATGCTATCTCTAGACTGACTGGGTAAAAATAGGAGGAAGGTAGTGGGTGGGGGGCAGGGGAACAAACAGGGCTTACAGAATAATTATTATGGGAGAGGCAGTCCTTTGAGATGTTTTTCTGCCGGCTATTGTTGGGACACTTAAAGACAGTCCAAATTAACCTGCATGCAGTATAGGTATGGCATAGTCTCAGCTCAGGTGCAAGGTCGATGTGGTTCAGATGCAGTGACAGTTCAGTTTCACTGCAGTATAGGGTTGGTATAAGTGTAATATAGGTTTGGTAGAAATGCTGCATAGGGCTGGAATGGATGCAGGATGAGTTGGATGCACTTGGTGTCCTGCCCTCAGTGGCTCAGTCTCTACTAACAGCATCAATAATGGGCGTATAGCCTCCTCATCAGTTCCCAAGATGTTACTGTGGATGCTCGCTGTTGAAGAGAGCCGTTTCAGTCTCTCCCTGAAAACCTCCTGTGATCAGCAGTGGGAAGCAGAGGGTAAATGGCTGCTTCATCCTCCCTGCAGCAGCAGTGCAGGTGATGTAATGTGGGCAGTGCTGCGCTGCCCCTGGGTGTCCTGACTCTCAGTCTTAGGCTTGAATCCCTGCTGACAGGTGAATACTTAGCTAGAGGTGCTCATTCTCTCTTTTCAGCAGCAAGAGGAATAGCTTTCCCTGCAGTTTAACAAAAATCCTCTCTCCACTCCTCTGCACAATGTCCATTGGGATCAATAGTCCAAAGAGTCTATGGGTCCCATTATATGGCTGCCTTCCCATATCAGGAAGTATTAGGGTTTGCCTGGCTTTAGCTCTTCCCCTGCTGGTCAAAAGAGATTGGTGCAGGCAGGGGCGGACTGACCATTTGGAAACTCGGGCACTGCCCGAGGTCAGTAGAGGGCCCCATGAGATGCCCCTGGAATCTTTTTCATAGGCTTTTTTGAGTTTGGGCAAGAGTTGTCAGTCCGCCCCTGGGTGCAGGATAACATCAGTATCTCAGGCGAGGGAGAGAAGCATAAAGGACAATGTCTCCTTCTCCATATTGCTGTAGCCCAGCACCTGACTACATGTATAAGTGCATGTACTATACAGCCCATCCTTATGGTTTACACAGGAACTTTCTGGCAGGAATATCTGATGTTCATACATCAGTACTGTGTATAAGAACCCAAACACAGAAACCACAGTTCCAGACTATGCCTTAATCAGCTTCTCCCTCCACAAAGATAGCACCATCTTTGTTCAGACACTATCCATGGTCCCCATCAATTTCCTGCACTGAAATGGTGGCTCAGAGATGATATAGTCACATAAATCCTGTTCAGCACCTGCTACCTTTATTGGCTCTAAATTAAATAAAAATTCATAAAAGAAAAGTGTTTATAATATAGTGTTTGTCCAAATTGTAACAGAAATGCAAAGTCCATCCATATGCCAGTCCACAAACATTTACTTTCAGCTGTGTAAAGTAGTACAAAAGTCTGCCTGATTGCATACAAATTCAAATATTTAGGTTTGACCTCATAATTTATGGTTTTGGTAAATCTAAAGGAAAATTGTACAAGGAAATTGTATAATGTATGGCCATACATACTGTAGATTTATTATCCCAGAAAAGAGGTAGTTCCAACAAACATAAATACAGTGAAGGAAATAATTTGTTAGACATGCATTTCTTTTGAATTTTTTGTTGCTATTCTGTTTCTCAGTGTTACAATACACCTACCATTCGGTTTTTAGACTGATCATTTCTTTGTGAGAGGACAAACATTCAAAATCAGCAGGGGATCAAATACTTATTTCTTTCACCGTATATCTCATTCTACTTCTTCTCCTTTGTTAGAAAACGACCCAGTCAGCCTCCAGCCAGCTTTCCTCCAGGCCTCAGTCAATCAGTCAATATTTGCAATTTTCAATGGCACGTATTGTTAGCTCACGTTTGTCAAATAATTGCAGTAAACAATAAACTCAAGGTAATTTTAGTGTCAATAATTGCAATATATTAACTATATTTTTATAGGTATAAAAGATGGGCCTGTGTGGAGCAAATAGACATCAAACATTTCAAGCCTTGAAATTGCCTTTAGTACCCAAATGTTTTTTAAGACAATGCTTTAAAAGTAACATCATTAACAATCAATTGTTAACCATGTATAATGGCCCTTGAAATATTTTGCTCACTCCGACGTCCTTGGTGATATGTAACATGTGTAGTTCAATCAGAATTTTTTTTTTATACATAGGTGCACCTGATGCATGTGATGTTCTAATGTTTGTGTACATGGGGGCTTTCAATTTTCGTAGGGTTAGGGTTCTTTTCTTTCTCAGAAATCCTGCCCTGAGAAATGCCATTCATCCATCTCTGGAGTAGACAGGCAGTGGCTGAGAAGAGGCCATCGGAAATCAGCAGCACTAGCATATTATGTTATTATGATATACAGCATATATATTATATATTATGATACACAGCACTTTAGCAAAATAATGTGATTTACTAAGAGTTTACATCTGCCCTAACACACGTCCAGATTTTTTGCATTAGGCTTATCACATCACTGTATTTCCAGTGAAACTCAAAAGAAAATTGAGACTGCGTATATTTAAAACATACTGTATATATTGTAATGACTATTCTGTTATTGATAATGTCATAGCAAATAATTATAAAAAGAGGCATATTGCTCCAGAATATAACACCCTTTAGAGGGATCAAGTCACCTATCTTACTAAAAAGTGTGTGTTAACAACAGTATATTAGAAAAACTATTTTTTACAATCTTTATTTCATGAAAATTGTTAAAACTATTTAACCCCACTTCCTTTAAAGCTCTGAACACCTTGGGGGCAGGAAGAATTGCTGATCATGTGACCAATGTGATTGGCTGTCACAGTGGTCACATGATCAGGAGCCAGTCCCGGTAGCTACAAACTATTAGTGGGAACTGAGAACCGTCTCATGCTGCTCAGTGATGCATATGTGCCACATGTGTGCATTAAAGCCCATCCTTTTACCGCCCCACATATGTGTTATTGGGGCGGCAACAGCTTAAAAACATGCAGGGCCCCCTCAGTCTATCAACATCTACAGTATACAGTATGTGTTATGGGTTTATACTGCATGCATCTACAGGAGTTAGACAAAGTTATGGAAACACAAGGTAAGAGAATGAAATTGTTGCCTGCTATGGTGTTGGACCACCTTTGGCATCCAAGATGTCCTGGAATTGACAAATATAAGTCTTGGATGGTGGATAATGGAATCTGATACCACTCTTTATGCAAAAATTGCTCCAGTCCTTGCAGAGATGCCAGAGGCAGAAAGTGAGCTCGAACCTTGTTCTCTGAAATTGACCATAGTGGCTCTATGATATTGAGGTCCAGCGATTGTGATGCAGGGAAGGTGCGAGATTTAATCTGCATGCTTGTTAAACCACGATCATAAAACACCAGCTGTGTGAATTGGAGCATTATCATCTTGGTAAATGGTGATGTCTTTGGTAAACAATGTCTACAACATGGGATGCACATGGTCAGCCAAAATTTGTACATACTCACTGGCAGTAACTCTGCCATTCAAGGTGATGATGGGGTCTGCAGAATACCAAGATATGGCTGCCCAAACCTTGATTGCACCACCACCATGCTTTACCATTGGCACAAGACAGTCCTGGTCGTAAGCTCTGGACAGTAAACACGACTGGTGGTTGAAATCAGCGTGAAGCGCAATTCATCAGGCCATATTACAGCCTTCCATTGATCAATAGTCCACGATTTATGGGTGTTGTACCACTCTTTCCTCTTCTGAGCATTAATATCAATGGCTTGGCAATTGCAGCTTGCCCATAAATGTTTTGTTTACAGAGTTCCCTCCACACAGTATTTGTGGACGCAACTTTGGAAGATTGAGATTGAGCTCTGCAGTCACTTTTGCAACAGTGGTTTTCCTATTCCAGGTCACAATTATGTGCAAATCATTTTGTCTCTTTCGGTCAGTTGACCATGTGGACCACACTTATGATTAACAGATGACTTTTTCCCAGAAACTGCATATAACCTTTGATACTGTACCTCACGACACTTCAAATAAATTGGCAACTTCAGTCACCAAATAAGCGGCACCAACAAATTGCCCTCTTTGAACCTCAGTAAGCTCTGACATGACTCCATATTACTAGCAGCACACAGTGAATGACGAAAGTGAGGCTACCCAATCTTAAATCGTTTTGACATTTTACATTTTTTTTTTTAATAAAGATTGCAAAAAAGTCTAATACATTGCTGTTACGACACATTTTTTAGTATTTTTGTATATGCATGATGGTTTATTCCCTCTGAATGGTGTCCTATTCAAGACCAGTATGCCTTTACTTATATTTAGAGAAACTAGAAAGACAATATTGCTTTTCTTTATTATTCATTTGAGTAAAATGTGCACATTTTGCAATTCAGAAAATGGTCCCTTCTAGATAAGATTGTTCATATCACCATAGGGCCGATTAACAGATTTTTTTTTCACAGTGTCTAAATGAATCAGTTTAATGAAATCCTTAATATGTTGGTGACTTTCTTGAGGTTCATCAACTTCTCATTTTATGGGCAAAAGTTGGACATAGCCGTACCGCGATGTATCCTAAGTCTGTAAGGCTAATTATGATTGACAGCTGACTTTACTTATTATATGTTCAGGAAGAGCTGTGATATAACGAGATAAGACAGCTGGGGAAGGACACATTCTTCCTTACAAGTCACTGAGAAACTTTGAAACTTCTGCAGAACCTTGAAATACCTACTATCTGTCAGTCAACCTACTCCTTGTTCCCTCTTTCTAGAGATATCTTTATCTCAAGACATTTGGACACCTTTGTCTAGGACAGTAGGGCTTGAGCTCATTTCCCAACTGCCTCCCTTTTAGAAGGGAAAATTACTTAATGTCTCTTTCCTCCACAAGCATGCTTAGGTTTGATGTACAGATCTGTAGGAAAAAATTAGTTGTTTAGCAATCAATATGGACAATATTGGTCTTAATGTGGAACACTGAATAAATATTAAAAATCTCTCAAGGAGTGTGGAATATAAGCAACACTCAGGGAAATCTCATATTTCTTGTTTTAGGAATGTGAAATCCTTAAATACCATCTCTATGTATATGTGTTCTGCCTTACATCCCTCTTTACTGTCTCCATGCCACCCATTCACATACCTTTGGAAACTGTTTTATATTTACCTAAATCTGTGTCCCTGTCTATAAATGAAGACCAGTGATCCAACATCACAGTGTGTGCCCACACCAAATGATCACCTCTTTGTAATGTCATAGCTTTGAACAGTCTTCTAAAACCTGGTAGGACCTACCTCACAGCCAATAAGAAATGCTCACATCACCTAGGTAACAGAATGGAAACCCAAAGAGGGACCCTTCTACTCTGCAATGAAGAAGATAGGAGACTCAGGATCCAAGAAGTTATGTCACTATGGAACTTGAACTGAAGTGGATAAAGGTAATGTCCGGAGGTATGCTTTGTTTATGAAGATGTATAAGATCACTGATCAGAGACCTCAGGACACCTGTAATAATAATACCAATGTTAGTAGTAGTGATCATAATGTGAGTCGTCATAGTTATACCAGAAGTGGAAGTGGCTGAAGTATTAGTGAAGAACAGGGGCGGACTGTCCATTTGGAAACTCAGGCACTGCCCGAGGGCCCGGGGTCAGTAGAGGGCCCCATGAGATGCCCCTGGTACCTTTTTCATGGGCTTTTTTGAGTTTGGGCAAGGACACAGGGGCCCCATGATCCCCTATTGCCGGGGGTCCCCATGAGTTGTAAGTGAAGAGAATTTGTATTGGTAAGAGATAGTAAGTGCAAATGTATTAGTAGTGGTGGTAATAGAGGTAGTAGCAGTATCAGTAGTAATTGGTATAGTGCTGTAGAAGGAGTAGCAATGGAAGTAGTAGTGGTAGCTGTAATAGAAGAGATGATAGTAGCAATTGTATTAGTGATAATAATGATAGTAATTTTGGTTGCATAATTAATAGCAGTTATATTAGTAGCAACAACAGTAGTATTTTATTTATTTCAGGTACATATAGAGTACCATCAATTAATGTAGTGCTTTACATATATATATATTGTACATTCACATCAGTCCCTAACCCTTAAGGGGTGTGTATTCTAAGGTGCTTAACTTACATTCATATACTAGGGCCAATTTAGACAGGATCCAATTAACCTACCAGCATGTCTTTGGAGTGTGGGAGGAAACCAGAGTACCCAGAGGAAATCCCGGCAGTCACAGGGAGAACATGCAAACTCCAGGCAGGTGGTGCCATGGTTGGGATTTGACCCTAGTACTACTAGGTGGAAGTGCTAACCATTTAGCTACTGTGCTGTTGTGATAAAAGTGCAAGTAGTTGTATTAGTAGTATTGGTAGTAGTAGTAGTAGTCAAAATAGTGGTAGCATAACTAGCAGCGGTTATAGTAGTAGAAGTAGCAATAGTCATTTTAATGGTAGCTGCAGTAGTAGTCATGATAGTAGATATAGTTAGAATTGTAGTGGTGATGGTAATAGTGCTACAAAAGAACTGGTTGTATTATGGGTAGGAGCAGGGGCGGACTGACAACCCATGGGGCCCCCGGGCAATAGGGGATCATGGGGCCTCTGTATCCTTACCCAAACTCAAAAAAGCCTATGAAAAAGGTACCAGGGGCATCTCATGGGGCCCCCTACTGACCTGGGCCCTTGGGCAGTGCCCGAGTTTCCAAATGGTCAGTCCACCCCTGGGTAGGAGTAGTGGTGATAATAGTGGTAACTGCAGCAGATGTAGAAAAACTAATGATAGAAGGAATAGTTGTATTAGGAATAGTAGTGGTGCTCCAGTAATGACCCACACTGTTCTTAGACTCACACTGACACACCTTGAACTGTCGAAATTGGCTTTATTAACAGGAAAAGCCCTGTACAGGAAGATTGGATTTAGCAAATGTAAAACACAAGGTCAGCAAAATTTAAAAATTTTGGCACTGTCAAATCACAACACAACACAACAGACAATTGACTCTATAGGAGAATGCCATATCTAGCATACAAAGGCCCTAGCTAGACCAGTGACCAGTGGGATAAACAGCTCAGTTCTGCCAGCATTGGAGTCGTCATCTTATGATGGAGGGCACATTCCCAGCTAAGAATATTTCTAACACCAATGAAGACAAGTATCCAGTCCCCTCTACAGAACTCCTTTGCAGAAAGCAATACTGACTACAAATGATGGGGTGTGTGTATATATATATATATATATACAGTATATGTATGTCATTTTTTTTTTTATACTAGTAATAGTGATCAGCAATTTATAGTGCGTCGGGCAATAAGACACTAACCGACACTGGGTGGAAAATGATTAAATGACACTGGCATCTCCAGTGACACTAATACTGTGATCAGTGCCAATACTATACACTGTCACTGTACCAATGACACTGACTGGGAAGGGGTTAACATCTGAGGGAAATCAAAGGGTTAACCCGGGTGCCTAACATGTGTAGTGTGTGTAATCTGTACTGCTTTTACTACTAAATGTGACTGTTTTATCCCCCTGCTTTGCATGAAAAAAAAGCCACATCTCTGCTCTCCATGCAGAGCCCTGTGTTATTAGTAAACACAGGGCTCTGAATTTTTATTTGCTATGCCGATCAGCAGGTCCAGGCCAGAACCTGCTGATCAGCTTGTGCTGTAGCGAACGACAGCACAGAAGGGGTGGCGGGCGTGCACGTGCACCCCCTACCTGGAAATGCCAGATCATGTACATGTACATGATCTGGCACAGTGGGGGACCAGTCTGCCTCAATAAAACTGCGGTAAGCAGTCCTTAATATATCCATTTTCTTCTTCTTATTATTTATTTATTACAGATTCTTATATAGATCAATTTATACAGTGCTTTACATATACAGTATTGTACATTCACATCAGTCCCTAACCCTCTAGGGGTGTACAATCTAAGGTCCCTAACTCCCATTCATAGATACACTTACTAGGGCCAATTTAGACAGGAGCCAATTAACCTACCAGCATGTCTTTGGAGCGCAGGAGGAAACCCACGCATGACTGATGGACATGCAGAATATCGAGGCTAATACTTACCCCTAATCCATAAAAACCACCACCACCCTTCAACCCTCCCCACCTAAATAACCACACTACTCTCTTTTTGGTGTAAAACCGGCCATTGCAGCCATTTATTTAACATAACTCTAACATAACACTTCTTACAGTACACTCAAATAATAACTGCCAGTAATGATCCAAACCGGGTCCAAGGTCTTCGAAGGCACCATTACTCACATCAAACTTGGCTGTATCTGACACCCAATGAAAGGGCCCCTACTACAGCGCCTCGGGGACAATACTACAGTTACGTAGTCCCAGATACAGCCAATGAACTCCCACATTACCAACGTGACCTTATAATTGGGACTGAACATTATGTAGTCCCAGATACAGCCAATGAACTCCCACATTACCAATGTGACCTTATAATTGGGAAGAAACACCCATACTTACGATGGGCCCAACCCATAATCCACCAAATTGTCACTCCAGCACCGCCTTCAAAGACCCATCGACCCCTGCCGGCTGCCATAACAAAACAAACAGACAAACACCTTGGGACACAAAATGCTGTTCAGGACAAAAAACAAAATCAAAGAACCCACACAAAACAAATCACAGGACAAACACAAAGAACAAACCATAACCAAACCATAACCAAAACAGCAAAACAAAATACGAAACAGCTCCACCCACGTGCTGGCACAAGCTTCGACTGACCTCCGACAAGACCCAACCCCCCTCCTAATCCTGGCAAGACCACCCCTCAAGCTTGCGTACTCCAATCAGGTGAGTAACCACCTCCTTACCTCCCACCCAAATACACGCTCCACCTCGTCTGCACGCCACAGTCACGCTGGCCCTCCCTTTTAGCTTTGATCAGTCCAGGCCCTGACTGGAAGCAGGAAAACATGCAAACACTGTACAGGTAGTGCCATGGTTGGGATTTTAACCAATGACTCTGGTGCTGCCAGGCCAAAGTCCTAACCACTTAGCCACCATGCTGTCCATTAATAATATTATTATCATCGTTATCATTGTACTATTAGTGGTAGTAATAATAATAATTCATCATTTAAATGCTGACCACATAAAAGGTCAGAAAATCTTTCATAATCTTGTTCTTCTAAATAGCTATTCATCATTCTGGGATTTGTCAAACATAATAATAATGATCCTACATAAAGAGTAAGTCAATTGCAAAAATCTGATTAAACTAGGGATTAAATATAGTCGAACCATTTATCTTTGATCTGAGATTGTGAAAATGCTAATAATAATTTTGGATAAACTTCCACATTTTGGTGATAGAACAGTGACAATTGTCAGGTTGCAGATGAGAATTATATTGGCACCACATAGCCCTTATCATCCAGTTCCTGGCTATCTCATGTGACAGGTCTGTGCTCGGCGGTTCGGCCCCGCAGACGTCACCGTTTCCCCTCCAGCTCTCCTTTTCACTGAGCAGAAATCCCTTCTGTCAATTTCCATTCAGAGTAATAGGTCAACCTTACACCTGCGAGCCGGCCTAGTGACTGCCTGACAGCATCCGTCAGGGAGCCACAGTCACCAAACTGCTTTCAGCACTGGGGTTTGTTATGACATCCATGGCGGGCCCACCTCGTGCCAGTACGATACACTAGGGACCTTTTTAAGTCTGACAACTATGCTTTCAGCACCATAATTTGTTCTCTAAAAAAAAAAGGAGACTGTTACGAAAAAGAACAACAAACAGCTACAAAACAGAGTTAAACATACCAATTAGCATGTTCACATTGATTAAAAATTAATAAGAAAATGAAATGAGGGAGCTGCAAACATTATCCTGGAAACATGGGGTTAGAAAGTACGCTGAGTTCACAATTAATCTGAGTTTTCTATAATCCTTTGTAGTCAGATTCAGAAGGGTTTTCACAGTGTCACATACCTGTATGCAGGGCCTGAGATGACGAGGATGGCCTCTTGCAAGGCTAGTTCACACCACGAAAATGTACTTTAGATCTGTTCCAGATGTGTTTCTGCATGAGAGTTTTTAATGCATTTTTGATGCGTTCTGGTGCATTTTTATGCTTTTTTTCTTCTTTTGTTTTCACTGTACTAGGGCCCAGATGCATTTTTGATTTTTGATTTCCGGTGCAATTTTTAAGAGATGCCCATAGCGAAAGGAAAAGGAAAAAAGAAAATTGCGCAGGGCTGTCACGTACCTGGTTGGGGAGCCTGAAGTGGAGAGAGGGCATCCTCTTGCAACTCCCGCTCGGAACCCCTGAAAGTTGGAACAGGGGCCCAGAGCCAGGAGGGGCAGGAGTGCCGTGTAGATCTTGCGGAGGTCAGCAGGTAGCTGGGGACCCAGGAGGTCCGGACACAAGCCAGGTGCAGGGACGTAGGTGCAGCAGCAAGCAGGTGTGGCAGCAGTCAGGGTGCGGGTCTTGGGACCGAGCACCAATGCGTGGATGACGGGTATGGTGGTGGTCCGGATGTAGGCCAGATGCAGAGCCATGGGTGCAGCAGTAGGTGGATATGGTAGCTGAAAGGACGCAGGTCAGGTGCAGCCAGAGTAATACAGCAGAGTCAGGCAGGCCGGGTCGGTAACAAACGGGCAGATAAGTACAAGAGGAGCAGGCAGAAGAATGGTCAGAGATAGCCAGGGTCGGTGCAGGCGGAGTTCTTTCTTAGGCAGGTATACAGAATACAGGTGTTAGCATCAGAATCAGGAAATGTGTGCAGGAACGTATTTAGACCAGAAGGCAGTGATTTCCATATAAAGCAGGTTTAAATAGCCCACCAGACGTGACCTGTGCGCTACTGCGCATGCGCGAGTCTTCCCCGCTACCATGCATGCGCGGCCGCAAGTTCCCACACCTGCACACTCGCACCGCCGTGACTCGAGGGGATCCATCGCCGTTACACCGCTGCACGGCAATGGGATCCCTGACAAGGGCAGACATGACAAGGCCAAGAGTGGTTAAAAAAGACAGGAAAGGGTTAAAGAAAGTATGAGGGGGGATTAGTTTTCTGGCCGATTGGTAACTGGGGGATGGAAGGTGGAGTCTTCTACACCTTTGGGTGTGGATGAGGAGGGTCGTTAGGCAGTGCTGTAGGAGACAGCATAGAGAGAGCTTCCCTCCTGCCCTCCCTTGGGATTTGTGTGGGTGTTTTGTCACTCCATGGGGGGGGGGGGTTTATTCAGGTTCGGGGGCGATTGTTGGTCTTTGGAGGCAAAACGTATTTTGAAGTTAAAGATAATGTTTTTTGGACCCATGGGCAGTATGGTGTGCCCGGGGGTATTCCAGTTAACCGAGGTTTAACTGGAAGGTGGTGGTTCTGCACTGCGGATGGTATGTTTTGTCTCCGAGCCGGGGCGTTGTGGCTGGAGGCCTAATTATAGTTTTGGTTCCGCAGGTGGATATCGGTTCTGGTTTGGTGCCTTCGAAGACCAACAAATTTTCCTATGTGTTTCTGTTTTAAGGAATGTTTTGTGTATTGAAGTTGAAGTGTTAATAAAAGGCCGTGTGGGCCATTTTACTCCAATCGGTGTTATGTTTTTCTTTAATGATAGCGTGAGATGGTGATGTAGGGGTCTTGAATAGGCTCTCTTGTGCACTAGTCATGTGTTTTACCATGTTCCAGTTCAGTCCAGTGCAGGAAAAATGCAGCATGTTCTACTTTTTTTTCTGGAACTGACTGCACTGGTGTGAAGTTTGCTATTGGAAACCATATAACCTACTTTCCGTGCATTTTTCATGCAGAAAAAAAAATATACACTGTACTGCATGTGGTGTGAACTGGCTCCGCACAGTTATAGTTATATAGTTACATAGTTAGTCTAGCTGAAAAAAGACAAAAGTCCATCCAGTTCAACCAAAAAAAAAATTATAATCCTATACCCACCCATGATCCGGAGGAAGGCAAAAAAACCCAGCAAACCATGATCCAATTTGCTTCTGCTCCAGTTCCTGTCCGAGCAGCCCTGGATAGTGAGACAGAGAATGCAAGAGTGAAAGAAATGCACAATTGCCAAGGTGTAGCCAATGTGAACAGGAACTTAAGAGCGCTGGCATCTGATGAGCAGAGATACAGCTGTGCTGAGGTGGCAATAAGTTCAGTGGATGGTGTACATCAGGACGTACACAGAATGAGAGTCAGGAACAGGCAGAGGTCGGCAACAATCAGGCAGCGAGGTACGCAATCACTAGGAAGAAGAGGGGTACAGGTCGGGGTCGGTAGCAGAGGCAGACAGCAGACTTGAGCAGGTAGGGATGATCCAAGAGCAAGGTCAGAGTGGAAAGTGGGTCAGTAATAGGATCATGGATGCACATCAAGACTGGATCAGGGGGATAAGGCTGAAGACCATATAGCACAGGACCAGTGCAGGGTTCAAATTTAAATAAGCACGTTTGTGCTCACACAGGTGTGCATTAGCACATGCTCATACATGCGGGCAAATGGGCAATCTGTCTTCTGTGTGTAGCACTACCCCCTTTTTGGGTCCCCCTGAAGTCCTGCACAGCTAGGCAAGGGAGAATGTCCCCAGCACACCGATGCCTCACATGACTGATGAAGGGGTAATGCGAGACTCTGAAACGTTGCCTTGCTGTAACTATGTGATCATTCATTAAAATTTTGGAAGCATATTGGTGATCCTCGGTGTGCTGGTGACATTTTCCCTTGCTGATTCTGTTCGGTTCCAGCCAACTGTCACTGCAGCACCCACTTATATACAACAGCCATTTTTAATACAGGAACGTGTGCATTTGGATTGTACATTTGCATTCTGCACAGCTAGACAACATGCATTTTCATATCCACTTGCTTTCAGGAGTCAGTGACCAGTTCTTGAGTTTGTTTGAAGTTTTATTAAGGGATTTAGAACATGGATGGGGTAAGGGGTGTACTGGATTCCCAAGGAAACTGAGAAATCGAGGAGAAATTCCTTAACTATGTACAAGTCTTTACACAAAAATCCTCTTCGTGGAGAGTTAGCCAGCACCACCCCAGACCCTAAATATTCCTCTATCTAACTGCCTGGAGGAATCCCTGAGAAGGGGATCAAGTGCCAGTCACTTTAAGAGATAAGACATTCCCAGGTGGTTGCTAATCTGGTTTCCCACCAGAGTGCTCTGTCCCCTATCTGGCCCAGGGGTTGCAGGTCTACTCACTCAGACCTTCTCCTGTGTTGCTGATGGGTAAGTGGCTGCTACCAGGTCTTTTAGCTGAGCAGTTCCTTCCCTGCCTCACAGGTTGTCCTCTATCAGGGGGCAGGTGAAGTCCCAAGCTTTCCTCCTTCCAAGGTCCTCTGCCTGTAGGCGATCCCCTCTCCATTTGGACCCCCTCACAGGTTCCTGCCTCCAGCCTCACATCCTCTCCATCTTCCACCTGAACTATCATGCTGGTGAGCAGGCTCAGTTACTGTTATAGTTTGTCCAAGCCCCTTACTAAGCCTCCTGTTGAGGATTGACCAGGATCCTCTCAGAGTACAGACTAGCCACTCCTCAGATCTAACCACTGATTATAGACCTTTCTCCAAAGTTCTAGAGCAGGTGGAAATTCCATAGAGCTGATCTGCAGAGCCTCTCAGCTCTGACCACAATTTGCTACTCAGCCTTAACTAACAATTGGAGTCTAGCTCCCCTAGCTGACTTGTAAGATGCTACATATGCTTAGGCCTATGTGCACATGTATTATCCAAACAAAATGTCCTAGCCACATTGTTTCAGGGATGGACAGCAGCCATATGATCCTGAGCAGTGCAACCTTCCTTTCAAAATCCAAAGTGTGTGTGGGTGAGCCTGCTCTGGATTTAGAAAGGGTGGTGCTAGAACCAGGGAACACAAAGAGTGTCAGTTTTTCCACATTGTGACTGCAGGATATTCAGAAGAAAAGGATACCAGGAGACCACGCGGATTTAACTAGTGAGATAAACCTGTGCAACCTTCCTCTCAAAATCCCATGTATGTGGGCTAGGCTGTTCTAGATTTAGAAAGAGCAGTGCTGGAACCAGGGAATACAAAGAGTAGTAGTTTATCTAGATGTATTTGTGTAATCCCACTCCTCACTGAAAAAAATGTTTGAAAAAAACCTTTTTCCAAATAAAAAAACAAAATGAATAGAAATGTATAATAATAATCACTGCTGCTACATATAAACCCCCCAACACATAAAATAAAGTAAACAAACACTCTACGTGCTCATTACTTTCAAGAGAAAAAGTTGGAAATGACGAAACGTGTTGGGGTATAGTTTGGCAGAAACAGGAAGAGAAGAAAACAGAAGAAAACAGAAGTGACGACAGAAGAAAACAGAAGAAAACAGAAGTGACGACATACTGGGTGCTGATTATAGTGGTGAGACCTAGATGGCCCTGTATTGTGGATTTTTAGGTATACTTCACTATTGGAGTGTTTTTCTTTTTATATGATATCCAATATACTCACCCCATGTGATAAGGATTGGAGGAGGTGAAGTGCCCCGATGAGCCGAATTTTGACAACTGGGTAGCCTATTGAGCTGTGTTTGCCTATCTGAAATACGAGAGGCAACTATAGTTCGTCAGTGACAGTCGATTGGGAAAGGTGTGGTAATCACAGCAAAGCACTGGTGCAGTTTTGGTGAAGGAGGAGTTATGTTGGATATTTTTGCTTATATTTTTTAATACGCGTTCTTCTGGAATGAACACTATGGATTTATTTGAATGTACTTTTTGCATGGACACTTTATGTAAACTGTTGGCGCTATATAAATCCTGTATAATAATAATATTCACAGCACTGCAAGTACTGAGCACATCGAGTGTTTGTTTACTTTGTTTCAGGTTTTTCCAGATTGCAATCGAAGGTCATACCAGGAAACTACTGTATACAGATTTAAATAATAGGATAGACATGTTTAACCTCCCTCCTAAAATCCAATGTGTGTGGGAGGGAGGTTGAACATATAAAATAGGAAAGGCTAGGTAAGGAAAGCCCCGTTTATTCAGGATGGCAGGACCCCGTGGAGCTACGGATGGGGACTGCTGCACCCTGCAGTCCACCCAAAGTTACTGGAGTGGAGGAACACCACATCATGGACTATGCCAGAAATGGACTAACACCTTGAAGTATGCCTGGGCAACTAGTTAGGGAACACTACATGACACTGTTCATGTTGGACTAAGGTGCATTTTGTTAAGTAAAAGTTGTATCAACTGCTCTAAGCCTAGTCTGAAGTTACTTTAAAATGGTGTATGATGGCTCCTGGAATATAAAAGCTTGGGTCAGTAAATCACAATTGGGGTATGAAGCAATATAAAAGCTTGGGTCAGTAAATCACAATTGGGGTATGAAGCAAGTCCGTTACAAAGGACTGACTTGGCATCAGGAGTAGATGAAGAAAGCAGTTGCTATGAGTAACCAAGGAATGGTGTAATGTGAATAGCAGCATGTTGTGAAGTATGGTAGCTGGATTGGGTGAGGTGTCCTTTGGTAGCGAGGTGCCCTAACTTCATTCACGGCGGTTGGTGTTTCGTAGCAACCAGAGCTGCGTTACAGAGGCGCCAACCTCATCACATGGTACATAGGAAAGAAGAAGTTACTTAAGTGCACACATGGGGTCCACACAGGTGCACCGTGGGACCCCATTCAATCACTGGGAGTGAAGTGAAAGAAGTATGCTGGATGGGTGGAGAGGGCGTATGCTCAGTAGTGTCCCTCCTCAATGCACAGCTTCTCATTGCACATGATGCACTGCTCATTTCTCAGTTGGAATGCCACCATAGGGTTGATTCCACCTGAAAACGGACGCGCCTGTTCCCAGGCATTGATGAGCATGCGAATAAACCAAAGGTACCCCATGTGCAAGATGAGTTACCCCGTAGTCAGTGTGGCTGGTCCAGGACCCCAGGTCCACCTACAAGCTTATTAAATTATTTTTATTTTTTCTTTGTTTTATCTCTGCTCATTTCTCAGTTGGAATGCCACCATAGGGTTGATTCCACCTGAAAACGGACGCGCCTGTTCCCAGGCATTGATGAGCATGCGAATAAACCAAAGGTACCCCATGTGCAAGATGAGTTACCCCGTAGTCAGTGTGGCTGGTCCAGGACCCCAGGTCCACCTACAAGCTTATTAAATTATTTTTATTTTTTCTTTGTTTTATCTCTTTTTGTTTATTATGTGCATATTTACGATGGTTCCTCCACTTCATCCCCTTATTTATTTGTGATATCTCTTCCTGCTTTGAACTCCTGATTACTTATTCCAGTCTTGTTACTTATTCAGTTACTAATTGTACTTTAAGCTCTCCAAAGCCCTTTAGCATTTCTTATGTACAGTGTCTAACAGAAGTAAGGACACCCCTCGCATTTTTGTAAATATTTTATTATATCTTTTCATGTGACAACACTGAAGAAATGACACTTTGCTACAATGTAAAGTAGTGAGTGTACAGCTTGTATAACATGTAAATTTGCTGTCCCCTCAAAATAACTCAACACACAGCCATTAATGTCTAAACCTCTGGCAACATAAGTGAGTATACCCGTAAGTGACAATGTCCAAATTGGATCCAAAGTGTTAATATTTTATGTGGCCACCATTATTTTCCAGCACTGCCTTAACCCCCTTGGGCATGGAATTCACCAGAATTGGAGCCCTCCTCTACTCCTTCATGTTGACATCACGGAGATGGTAGATATTAGAGACCTTGCGCTCCTCCACCTTCCGTTTGAGGTCTCCCCACAGATGCTCAATAGGGTTTAGGTTTGGAGGCATGCTTGGTCAGTCCATCACCTTTACCCTCAGATTCTTTAGCAAGGCAGTGGTCATCTTGGAGGTGTGTTTGGGGTTGGAATACTGCCCTGTGGCCCAGTCTCCAAAGGGAGGGGATCATGCTTTGCTTTAGTATGTCACAGTTCATGTTGGCATTCATGGTTCCCTCAATGAACTGTAGCTCCTCAGTGCCGGCAGCAATCATGCAGCCCCAGACCATGACACTCCCACCACCATGCTTGACTGTTGGCAAGACACACTTTGTACTCCTCACCTGGTTGCCGCCACACTAGCTTGACACCATCTGAACCAGATAAGTTTATCTTGATCTCATCAGACCACAGGACATGGCTCCAGTAATCCATGTCCTTAGTCTGCTTGTCTTCAGCAAACTGTTTGCAGGCTTTCTTGTGCATCATCTTTAAAAGAGGCTTCCTTCTGGGACGACAGCCATGCAGACCAATTTGTGCAGCATACTGACAGGCTGACCCCCCACCCCTTCAACCTCTGCAGCAATGCTGGCAGCACTCTATTTCCCAAAGACAACCTCTGGATATGACGCTGAGTACGTGCACTTAACTTCTTTGGTCGACCATGGTGAGGCCTGTTCTGAGTGGAACCTGTCTTGTTAAACCGCTGTATGGTCTTGGCCACCATGCTGCAGCTCAGTTTCAGGGACTTGGCAATCTTCTTATAGCCTAGGCCATCTTTATGTAGAGCAACAATTTTTTTTTTCAGATCCTCAGAGTTATTTGCCATGAGGTGCCATGTTGAACTTCCAGTGACCAGTATGAGAGAGTGAGAGCGATAACACCAAATTTATCACACCTGCTCCCCATTCACACCTGAGACCTTGTGACACTAACGAGTCACATGACACCGGAAAGGGAAAATGGCTCATTGGGCCCAATGTGGACATTGTCACTTAGGGGTGTACTCACTTTTGTTGCCAGCAGTTTAGACATTAATGGCTGTGTGTTGAGTTATTTTGAGGGGACAGCAAATTTCCATGTTATACAAGCTGTACACTGACTACGTCACATTGTAGCAAAGTGTCATTTCCTCAGTGTTGTCACATGAAAAGATAGACTAAAATAGACGTATCAATTGTATGGTAGGTAGAATATTAGATGTGGATTTCCTGTAGTTGTATTGTATATTGAGATACTTTATCTTTTTCTTTAAAGTGTTACTAAACCCACAACAGTAAAATCAGTCTGTATATGCAGTAAAACATACTTGTTATACTCACTGTGGAACCTAAGGGGTTAATCCTCTGCATTGTGTAAAAAGGCCGTTTGATCCTGACTTCTCTGCTTCTCCTCCACATCTTATCTCCTGATAAGACAGACTGAACTGTAACCATTCTGCACATGCTCAGTTTAGTGTGCATTGCTAGAGAGTTTTTTTTTTCTTGGGAGAGTGCATGTGACCAGCATAGGGCCAATCAGCACTGTCCAGACAGAGGTCAGGGGTCCTGCATTCTCCTAGAGCAGAAAAAAACTCCTCCTACAAGCTTTACCAGTGCTCTGCAGAACACTGATAGAAGTCACAAGACTGCTCTAACTACTGATGAGAAAAGGTATTTAGCAGTTTATATTTACTAAAATAATTGCATTGCCATGTTGTGTGTACTGTGGGAGACCAGATATAGTGAATGTAAGTTTAGCAACACTTTAAAGAATGTTACCCCAACATTCCATATTCCAGATATGTGTCTGCTGTACCATGCACTTGTGTTAAAAAGTTTCATGTTCACTTTGTATTACTTCCTTTATGTGAAATATCCGGTGATCCTGCCAGTCCCCCTACTTTCCTATTTCAAACTGACCACACTAGGCATTAGAGTACATCCATCGCAGTGTGGCCAGTTTTCTTGCTGTGCTGGAATCACAGCCTGCCTGTTCTTCAGTGGTAAGACTTGTGCTGACATCCCCCCCTCTTTCCTGCAGAGCCATTCACTGGCAAGATCAGTGTACTGCTGTTCCTCCACCCCAAGCTCCCTAAGCCCCTTATGCAGCTGTGAACAGAGATTATGTGATTACTTATAAAAAAAAAGGAAAAAAAGTGTTTATGATTTTTTAAAATATTTAAACACAATGTTTTGCCCTTCATTTCTATTTTAAACTGAACAGATAAGTTTACAAAGATAAGGGTCCTCATATACTTTGAAGCCCAGCTGAACTTTTAGTTTACAATTACTAAATATATTCCAGGTGAACTAGTTCTCACATTTTGTATTTAGAAAGAAACCACAGCCTGAGCTAAAAAAACAAAAGCCTGTCCTCTGGCAGCATACTGCAGATAAATATTGGAGGGTTAGAGCGCGATCTGCTGATTGCAGAGATGTAGTCCCAGGGGCGAACTGACAACTCATGGGGCCCCCAGGCAACAGGGGATCATGGGGCCCCTGTGTCCTTGCCCAAACTCAAAAAAGCCTATGAAAAAGGTACCAGGGGCATCTCATGGGGCCCCCTACTGACCCCGTGCCCTCGGGCAGTGCCGGAGTTTCCAAATGGTCAGTCCGCCCCTGTGTAGTCCTGATTCAGCAGATCAGATCTTGCACTTTTGCAGGCAAGGGTCTCAAAGCAAAGGTGATGCAGCATGCTGGCAGAGGATAGACTTTTCTACTCAGACTATGGCTGCTTTCTCTAGAATACCTGTAATGTATTTATGTGGCTTAAAGCTGAAGCTTAGGTATGACAATTTGGAAGCTCGCAGTAATCGCTGGCGTAGTGATGCCTACTACAGTGATTTCCAGCTTCCACATCGATCGGCCAGGCATGGCACATACACACTTATTGTACATGGGTCTGGCTTGGGCCAGGGATATGCTTTCTTCTTTCTGGGTTGTCACCCAGACTGGACTTCTGGCTGCCTTTGTTCATGTCCAGATTAGCAGTATAGAGAAGGAAGATAACATTTTAGTTAAGCTTCCAGTTCAGCTCACAGGAAGTGACAAGGACACTGTATTTCTGTCCAGCTCAACAGGTTTTATTCTGTACTTGTTCAAAAGTGCTTAGCCTAAAAAAATAAAACTAATGCAGACACCCCACCAAGGCACTGGTAAACTGCAATATATTATATTTTTGTTCTTGGGTTTAAGACTGAGGATGAAGCATTCTTAAACCTTTGAAGGTGCAGATATCTTCCATCTTGTCTTACTCCAGGAAGATTGCAATTGCACTTAAAGTGTTAGTAAACCCAGGACCCTGCATTCACTATATCCGGTCTCCCCGGACCCTGCATTCACTATATCTGGTCTCCCTGGACCCTGCATTCACTATATCTGGTCTCCCAGGACCCTGCATTCACTGTATCCGGTCTCCCCGGACCCTGCATTCACTATATCTGGTCTCCCCGGACCCTGCATTCACTGTATCCGATCTCCCCGGACCCTGCATTCACTATATCCGGTCTCCCAGGACCCTGAATTCACTGTATCTGATCTCCACGGACCCTGCATTCACTATATCCGGTCTCCCCGGACCCTGCATTCACTATATCTGGTCTCCCCGGACCCTGCATTCACTATATCTGGTCTCCCAGGACCCTGCATTCACTATATTTGGTCTCCCCGGACCCTGCATTCACTATATCTGATCTCCCAGGACCCTGCATTCACTATATCTGGTCTCCCCGGACCCTGCATTCACTATATCTGGTCTCCCCGGACCCTGCATTCACTATATCTGGTCTCCCAGGACCCTGCATTCACTGTATCCGGTCTCCCCGGACCCTGCATTCACTATATCTGGTCTCCCCGGACCCTGCATTCACTGTATCCGATCTCCCCGGACCCTGCATTCACTATATCCGGTCTCCCAGGACCCTGAATTCACTGTATCTGATCTCCCCGGACCCTGCATTCACTATATCTGGTCTCCCCGGACCCTGCATTCACTATATCTGGTCTCCCCGGACCCTGCATTCACTATATCTGGTCTCCCAGGACCCTGCATTCACTATATCTGGTCTCCCCGGACCCTGCATTCACTATATCTGGTCTCCCAGGACCCTGCATTTACTATATTTGGTCTCCCCGGACCCTGCATTCACTATATCTGGTCTCCCCGGACCCTGCATTCACTGTATCTGGTCTCCCCGGACCCTGCATTCACTATATCTGGTCTCCCTGGACCCTGCATTCACTGTATCCGGTCTCCCAGGACCCTGCATTCATTGTATCCGGTCTCCCCGGACCCTGCATTCACTATATCCGGTCTCCCCGGACCCTGCATTCACTGTATCCGATCTCCCCGGACCCTGCATTCACTGTATCTGATCTCCCCGGACCCTGCATTCACTATATCTGATCTCCCCGGACCCTGCATTCACTATATCTGGTCTCCCCGGACCCTGCATTCACTATATCTGGTCTCCCCGGACCCTGCATTCACTATATCTGGTCTCCCCGGACCCTGCATTCACTATATCTGGTCTCCCAGGACCCTGCATTCACTATATCTGGTCTCCCCGGACCCTGCATTCACTATATCTGGTCTCCCAGGACCCTGCATTCACTATATCTGGTCTCCCCGGACCCTGCATTCACTATATCTGGTCTCCCCGGACCCTGCATTCACTATATCTGGTCTCCCCGAACCCTGCATTCACTATATCTGGTCTCCCAGGACCCTGCATTCACTATATCTGGTCTCCCCGGACCCTGCATTCACTGTATCCGGTCTCCCCGGACCCTGCATTCACTATATCTGGTCTCCCCGGACCCTGCATTCACTATATCCGGTCTCCCAGGACCCTGCATTCACTGTATCCGGTCTCCCCGTACCCTGCATTCACTATATCTGGTCTCCCCGGTCCCTGCATTCACTATATCTGGTCTCCCTGGACCCTGCATTCACTATATCCGGTCTCCCAGGACCCTGCATTCACTGTATCCGGTCTCCCCGGACCCTGCATTCACTATATCTGGTCTCCCCGGACCCGCTCAAAGTGTCCCACTCTAATCATCTAATTAAGCCATAACACCTGCAAAGGGTTCCTGAGCCTTTAAATGGTTCACCTTTTAAGTTGCATTACTGAAATAAATGAATTTTTGCACAATATTATAATTTTTCAAGTTTCACCTGTAGATGTGGAACCCTGCATTCACTATATCTGGTCTCCCAGGACCCTGCATTCACTATATCTGGTCTCCCTGGACCCTGCATTCACTATATCCGGTCTCCCCGGACCCTGCATTCACTATATCTGGTCTCCCTGGACCCTGAATTCACTATATCCGGTCTCCCAGGACCCTGCATTCACTGTATCCGGTCTCCCCGGACCCTGCATTCACTATATCCGGTCTCCCCGGACCCTGCATTCACTGTATCTGATCTCCCCGGACCCTGCATTCACTATATCCGGTCTCCCAGGACCCTGCATTCACTGTATCCGGTCTCCCCGGACCCTGCATTCACTATATCCGGTCTCCCCGGACCCTGCATTCACTATATCTGGTCTCCCTTGACCCTGAATTCACTATATCCGGTCTCCCAGGACCCTGCATTCACTGTATCCGGTCTCCCCGGACCCTGCATTCACTATATCCGGTCTCCCCGGACCCTGCATTCACTGTATCTGATCTCCCCGGACCCTGCATTCACTATATCCGGTCTCCCAGGACCCTGCATTCACTGTATCCGGTCTCCCCGGACCCTGCATTCACTATATCCGGTCTCCCCGGACCCTGCATTCACTGTATCTGATCTCCCCGGACCCTGCATTCACTATATCCGGTCTCCCCGGACCCTGCATTCACTATATCTGGTCTCCCCGGACCCTGCATCACTATATCTGGTCTCCCCGGACCCTGCATTCACTATATCTGGTCTCCCGGGACCCTGCATTCACTATATCTGGTCTCCCTGGACCCTGCATTTACTATATCTGGTCTCCCACAGTACACAGACCATGAAAGTGCAATTATTTTAGTAAATATAAACTGCTAAATACCTTTTCTCATCAGCAGTTAGAGCAGTCTTGTGACTTCTATCAGTGTCCAACAGAGCACTGGTTAAAGCTTGTAGGAGAAGTTTTCATTTTGCTCTAGGAAGATGCAGAACCCCTGACCTCTGTCTGGAGAGCGCTGATTGGCCCTGTGGTGATCACATGCACTCTCCAAAGACAACCACTCTAGCAATACACACTAAACTGAGCATGTGCAGAATGGTTACGGTTCAGCCTGTCTTATCAGGAGATAAGACGTGGATGAGAAGCAGAGAAGTCAGGATCAAACGGCCTTTTTACACAATGCAGAGGATTAACCCCTTAGGTTCCCCAGTGAGTATAACCAGCATGCGTTACTGCATATACAGACTGATTTTACTGTTGTGGGTTTAGTAACACTTTAAAGAAAAAGATAAAGTATCTCAATATACAATACAACTACAGGAAATCCACATCTAATATTCTACCTACCATACATTTGATACATCTATTTTAGTCTATCTTTTCATGTGACAACACTGAAGAAATGACACTTTGCTACAATGTAAAGTAGTGAGTGTACAGCTTGTATAACAGAGTACATTTGCTGTCCTCTCAAAATAAAACTCTAGCAATACACACCTAACTGAGCATGCGCAGAGTGACTCCACACAATATGTCTTATTAGGAGATAGGAGGGGTACAGTGGAAGACGGGGAGGATCAGAGAAGACAGGATCAAACATCCTTTTTACACAATGCAGAGTATTAACCCCTTAGGCTCCCCAGTGAGTTTAACAAGCATGTTTTACTGCATATACAGACTGATTTTACTATTGAGGGTTTAGTAACACTTTTAGGCTTCATGTACACGAGCAACGAGTTTAGGAGCTTTTGGCATTTTTTTGGTAAAGCTCCTAAACTCAACTCCATAAAAGCCTATGTGTCCTTGAACAGATAGAGTCTAAAAAAAGTGAAATATCATTTTTGAAGAACTGACTCTTCTCGCAATACATATGTTAACTTGGTAAATAATGTCTTAACAGTAGTTGCCTGTCAAAGAAAAATGTATAGGAACACTATAGACTAGCATGTATTATAGACATTTCCATTCATTATGATATCGTCAATGACCCTTCCACTTAGAACTTGACAAATGTTCCCTTGGTAGGAGTCCTGCTCAATTATTCATGCATCAGCAGAGATGTGATTTCCGCTATTGGTTGTGTAAGAAGTATGAATATAAAAGTTAATACTCTCATAAATATGTTACAACACATCAAGAGGAGCGGGCAATAAAGTAGACTCTGAGTAATGTAACAAGATTGCACAGCGTAACATTTTACCACCAATATGCAGAATAAACAGCATTGTTCTTTTAGCGGGAGTGCCCTGGTGCCTTGTACCTGTATATTGGAGTACAGACAACGCTCAGGATATGTGCCAGGCTAAACGGCAAGTATTTCTCTCAGCATTTTAGTTATCATTACTACAGGTGAAACTCGAAAAATTAGAATATCGTACAAACGTTCATTTATTTCGGTAATGCAACTTAAAAGGTGAAACTAATATATGAGATAGACTCATTACATGCAAAGCAAGATAGTTCAAGCTGTGATTTGTCATAATTGTGATGATTATGGCTTACAGCTCATGAAAACCCCAAATCCACAATCTCAGAAAATTGGAATATTGTGAAAATGTGCAATATTCTAGGCTCAAAGTGTCCCACTCTAATCAGTTAATTAAGCCATAACACCTGCAAAGGGTTCCTGAGCCTTTAAATGGTTCACCTTTTAAGTTGCATTACTGAAATAAATGAATTTTTGCACAATATTCTAATTTTTCAAGTTTCACCTGTAGATGTGGATTTTTGGAAAAGCCACCATAGCCTCCAGCCTAAGGTGACAAATTGCTGGGTAGGGAACCCTATCTCATATGGCTTCATTATCATAGTGCATGCTTTGCTGCGCACACATCCAGGCATACAATTTTTTATTCTTTTTTTAAAAAATATTGATTTATTGATCAATGTACACAATTTTCCCAACAGTCTATGAAATTTCAATTCAATTAAGAACTGTACTTGAGCCACCTCCATCTATCATCCCCTGCAGCTATCACCTTTTGTACCATCTCCCCCTATCTTTAGATTGTAAGCTCCATGAGCAGGGCCCTCATATTCCTTCTATACTAAAATGTATTGTAATTGTACTGTTCCCCTTTATACTGTAAAGCGTTGCACTAACTGTTGGTGCTATATAAAACCTGTATAATAATATTAATAATTCCATGAACAGAGGCGTCCCTAAAGTTGGTGTCACCCGGTGTGATAGCACTTGGTGGCACCCCCTCCGACGATCCCCGCAGAATGGACCGGATCTGCAGATTGAGCATAATGAATCCGATCCATTATGCTCCCCAATCCACAGATCTGATCCATCCTGCAGGGATCGTCAGCATTCAACCTATATGGGGTGACACCAGATCTGCTCCACGAAAAGGTAAGTTGTAAAGAAAGCCGACGATCCCCGCAGAATGGACCGGATCTGCAGATTGAGCATAATGAATCCGATCCATTATGCTCCCCAATCCGCAGATCTGATCCATCCTTCAGGGATCGTCAGCATTCAACCTATACGAGGTGACACCAGATCTGCTCCACGAAAAGGTAAGTTGTAAAGAAAGCCAACGATCCCCGCAGGAGTTGCTTTACAACTTACCTTTTCGCAGAGCGGGTCCGGTGTCACCCTGTGCGGTAGGTGTCACCCGGTGCCACCCTCCACACCTGCCTAGGGACCCCACTGTCCATGAAACCCATAATATCCTTTCACCTTGTGCCTCGTTGATGAGCTATGAAAATTTTTCCTACATTTTAAGGTGAAAAACTTTCTGCCTTGACCAGGGGACTAAAGATGGCTTGTAAGTCCCAATAAACCAATATCTACCCCCCCCCCCATCCTTAACCTAAGTAACCACACTGACAACAAATGGAGTTAATGGCCCAAAACCAGCCTTTTATGACAACCATCAATAATAAAAATTTTTAAATAATAGAAAAACACAGTATAAACATACGTTCTTTCAAGGTCCCAATAGGCAAAAAAAAAAACAAATATCAGCCTCCTGCTTAACTAGGCCTCCAGCCGCAACATCACCAACTCGGAGACACCACCGCAGATACCCCCACCAGAACAACTGGAAGCCGTACCTCAGACGGGTTCCTACAAAGTGCCTTTCTTGTGCCCACATTAACCAACGAGGACCTTCCACCCCACCGAATGTCCCCAGCGCCAATATGACACAACCACCACCAAGACAAACCATCAAACAACGGGCGGGCGGGAGGGAAGTTTTCTTTGTGAAAACTCTCTTCAGACTGAAAACCCCCCTACCACACCCTGTAAAACCACCCCTCATAGCTCCCCCCACTCCTTCCTTAACTATTTTTAACTCCCCCTTAAGCTAATGGGACTCTGCCTATTCCAACCCCCTTTAACCCCTGTCATGTCGGCTCTTCGTTCAGGTCTTCTTTCTTCTTACTCCGGGCCTTCCTTTACAACCACTTTAATTGCATTTACATATTCTTCTGTTAAAGCCCAAGTATAGTGAAATTAGGGTTAGGAATTAGGGTGGGAGTAGATTAGGCCTAGTTAGGGTATTACTGGAATTCCACGTAAAATTGTACCCTATCACCTAGATTAAATGTGACTTCACTGTGGTCATTATTGTTGCACTCTCTTTTATATCACTTTCTGTCCCTGCTAACTGGGTAAGAAACCCCAAATTGGAGGACCTTCTTTCCAGAAAGTGGACTGTTATTTTTTGACATGTGTCACCCTTAAATGTGCTTCTTTCTGAAAAGGCCAGTTATAGATTGGGGTGGTTGCCATTTGTTTCTTGTGTTGGTGAATTGGTAAGGGGATGCACAGGATACCTTCACTGCCATTGTGATACTGCTGGGTGTCTAGTGCATTCCTATACCTTTAAGGACCAGTGGGTTCCTTCCAGGCATACCTGCCCTTAATCTATCCATTAATATATATGTGCTCCAACTTTGGAGACTCTCAAAAATTATAGAGTTACGACTACAGTACATTGGGGTGCTGTGAAGAAGCCCTGCAGCTTGCATATATATTTGCAAATGTGTGCAAACTAAACCCTTGGTTTAACGTGAACTGTTAGACAAGATAATTGGGTTTATTGCAGACCTGCTGGTAAGTGAGCTTTATTGTTTTTTGACATACTTTGACATACATAGCCCTTCCATGTGCTCCTTACTGCAAAAGCCAGTTATAAATTGAGGTGGTCATTTGTTTCTGAGAGAGAACTGAGCCACGTGTTGACTCCATTTAGTGATAAGTTAACTCTTCCCCCCGCCCTATAGCAGAAATACTACTACAGGGTGGCAGGGGTGCGCAAAATAACATATATATGTGACTTTGTATTTCCGGGCAGGGGGCGCACGTGCCCTACCTGCGCCGCCATTCGCGGCCATGGCTGTCAATCATTGGGTCCTGGCTGGTGATTACCCACCAGCGCCCGGTGATTACCCACCAGCGCCCGGTGATTATCGAGGATCTCCAATGGGGAGGAGGGTTGCTTTGTTTAACAACAGTCCTCCTCCCTGTCGGCTCGGGTACACAGCACAGCCATCCAGAGAAGTGTGCTTACAGTGAAGCACCAACACCCCACCTCCTAGTAAAACACTCCCTGCACATAGTTAACATAGTTAACCCTTTGATCGTCCAGTGTCAGAATGCCCGCTGCAGTCCTGCAGTCCCGCTATAAGTCGCTGATCGCTGCCATTACTAGTTAAAAAAAAAAAATTCCAGTATATATACCTCCATTTGTAAATGCTATAACGTTCACATAAACCAATTAACTTCTTGCCGACCGCGCATAGCCGAATGACGGCTTCACCGCGGCCGGCCAGTTCTGAGTGGACGTCATATGACGTCCTCCCAGAACGCGCTCTCCTGCGCGCCCCAGGGGGCGCGCACCCGGCGATCTCCGGACACAGCTGATCACATGATGTGGTGAAAGGCCGATCCCACCGGCCTTTTACCACGTGATCAGCGGTGTCCAATGACACGCTGATCACAGGGAAATGCAAGTGCCGGTTCTCGGCTGCACTTTCCTCACGCTGTCAGATCGTGAGGAAAGTACTGCCGAGAACCGGCAGCTGTCAGAGCGGGGATCGGCACCGATCATCAGGGCACTGATGATCAGTGCCCTGATGATCGGTGCCCAGCAGTGACACCCGCAAGTTCCGCCCAGCAGTGCGCCCACTAGCCCCGCCCACCCGTTCCCAGCAGTGCCCCCACCTGTGCCCAGCAGTGCCCCCACCTGTGCCCAGCAGTGCCCCCACCTGTGCCACTCTGCAGTGCCACCTACCTGTGCTCAGAAGTGCCACCTACATGTGCCCAGCAGTGCCACCCACCTGTGCCCACCCACCAGTGCCACCCACCTGTGCCCACCAGTGCCACCCACCTGTGCCCACCCACCAGTGCTGCCCACCAGTGCCACCCACCAGTGCAGCCCAGCAGTGCTGCCAGTCAGTGCCACCAGTCAGTGCCCAGGGGTTGTGCCAGTCAGTGCCGCCAGTCAGTGCCCAGAAGTGATGCCAGTCAGTGCCGTCTATCAGTACCCATCATCAGTGTCACCTATCAGTGCCGCCTATCAGTGCTGCATATCAGTGCCGCCTATCCGTGACCCCTAATTAGTGCTGTCTATCAGTGCCGCCTATCCGTGCCACCTCATTAGTACTGCCTATCAGTGCCCTTTAGTGCTGCCTATCAGTGCCCATCAGTGCCGCCTATCAGTGCCCATCAGTGCCGCCTCATCAACGCAAATCAGTGAAGGAGAAAAAATACCTGTTTGAAAAATTTTATAAAAGAAACAAATAAACTTTTTTTTTTTTCAAATTTTTTGCACTTTTTTTAATTTATAGCGCAAAAAGTAAAGCGCCCAGTGGCGATTAAATACCACCAAAAGAAAGCTCTATTTGTGAGAAAAAAATGATCAAAATTTCATATGGGTACAATGTTGCATGACCGCGCAATTGTCAATCAAAGTGCGGCAGCGCTGAAAGCTGAAAATTGGCCTGGTAAGGAAGGGGGTATAAGTGCCTGGTAGGCAAGTGGTTAATTTACACGTATTGGGATTTTTTTTAGCAAAGACATGGAGCAGAATACATTTTGGCCTAAATTTATGATGGAATTTGATTTTTTTAATTTTTTTACTGGACATAAAATAACAAAAAGTCAAAAATGTTTTTTTCTCAAAATTGTCAGTCTTTTTTTTTTATATAGCACAAAACATAAAAAAATGCACAGGCAATCAAATACCACCGAAATAAATCTCAATTCATGAGAAAAAAAGGATGTGAATTTAATTTGGGTGCAGCATTGCATGACCTGGTCAGGAAGGGGGTAAATCCTCAAAAGGGCATGTGGTTAATTATAAATTAAAGCAACTGTATAGCGGCTGTATAGCGGCTTTGTAAAAATATGTTTTTTTCTTTATTGTGGTCAGGTTAACATTTTGTATGCTCCTTTTTTAATGATGACATCATCAAAATTCCTTAATTTTGATGATGACATCATGCTTTGGTTGTTTGGAGGTGACCATCATAAAAAATGTCCCTTTATCTCTTAAGGTGTCAAAATTTGCAAAACATGTTGAGAAAGTTGTTTCCTTCCCATCTCTGCTTTAAGTTGCAATCGACTTTAAAGTGTTACTAAACCCACAACAGTAAAATCAGTCTGTATATGCAGTAAAGCATGCTTGTTATACTCACTGTGGAACTTAAGGGGTTAATCCTCTGCATTGTGTAAAAAGGCTGTGTGATCCTGTCTTCTCTGCCCCTCCTCTTGTTCAAATGATCACGCTGATAAGACAACAGAACCTGTAGCCCTTCTGCACATGCTCAATTTAGTGTGTATTGCTAGAGAGGTTTTTTTTTTCCTTGGGAGAGTGCATGTGATCATCACAGGGTCAATCAGCACTGTCCAGACAGAGGGTCAGGGGTTTTGCATCCTCCTACAGCAGAAAGAAAACTCATTCTATAACCAGTGCTCTTTTGGACACTGATAGAAGTCACAAGACTGCTCTAACTGCTGATGAGAAAAGGTATTTAGCAGTTTATATTTACTAAAATAATTGCATTTCCATGTTGTGTGTCCTGTGGGAGAACAGATATAGTGAATGCAGGGTCTGGGGAGACCAGATATAGTGAATGCAGGGTCCGGGGAGACCAGATATAGTGAATGCAGGGTCTGGGGAGACCAGATATAGTGAATGCAGGGTCTGGGGAGACCAGATATAGTGAATGCAGGGTCCGGGGAGATCAGGTATAGTGAATGCAGGGTCCGGGGAGACCAGATATAGTGAATGCAGGGTCCGGGGAGATCAGGTATAGTGAATGCAGGGTCCGGGGAGACCAGATATAGTGAATGCAGTGTCCGGGGAGATCAGGTATAGTGAATGCAGGGTCCGGGGAGACCAGATATAGTGAATTCAGGGTCCGGGGAGACCAGATATAGTGAATGCAGGGTCCGGGGAGACCAGATATAGTGAATGCAGGGTCCTGAGAGACCAGATACAGTGAATGCAGGGTCCTGGGAGACCAGATATAGTGAATGCAGGGTCCGGGGAGACCGGATACAGTGAATGCAGGGTCCGGGGAGACCGGATATAGTGAATGCAGGGTCCGGGGAGACCGGATACAGTGAATGCAGGGTCCGGGGAGACCGGATATAGTGAATGCAGGGTCCGGGGAGACCGGATACAGTGAATGCAGGGTCCGGGGAGACCGGATATAGTGAATGCAGGGTCCGGGGAGACCGGATATAGTGAATGCAGGGTCCGGGGAGACCGGATATAGTGAATGCAGGGTCCGGGGAGACCGGATATAGTGAATGCAGGGTCCGGGGAGACCGGATATAGTGAATGCAGGGTCCGGGGAGACCAGATATAGTGAATGCAGGGTCCGGGAAGACCGGATATAGTGACTGCAGGGTCCGGGGAGACCGGATATAGTGAATGCAGGGTCCGGGGAGACCAGATATAGTGAATGCAGGGTCCGGGGAGACCGGATATAGTGAATGCAGGGTCCGGGGAGACCAGATATAGTGAATGCAGGGTCCGGGGAGACCGGATATAGTGAATGCAGGGTCCGGGGAGACCGGATATAGTGAATGCAGGGTCCGGGGAGACCGGATATAGTGAATGCAGGGTCCGGGGAGACCAGATATAGTCAATGCAGGGTCCGGGGAGACCGGATATAGTGAATGCAGGGTCCGGGGAGACCGGATATAGTGAATGCAGGGTCCGGGGAGACCGGATATAGTGAATGCAGGGTCCGGGGAGACCGGATATAGTGAATGCAGGGTCCGGGGAGACCGGATATAGTGAATGCAGGGTCCGGGGAGACCGGATATAGTGAATGCAGGGTCCGGGGAGACCAGATATAGTGAATGCAGGGTCCGGGGAGACCGGATATAGTGAATGCAGGGTCCGGGAGACCAGATATAGTGAATGCAGGGTCCGGGGAGACCAGATATAGTGAATGCAGGGTCCTGGGTTTAGTAACACTTTAAGTATTTGCAACAAGTATTGTACAGTAGATTGTGCTGGTGTGGATCAGGGATCTCTTCGAAGGAAAACACATTTCTAAGCACTTCTAAGCCCATTCCTTATGGTTTTTGATGAAAGTACAACAAAGGGCAAACCTTTTTTAAAAATTTTGGATAGAGGGGAGATGGGTTAGAACACCTTTCAGTTATTATTGCTGTCTGTACTCCTATTAGGGAGGTTCATACTCTCTATTTGTCCTATTTACTATTATCACCACAAGTGAAAGTAAAGAAAACCCCGAATTTTGGGTTGTCTCTAGAAAAGTAATAGACTAAGTAAATGACTAATTAAGATTGGAAATTCTCCTTAAAGTATAACTAACTAATTTCACTTGCTTCCACTGTCTTATGTGCTAGGTAGGATGTTTGTCAAACTATAGTCACATGATCAGTCCCAGTAATGTAATAAGAGAAAAAGTATTGGGAAGAGCAGTGAACCAATTACACGGGTAGGATATTTCTACGGGAGTTCATACAGAGTAAAGAATGCCTTTAGTTTTAGAAACTTATCTAACCCTACACAATTTAAAATATTGCAGCTTATCAGTTCTTAAATGTGGTGACTGCATTAGATTTCATTTTTCAGACCGTTCCTTTATTTTCACTTAATGTTACTGTGTTAATGTTTCTGTTTTAGGGGGATAACCTTCATAATTTATGTATGGAGAAACAGTGTTGTAACTCTAGAACATGTGTTTCAGGACTACACAACACCTTCCCATTCCTCTTTTCTATATCTTAGAGGTGAGGGGAATCTGTATTCCTCAAAGATAGCTGGAAACAATGTAACTGATAGGAGTGCGGTACAGGCAGAGATCACAGATATGTTATCAGCTAACAAGGGTACTTGTATCATCACCAGGTAATTTTTGCACTTGTCAAACAGATCAAACAGATAGATATATAACAAAACATTTTCAATTGTAAATTTAACAAGACAGAAAGGGACCAAATAAGTTCAAATAAGTCTCATATAGAAAATGAAGAGCTTACTAATGTTACAAAAATTATTGTACGACAGAATAAAAATTAGAAAATTATGTAATGTATTGTATTGTGTTTGTATCAGGGGCGGACTGACAACTCATGGGGCCCCCGGGCAATAGGGGATCATGGGGCCCCTGTGTCCTTGCCCAAACTCAAAAAAGCCTATGAAAAAGGTACCAGGGGCATCTCATGGGGCCCCCTACTGACCCCGGGCCCTCGGGCAGTGCCCGAGTTTCCAAATGGTCAGTCTGCCCCTGGTTTGTATTGTACTTTTAGATAAAACCCGTACTGGCTGAACAAAAATTGTATGATCTGGAAAAAATGTTTTGTACTTGTCCCTGTTGGACAAAAGCTGTGTACTAGCCATCAGATTATCGTACGTTTGCTTTGAACGCTGTATTTTTTGTACGATTTTCTAATTGTGTGTACTAGGCTTTAGAGTTAACATATCTTTAAAAGCAAATCACAGCTGACTGCAGGCTGAAACTGAAACTGTATTTCTAAAAATATAAATTATAAAATGGATAAAACAAAAGTAAAGTTCACTTTAAAGCTGAACTCCTGCTTTTCCTTCAGTCTTGAAAAGTTTAGAGGTTCTCCTCCTGTATTAAAATTGTTTACTCTGATTCCACTGCACACTGTGAGCTTCTCAAAATGTGAGTTAGAAACTGCAGCAAGTCAGATAGAGCCTCATCTCCTGACTGGAGGACAGCCCTTTCTTTCCCAGCCTTACTGTCCTTGACCCAACCCTTTCATTTATTGGATTTCAGTTTTTCAATCATGGAGGCTCAGTATCATGCATGGGCATTAACCACAGCTTCCAGTTTCCAAGAAGCTATGTACAGCCTCCTTCAAGCCCCTTCCCACCAGTCATGATCTCTCTACTGTGAAAACTAAAAGTTCAGCTTTGCAGGGGTAGCGAGCTGAGGCTCCAAATCTGCCTCGTTGACTCGACCCACCCTTGGGATCTTAGTATTTTTTCAGCCCTAAGCTTGCTCAGGAATCATTAATGACACTTTGCTCATGAGGCCTCAATTTTCCAGTGGCACCAGGTTTTGTCAGTGGGGGATCCCATCCCAACACCTGAGGTCCATAGATATGGTGACCCAAATGGCAGACACATGCTTCCCAGCCACCACCACCGATGATCCCTTCCATAACTAAACCACCACTTGCTCCTGATCTTAACTGGTTACTAGCTTTATATTTCCCTTAGGTATTGTCTGGGCCCTTGCAACGCACAGAGACCTTACAACCAGTCCAGTATATTTGACAGCAGCAGCACTCACAATACCAGGTTATTTCATATGCTGATCATCAGGAACATGTCAGTGAGACATTTCTTGATTTTATGTTTCTTTTGCTGAGCAAATAACAGTTATGGGGTAAACAACAGCTTAGGGCTAACATTTCATAATTTACAGTCCAAACACATGGAAAGAAAAAGTCCAAAATATGACAGAGTTATCGAAAATGTGGCTGACAAATTTTCACAACAGTTCCTATAAGTCAGGTATCCCAGGAGGGAAGCTGCAACACTCACTGTGGTATTAGAAGAAGACTGCTTTTTTTTTATAAATTATCTCCTTTTTTCCCCTGTTGACCTGAAGCTTACTTGTATACCACTAAAGGGGAACTCAAATTAGTATCACACTAGTTTGTTACTCTGCGTCTCCTGTACTGGTTGGAATATTCATTTTAGGTCCTCCCTGATTAATAAAAGAATGTGGTTGGCCCTTTCCCCCATGTACAGGATTTTAAACAACCAGTAAGGAGAGAAATGCTAACATAGAGTATGTGTCACGCAGGGGCAGACTGACCATTTGGAAACTCGGGCACTGCCCGAGGGCCCGGGGTCAGTAGGGGGCCCCATGAGATGCCCCTGGTACCTTTTTCATAGGCTTTTTTAAGTTTGTGCAAAGACACGGGCCCCATGATCCCCTATTGCCCCAGGGCCCCATGAGTTGTCAGTCCGCCCCTGGTGTCACGTACCTGGTTGGGAAGCCTGATGTGGAGAGAGGGCGTCCTCTTACAACTCCCGCTCAGAGCCCCTGGAAGTGGGAACAGGGGCGCAGAGCCAGGAGGGGCAGGAGTGCTGTGTAGATCTTGAAGCTGTCGGCAGGTAGCTGGGGACCCAGGAGATCCGGACACAAGCCAGGTGTGGGTGCAGGAACGTAGGTGCAGCAGCGAGCAGGTAAGGCAGCAGTCAGGATGCGGGTCTTGGGACCGAGCACCGGTGCGTGGATGCAGTGGCCGACAGGTATGGCGGTGATCCAGATGCAGGGCAGATGCAGAGCCATGGGTGCAGCGGTAGGTGAATATGGTAGCCGACAAGATGCAGGTCAGGCGCAGGTGCGGGTAGAATATAATAGCAGAGTCAGGCAAGCCGAGTCAGTATCAAGCAGGTAGATAAGTACAAAAGGAGCAGGCAGAAGAATGGTCAGGGACAGCCGGGGTCAGTGCAGGCGGAGTTCTTTCGTAGTCAGGTAGTGCAGAATACAGGTATCAGGAATGTATGCAGGAACGTAGTAGACCAGAAGGCAGTGATCTTTACTACTTAGCAGGTTTAAATAGCCCGCCAGACGTGACGTGTGCGCTTACTGAGCATGCGCGAGTTTTCCCGCACTACTGCGCATGCACGGCCGCACGCTCCCGCACCTGTGCACTCACACTGCCGCGACTCGAGGGGATCCGTCGCCGTCGCACCGCTGCACGGCAACGGGATCCCTGACAGTATTCTCCTGCGTAACTATTGTGCCACCTGCATGGCAATTTTGGCCCTTTGGTCTTGTTGGAAGGCAGCATGGCATAAGGAACAGTTTAATTTTAAAGCGTATTTAAAGCCAAAGGTTTAGTTGTAGATAGAGTAGGGAAGGGTTTAGACCCATAAGATTTTCATTGCTGTCTGTGCCTCCACTGGGGAGACTTACCCTTTCTGAATATCCTGTGACCAATACTCCACGGCAAAAAGGGATGAGAAACCCAAAATTTTACAGATGTCATTGGTACAGGAGATAAAGGGAAATATATGGGGACAAATGTTCCACTGTCCAGGACGGAATGTCAACTCACTTCCTGTTGTGTCTTCGAGACAGGAGTAGGGGGAAATCTCTACAATGTAACACGGACAGCAAAAAAAAATTGACAAGTTTAAACTATTTCTTTTGCTATGTAAAACTAAAAAAATAATGGTTTTGGCTATAGATACGCTTTACCAATGATGCAAAATCTGAATAATTACTGGCACGAGGAAGACATTATTTTTTTTATATGCATGCAAAATGCGGGTACAAATGCCTCAACCTTTTATTTATTTACTGCATTCTGTAAACAAGTTAAAAAAAAAAAATCAAAAGTTGGATTCATCGCCTTCCCTAATTACAAATCACCCACGGTGAAATTATTGAAAAACAGATGAGTGTTTCTTTCAAGAAATAGCCTTAAAACAAGCAGCAGTTCCAAGTGCCACTGTGATGTATAGACACAACGGAGGGCAGATGAGCGATTAATTAGGTCTGGCCCTGCTCATTGCCAGGGGAACACTTCTGTAGAGGTGATTGAAAACTAGAGAGAGTGGCATTTGTCTTCATCGTTGGTTAAGGGCAAAAAAAAAGCAAAAAGATGCAATTGAGTTGACAAGGCTTCAAGGTATGTGGCTGAGTCATTTAGAGATGTCAAAACGATCAAACCATAATTAATTAGCTTAAGTCTTACATTCAATTCTTCAGCATTAATGAAGAGTTCTATAGCTTGAAACAAAATATCAACTGCATTTCATTTTGAGAAACAGAAAGAAAAAAAAAACATTTACGTTTTCTTCAAAAAAACTACACTTAAAGGGTAAGTGCACTTTAAGTTTGCTTTTTGCCCCTAGCTTCCACAGTGGTATAGGTAGCAAAAACTGTCACCATCTTTAGCTATGGTATTGTTCAGTACATGTGGTGGATTTTAAAGCTCTTAGGGAAAGCTGGAGGTAGGAAACACTGTTCTAGGCTCGTGAAGTTTGTCTTTTCATCATTTTCAACACACACTTATATTTATAAGACTGCTGCAATGAGTGGCTTTGGAAAACTATAATGGTTGCATATTCTTAACAGGCCATAACAGAGGATTAAAACAAGCCCTCACTAATCTTTGTAGCTGTAGGAACTGTGGAGAAATGAATTCTCAAATTTATAAGAGGTACTTAAATCTGAACTCCTTTCCCCATTTTTTTTTATCAGAAATATGGCAGCTTGCCATCCTTCTAATGTAGAAAAATAGGGACAAGCTTTAGATTTGCCACTACCCTTGGTTCACGGCAAATCTACAAGTTTCAAACTTTTGGCTGAGTTGTTTGCAGGTTAGCCACCAGAAATAAAGTACAACCTATAATGCAATGCATAGCTTTGTCCATGGTTAGGTCGCAAGAGCCAATAATTTAAAGGGCCTGCAAGCAAAAAAGGGACCATCAACTGGTTGTACGGGTGGCAGGGGCTTAATTCATAAAGTGCTCAAACATGTCCATCAAGTCATCTAATTCAAACTGTATTGTATTGCTAAAAACATATTTGTAACAATGGGTGTGCATAACCTCATCCTGGATAGTATTTGCCCCCAACCCAGGGGGTAGCTTTGAAGCTGTTAACAACTCAGAATCAAAGTAGCCCAAAGCTTGACATGTTATGAGACTTGCTCTTGTTCAGGGCTATTTTTTTTCTTGCACATTACACCAAAGTCATCTGATCACAAGTGGCCTGTGTGAAAAAAAGCTAAAACCACAAGGTATGTGTACGGAGTGACCCAGTCCAGTAGGCACACGGAAGGGAAAGCCCAGCAACCACAGAGATCACACAGAAGCACTTAACAGGGTATCAATAGGTCTATCCAGTGGCATGGCTGGCTGCAACCACCAAACTAGGGAAGTTACAGCCCCCATTCATTAAAAGGGTGGGATTTTATTAATAGCCATATTGTCAGTGTGTGCTGGTACTGTTAGGGAGTGTTGACAATTCTGTATAGGAACAGATACATTTTTTATTAACTGCATTTTTAATTTTGGCATTGGTACATGTCTAATAACGTGATTATTTGCCCTACAAATGATCAAAATGTGCAGAACTAATAGGCCAGAATTGGGCAAAAGAACAGAAGAAAAACAAGATTTCAAAAGGGGTTCACCACACAGTTCAAAAACTTTGATAAAAAATCCTGACCTGAACTCAGGCAGATTTACTTATCCTTAAACAAACAGCTAAAAAGTGCCAAAAGCTGTAGAAACCGACTAAAACCCAACTTCAGAGTCTGCTTTGTGATCCTTGAGGAGGAATTACTAAGCTGTGCATGCAGCTAGTGGGGTCAGGCATGGCTTGGTTTAACACTTTTGCTACTTATTGGGAATGTAAAAATAACTAAATGTCCATTGCATAAATGCCATTTAAAGTAGATGTAAATGCTTACAAACTCTGTCAAGTGTAGTGCATGCTGAGCATTTCATTGGTATCCAAGCAACGTTACAAAAAAGTCTCCTGAAACACATTTTTTGTCAGATCTTATGGCGGTGTCATGGCCACTGGGATACCATTCTCCTCTAGTTCAGCAGTAGCTTGTGCCTTGTACTTTAGGACACATCCACATTCCTCCCTCCTCCAGTCCTGGACCTTTATGTACAAAGGCTAGCATTATAGGGGCTACCTATAGGCTGACAATGTTTGTATCCCAAAGTGCCCACACCAGGGTAAACTGTAACAGTGCTGCTGGAACTTTAGCAGGGATCTTAAACCATTATCAGGCACTTCCTAGACATTACCTTAAACAATACAGCATATAAGTGAACCAAATTTCGAGATTTTGTTTCACAAAAAATGTATGTTGGCAAAAAAGCATTGAATTCAATAGAGAGGGTGGAACTAAGGGTTTTTTTTAAGTTTCTAATGATGCAATGGGCTTTAAATGGCATCTGAGGATCACAGCAGATCCACTAAATTATCTGGGAATTGTTCTTGTGCTCAAAAACAGGCCTCTTATTAGCCTTATTGTTTGAATTTTTTTCCAATGAAAATAAAAGATGTTAAGTAACAGTAAATATATAACATTCAAATACACGAAAGGAGAAAGAAATACATTGGGCACTAACAGGCATATTTATAAAGCAGTAAATGTGACTTTCATGAAATGTTCTCAGTTGGTGAATTATGAATTAATATTTATATATTAATTACTACAAGTATATATATATATATATATATATATATATATATATATATGTGCTTTAAAGCAAATCTCTAAGATAATTAAATGGATTTCTGTTCCACTATAGAATATAACTACAAGCCTATAGCATCCTGATGAATTTGTCCTGGAGTCTGTCCCATCGGTGAAACTATGCAACCAGAGAATCATCTATATCTGGAGGTATAAAACCACTCATATGGAAAGCATTTAAGATCAATAGACAAGGGGGCTCTCCGTCCTATCACACCAAAGTCAATAGAATATTAGCTTCTGTTCCCAAATCCCAGAGTGCTTAGCTAGCTGTACGGGCAATCTGAAGCCAAGTCAATGTCAAGTGCTAATACTAGGAAGAGATAATCTTATTTAAAAGAGGTGGGAATAGAATTTAAGCCTTCGACCTCCAGCCGCGTATGGGAAAATGTCAACTTTGTATACTTCAAAAAGAAGAAAAAAATAATTTTTGTAGGTTCCCGACGATACTTTTCATTTAGACCAGAAAGAATTTAGACCCTTTCGATTGCACAGATTTAAGGCTCTGGGTTTGTCTTTCAACCTCGTAAAATGTGGAGTCCATTAGTGTGTTTGCTTAAGCTTTGTGGACGAGTATTGCAGTTAAAATAGGGACATTTCACGGTGTGGGATATAAGTTTGTTCTTCGAGTGTCTCTAGACTGAAGGTCTCATCATTGTACTTACAAATGTGTTAACATTGGTGTGAAAAGGAATTTGCTGCCAGGAGTTGTAAAGACCTACTCTAAGTTAATGTTGGCGGCAGTGCCAAAATAAATGGAAATTTTCACAGTTATGTTCATAGGCAAACAATCAAAGACTTTGCATTTATAATGGGAGTATAGGCAAGCTCTTTAAATAAATACTGTAGACATAGATGATACACTGATCTGCAGTTAAAATAGAACTGTAAACTGTTTAAAAAAGCAGGACACTGTTTTAAATGAAAAGCTGGTGAAATTGCACAATATAACCAAAAAAGCTAGTTTCCTTAAAGCTCACTTTGCTGTACAATGCTGAGTCAAGGCCCCTTAACCATGGAAAAATTGCTAGCTCATACAATATGCAAAATATACCCTTAAAAGAAAAAATAACATTTTTTGCATACCCTACTCACAGCTTCTGCCCAGGCTGAATTAGTAAGGGTGATGCCACACTCTTTACGGTAAGATTCCGGGGTAAAAGAGAACAACCCGAATTCTGCAAGAAGATGTTTTTGCAAAAGTCTGAAAGATTTTAAAGTATTCATCCCCAGGAATCTTGACAGAAGGATGGTGATGTCATGTCCCGTGATATAGAAGATAGGGGTAAGGTAAATATAAATGTAATTTTTTTTATTTACAAGTAGTTTTAGGACATAGTATGAGTAATTGTTACAGGGAAGAAGGCTCAGGCATTACAAGCAAATCTGGCACTTTACTGCAAGAAGCTGGTACAGCTGTGCATGGTAGCCAATCAACTTCCAACTTCAACATGCTCAGTTGAGCTTTGGCAGTAAAACCTGGAAGTTGATTTTCACTCTCCAGTTTTAGTAAATAGGCCCCTGGGTGCAGGGCAGGTGCACAGATTTTTGTCCCACCACTCCCCTCTCCCCAACAATGGCAGTGTGTAATGAGGGGTTGGGATTATGCATTCTCTGCTTCCCTTCACTAGCTACAGACAGCTGTCAGGTGAAGCAAATTAAACCTTCCATGCTGTGTCCTCTCTCCTACCAGAAATGAATGGAAGCCAGGTATTTTACCCAAGTCAGTCTCTGAGCCATTTTTAGATTTGTTTTTTAATTTTTTGTGTTTTAATAACCATTTTAGGCCTAAAGATTACTTAAAACCCCAAACCCCTAAGCCTAGGCTGCCTTATGCTGGTGCTGGCCCTGTCTGGGTCTTTCCCAGGTTGCAGTGCTATTGCTTGCTCAGACTTTACCACTGCCACTTAGGGAAAGGATGGTGTCATCAACCTTCAACACCATCCACCTGGAATTTACAAGCAATTTGGATTCCTATGAAGGAATGGAGTGGCAGGGAAGCATGGCAAGGGTGATAAATTGGTTGAAAAGGGGCTTTCCAAAAGACTGCATTACTTTGCCCAAAATGGGCACAATGTCAGGGCAATGTGACATGACAAATATTTAACTAATGCAGCACCAGCAGCACATAGCAGCCACCTCTAGTTGCCGAATCCTTCCATATTGAAAAAATCCTGGGTGTCTGAATGCTCTTTAATATACTTATTACACATGTTACAATTGTTCAGAAGTCACGTCCCTCCTCATTTCCCCATTATTTAATATAGCCCTTACTACTGGCCCACTACTGTGATGAGCAACCTCACTGGCCAATAGTGAGGCTGAGAAGATGAAATGGGGCAGGACCAGCCTAATGAACCATCAAACCATAAAATAAGTATAGTTCAGGTTACTAGAGAACTCTGGGGTACTCAAAAGTGGAAGCTCAGCTGTATCTGGAGGATTAAGTCAATATGTGAAACTCCAGGGTTACCTTAAAGCAGAGGTGTCAAACTGGCGAACCTGCAGCTGTTGCGAAACTACAAGTCCCATTATGCCTCTACCTTTGGGAGTCGTGCTTTTAACTGTCAATCTTGCAATGCCTCGTGGGACATGTAGTTTGGCAACAGCTGGAGGGCCACCAGTTTGACACCTGTGCCTTAAAGAATAATATCAGTTAGTCTTTAAAGATCCCCTCTCCCCTTTCCCATATTACAGACCTCAAATCAGCTGAAAATTACAACCCGTAGTCATGGGTTGGTTGGTGCGCCTATGTTCCTTCAAGCAGACAAGGCCATCAAGTGCAAGCATAGCTTCTATCCATTGGAGATAATTGTCATCTAATTGTACAAATTGTCCTTTTTGTAACTTGATAGTTTTCCATGTTTCCAAGCCCTACAGTTAGTAGAGGATCGACTACCATGGTAAAAGAGAGACCATCAAATCTGCTGTGGCCTAATTTCTGGTTGTGTTGGTCCATTTGTTGTACAGTATGTCAGAACAGGTGTGATGACATCAGGTCTACCTGGGTCTGCATTTTTGACCTGTAAATTGGTTTTGGATTATGATGAATATTCTAGGACACTTCTATTTTACAATGCCCCTATTCTTTAACATTTGAGTTTATGTTCAGTACTAGAGATGAGCGAAGAAATGAAAAATTCGATTCGACTGATTCGGCGAATTCGTGGACAATATTCGATTCGAGTCGAATAAATTCGCTGTGAATTTAACTTAAAAAAGGGTGTTTCTAGGCTTCAGAGAGACTTAATATTAGTGCAGAACACTGTACCTTTAATTTAAATGCCCTTGGAGTCTGCTGGGGAAGAGAAATAATACTGTCAGTCAGTATGACATGCAGATGAGTGCCGTCGATCTTAGAATCACCGCACACTTCACTCATTTGGGCAGTCACGGGGCCAAAACCAGAGTGTGGAGCCACAGTGTGGCGGTGGAGGCAGCAGCAATGGGAGGCCATACAGCACCCTATGACAAAAATGGAAACCACCAGCAGTGTGAGGAGACCTGAAAGTGGCACATGGCAGAGTGTGGCGATAGAGACAGCAGCAATGGGAGGCCGTACAGGGACCCATGACACACTCTGGACCTGGCAGCAGCATGAGGAGGCGGTACAGGGGCCCATGACAGATTACGGGCCTGGCAGCAGCATGAGGAGTCGGTACAGGGGCCCATGGCAGATTACGGGCCTGGCAGCAGCAATGGGAGGCCGTACAGGGACCCATGACACACTCTGGACCTGGCAGCAGCATGGGGAGGCGGTACAGGGGCCCATGACAGATTACGGGCCTGGCAGCAGCATGAGGAGTCGGTACGGGGGCCCATGACACACTCTGGACCTGGCAGCAGCATGAGGAGGCGGTACAGGGGCGCATGACAGATTACGAGCCTGGCAGCAGCAACTTGGACAGGAGGACGTTCAGCTTCTGCACCGTCGGGTGCGTGCTCGCAAACTGTTGTCTCTTGGAAACGGATTCCAAGAAAGACTGCTGACGGAATCCGTGAAGAGGAGTAGCAGGAGAAGGAGCATCTGAACGAGCGGAATATGCCAACAAGCGACAACAGTGGCCCATGACAGATTACGGGCCTGGCAGCAGCATGAGGAGTCGGTACGGGGGCCCATGGCAGATTACGGGCCTGGCAGCAGCTATGGGAGGCCCGTAATCTGCCAGCACCCTATGACAAAAAATGGAACCCACCAGCAGTGTGAGGAGACCTGAAAGTGGCACATGGCAGAGTGTGGCGATGGAGACAGCAGCAATGGGAGGCCGTACAGGGACCCATGAGAGACTCTGGACCTGGCAGCAGCATGAGGAGGCGGTATAGGGGCCCATGGCAGATTAGGGGCCTGGCAGCAGCTATGGGAGGCCCGTAATCTGCCAGCACCCTATGACAAAAAATGGAACACACCAGCAGTGTGAGGAGACCTGAAAGTGGCACATGGCAGAGTGTGGCGATGGAGGCAGCAGCAATGGGAGGCCGTACAGGGACCCATGAGAGACTCTGGACTTGGCAGCAGCATGAGGAGGCGGTATAGGGGCCCATGGCAGATTAGGGGCCTGGCAGCAGCTATGGGAGGCCCGTAATCTGCCAGCACCCTATGACAAAAAATGGAACACACCAGCAGTGTGAGGAGACCTGAAAGTGGCACATGTTTGGGGCATGATTCATGGCGGATTTAGTCAGTTGTGTCAGGAACTGGTGGTTTGAAATCCAGACTAATCCACGCCTGATTCATTTTCACAAACGTGAGTCTCTCCACACTTTGGGTGGACAGTCGTGTCCTCCGCGGAGTTGCAATACCTCCTGCCGCACTAAACACGCGCTCCGATGCCACGCTACTGGCCGGGCATGACAGCCTTTCAAGGGCAAATTCAGCTAGTTGGGGCCAAAGGTCAAGTTTCGTTGCCCAGTAGTCAAGGGGATTGTCTACCTCGGTTGGCAGGGTGCTGTCCAAGTAGGCCTAAGCCTGTTGTTTGAGGTCCTGCTCCAGGTCCACCTGATGCTGCTGCTGCTGCTGCGGCTGGTTAGTAGTTTCCTCACTGCGCTGGTGAAGAAAGCTACTCATCATCGACTGCAGACTGAGGCAGCCGCTGCTGGTGGAGCTGCCACTGCTCCTACCACCCCACCCCTCCCCTGCTGCCATGGCAGCGGAACACGAGCGCACAGGGCCCACAGTGTCTGAGGATGGACGTTGGCGCAGACAGGCAGAGACCAGCTGACTACATAGGTGTTTTTTATAGTACGTTATTTTGGCCTCCCTCTCAGCAGGTGTGAAAAAGGCCACCATTTTTGAACGGTAGCGAGGGTCCAACAAGGTGGACAGCCAAAAGTCATCCCTCTGTCTGATGGTTATTATTCGGCTGTCGCTACGCAAGCAACCGAGCATGCTATGGGCCATTTGTGCCAAGGAATGCGAGGGACTCCCTGCCTCCATCTCCACAGCATACTGCCACGGTGCGTCTAGGTCCTCTGTCTCCTCTTCCTCCTCCTCTACCAGATGCTCCTGCTCCTCCACTCCTGTCCGCTGAGTGGAAAAACCACCCATTTCACTCAATAATTCCTGAGCACCAATGTCCTCCTCTACCTCCTCCTCTTCTTCCAGTCCTGCCCCCACAGGGGCCATGTGGCGTTGAGATCTGTGCGCCACGTCTACCGCACCCTGACCAGCCATTGTTAACAGCATTTGTTCCAGGACGTGCAACAGAGGAATGACGTCGTTCATCCCATAGTCCTGCTCTCTCACGAATAGCGTGGCCTCCTCAAAGGGCCTGAGCAAGCGCAGGTGTCACGCATGAGCTGCCAATGGCTGACATCTAAGTTACACAGGGAGTACCTTTATCTGCTTTTAACATCAGGAAATCTGTGATGGCCTTTTGCTGTTCGTAAAGGCGGTCTAACATATGTAGGGTTGAATTCCACCTTGTTGCAACGTCACAGCATGAGGAGTCGGTATAGGGGCCCATGGCAGATTAGGGGCCTGGCAGCAGTTATGGGAGGCCCATAATCTGCCAGCACCCTATGACAAAAAATGGAACACACCAGCAGTGTGAGGAGACCTGAAAGTGGCACATGGCAGAGTGTGGCGATGGAGACAGCAGCAATGGGAGGCCGTACAGGGACCCATGAGAGACTCTGGACCTGGCAGCAGCATGAGGAGGCGGTATATAGGGGCCTACGGCAGATTAGGGGCCTGGCAGCAGCTATAGGAGGCCCGTAATCTGCCAGCACCCTATGTCAAAAAATTCAACACACCAGCAGTGTGTGAGGAGACCTGAAAGTGGCACATGGCAGAGTGTGGCGATGGAGACAGCAGCAATGGGAGGCCGTACAGGGACCCATGACAGACTCTGGACTTGGCAGCAGCATGAGGAGGCGGTATATAGGGGCTTATGGCAGATTAGGGGCCTGGCAGCAGCTATAGGAGGCCCGTAATCTGCCAGCACCCTATGTCAAAAAATTCAACACACCAGCAGTGTGAGGAGACCTGAAAGTGGCACATGGCAGAGTGTGGCGATGGAGACAGCAGCAATGGGAGGCCGTACAGGGACCCATGACAGACTCTGAACTTGGCAGCAGCATGAGGAGGCGGTATATAGGGGCCCATGGCAGATTAGGGGCCTGGCAGCAGCTATAGGAGGCCCGTAATCTGCCAGCACCCTATGTCAAAAAATTTAACACACCAGCAGTGTGAAGAGACCTGAAAGTGGCACATGGCAGCAGAGTGTGGCGATGGAGACAGCAGCAATGGGAGGCCGTACAGGGACCCATGAGAGACTCTAGACTTGGCAGCAGCATGAGGAGGCGGTATATAGGGGCCCATGGCAGATTAGGGGCCTGGCAGCAGCTATGTGAGGCCCGTAATCTGCCTGCACCCTATGTCAAAAAATTAAACACACCAGCAGTGTGAAGAGACCTGAAAGTGGCACATGGCATGAGAGACTCTGGACCTGGCAGCAGCAGGAGGAGGCGGTATAGGGGCCCATGGCTGATTAGGGGCCTGGCAGCAGCTATGTGAGGCCCGTTATCTTGCAGCACCCTATGTCAAAAAATTTAACACACCAGCAGTGTGAAGAGACCTGAAAGTGGCACATGGCAGCAGAGTGTGGCGATGGAGACAGCAGCAATGGGAGGCCGTACAGGGACCATGACAGACTCTGGACTTGGCAGCAGCATGAGGAGGCGGTATATAGGGGCCCATGGCAGATTAGGGGCCTGGCAGCAGCTATGTGAGGCCCGTTATCTTGCAGCACCCTATGTCAAAAAATTTAACACACCAGCAGTGTGAAGAGACCTGAAAGTGGCACATGGCAGCAGAGTGTGGCGATGGAGACAGCAGCAATGGGAGGCCGTACAGGGACCCATGAGAGACTCTGGACCTGGCAGCAGCAGGAGGAGGTGGTATATAGGGGCCCATGGCAGATTAGGGGCCTGGCAGCAGCTATGTGAGGCCCGTAATCTGCCTGCACCCTATGTCAAAAAATTTAACACACCAGCAGTGTGAAGAGACCTGAAAGTGGCACATGGCAGCAGAGTGTGGCGATGGAGACAGCAGCAATGGGAGGCCGTACAGGGACCCATGAGAGACTCTGGACCTGGCAGCAGCAGGAGGAGGCGGTATATAGGGGCCCATGGCAGATTAGGGGCCTGGCAGCAGCTATGTGAGGCCCGTAATCTGCCTGCACCCTATGTCAAAAAATTTAACACACCAGCAGTGTGAAGAGACCTGAAAGTGGCACATGGCAGCAGAGTGTGGCGATGGAGACAGCAGCAATGGGAGGCCGTACAGGGACCCATGACAGACTCTGAACTTGGCAGCAGCATGAGGAGGCGGTATATAGGGGCCCATGGCAGATTAGGGGCCTGGCAGCAGCTATAGGAGGCCCGTAATCTGCCAGCACCCTATGTCAAAAAATTTAACACACCAGCAGTGTGAAGAGACCTGAAAGTGGCACATGGCAGCAGAGTGTGGCGATGGAGACAGCAGCAATGGGAGGCCGTACAGGGACCATGACAGACTCTGGACTTGGCAGCAGCATGAGGAGGCGGTATATAGGGGCCCATGGCAGATTAGGGGCCTGGCAGCAGCTATGTGAGGCCCGTTATCTTGCAGCACCCTATGTCAAAAAATTTTACACACCAGCAGTGTGAAGAGACCTGAAAGTGGCACATGGCAGCAGAGTGTGGCGATGGAGACAGCAGCAATGGGAGGCCGTACAGGGACCCATGAGAGACTCTGGACCTGGCAGCAGCAGGAGGAGGTGGTATATAGGGGCCCATGGCAGATTAGGGGCCTGGCAGCAGCTATGTGAGGCCCGTAATCTGCCTGCACCCTATGTCAAAAAATTTAACACACCAGCAGTGTGAAGAGACCTGAAAGTGGCACATGGCAGCAGAGTGTGGCGATGGAGACAGCAGCAATGGGAGGCCGTACAGGGACCCATGAGAGACTCTGGACCTGGCAGCAGCAGGAGGAGGCGGTATATAGGGGCCCATGGCAGATTAGGGGCCTGGCAGCAGCTATGTGAGGCCCGTAATCTGCCTGCACCCTATGTCAAAAAATTTAACACACCAGCAGTGTGAAGAGACCTGAAAGTGGCACATGGCAGCAGAGTGTGGCGATGGAGACAGCAGCAATGGGAGGCCGTACAGGGACCATGACAGACTCTGGACTTGGCAGCAGCATGAGGAGGCGGTATATAGGGGCCCATGGCAGATTAGGGGCCTGGCAGCAGCTATGTGAGGCCCGTTATCTTGCAGCACCCTATGTCAAAAAATTTAACACACCAGCAGTGTGAAGAGACCTGAAAGTGGCACATGGCAGCAGAGTGTGGCGATGGAGACAGCAGCAATGGGAGGCCGTACAGGGACCCATGAGAGACTCTGGACCTGGCAGCAGCATGAGGAGGCGGTATATTGGGGCCCATGGCAGATTAGGGGCCTGGCAGCAGCTATGTGAGGCCCGTTATCTTGCAGCACCCTATGTCAAAAAATTTTACACACCAGCAGTGTGAAGAGACCTGAAAGTGGCACATGGCAGCAGAGTGTGGCGATGGAGACAGCAGCAATGGGAGGCCGTACAGGGACCCATGAGAGACTCTGGACCTGGCAGCAGCAGGAGGAGGTGGTATATAGGGGCCCATGGCAGATTAGGGGCCTGGCAGCAGCTATGTGAGGCCCGTAATCTGCCTGCACCCTATGTCAAAAAATTTAACACACCAGCAGTGTGAAGAGACCTGAAAGTGGCACATGGCAGCAGAGTGTGGCGATGGAGACAGCAGCAATGGGAGGCCGTACAGGGACCATGACAGACTCTGGACTTGGCAGCAGCATGAGGAGGCGGTATATAGGGGCCCATGGCAGATTAGGGGCCTGGCAGCAGCTATGTGAGGCCCGTTATCTTGCAGCACCCTATGTCAAAAAATTTTACACACCAGCAGTGTGAAGAGACCTGAAAGTGGCACATGGCAGCAGAGTGTGGCGATGGAGACAGCAGCAATGGGAGGCCGTACAGGGACCCATGAGAGACTCTGGACCTGGCAGCAGCAGGAGGAGGTGGTATATAGGGGCCCATGGCAGATTAGGGGCCTGGCAGCAGCTATGTGAGGCCCGTAATCTGCCTGCACCCTATGTCAAAAAATTTAACACACCAGCAGTGTGAAGAGACCTGAAAGTGGCACATGGCAGCAGAGTGTGGCGATGGAGACAGCAGCAATGGGAGGCCGTACAGGGACCCATGAGAGACTCTGGACCTGGCAGCAGCAGGAGGAGGCGGTATATAGGGGCCCATGGCAGATTAGGGGCCTGGCAGCAGCTATGTGAGGCCCGTAATCTGCCTGCACCCTATGTCAAAAAATTTAACACACCAGCAGTGTGAAGAGACCTGAAAGTGGCACATGGCAGCAGAGTGTGGCGATGGAGACAGCAGCAATGGGAGGCCGTACAGGGACCCATGACAGACTCTGAACTTGGCAGCAGCATGAGGAGGCGGTATATAGGGGCCCATGGCAGATTAGGGGCCTGGCAGCAGCTATAGGAGGCCCGTAATCTGCCAGCACCCTATGTCAAAAAATTTAACACACCAGCAGTGTGAAGAGACCTGAAAGTGGCACATGGCAGCAGAGTGTGGCGATGGAGACAGCAGCAATGGGAGGCCGTACAGGGACCATGACAGACTCTGGACTTGGCAGCAGCATGAGGAGGCGGTATATAGGGGCCCATGGCAGATTAGGGGCCTGGCAGCAGCTATGTGAGGCCCGTTATCTTGCAGCACCCTATGTCAAAAAATTTTACACACCAGCAGTGTGAAGAGACCTGAAAGTGGCACATGGCAGCAGAGTGTGGCGATGGAGACAGCAGCAATGGGAGGCCGTACAGGGACCCATGAGAGACTCTGGACCTGGCAGCAGCAGGAGGAGGCGGTATATAGGGGCCCATGGCAGATTAGGGGCCTGGCAGCAGCTATGTGAGGCCCGTAATCTGCCTGCACCCTATGTCAAAAAATTTAACACACCAGCAGTGTGAAGAGACCTGAAAGTGGCACATGGCAGCAGAGTGTGGCGATGGAGACAGCAGCAATGGGAGGCCGTACAGGGACCCATGACAGACTCTGAACTTGGCAGCAGCATGAGGAGGCGGTATATAGGGGCCCATGGCAGATTAGGGGCCTGGCAGCAGCTATAGGAGGCCCGTAATCTGCCAGCACCCTATGTCAAAAAATTTAACACACCAGCAGTGTGAAGAGACCTGAAAGTGGCACATGGCAGCAGAGTGTGGCGATGGAGACAGCAGCAATGGGAGGCCGTACAGGGACCATGACAGACTCTGGACTTGGCAGCAGCATGAGGAGGCGGTATATAGGGGCCCATGGCAGATTAGGGGCCTGGCAGCAGCTATGTGAGGCCCGTTATCTTGCAGCACCCTATGTCAAAAAATTTTACACACCAGCAGTGTGAAGAGACCTGAAAGTGGCACATGGCAGCAGAGTGTGGCGATGGAGACAGCAGCAATGGGAGGCCGTACAGGGACCCATGAGAGACTCTGGACCTGGCAGCAGCAGGAGGAGGTGGTATATAGGGGCCCATGGCAGATTAGGGGCCTGGCAGCAGCTATGTGAGGCCCGTAATCTGCCTGCACCCTATGTCAAAAAATTTAACACACCAGCAGTGTGAAGAGACCTGAAAGTGGCACATGGCAGCAGAGTGTGGCGATGGAGACAGCAGCAATGGGAGGCCGTACAGGGACCCATGAGAGACTCTGGACCTGGCAGCAGCAGGAGGAGGCGGTATATAGGGGCCCATGGCAGATTAGGGGCCTGGCAGCAGCTATGTGAGGCCCGTAATCTGCCTGCACCCTATGTCAAAAAATTTAACACACCAGCAGTGTGAAGAGACCTGAAAGTGGCACATGGCAGCAGAGTGTGGCGATGGAGACAGCAGCAATGGGAGGCCGTACAGGGACCATGACAGACTCTGGACTTGGCAGCAGCATGAGGAGGCGGTATATAGGGGCCCATGGCAGATTAGGGGCCTGGCAGCAGCTATGTGAGGCCCGTTATCTTGCAGCACCCTATGTCAAAAAATTTTACACACCAGCAGTGTGAAGAGACCTGAAAGTGGCACATGGCAGCAGAGTGTGGCGATGGAGACAGCAGCAATGGGAGGCCGTACAGGGACCCATGAGAGACTCTGGACCTGGCAGCAGCAGGAGGAGGTGGTATATAGGGGCCCATGGCAGATTAGGGGCCTGGCAGCAGCTATGTGAGGCCCGTAATCTGCCTGCACCCTATGTCAAAAAATTTAACACACCAGCAGTGTGAAGAGACCTGAAAGTGGCACATGGCAGCAGAGTGTGGCGATGGAGACAGCAGCAATGGGAGGCCGTACAGGGACCCATGAGAGACTCTGGACCTGGCAGCAGCAGGAGGAGGCGGTATATAGGGGCCCATGGCAGATTAGGGGCCTGGCAGCAGCTATGTGAGGCCCGTAATCTGCCTGCACCCTATGTCAAAAAATTTAACACACCAGCAGTGTGAAGAGACCTGAAAGTGGCACATGGCAGCAGAGTGTGGCGATGGAGACAGCAGCAATGGGAGGCCGTACAGGGACCCATGACAGACTCTGAACTTGGCAGCAGCATGAGGAGGCGGTATATAGGGGCCCATGGCAGATTAGGGGCCTGGCAGCAGCTATAGGAGGCCCGTAATCTGCCAGCACCCTATGTCAAAAAATTTAACACACCAGCAGTGTGAAGAGACCTGAAAGTGGCACATGGCAGCAGAGTGTGGCGATGGAGACAGCAGCAATGGGAGGCCGTACAGGGACCATGACAGACTCTGGACTTGGCAGCAGCATGAGGAGGCGGTATATAGGGGCCCATGGCAGATTAGGGGCCTGGCAGCAGCTATGTGAGGCCCGTTATCTTGCAGCACCCTATGTCAAAAAATTTTACACACCAGCAGTGTGAAGAGACCTGAAAGTGGCACATGGCAGCAGAGTGTGGCGATGGAGACAGCAGCAATGGGAGGCCGTACAGGGACCCATGAGAGACTCTGGACCTGGCAGCAGCAGGAGGAGGTGGTATATAGGGGCCCATGGCAGATTAGGGGCCTGGCAGCAGCTATGTGAGGCCCGTAATCTGCCTGCACCCTATGTCAAAAAATTTAACACACCAGCAGTGTGAAGAGACCTGAAAGTGGCACATGGCAGCAGAGTGTGGCGATGGAGACAGCAGCAATGGGAGGCCGTACAGGGACCCATGAGAGACTCTGGACCTGGCAGCAGCAGGAGGAGGCGGTATATAGGGGCCCATGGCAGATTAGGGGCCTGGCAGCAGCTATGTGAGGCCCGTAATCTGCCTGCACCCTATGTCAAAAAATTTAACACACCAGCAGTGTGAAGAGACCTGAAAGTGGCACATGGCAGCAGAGTGTGGCGATGGAGACAGCAGCAATGGGAGGCCGTACAGGGACCATGACAGACTCTGGACTTGGCAGCAGCATGAGGAGGCGGTATATAGGGGCCCATGGCAGATTAGGGGCCTGGCAGCAGCTATGTGAGGCCCGTTATCTTGCAGCACCCTATGTCAAAAAATTTAACACACCAGCAGTGTGAAGAGACCTGAAAGTGGCACATGGCAGCAGAGTGTGGCGATGGAGACAGCAGCAATGGGAGGCCGTACAGGGACCCATGAGAGACTCTGGACCTGGCAGCAGCATGAGGAGGCGGTATATTGGGGCCCATGGCAGATTAGGGGCCTGGCAGCAGCTATGTGAGGCCCGTTATCTTGCAGCACCCTATGTCAAAAAATTTTACACACCAGCAGTGTGAAGAGACCTGAAAGTGGCACATGGCAGCAGAGTGTGGCGATGGAGACAGCAGCAATGGGAGGCCGTACAGGGACCCATGAGAGACTCTGGACCTGGCAGCAGCAGGAGGAGGTGGTATATAGGGGCCCATGGCAGATTAGGGGCCTGGCAGCAGCTATGTGAGGCCCGTAATCTGCCTGCACCCTATGTCAAAAAATTTAACACACCAGCAGTGTGAAGAGACCTGAAAGTGGCACATGGCAGCAGAGTGTGGCGATGGAGACAGCAGCAATGGGAGGCCGTACAGGGACCCATGAGAGACTCTGGACCTGGCAGCAGCAGGAGGAGGTGGTATATAGGGGCCCATGGCAGATTAGGGGCCTGGCAGCAGCTATGTGAGGCCCGTAATCTGCCTGCACCCTATGTCAAAAAATTTAACACACCAGCAGTGTGAAGAGACCTGAAAGTGGCACATGGCAGCAGAGTGTGGCGATGGAGACAGCAGCAATGGGAGGCCGTACAGGGACCCATGAGAGACTCTGGACCTGGCAGCAGCAGGAGGAGGCGGTATATAGGGGCCTATGGCAGATTAGGGGCCTGGCAGCAGCTATAGGAGGCCCGTAATCTGCCAGCACCCTATGTCAAAAAATTCAACACACCAGCAGTGTGAGGAGACCTGAAAGTGGCACATGTTTGAGGCATGATTCATGGCGGATTTAGTCAGTTGTGTCAGGAACTGGTGGTTTGAAATCCAGACTAATCCACGCCTGATTCATTTTCACAAACGTGAGTCTCTCCACACTTTGGGTGGACAGTCGTGTCCTCCGCGGAGTTACAATACCTCCTGCCGCACTAAACACGCGCTCCGATGCCACGCTACTGGCCGGGCATGACAGCCTTTCAAGGGCAAATTCAGCTAGTTGGGGCCAAAGGTCAAGTTTCGTTGCCCAGTAGTCAAGGGGATTGTCTACCTCGGTTGGCAGGGTGCTGTCCAAGTAGGCCCAAGCCTGTTGTTTGAGCTCCTGCTCCAGGTCCACCTGATGCTGCTGCTGCTGCTGCGGCTGGTTAGTAGTTTCCTCACTGCGCTGGTGAAGAAAGCTACTCATCATCGACTGCAGACTGAGGCAGCCGCTGCTGGTGGAGCTGCCACTGCTCCTACCACCCCACCCCTCCCCTGCTGCCATGCCAGCGGAACGCGAGCGCACAGGGCCCACAGTGTCTGAGGATGGACGTTGGCGCACAAAGGCAGAGACCAACTGACTACATAGGTGGTTTTTATAGTACGTAATTTTGGCCTCCCTCTCAGCAGGTGTGAAAAAGGCCACCATTTTGGACCGGTAGCGAGGGTCCAACAAGGTGGACAGCCAAAAGTCATCCCTCTGTCTGATGGTTATTATTCGGCTGTCGCTACGCAAGCAACCGAGCATGCTATGGGCCATTTGTGCCAAGGAATGCGAGGGACTCCCTGCCTCCATCTCCACAGCATACTGCCACGGTGCGTCTGGGTCCTCTGTCTCCTCCTCCTCCTCCTCTACCAGATGCTCCTGCTCCTCCACTCCTGTCCGCTGAGTGGAAAAACCACCCATTTCACTCAATAATTCCTGAGCACAAATGTCCTCCTCTACCTCCTCCTCTTCTTCCTGTCCTGCCCCCACAGGGGTCATGTGGCGTTGAGATCTGTGCGCCACGTCTACCGCACCCTGACCAGCCATTGTTAACAGCATTTGTTCCAGGACGTGCAACAGAGGAATGACGTCGTTCATCCCATAGTCCTGCCGACTCACGAATAGCGTGGCCTCCTCAAAGGGCCTGAGCAAGCGGCAGGTGTCACGCATGAGCTGCCAATGGCTGACATCTAAGTTACACAGGGGAGTACCTTTATCCGCTTGTAACATCAGGAAATCGGTGATGGCCTTTCGCTGCTCGTAAAGGCGGTCTAACATGTGTAGGGTTGAATTCCACCTTGTTGCAACGTCGCAGATCAGGCGATGCTGTGGAATTCCGTTCTGCCGCTGCAGCTCAATGAGGGTGTTCTTTGCGGTGTAGGAATGGCTGAAATGCATGCACAGTTTACGTGACATTTTAAGGATGTCTTGCAGTGGGATGGTGGATTTTAGGAACCGCTTGACAACCAGATTGAACACGTGAGCCATGCATGGCGCATGGCACAACCTTCCTTGACGCAGAGCAGACACCATGTTCTTTCCGTTGTCAGTCAACATGGTTCCGATTTTTAGTTTGCGCGGAGACAGCCATCTGTCGATTTCTCTGTTCATTACACTCAGCAGTTCCTCCCCTGTGTGACTACGTTCGCCAAGGCATACCAGGTGCAGCACAGCGTGACACCGTTGCGCCCTGCACATGTGATATGCCGGTCGGGTAATGGGACTTGGCACGGGGGTGGCGGCTGAGGACACGGCGGAAAAAGAGGTGGTAGAGGCGGACATGCTTGCTGGACCAAGGACGTGCAAACGTGGAGGCAAAAGCGTCGTGACCTGTCCAAGTTGCTGGTGCGGCTGTGCCGGCACCACGTTCACCCAGTGGGCCGTAAATGACATGTACTGTCCCTGACCGTAGTTACAGCTCCACACGTCGGCGCTGCCGTGCACTTTGGCAGAGACCGACATGCTCAAAGACTGGCCCACCATCTCTTCTACATGTGAATGCAGGGCTGGCACTGCCTTTTGGGCAAAGAAATGACGGCTTGGCACTCTCCACCGCGGCGCGGCACAAGCCATCATTTCTCGGAAAGGTGCTGAGTCCACCAGTTGGAAAGGGAGGGACTGCAGCACCAGCAACTTGGACAGGAGGACGTTCAGCTTTTGCACCGTCGGGTGCGTGCTCGCAAACTGTTGTCTCTTGGATACGGATTCCAAGAAAGACTGTTGACGGAATCCGAGAAGAGGAGTAGCAGGAGAAGGAGCATCTGAACGAGCGGAAGATGCCAATGAGCGACAACTCCCCTCAGCAGAGGTGTTGGAGCCTTGACTGGCTGATAGAGGGCGATTGACGACGTCGGGTGACGGAGCAAGTAACGGAGCGGGTGATGGAGCGGGGGCTGGGGCAGGCAGAACCGCCGTATGTTTATCACGGTTTTCCCAGGCCACCGAATGGTGACGCTGCATATGCTGACGCAACGCTGTAGTCCCAACATGGGCCCCCTGGCCACGCTTGCATTTCTGGCCACATAGTCGACATACGGCTACGTTTACTTCCTCGGGCGGCTTGAGGAAAAATTGCCACACCACCGAGTAGGAAACTTTGCCCCCGCTACTCTTCACTGGCTGACTGCTACTTCCTCCGTGCGCACCGGCACCACTACTGGCCGTGGTGGTAGGCTGCAGTGGAGCTGGTGCTCTACTCCGTGGACGTTTGGCTCCACTGACACTGATGCGACCCTGCTGCTGTCTCCTGGGCAACCCACCGACTGTTTTGCTCGCTGCCAAGCTGCCACCCTCTTCTCCTGATGATGCGGAAGAAATTGCCTGATGACGACGAGGCTGCCAAGTGCGATCAACCTCCTCATCATCAAGTAGGGTCTCCGCCTCACTACTAGCCCCCTCGGCTGCGTCTGGGTCAGGAGACAGACCTGTCTCTAGACCGGCTACCGAGCCACTCTCCTCGCCAGTACTTGTTCGCTTGGCTGCTGAAAAGGCCGATGTCTCCCCCCGTTCCTGACCGCCCTCTGTTAGCTCTTCCTCACTGTACAGTGGGGCTGAGCCCACAGCATGCGATACTTCGCTTGGTGAGGGAACAGCAAAGGACAGGGGCAGGTAGAGGACACGTGATTTCAGTGGGCTTGGTCCCGGGCCATGCCAACTAACGGTTGTGTCTGACGTACCCACCGACCGTTGGCTGTAGGTGTCAGAGGTGACCTGGGAAGAGGAAGACGACCGAGCCAACCAATCAATGACGGCAGGGTTGTCGGTGGAGACACGACCGCTGGATGACACCGGGAGCACTGGCCTCTGGCTGCGAATACTGCTGCCTCGACCCCTTCCTCTGCTGCCACGTCTGCTCGCTCCTAAAACATTGCCTCCTCTGCCACTCCTCTGCATGTTGTCTGACATACTATTTAATTCAACGATTAGGTGTCCCTGAGTAACAATTCTCTGGCACTCAGTAACAATTCTGTCTGTCCCTGAGTATGAATTCTGTGGCCCTGAGTAACAATTGTGTGTCTGTGCAAGTAACAATTCTGTGTCTGTGCAAGTAACAATTTTGTGTCTGTGAGAGTAACAATTCTCTGGCACTCAGTAAAAATTCTGTCTGTCCCTGAGTAACAATTCTCTGGCACTCAGTAACAATTCTGTCTGTCCCTGAGTAACAATTCTGTCTGTCCCTGAGTATGAATTCTGTGGCCCTGAGTAAGAATTCTCTGGCACTCAGTAACAATTCTGTCTGTCCCTGAGTATGAATTCTGTGGCCCTGAGTAACAATTGTGTGTCTGTGCAAGTAACAATTCTGTGTCTGTGCAAGTAACAATTTTGTGTCTGTGAGAGTAACAATTCTCTGGCACTCAGTAACAATTCTGTCTGTCCCTGAGTAACAATTCTCTGGCACTCAGTAACAATTCTGTCTGTCCCTGAGTATGAATTCTGTGGCCCTGAGTAACAATTCTGTCTCTGTGCGAGTAACAATTCTGTGTCTGTGCAAGTAACAATTTTGTGTCTGTGAGAGTAACAATTCTCTGGCACTCAGTAACAATTCTGTCTGTCCCTGAGTAACAATTCTCTGGCACTCAGTAACAATTCTGTCTGTCCCTGAGTAACAATTCTCTGGCACTCAGTAACAATTCTGTCTGTCCCTGAGTAACAATTCTCTGGCACTCAGTAACAATTGTGTGTCTGTGCAAGTAACAATTCTGTGTCTGTGCAAGTAACAATTTTGTGTCTGTGAGAGTAACAATTCTCTGGCACTCAGTAACAATTCTGTCTGTCCCTGAGTAACAATTCTCTGGCACTCAGTAACAATTCTGTCTGTCCCTGAGTATGAATTCTGTGGCCCTGAGTAACAATTCTGTCTCTGTGCGAGTAACAATTCTGTGTCTGTGCAAGTAACAATTTTGTGTCTGTGAGAGTAACAATTCTCTGGCACTCAGTAACAATTCTGTCTGTCCCTGAGTAACAATTCTCTGGCACTCAGTAACAATTCTGTCTGTCCCTGAGTAACAATTCTCTGGCACTCAGTAACAATTCTGTCTGTCCCTGAGTAACAATTCTCTGGCACTCAGTAACAATTGTGTGTCTGTGCAAGTAACAATTCTGTGTCTGTGCAAGTAACAATTTTGTGTCTGTGAGAGTAACAATTCTCTGGCACTCAGTAACAATTCTGTCTGTCCCTGAGTAACAATTCTCTGGCACTCAGTAACAATTCTGTCTGTCCCTGAGTATGAATTCTGTGGCCCTGAGTAACAATTCTGTCTCTGTGCGAGTAACAATTCTGTGTCTGTGCAAGTAACAATTTTGTGTCTGTGAGAGTAACAATTCTCTGGCACTCAGTAACAATTCTGTCTGTCCCTGAGTAACAATTCTCTGGCACTCAGTAACAATTCTGTCTGTCCCTGAGTAACAATTCTCTGGCACTCAGTAACAATTCTGTCTGTCCCTGAGTAACAATTCTCTGGCACTCAGTAACAATTGTGTGTCTGTGCAAGTAACAATTCTGTGTCTGTGCAAGTAACAATTTTGTGTCTGTGAGAGTAACAATTCTCTGGCACTCAGTAACAATTCTGTCTGTCCCTGAGTAACAATTCTCTGGCACTCAGTAACAATTCTGTCTGTCCCTGAGTATGAATTCTGTGGCCCTGAGTAACAATTCTGTCTCTGTGCGAGTAACAATTCTGTGTCTGTGCAAGTAACAATTTTGTGTCTGTGAGAGTAACAATTCTCTGGCACTCAGTAACAATTCTGTCTGTCCCTGAGTAACAATTCTATGGCACTCAGTAACAATTCTGTCTTCCCTGAGTAACAATTCTCTGGCACTCAGTAACAATTCTGTCTGTCCCTGAGTATGAATTCTGTGGCCCTGAGTAACAATTCTGTCTCTGTGCGAGTAACAATTCTGTGTCTGTGCAAGTAACAATTTTGTGTCTGTGAGAGTAACAATTCTCTGGCACTCAGTAACAATTCTGTCTGTCCCTGAGTAACAATTCTCTGGCACTCAGTAACAATTCTGTCTGTCCCTGAGTAACAATTCTCTGGCACTCAGTAACAATTGTGTGTCTGTGCAAGTAACAATTCTGTGTCTGTGCAAGTAACAATTTTGTGTCTGTGAGAGTAACAATTCTCTGGCACTCAGTAACAATTCTGTCTGTCCCTGAGTAACAATTCTCTGGCACTCAGTAACAATTCTGTCTGTCCCTGAGTATGAATTCTGTGGCCCTGAGTAACAATTCTGTCTCTGTGCGAGTAACAATTCTGTGTCTGTGCAAGTAACAATTTTGTGTCTGTGAGAGTAACAATTCTCTGGCACTCAGTAACAATTCTGTCTGTCCCTGAGTAACAATTCTCTGGCACTCAGTAACAATTCTGTCTGTCCCTGAGTAACAATTCTCTGGCACTCAGTAACAATTCTGTCTGTCCCTGAGTAACAATTCTCTGGCACTCAGTAACAATTGTGTGTCTGTGCAAGTAACAATTCTGTGTCTGTGCAAGTAACAATTTTGTGTCTGTGAGAGTAACAATTCTCTGGCACTCAGTAACAATTCTGTCTGTCCCTGAGTAACAATTCTCTGGCACTCAGTAACAATTCTGTCTGTCCCTGAGTATGAATTCTGTGGCCCTGAGTAACAATTGTGTGTCTGTGCAAGTAACAATTCTGTGTCTGTGCAAGTAACAATTTTGTGTCTGTGAGAGTAACAATTCTCTGGCACTCAGTAACAATTCTGTCTGTCCCTGAGTAACAATTCTCTGGCACTCAGTAACAATTCTGTCTGTCCCTGAGTAACAATTCTGTCTGTCCCTGAGTATGAATTCTGTGGACCTGAGTAAGAATTCTCTGGCACTCAGTAACAATTCTGTCTGTCCCTGAGTATGAATTCTGTGGCCCTGAGTAACAATTGTGTGTCTGTGCAAGTAACAATTCTGTGTCTGTGCAAGTAACAATTTTGTGTCTGTGAGAGTAACAATTCTCTGGCACTCAGTAACAATTCTGTCTGTCCCTGAGTAACAATTCTCTGGCACTCAGTAACAATTCTGTCTGTCCCTGAGTAACAATTCTCTGGCACTCAGTAACAATTCTGTCTGTCCCTGAGTAACAATTCTGTCTGTCCCTGAGAATGAATTCTGTGGCCCTGAGTAAGAATTCTCTGGCACTCAGTAACAATTCTGTCTGTCCCTGAGTAACAATTCTCTGGCACTCAGTAACAATTCTGTCTGTCCCTGAGTAAAAATTCTGTGGCCCTAATAACGTTTCTGTGGCCCTAAGTAACAATTCTCTGGCACTGAGTAACAATTCTGTCTGTCCCTGAGTATGAATTCTGTGGCCCTAACTAGCGTTTCTTTGTCCCTAAAGAACGATTCTGTGGCCCTCATTAACAAGTCTGTGTCCCTGAGTAATGGTTCTCTGTCCCTAAGTAACTTCTCTCTGTCCCCAAGTATTGTTTCTGTGGCCCTAACTCTGTCCCTGTCCCTAGTACAGAGCGGTCTGCCTCTGTTCAATGACTGCAGGCAAATGAAGATTTCCAAAATGGCCGCTATATATACCTCGACCATTACACAGTGCTGGCTGGCTGGCTGCTGATTGGCTGATGCGATCACATGTCGTTGAGGAATGCATTATGGGGCAGCGCGCCTTGTCTGCGCGCCTTCCCCGACATCCCCGCTCCGTCGCCGCACATGTCAGCCGCCATTTTCGGAAAAATTTCGATTCGCGCGTCCGAATTAGGCTGTTTTTCGGATTCGGCACGAATCGAAATTTTTCCGAAATTCGACTCGAATTCCACTTCGGATACTTCGATTCGCTCATCTCTATTCAGTACAATGACATTGTTTGAGGTAAGCCATGAAGAAGAAGAGTGCAATGCATAGTTATTACTAGGGTTGAGCAAACTGATATGTGGAAGTCAAAGAACTTCTCCCTCCTGTGTTGTCATTGACCTTAAAGGGTACTTCCCATTAAGTGCTATTGTAATAGGGATGTACATTACTTGCTAATTAGCCTGTTGATGTCAAAGGGGCAAGAAAGGAAGGGTGAGCTTCCAACTGGTGCACACTGCAAATAAAATAGTGAAATGGTAAGTGTTTTTTTGGAAAGCTTTTTACCAGTTCAGGGTTAGGTCAAATGAATTAAATATTTGCCCAGCGGAGACAATAATGGGGTCAGCTCTGCTGAATCATCGATGGAGTGAAGTTTCCATTTTTCACTCCTCTCTAGTTATTACATTAGTACTGTCCTTACTTCCCCATACGTGGCTCATTTCTGACTCCTGCAACACAAGTCCAAGATGAAGCACACATATCAGTTCAATTTTCACTCTCACATATGTGCCTAGGAGCCGCCACTCAGGGATTTCACAGAATCTAATAAGCAGCTATTTAAAGTATCAATCAATTTCACAGTTTTCCTAGTACTATTCAACAGATCAGATCCCATCCAGCAAATCTCATGTCATGCATGGTGATAACTTAAGTCAACTTTTTGCCCTCTGAGAAGGAGACCTTCTAATGATTTGCTGGAGCCAGGAGACTGTGTATCATTAGAAAGAGCACGGCACTTTGGGGAAAGAGTATTTCTATTACCTCCCCCCCCCTCCCCCTCCCCAAATTGTTGCGGCAATTGTTGAAATACTTTGAGTTTGTCGGTGGAGGAGAATGTAGCTGGAGGTCTCTGTCTGTCACCGCACTTGACAGCAGCCCTGGGCACTCTGAAACACAGACTTAAAATTTCACATCATTATCAGAGCTCAAATATATCAACCAAAAAAGAAGAGCACGATTACAATGCTGCAGACGATGAAGACCCCTGTACTGATTAACATACTGACAGGGTGGGAGGCTTCCACATCTTTTCTCAGAGCCTGAATTTACCTTTATGGATGAAGTGAGCTTAACAAGAGAATAGAAAGAGAAGGGGCCCAAAAATCAAAGTGATTTTGGTAAAATGTACAGTATATAGGTATAGTATATATACTCTTGATGTAGATAGATAGATAGATAGATAGATAGATAGATAGTCAGATAGGGCTATAACATGCCCATTTATCCATCAACCACTTGTTCTCTCTGTTGATTGATTTTATCACATATATACCTGCAGAGCTAAAAAAATAATCTACACAGGTATCAGTAAAGTTTGTATGTGGATGGTGGATATTAAATGAATTACACCTTAGGAAGTACCATACCTCTTAAATGTATTGACAACCAGGGCAGCTGTTAGAAATCATGGGGCCCCGTACAGTCTACCTGACGGGGCCCCATGCCCCGCCCCTGACCCCACCCACCCATCTGGGCTGCTTTGTGCAAAACCATTACACAGAACAGGTAGGTATAATATGTTTGTTGTTGTAGGGGGGTTCACACTGATGCGGTGCGTAATTCGCGATGTGAAAAATGGGATCGTGATGTGAAAAATGGGATCTCATAGGTGTGAATACCCATGAGATCCGATTCTAGTGCAGGCAAAAAAAAAAGTCTTGCACTATTTTAGTGAGGATGCACAGCATAGAATTCACATGTGATTTGCACAGGAATGCGGTGCTGTTCCTGTGCGAATCGCATGCAATGTGCTGCACCGCATCAGTGTGAACCCAGGCTTAATTAAAAAAAAAAAAAAAACAACAAAGCTTTACAATCACTTCAAGACACTTCTTAGCTGAAAAGTCATTTTAATTTTTTGTGGTTTTCTTCCCTAGACAATTATGACATTTCCCTTCTCCTGTAGTCTCCTGGGATGTAACCCCATCACATATCCCAGGAGACTGCGGGAGCAGGGACACAGCAGTGTATCATCAGGTGCTGGCTGAAAAAAGGAGAATAAAAGGTGGCTATGCAAGATCTGGCAAGTGGCAGTGAAGTAGCCAGCTAGGACAGTGCTGGGAGTGCTAGGCATGTGTGTTAACTGTGGATAAGCCAGAAAAGTAAGGGGGGGTATGCAAAAATTTCCACGGGGAGGAAAAAGGGAGTGGCAAATTGCTTCTTTAACCACCTAAACCCCCAGGCCTTTTCTCCCTAAATCCCCTTGAGTAGCAGAATTTTTTATTTTTTGGCAATGTGTTGTTTTTAAATATTATATGTTTTAGCATTTTCAGTCTTCCCAGTAATAGTACAGAATATTATGTTGTGTTGAGCAAATAGATACCAAATCAGTCAAGATTAAAAACTGTGCACATCTGGTAAATGGAGACAAAGTACGGTACCTAAAATTGTCCATAGGTGACGCTTTAAAAGCCTTTACAGGTTACCAGTGTACAGTTAGACAGGTGGCTAGAATTATTGCTTTTTTTTTTGTTCAACTTTATTGCTTTCACAGTTGATGAATAACATCCCTTGTGATAGATGGGGAAGTGACAGGTCTTCTTTATGGAGAGATCTGGGGTCTATTAGACCCCTGACCCCTCCCCTGCCCTCTAAGGCAACTGATCATAAACAGATTGGTTTGATTGGCTGCTTTCCTGACCTGTACCAGCTAGGTAAACACAGAATAAAAACCAGAAGTGACATAATCCTTGTAGATTTTGGCTTCATTCATCACAGAGGGGAGGGAGAAACTGATGTTCCTCCCTCTACTCTGTATGCTGCCAACTCAACCGCTTACAGCAGGACAGCCCGGGAAAACAGGAGCAGGCTTTGGATGAACAGAACAGCAGTGATCATTTTAGCTGCACAAAAATCATCAGGGTCATTGTATATACTCTTCCCCCTCCACTGCTTTGCAGTATATGGGGGAGCATTTGGGGATGGTAAAAATGCACAGCTGAGCTGTATAACTTTCACATAAACCAATTAATTTACACGTACTGGGAATTTGTTTTAGCACGACATGCAGCAGAATACATTTTGGCCAAAATCTATGAAGAAATTTGATTTTTAACTTTTTTTATTGGATATGTTTTATAGCAGAAAGACAAAAAAATTAAAAAATATATATTTTTTTTACTTTTTGATAGTAGCAACTTTGGGAATACCAGGAAAACTGCGGACACGAACTTGAGGAAAACAAACTTTTTATTAATCAGCGCTGAGTGACCTAGCAAGCAGCTAATGCCAGCAAGCCAAGTGGCATAAAAAACATCTCAAAAAGTATATATATTAGCAATTACGTCAGAATACATGTATTTCCTCTTTCACTTTCTGTACATTCAAAAAACTTTCTAAGCAATTCAGAACATGGCCTTGCTAGATAATTTATCTTCAGCTACAGATAAGAATAACAGCTACAGGCTGGAACATATTACTTCACAGGAAATAAGGGAGGGGGAAGGGAGCTGATGACCTTGTTTATTGCAAACAAAGGCTGTTAGAAATGTTAAAGTTTAAAGGGGAACTCTGCAATACTTGGGTGCTGCCACATTTTTCAGTTTGTATCACAAACAATAAGAAACGCAGCGGTGATCAAATACCACCAAAAGAAAGCTTTATTTGTGTGAATAAAATGATATAAATTGTGTTTTGTGTACAGTTTTGCATGACCACGTAATCACCAGTTAAAGTAGTGCAGTGCTAAATAGCAAAAATGGCCTAGTCATGAAGGGAGTAAAATCTTCTGGAGCTCAAGTGGCTACTCTGCATAAATTGAGCAGACACGGCCAGTCTTCCGCCCACTATTCTCTGATTAGTGGGGGATCAGCGGACAGACCCCCTGCTGAGCAAAGTGGAGTCCATCCTGTGTGATAGGGGTTCTAAGACAGGCCACAGATGATGTGATGCAACCATGGGTTGCAGAGAAGAAAATCACTTGATTCCCCCATCAACACAATCAGTATGATGGGGGAATCCAACCTGTGGAGCTATTGTGTCCTCTCGGCAGGGGGAACCGTCTCTACCTGGAGAATACATTGATTACTGCTAGTGGCAGGGATACACAAGCCATACAACAATTGACTTGGGGCCAATCAGCCTGCCCATACATGGTTCAAATCTTGGCTAGTCCCTGCTGAACTGGCTGAGATTTGAACCATCTGTGGCCAGCTTACATTTCACTGTCCTTCCTTCAATGATTGTCTTCATTATCATCATGATGATCAAAGCACCTGTACTGTGTAAGTGTAACTGTCATCAGAATGATAATGATGATCACATTTGGCTGCTCCCTGCTATATAATTAAAAGCAGGCCTAGGGAAATGTGTGTGCAGTGTGCTGTCATGTCATGAAACACTGTACCTGTCCCAGGGATGTTCAATTTATATTGCCCAATGGCCGGGACATGCAGATCTGCGTGTCGGGCAGTAGTTTTTGTTTACCTTTAGCCCTGCTGCAGGCAAGCAGCAGGGCTCATCTGTCAAGTGGAGGTAGCACTGCTGCCCAATTGCTTACACACAGCCCACTATGGTGCCAGCCTCTGCCCCCCCGCTATCTGTCTCCTGGGCTCTGCTAGCCCATCTGCAGGTTTGAGACCAGTCAGCGACTGCCAGCGTGTAAAAGGGAGGGAGGAGAGTGGACATATCATCTCCCCTTCTTGTCCTAACCCAGGCATGATGTGACGTCACTTCCGGGTCCCCGTTGACAGATTCCTGGCCATCGAGGCTGGGAAAGAATGTAGTGCGGTGAGCAGTGCATTGCATTACCTTCAGAAGAACAGAGGGGAGACATGCATGTCTCAAAAAAGAGAACCTGTCAACAAAAATCATCACATGTCCCCTATGTGATAAAAAAAAAAGTTAACTAAAATTTTTTTTCAAATTAAAGTTACACCCAAGCATATAAACCCCCCAAAAATTTTCACAGACCCACACATATGTACGCACATACAAGCGTAAAAGTGCTGGGGCACCTACGCATAAAAACAACGATTGCGATACACGTTACATATCGCCACGTACGCCAGAATGAGAGCAATAATTCTAGCAGGAGACCACCTCCGTAACGCTAAATTGATGACCTATAGAAAATATAGGGTACTAAAGTTTGCTTCCACATCACGAGCGCGCGCAATTTTAAGGTTTGACATGTTGGATATCTATTTATTCGATGCAACCTCACCTTTTATATTTTACAAAAAATTTTTTATAATTTATTGCTTTGTGCCCTAAAATTAACTTAAGTGTATTTTTTACTGAAATTTTGCAAAATATTGTGTGACATAAAAAATTGAAACTACCACTATTTTATTCTCTAGGATCTCTGATTTCAGAAAATATATAATGTTTGGGGGTTTGTGTAATCTTCAGGTCTTAAATGATTTTTTAAAAAAAGCAAAAACAGCTCTGGCAGCGAAAGGAATAAAGGATAAGCCCGACACTCCCCTTTCCTGACGAGCAGCCAATCGGTGCTCATTATACTGCAAGGCCTCATCCCTCCCTGCTAGTCCCTGGGTGAGGTGCTGGAGACAGGCGGGGGGAGGAGATAAACAGAGCAATGTTAAGAGGTTCCGCACTGCTCTATAGCAGAAATACTGCTACAGGGCGGCACTTGATTTTGCAGTTCTGGGTAGGAGGTGCGCCATCATTTGCAGCCTTGGCTGTCAATCACCGGGTCCCAGCCGGTGATTACTAGCCGGCAACCAGTGATCGACAAGTATCTCCGAAGGGGGGCAGAGACCTGTATGTAAACAATACAGATCACTCCCCTGTCGGCTCCTGCACACTGCTTTGAATGGTTCTGCATAGTAGAGCCATACAAAGCAGTATGCTTACAGTGAAGCACACACAGCCCAAGTAGCGAAATAGCACACGGTTAACCTTTTGATCGTCCCACATGTTAACCCCTTCATGCCCAGTGCCAGTAGTACAGTTTCACTTTCCCCAGTGTTAGAATGCCCGCTGCAGTCCCACAGTCCCACTATAAGTTGCTGATTGCCACCATTACTAATAAAAAAAAGAATCCAGTATATATACCGCCATTTGTAAATGCTATGACTTTCACGTAAACCAATTAATTTACACGTATTGGGATTTTTTTTTAGCAAAGACATGTAGCAGAATACATTTTGGCTTAAATTTATGACAAAATTTGATTTTTAAATTTTTTTTACTGGACATGTTTAATAGCAAAAAGTCAAAAATATAGTTTTTTTCTCAAAATTGTCAGACTTTTTTTGTTTATAGCGCAAAAAATAAAAAATGCAAAGGCAATCAAATACCACCAAACGAAATCTCCATTTGTGGTGAAAAAAGGACATGCATTTCATTTGGGCGCAGGGTTGCATGAACGTACAATTGTCAGTCAAAGTAACGCAGCGGCAGATCACAAAAAATGGCCCGGTCAGGAAGGGGGGTAAATCCTCTGGAGGGCAAGTTTAAAACAGATTTAAATATGGTTTTGGTTAAATTTTCTTTTTTTTTATTAGGACAAGTAGATTGTCATGAGGGACATGTAGATTGGGACACTGATTTAGTCCCTGGAAAAGAAGGTTTTTCACAAATTTCCGCACCCTTGCCTCTCCTGTGACTTTTGCCAGGGGCACAGAGCCAGCCATTGCTCTGTGTCTGCACTGCTGGACTGGTGATTGGACCTGCACACTGATCCCTTCCAGTTCCAGCCAGCTGCCCCTGGCCTGCCAGTGCTCTTCTTCTGCATGGTTCCCTCAGCACTTCCTTGCTGGAGGTGTCAGGCAGTGTGCAAGGCAAGCCAAATCACTCTGCCAGACCAGCTGTAGGGGGCTTACTGCCTTTCATCACAGGACAGTGTATCAGTCCCTGACACCAGCAATCTATGGACTCCCAGCTGCAGTCTCCAGAGGTGAGCAGAAGGGGCCCCCCTCAGCCCAGCTGGGAGAATGACTGCCTGGGACTCTTGTGGGGAACAGTATATTATATACACTGACTGACAATACATAGTGACATCCTACATGAAATCGGAAGCTTCCGGCCGGGCCCCCCTGCTAGGTGACAGAGCCTGGACCCCCTACAGGAGGCCCGGTGGTACCCCCTTGTCAGCGGCCCTGTTGACAACTATTTCATGCATGGATCTAACCCCAAGGCATCTACTCAGGGTTTCCCAAAGTTGTGTGGAGTTAGTACCTATGTGGGTATTATAGGTAAGAATCTTAATATATTCTGGCACCTCTAATTTCACTCTTTGGAGTATTTCAATATATATCTTATAGGATATATAAGTCTTTAATTCTGTTGTATGGGGATTTTCTGAGTCTGCTTTAAGTTGGCGGTGTCTACAGATTAGACCTCATCCCATGAGCTCGACAGGTGGGATTGCCAAGCACACATTGCCGTATATTTGAATATAAGGTGATAAATATAATTACTATCTTCGATAATTTATCAATTTTTTTTTCTCTCTCCTCTCTTCTTCCTTTACTCTTTGCCATGATCCAGAATGGGCACTTTCCAAATAGAGATTGGTATTGTCATAACAATAAAAATGTCTATGTCATGTAAACTTTAGGTGAGATTTCTTACAAAAGATGAAACTGTTATATGTTTTCTGATTATAATTCATGTATGTATCTTGTTTCAGCAACTGTATAGTGAGATTCAAGGTCCTGATGAAGCAGGTTTCCCGCGAAATGCGTTGACCACCTATGACTATGATCTCATGAATATGTATATGGCTATACTGGTTGGCTAAGATGTTCACATGTTTTTAAACGTTTTATGGATTTTGTGATACATGGAAAATAAAACAACAATTTTATACTGATATATTTTGTCTGTATCATACCTTCGGAGGTACTTTATATTCAAAATCCCAATTTTACACTTTCTCTAATTTACAGTATATACAGGTATCTACAATGTGTCTATTAAAAGAGAAGGTTGAGTTTTATATGCTACATCTGTCCCCTGCCGCCTTTAAGACCAAGAACTGAGCGATCAAACACTGCTGATCATTGGTCTTCCATCTGCTGTGAGCCAGTGACTGTCAGCCACTGGATCTCTGCTCTGCCCCTGCAACGCTTACTGGAGAGCCAAGCCGAGGAGGGGCAGGAGCAGATGGTTCAGGCTCTCAGAGTTTCTCTGAGAGGCTGAGCCATCTGCCAGTCCAGGCATCTGGGTGGATCCTGACTTTAACCTCTTGGCGTCAACCGAATGCAAACGTGCGGCCTCCTGGTATCTGGGCGTAGACGCCAAGCGGCTGCACATTTGCGTTCTATTAAAAGAAAACATATGTGCTGAGAGCGCGCACCCATGGCGGTCACAATCATGTGACCGCCATGACGGTCACATGACCCTAAACCCTGCCATCCCATGGCAGTAACCACCTTCATAAGCCTTTTGTTTTACAGTAGTTTATGTATTAGCTCTAAAAATGACCAGAATATTATTGATATCTACAGCCAAGACATTTTTTCTAGTTTGTGATGGAGTGGGGAAAAGTTTAGGCCCTGTCAAGTTTTATTGTTATTTGGTGCTCCATTACAGATTCCCCTCATATCCTGTTCTGGTGAAACCTTTTTACCAGACAGGAAGTGTGGGACACTCATCAACAGGGAAGAAGAAGACAATAAAAGACCGACATAGGCTTCTACTTAACGTTAAGAAAAAAATCATTTTACCTCTGTATCATTTACTATCTGATAAAACTGTCAATGGAACAGGAAGTAATTGTAAATCTCTCTAACAGAGCTTGAATCTTGAATCAATTGAAGGGGGACACTTCCTTCCTCTATACAAAGGCAGGTCCTGGACTGTTCTTTTCTTTTCAGTTGTTGAGGATCAGTAGCAACAGCCCTTTTATGGGCAAGGAACTAGCAGCCCCTCCAAAAAGCAGCTTAACTTCTCATAACTACATGCAGGGATTTCTTCTACCAGCTTCACAGCCTGCAAGGACCACCAGCGCTCCTGGCTTCTTGGAAGATCTCCTGGGACAAGGATAATGGATTGAATCCTGTGCTGTCCTTAGAAAGCTTGCTACGTGTGGCAACCTTTCCCCTTGTAGATCCCAGAGAGTGCTGCTGTACTCACTCCGTCCTTGCTCCCTGCTGCTTCAGATCTCGATCCCATTCACACCTCATTGCTGAATGTATCCTCCTGAGCCGGCCCGAGCCCAGCCTGGAGGCCGGCCCCACTAGACCTAGGGGACCCCTCCCAGGCACTGACAGTCTCCTCAGCATTCCATCTTTCACCCATGACTCTCCCAACCTGACTCTCCCGTATTTGGGACAGTCCACTGCTCTACCAGGGCCTCCAAACCTGGGATAGGCCGGATTCCCATGACACACAGATTAGGTCTCCACCCCCTCCTGCTTACTGACTTCTGGAAGGTTCTATGGTCCTCCAGAGTCAGGAGGAGGCGATAGAGCCACAACTTGTTGAGTTATCCAGCTGTCCTGCAATAATCCAATCTCAATCATAGAGTCACACAATCACCTTGAGTTATACACAATAATTTTACCGATACACTACACTATTCTAGTAGCACACTAGAGGGTACTACCGTACATATAATCTAATACTGTATCTATCATTTCAAATCTATAAATCATTTCCAGATAGAAATTGCATTACACCAGCTTCCTTACATTACTAATATATGCAAAATAGGTCAGAGTAAATGGATATTTCTCAGAGAGGATTTTCCCTTCGCTAGTAATTCCTTTAACCACTAGCCTACTGGGCACTTATACCCCCTTCCTGTCCAGGCCAATTTCCAGCTGTCAGCGCTGTCACACTTTGAATGACAATTGCGCGGTCATGCCACACTGTACCCATATGAAATTTTTATCATTTTTTTGTGACAGATAGATCTTTATTTTGGTGGTATTTAATCACCTCTGGGTTTTTATTTTTTTTCTTAAACAAACCAAAAACCACTGAAAATTTTGAAAAAAAATGTTTTTTCTTAGTTTTTGTTATACAATTTTGTAAATAAGTGATTTTTCTCCTTCACTGATGTGCACTAATGAGGCTGCAGTGATGGGCACTGATAGGCTGCACTGATGGACACTGATAGGTGGCACTGATGGGCACTAATGAGGAGGCACTGGTAGGTGGCACTGATGGGCATTGATAGGCATCACTGATGGGCACTGAAAGGCAGCACTGATACATGGCACTGTTAGGTGGCACTGTTAGGCAACACTGATAGGCAGCATTGACGGGCACTGATATGCGGCACTGACTGGAACTGATAGGCAGCACTGACTGGCACTGATAGGTGGCACTGATTGGCATTGATAGGTGGCACTGACTGGCACTGATGGGTGACACTGAAAGGCAGCTCAGATGGGCACTGATATGTGGCATTGATGTGCACTGGTAGGCACTGATATGTGGCATTGATGTGGCACTGATGGGCACTGGCAGGTGGCATGGATGAGCACTGAGAGCTGGCACTGATGGGCACTGACAGGTGGCCCTGCTGGGGCTACACTGATCATCAGAGCACACTGATCATCAGTGCCCTGATGATCAGTGTAGATGTCCCCTCTGAGGAATGCCAATTACCAGCTCTGCTCTCCTCTCGAGCTGGCAGCGTGACAGCTCATGAGGAGAGAAATGTTGATAACCGGCATTTCCCTGTTTGGGTTTCAGCCTACCTTATCTTGGCCATGTTCCTGAGCATTGAACACCTTGTACTTCTGGGCACTCCAGGTAGGTTTCAGTTCTGAAATATGTCAACACTGGAGGATAATGGGTTCCTGATAGCTTCAAGTTTGATTCTTCTCATATCTTTGGCAATTATTTTGTACCTTTTTTTCTCAACACGTTTCTTGTGACCCTTTTGACTATTTGCAACTAAAAGTTTGATGGTTCTGTGATGACGCCTCAATATCTTAGCAATTTCAAGAGTTTCAGAGGGATACAGCAGACTTTAAACATTTTCTGACTTTTCGGAGTCAGTTAAATCTCTTTTTTGGCCCAATAGGGTGTTGATGTCTTTGAGCCACACCCTCCCTCACTACACAAATACACTTCACCTGCTATGCTTAAATCCAATAAGCATTCAAGTTTATACAGCTTGGAATTGAACAATATGCAAAAAAATTAGGACTTGGTCAAAAAATTCACTTGCTTAATAATTGTGCACACAGTGTACAGTATTTATTTTTTTATAATGATAGTTTTTTTGCTTTATTTAGCGTTCTCTTCATATGTCCTTTTTATTTAAATTGCTATGTGTATTTGATCATTATTTGTGTACAGACACGGCATATGACCAGAGACAAGGAGGAGCCTTCCTTGGCCCTGAACTGTCACTCTTGGGGGAACAGGGAAGCTGCAATGCCATTCAACACAAAAAATGTTGGTGGTGCATCCCATTGGTTTGCCTAATTTCCCAGGTTTCATCCTGCTCCAATACCTCTCACCCCCCCATTTTGACTTTTTTGCATTCATTACCCCCCCCCCTGTTTTTTTTCTCTGTCTCCCTTTTTGCCTGCCCAGACGTACTTTACTTCAGCCTTTGGTCAGCAGAACCGACCTACGTCCCTTTTTGGTAATGATTACTCTGACAAGGCCACTATTGAGCCACAAGGTCAAATCAACATAACCCTTGTGTAGGCAATCTAACTCCAGTAATGTCTAGCTCTTCACTGTTAGGTATATCTTTCAATGTGGTCACTCCATCCTGCTTTACTGAGTTGTTGACTCTATATGGCTCTGTCTTACATACATCATCTGTATTGCAACCTGACTATGCATATTGTACTGATTGTATATTCGTATTCATACCAACCCTGTTTAATGCTCAATACAGTATGTTGAAATTGTTTTATTTTGATGTTGTAATCTTAAGATGTTACAATAAAGCTTTTATGGAAGAAACAAAAAAATTGTTGGGTGGCCACAGCACCCAAAAAGAGTTGGCACCCAATGTGGACCACACCCCCCTTAGCACTCCACTGTAAACAACAAATAAACATAGTAAAACTCAGACATATAAATGTGGAAAAGTTTTGGCCATGGACATTTTTTTAATTCAGACTTAAACTTTTATTAACTCATAAACCATGACCATAAATTTTGTATAGCCAACAATCTTGATGTTCAAGACTCAAGCGCCATACATTAAATGGAACTGACCATCATAAATCATGTGAACCACTGTCCTTCTACAAAGTGGTCTTAAATACCCAACCACAAAACTAAAAAAGAAAAAAGTTTGGCCCTGGAACTTGGTGTTTATGGCCTCTAGAAAACTTTATTGTAAATTTGTGTACTCTTCATAGCATACATATGCATATAATTCTTGAATGGACGTATTTGCATGATGCTTTACAACCTTCACAAGGAGAAATGGAGCAAACTTGTCATTTTCATGGATTAAGCAGCACCCACATATTGGGATCGATTTAGCTAATTTGGAACCCTACTTCTTGGGAGATGATAAATGAAAGGCAGACAGGTTGAACCTCTTCATTAACCCCTTGCTGGCCCCGTGGGACCCGGACCACATAAAGCCGCCGCATACTATCCTTCATAAAGTGATTTTTATTGTGCTGTTAACATCATGTTATATATATGCAAATTTTTCAATTTCTGCAGAATTTTGAAGAAAATTAAAATGTATATTCCCAGGTAAGTTGTATGGTGCACCCCCCTCCCCCTCTCTCCGAACAGAAAATGGTATTTGTTCTATCGGCACTTGTATATGCTAAATCTGATATATAAACATAATTGCTTTTATACAGCAGCCAATGCAGCTGACTGGCATATTATTTCCATCTGTGTTTTGCCTTGTCCAAAACAACTATCCTTCGTTTTAAGGAAAACATATTTAAAGGGGAATTTTGCTTAAAGTGATTAGGAGTATTCATTAATTCTAAGATATGCTTGGCATGGGGGTTCTTTAAGGAAGAACTCTAGTCAGCATACAAATTCCCAAGTAAAGTGAATTTGCTATGATTTTTTTTACATTGGGCACTTTTTCACACTAGCGGTGGAGTGCGGTACCCATTTGAGAGGCAGTGAGGAGGTATAATATCACCTCCTCACCACCTGATTTAACTGCATAATGGTGCACTACTGTGCAGAATTAGGGTGCATTGCGTTTGTCAAAAATGATGATGCCACAATGTAAATCATCGCAGCCATGTCTAACTGTTTAACTGTTATTTCACAGTTCAGATAGGCAGCCCGAAGTGGAAAAATCACAGCTCAGCTTCCCATTTTTTCACCCCCAACTACTGGTCTGAAAGAGACCTAAGAGCTGCAACAGTGCCTTTACTCAAGGTTGCTAACCATTTCCTTGCAACTGAAAACATTTTCTCTAAGAATATGAAAATGGGGGGGTATGCTTTTGGATGGAACTGCATTGTGTGTGAAGATCAGTCAGTGCTTGAAACATGCAGAAGAGGGGTGGTCCTAGGGTAGGGAATGTCATTGTCATGCTTTTTGGATGAATTATACAATAAATTAAGACTTTTTTGATATACCAATGTTCATTGACTTTTCTCTTTCTCTTTGCTTCTGATGGCCAGTTGGTGTTTGGAACACATGGAAGCAAGTTCACAAATCATGTTTACACTCGAACAATCAGTGATTTTGGTGCAGAGGAAGACCAAAAAAACTTTTCTGGACAATAAGCGACATTTTTTTTCATTGGAAGAAAATATGCCTTCCTGATACTACAGAACATAACAGCCAGGAGACGGGAACCAGCAAGCGTCCAATACCCCCAGATGAGTTGAACTGAGAAGACCCTACGACGGCCTGTACCTCCACAAAATTGGATAGGAATGATTTGCTGGAGGGTGAGTATAATGCTTGCTTTTTCCAAAGTAGCAATAAAATATAGAAATTAGAATTGATGGCAGTATCTCCTAAAATGAATCAGATTACTTGAAGAAGCTAATTGCAGCTTCTTACTAAACCCAGTCTCATTGTGGACTGGACAGATTTACTTGCTCCTAATTATGCCCTAGCCAAGACTCTCATTAAAGAACAGTTCCAGCACCAAGGAGAGCACAAGCACCAAGGAGCACTTGGAAAAAAGCTGAGGCTCACTTGGTCTACATGTTCATCCTTTTGGAAACGTGAGGTTGCACTCACAGCTTCTCTGTAGATAACACAGAAGGCTCACGCAATCTGTTTCTCTATCCGGTGCAGGGGTGGACTGACAACTCATGGGGCCCCCGGGCAATAGGGGATCATGGGGCCCCTGTGTCCTTGCCCAAACTCAAAAAAGCCTATGAAAAAGGTACCAGGGGCATCTCATGGTGCCCCCTACTGACCCCGGGCCCTCGGGCAGTGCCCGAGTTTTCAAATGGTTAGTCCGCCCCTGATCCGGTGGAGAATAGGACTTCAAACCTCATTAACCATAACAAAGCCCACAGAATGCCAAACCAGCATCCATCACTGCATCTGTCTCCTCATTCCAATAGCAATTTCAAACTCTGGTGCTCCTTGAAATCCATTGTTTGCATTTACCAGCCATATATTACATCTTCAGCCGCTAAGCAGAGCGACTTTAGTTTCATTTTCATGGCCTCCCACCAATGTGACCTTGTTTTCTACCTCAGGTCTGCAGATATACCCATATGGATAGCGTACCAATCTGAGGCAAAAGGATGTAGGGAAATTGGGAAAAATAGCGTGGAATAGGGTGTGGCAGTAACCTGACGACAAGCACACTGTTCTTATACACAGCATCCTGTAGTTCAGGTCAAAAAGGAGAGGGACGTATACTGATTACGTTGACCTGCTTCTGCGTTTGGCGTGGTCAGATTGCTACAGGAAGAAAAGTACACTGGCTGGATCACCAGGTGTTGGCTGCTGATAATAGCAATTAAATTAATTATGGGAATGTAATTTTAAATATTTTAGGGTATACATAGACTTTGAATTAGCCAGCAAAGGATATCACCAGGGGCCTGTTTACAAAAACTGCAAGTTAAAATGGTTCATTTTACCATGCAGGATGTCCATTTTGCCAAGGGAGAGATAATGTGATATACTGTTTCAGTACATAGCACTGTTTATATTTTATTTGTGACTGCTTACCACCCATTTAATGCACATGTGGGCTTTTTACACCCACATGCTGCACATATATATTTAAGGGCAGCAGAGGTTTCTGTGCTGAGAGCGTTCAAACATGATTTCTTCATGTTTACTTGGAACAGTGCATGTGTCCTGAGCGTGCATTCACTGGAGATTTTGTGGGACAGTTTCCAAAGCAGTTGCTAGACAGTGGGAAAGGGGCAGTACAAGGTAGCTGGCCTAAGGGAGAAAAACCTTTGGAGACCAATTCACATTTGTGCACTGTGGCAATGTATGCTAAAAGTCGCATTGCCACAACACATGGCAGTGCATCTACTCTGTGTGCACTGCATCACAGTGCCATTCATTGTGATTGGTTCCCCAATGCATTGTACAGTAGAGCACAAAGTACCACGGGGAACCACAATGCATATCCTGTATGTTGTGGTACACTGCATTTTGAAAAAAGGGTCATGCATTTTTTTTTTAAATATCTTTTTATTAACTTTTTAACACATTGAGAACATATTCACAAAGACATAAAACATTGGTTCAAATGTATCCTACCCTCGCAGGAGTGTAGAATATCAATCACACATCCAAAGAAAATACAACAAGGCTGCATCAAAAGAAGCTCAGAGATGCCCACATGGTCGTCGCTACCAACCAAGAAATAAATGTATGAATATTAAGTGTCCCATACTAGTGTACATTATAGCCAGTCCCAAAAACCAGTAGGAAATACAGAGACAGCATGAAAATACAATATTACTCAGGTTATGGCATGTCAGAGGCAGTGGAGGGTTCGGCCAGCCATTTGGACCATACTCTTTTTTGGGGCATCCTCTGTGCTTATAAGTATCCTTATAAAGTGGTAAATTAGTATTCATTATCCGCTTCAATGAGATGATAGATGGAGGAGCAGGTTTTTTTCCAATTAAGAGTTATGGCCTTTCTAGCGTAGAACAACAAAAGGCTAATCAAAGTACGTTCAGCTACAGTGGACAGGGGATCACTAACCAGACCTAACAAACACACCGACATGGAAAGTTGTAGGGGGGCCGAGGATATTACCTCCTTCCAGAAATCAGACAACACAGCACAATGCCAAAACACATGGGCAAAATCTCCCGGTGAGCCCCCACAACGCCAACATTCAGGGGAGTTTGTTGAACTCCTTTTGTGAAGCCTATAAGGGGTGTAATAGGCTTGATGTACTATCTTGAACTAGATCAGATGGTCCCGTAAAGAGACCAGAGAGCAAAAAGGCAAGTCCCAAATATCATCCCAGTCGTCATCATCCAATTCCGGGACTTCCCGCAACCATCCCTCCTGCAGGCCGCCCAGAGCAGGTAGGGAAACCCGTAACAGGTGTGAGTACAGATGAGAAATAGGTTTCACCGAACAATCAGACAGCAAATCCTCTTCCAGGGCTGATTGAGTTAGCCGAAGGTCATGCATTTTGCATTGGCATCCCACTTGTGATGGATAGGCAGCAAGAAACGTTAACAAATGTGCATTATTAACATATGGAATGGAATGCTTAAAAATGCCCCCCCCCCCCATTTATACTTACCTAGGTGGATGTGACGTCAGCCCGATGCTGCATCCGTCCCTAGCCGGCTCTAAGTGTGAGCACACAGAAGTCACATGACCTCTGATCTGAGGAGCTGGTTGCATCTTCCAGGGTTCTTGTAGCCAGCCCCAAGATGACATGCATGTTCTGTGGTGAAAAGTCGGGGGGCCAACTACAAAAACTATAAAAAGACAGTCACCTCCCTGATGACATGGCCCATGCCCCTTAAATTACCCTGCGGCCTCCTGTAATATATATATGGAGACTATGGGCGTCTGTATACGTAATTGACTTGTGATGATTGGGCAGCTTTAATGCAACACATATTATCACACACACAATCATATACTGCAATGGAATGTTTAATGAGTCACTCCCCCCCTTACCTCTTTAATCAGGTTGTGCAAAAAAACATACTTATGTGCCCAGTGGTGCAGCAGTGTTCTTTAGGGTTCTGATACTCCACCAAAACACAACAGCTCTCACGCTACCATCTTCTTCTGACATCATCAGGAGGGACGACTGTCTCTCCTGGGTTCTTGCAGGCAGTCCTAGACGACACACACATGCTGTTGGAGTAATCATAGGGTAGCTACAAAAACCATAAAGAGACAGACACTACAAAACAACATGGCACATGCACTGTAATGTACCCTACAGCCTCCTGGGATGCATAATATCCATGCCTTGGTTATATCCCGCCTCGATTACTGCAACTCCCTCCTCACTGGTCTACTGTTACACAGGCTATTCCCCCTTCAGTCTATTATGAATGCTGCTGCTAGACTCATACACCATACCAACCGATCAATGACTGCTGCCCCTCTCTGCCAATCCCTCCACTGGCTTCCACTAACCCAACTTATAAAATTCAAAATACTAACCACAGCTTACAAAGCCATCCACAACACTGCCCCTAGCTACATCACCAACCTCATCCACAGATACTGCCCAAATCGTCTGCTCTGCTCCTCCCATGATATCCTCCTCTCTAGGTCCCTCATCACCTCCTCCGACGCTCACCTCCAGGACTTCTCCAGAGCCTCTCCCATCCTCTGGAACTCCCTACCACAGCATGATCGGTCAGCCCCCACCCTGTCTGCCTTTAGGCGATCTTTGAAAACGCATTTCTTCAGAGAAGCCTACCCCACCTCCACCTAAGAACTGTACTTGAATCACCTCCACCAGATCATCCCCCGCTGTTATCACATTTTGTATCACCTCCCCCTTCCTTTAGATTGTAAGCTCCATGAGCCGGGCCCTCCTATTCCTTCTGTACTGAAATGTATTGTAATTGTACTGTCTCTCTTATATTGTAAAGTGCTGTGCAAACTGTTGGCGCTATATAAATCCTGTATAATAATAATAATAATAATAATATGGGTATTCCAAGAGACTACAGGCAGCTGTATTTGTAATTTCTTCAAGATAAATGGACAGTTTACACAATACATGTTGACACGTGTGCATTAACACACTGCAATGGAATGCTTAAAAACCATCAAGAGACAGCCACCCACCCCTGATGAAAGGGCGCATGCCCCATAAAGTATCTTGTGGCCTCTTGGGATATGCGATGTGGGTATCTCAAGAGGCTGCGGGCTAAACTTGTTGGTTCTCTCTCTCTTCCTCTCTTCAAAAACCAAGATGTCTGCTGAAATGTGTTCTGTATGTTTGCAACTTAAGCAACACAAGTAAAACAGAGTTCTGCCTCATCACAAGCTACCAGTGTCTTCTCTAACACATAACCAACACGGGCAACTATAAACCCCTGCCCCCCATCTCCCTCCTTACCTCTATAGCCAGGTTGTGCACAAAAAAAACATGTTTACACAGTCAGAAATCAAAGCCCTTACTACCATCTTCTTCTGACATTTGTCAGAGAGGTCGACTGTCACTTCCAGGGTTGTTGCCGCCAGCCTTGGGATGAAGTGCATGAAAAAATGGCGCATGATCAGGGGGCCAGCTACAAAGACCATAAAGAGACAGCCACTCCCCTTCCCTCCTTACCAAATGGTATGCCATAAAGTACCCTGTGGCCACCTGGGATGCATAAAGTGGGCATCCTGAGACTGCAGCCAATATTTTACTCATAGTCAATGGGCAGCCTTAATGTAACATAATTTGAAGCATGTGGATTAATGCACTGAGATAGAATGTGTAAAGAGGAAATTCACCCCCCCCATACTTACACATCTAGTGATCTAACAGTGCTCTCCCCACAATACACCTGTCCTATATAGACATGTGTGGTTTGTTTCATTCCGAATACAAATTTGGACAACCTTTTTTGTTATTTGAGATTTGAGATTTGGATGTATCTGAATCTCCGAATGTTAACTACTTGCCCTCCAAAGGATTTACGCCCCTTTCTGACCAGGCCACATTTTTGTGATACGGCGCTGCGTTACTTTAGCAATTGCGCGGACATGCAACGCTGTACATAAACTAAAATTTATGTTAATTTGTTTCCCACAAATAGAGCTTTCTTTTGGTGATATCTGATCACCTCTGATTTTTTTTTTGCGCTATAAACAAAAAACCCCAATATTTTTGACTTTTTGCTATAAAACATATCCAATAAAAAAAAATGTAAAAATCTAATTTATTCATAAATTTAGGCCAAAATGTATTCTGCTGCATGGCTTTGCTAAAAAACATTCCCAGTACATGTAAATTAATTGGTTTATGTGAAAGTTATAGCGTCTACAAATGGCGGTATATATACTGGAATTTTTTTTTTTTTTTTTTTTTTTTTTATACTAGTAATGGCGGCGATCAATGACTTATAAAGGGACTGTGGCAGGCATTCTGACACTGGGTGGGAACTGACTAACTGCCACTGACATTCGCAGTGACACTAATATGAGTAATGTAATGCACAAGGTTTTATATCCTATTTTTTGTTTTTCATACATCCTAGGAAGCCACGAGGTACACCACATGCATTGTGCTGCATCATTGGGAAGGGGGGAGGGGAGGGGTCATTGTCTCTTTATGATTTCTGTAGCCATCATTTGATGATGCACCATAGTGCACATGGATCATCTCAGGGCTGGTTGCAAGAATCCCAAGAGAGACAGCCCCTTGGTGCAGGGCAAGACATGTGCAGAACTAAAAAATTTGTTTAGTTTAATTTAATATAGATTCATTATTTTACTAATTCAATTTAGTTGCATTTGTTACATTCAGATGATTTGTATTCGGAATTTGTTTTGTTTCGTTTTGTTTATTCGTTTTCAAACAGATTTTACATTTTCAGATGTATTAGCATTACAATCGAATTGGAAATATCAATCCAATCTAAATTCTGTGTGAAGAATAGCTGGTTAGTTAGGGGTGGGCCAGCCGTGTCCTTAACAACTATGTCTTATCTGCTAACAGAGGGGTTCCCGCTGTCAGCAGAACATCTGGGTCTGGTATGAATTTTAAGGGGAACCCCATGCAAAATTATTTAAAAAAATGGCGTGGGCTTCCCCTTCAAAATCCATACCAGACCCTTATTCGAGCATGAAGTCCGGCAGGCCAGGAAAGGGGGGGATGAGCGAGCGTCCTTTCCTGAACCATACCAGACCATGTGCACTCAACATGGGTGGGGGGGGGGCAAAAAGCAACGAAAGGTATGAATAACTGACACAGGAAAACTGAAGGCGAGTACTCCATGTGGCCTGAACCTCACTCGCTGACAGACAGACAGACAAACTCACCGGTTTTGAGAGCAAGACCCTCTTCCTCAGAGCTTCCTCATTGTTCAGTATAGAGATGTCCCCAGCCTGAAGAGGGCTGCATGCCTGAGGCAAATCGGTGATTGAAGCGGATTACTAATGCTACTTTATGACCATAGCGGAAGACTTCCACTATGACACCATCTGGCCTGAACCTTGTTCGTTGACAGACAAACTGACGTATTTCGAGGGCAAGACCCTCTTCTTCGGAACTTCTTCACTGTTAAATACAGACATGTCCAAAATCTGAAGAGGGCTGCATACCTGGGGTGAATTGGTGATTGAAGTAGATTATTAGTGCTACTTTATGACCACAGCAGACTTCCACTGTGACACCGTGTCGCCTGAACCTCACTCACTGACAGACAAACAACTGACGCATTTTGAGAGCAAGACCCTCTTCCTCAGAGCTTCCTCATTGTTCGGTACAGAGGTGTCCCCAGTCTGAAGAGGACTGCATACCTGAGGCGAATCGGTGATTGAAGTGGATTACTAATGCTACTTTATGACCACAGCAGAAGACTTCCACTATGACACCATCTGGCCTGAACCTTGTTCGTTGAGAGACAAACTGACGCATTTCGAGGGCAAGACCCTCTTCTTCGGAGCTTCTTCACTGTTAAATACAGAAATGTCCAAAGTCTGAAGAGGGCTGCATACCTGAGGTGAATTGGTGATTGAAGTAGATTATTAGTGCTACTTTATGACCACAGCAGACTTCCACTGTGGCACTGTGTCGTCTGAACCTCACTCACTGACAGACAAACAACTGACGCATTTTGAGGGCAAGACCCTCTTCCTCAGAGCTTCCTCATTGTTCGGTACAGAGGTGTCCCCAGTCTGAAGAGGACAGCATACCTGGTGATTGAAGCGGATTACTAATGCTACTTTATGACCACAGCAGAAGACTTCCACTATGACTCTGTCTAGCCTAAACCTCACTTGCTGACAGACAAGTTAATGCGTTTTGAGGGCAAAACCTTCCTCAGAGCTTCCTCATTGTGCAGTGTACATATGTCCCCAGTTTGAAGAGGGCTGCATACTGTACCTGAGGTGAATCGGTGACTGAAGCGGATATCTACTGCTATTTTATGACCAGAGCAAAATACTTCCACTATGACACCTAAGAACTGATTCATACAGAATATTCTGTAACTGTGTCTACCTGGGATGTATGACCTGGGTATCCTAGGAGCATATGGGCAACTGTATACATAAATCTCCCCTAGGTGAAAACCAGGAAGTGTAGAGAGGGGTTCCCGAGAAAGATAATTTTCTAAATAAATAAATAAATAATCTAATTGTGTAGAGGAAGAGGCAGCAGGGGAATGGGAGAAAGTGGATGGGGAGGGTGAAGGTCCACTTTGTGAATGGACTCTAAATTTGGTCCTGTAGACAATGAGATGCAGAGGGCAATTGAAAGTGTATCAATAGAACCATGGATTGTCAGTCTATGAGGAGAAAACAATTGACAGATAGGCAGTAGCCATTGTACTGGCATGAAAATAGCATTCACTTTGACTGGAATGTCTTTGTAAATCATGCCTAAGGTGCTTCTTTGTTTTATTCATTCACCTCCACAAAAGCAGAGGCCTCTCCGTTATTATATAAACACTTCGCAGACTTAATTGGCTTTTTTTTGGGGGCTTCTTGCATGGGTTAACTGACAGGTTTTCTTTGGGCGTTCTGGGAGGCATGCTTGTTAGAAAGCCAGTCTTGTAGCATTTTATGTAGATCCTTTAAGTAGATTGAAGTCTAACAGCAGTCAGACATAACTGCCTGTGGTAACGCAGGGCCTTGCTCCTGTGGGTTTATCAAACAGACCAGGCCTCGAAGCCTCTTCAATCCCATCTATTGGGATGCACGCACAGACAGCGGCGCATCTTGCGGATTATCCTCCTAACGCCAACACATCACGCGGCTTTAAACTTCCACCCCTCTGGCAAACCATATACTAAATACATAGGCCTTTTTATTCCTGCATTTCCCTGAGAAGTCACAGGCTTTCGGTCTGCACCTTACTGCCAAGCACCGAGCTGGATTAGCTTCAAACCAATAGCTGGGGGTTAGGATTAAGAGGCCACTGCGCACTTTTAATACAAGATGGCCATAATTAATGGCATTATTAATAGGTTGACTGAAAAATTCATTAAAAAATCCATTAAAAATAAATACCCCTTTACAAAAGGCATTGCCTTGGGTGAGAAAAACAGAAAAAAAACAGATAGCGCAAAAAAAAAATTGATTGGTGGCTTTTGGCTTCCAAAAAGACAGTCCATAGTTCAAGCTGATTAAAAGCGAACATTTTTAGATTAAACACACTTGCCAAAATATATCCTGTAGATACAAGAGGGTTTCGAAAGTTATTAAGGGAGGTTAGATTCAATTTTAGACATTTTCTAGTAATAGCATGATTTTTTTTACTTCAATTTTACGGACTTTGAAGGTAAATATTAAAGGTGACCCATCTTGAGAGAAAAATGACGCTGTTACTGCTGACTTCTCCTTGTAAAATTGTTAGTGTCCTGGCTGTTATGCACATAGAAAACCTATTGTTTCCTATGTGTGTGTCCTGTTCACGCTAAAACGTTGCGGTGATGTGTGGCATAGAAAAATGCAGACATGCAGTCAGAACGTAATTCAGAGGCAATCAACAGGCAGTGATGTGATGCCACCTCACTGTCTTATTTAACACCCTTTTTTTATGAACAAATCATGTGCACTGCATGTGATTGCGAGGCGTTTGCGGCGCTTCCCCATTTGCTTGGATGGGCCGTGTTCAATGAGCTGCCTACCTACGGATTGTGAAATGTTGGGTAATAAACAATGGTGACCATGGCCTGTCAACATCCCTGTTTGCTGCAATTGCAGCTGAAAGGTGGGGGGAGTGCAAAAATGAGGCTCAACTGCATAATTTTAAAATCCTCCCATCCACACGTCTAAGTGAGGCCTAAATTAAATTACTCGTAGCACTTCCTCCTTAGGAGTCAATTAGTTTTGGGTCCCCCTAAAGCTCTGCACAGCCAGGCAATATGCATTTTTCCACACTTTGCATTCAGGGTCAGTAAACAGTCCTTGAGATTGGTTTTGTGATTTTATTAAGGGGTTAACAACTTGGATGGGGTCTAGGGGTATACAGGATGCCCAAGGGAACTGTAAATTTGAGGACAACTTTTCTGTTAACTATGTACAAAATGTGGATAGGAACAGTCTCTCCTTTAAGAGCATTAACTGCTCTTTGGTGTACCACCTCAGACCCCAGATGAATCCTCCTCTTTACCCAGCTGCCTGAGGGTATCCCTGGGCAAGGGGACCCAAGAGCTTGCAGTTAAGCAGTCCCGGCTGAAGACTAGTTGCGTATTGCACCTTACTGCCTTCTCCCCTTATCTGGCCTAGGGGGTGTAGGAGTACTCACTCTGTCTTTCCCTGTTTGCTTTGTGGGTTGGTGGCTGCCTTGAGGCCTTATGCTGGGATGGCTCCTTCTCTACTTCACAGGCTGTCCTCCCAAAGAGACAATGGGACAGAGAAGATCCTCCCTTCCAGAATCCTGCCTGTAGATAGGCTCCCCTCCCTTGGGCCCCCTGCCAGGCTCCACACTACAGCCTTCCTCTTAGTCCATCTTCCACCCAACACTGCCCCCCTCCCGCCAAGTTCTGTCACATTTGAGGGTTGCTCTGGTCACCATGCCCAGCCTCCTACCAGGAGATAGGCCAGGTTCCCTGAAACATGCAGATCTGGGCCTCCTCCCCTCCACCACCCTTTCTCCAGAAAGCTTTCAGGTTTCTGAAGAGGTGGGAGGGCTCCAGAAGCCCTGACCTGTTAGTGCCTCCCAACCTGTCCTGAGGTAACCTTATTCTCCAGGCTGAGTCATCCCCAGGCTGCTACTCAGCCTCTGTTTAAAAATACTGTCCAGCTAATCTGGAGGGCGTTACATATGCCATTAATACATTTTTGTTTATTTAAAGCAGAGCTAAAGCTAAATGGATGCCATTCAGTTTGCTAAACTACTACCATTAATCAATTCCTTGTTCTTAGCTTTTTTTAATTGTTTGTATTATCTCAGCTTTGCTGGTCTCCTCCAAACTCTTTCAGACATTTCCTGTCTACACGCATTTGCTCCAGCATTAGTCAAACATTATTGCTCTGGACCAACTTCCCAGTGGTCCATGCCTATCAATTTTGTGTCTGTATTAGTTACTGCCAGGGATGCATGGGATGTGGTGACAACGTAATAGCACAATGGGAACCAGTTGTCATCTCATAATTAAAAGTGCCTGGACAAGACCTTCATGGCAATTATTATTTTCATGAAAGCTACAGATTGAAAACAACCTTGGAATTTACATCAACATGCTAAAGCTTACATGGACTTTTAACGATTGTTATTAGATCTACTTTAGTACCCTGATGAAGACATTTATTATGGAAAAATATGATGATTTTTGTTCACCACAAAAGTGGTTCACAAACTTTCTCTGTCATTCCCCAATTTGGAAGCAGTTGAACTTTTACTCCCACCACTTCCAGTGATATACAATTATTTTTAGGTCATTCATAAACTGCAGACAGTGAAATTCCTATAAATCCCTATGTTAAAGGAAACATCTATAAATGTTCATTTTGCCTAAACAGTACCCTGAAAAATATGTCTTGAATTCCTTCAGAAAAATAGCAGTGCAGTGCCTGTGCCTACAGCCTCATAGCTGTATATCTACAGTGTGCCACCTCTTACTGCTAGTCTTCTTCAGATTTGGAAGAAGATTTGGTGATGTCACTATTGTGCTCTTGTTTCCCTTGCTGGAGAGGAAGCTGCACCTGAGGACATGCAGTGCAAGGATCCCCCTGCTTCTTTTTGAACTATAGCCTCTGTCATCTCAAAAGAGCCACACATAATGTTCAGTATATGTAATACTAGAGAGAGCTGTCAGAGACTGCAGACATACTAGAGGAAATGATGATCAGAAATTGTGGATGGACATGCTACAGGTAGGGTTGGAGGCTGAAGACTTGTGGCAGAAGAATGAGAGAGTGGGGACATGTTGCATTAAACTAGTAGAGATCACTCCTATTACCCATGTAGGGATGTGTTCTTTAACAGCCTTGCTGTGTTTTATTTGCACTCTTGCTGTTTGTCTTGCACAACACTTAACCCAGGGATGATCTCTATTACATCACCTGCCAGTCACTCTGTTGTCTAGACCCCAGAACTCTGTTTTAGATGTCTCCCAAGATCCTCTGCTACAGCATTGGGATAACAAAGCTGCAAAGTGAGAGTCATCTTACGTGCCCCCTCATCAAAACACTTTTATACCCTTTTGTAAATGATTGCTCCCACCCCCACTACAGACTGCTGTGGCCCAAGGGTCACACAATTGAAATTGTGTAGTGTAGGCAGGTGCAGCTAGCTAATCTGCCACTAGGTGACTATTCCAGAATAGTGTCTGGTTGTAGCAGACAGTGTCATCAAGTGCTAGGCCCATTTTAGTTAGAGCCCTCCTATAGTGATGTCATGGGTGAGTCAGTGCCCGGTTATAAGCCAGGCTAGGAAGAACCCCAGTGCATGGCAGCCAAACACCCCACATCTATGCAGATGTAGTCAGCAAAGTGACAGGGCTGGAGGCTGAGGAGAGGTAGACCGACACCCAGAAGAGCCAGCTATAGACTTCCTGAACCTTATGGAGATGGGGCTAGGGTTGCATGCAAAAGGCCTTTCAGGCCAGGCCAAGAGTTCCTTTGGGTTAGGCTGTCCCGCTGGAGGGTCCCAGGAGAGGTGTACCTATGGAAGAGGTGACAGTAGAGATCCCATCCCAATGAAAACTTATGACCTTGGGTGGAGGGAGAGACTGCTAGAGGGACGATGTCTTATTTAATGTGCTGCCTAATGCTTTCACATGTGACTACTGCGGACCGTCTACTAAATGTGATGGACAATGTACTGTCAAATAACCCCGGATAGTATGGTGATGTGATGTGACTGTTTATGCCATTTTCGAAATACCACCAGTAAAATACAGCAACCATATTTATATGTGGACATTCCTTTATTGGGGACATAAAGGTCATTGGCAAGGGATATCAGGAGAAGACCTCTGGCATGGAGTGGGAACAAGATGATGGAGGGTACAGCCTCAGCAGAAAGGTAACCAGTCTAGCAAGGAAAGGAGCTGGGTTCGGACTTGTGCTTTTAGTGCCAACGTAGATACAGTGTCCCTTTGAGACAGGAATTGTGTTACTGGCAGGATCACCAAGTGAAAATAAAGGGAAAAAGAAAATGAATGCAGACACCACCTCTAAGGACTGCTTCTTTGCAATATGTGACATTTTTGTTCCTGGGTTTAGGCACACTTTAAATACATGGAGTTTCAAGCTATTCGATGACCCTACTTAGCTTTCACCAAAAATGAGTCCCAGTATGTGTATATGTCTTTATGACTATAGTCGAGGCATTAGATTGGAAGCTCTTTTGGGAACACAGACTGACAAAAATAGAATACGTGTTGTGAACCTTTGTAAAAATGATTGATGCTATGTTAATAAATAAAATATACGGATTAGTGTTATGTTCCTGTGGCGTATGCTACATTTCTTTCCTTTATAGAAGATGAGAAACCATATGCCGGAATATTATTTACGAGCTTGCGGCCACAATCACCTGGGAGGAAAAAATGTGCCATATTCTTTGTTAATCTATTAAGATTCAATGTCACAATAAAAAAAGCTCAGAGACAGGGGCAGCCGGTATCCAGCAGGGCACCATTTGAGGACCATAAAACTCCACATAACTGTATTACAAGTAAAGGTGGGTTTTAAACAAGACCATAAAGAGCAATTACCGCGGCCTGTGTAAATCTGACATAGCCCTCTTGTCTTGCAATAATATGTCAGGCAGCCAGCAGTATTAAGAAGATCTGATTTTCTTAAAATGATGTAGGTGGGCCGGTCTCCCGGCCGCCGTTCCTTTCATACATAGCTGACACCGGCTTCATAAATTAAGTTCAGTAAGGCAGCATAAAATCGCAGCCTTCAGCAAAACAGGAAAAAACGGGCAAGACGTGTTACAACCTGCCATCTGTAAAAATTGACACCGAAGACTTCTAATCTATTCCAGGAATATTAACCGGCTGCTGCTGCAGTCTGTATTGTGACACATCGAGCTAACGGTGGCCTAAGATGAGGAGGAAGCTGGGCTTCGAAAGAAGCTAATCAAATCGTAATCATGCTTGCTGTTATGTGTCATTAAAATTACTCCAAAAATGAGTAAAAAATGCACAAGAAATTGTGTTTGGACAAAAAAAAAACAGGTTTAACTTGAACACAGTACACATTTTTCATTTTTTTCCCGTAATTTTTTGGTATACTTTGTTATATGTTACAAAACATAAAAAAAAATATTTATATATAACAAGTATTTATATAGCGCTGACAATTAGTGCTTTACATACTGTATGTTCACATCAGCTTCTGTCTTTAACTTCTTGCCGACCAGCCAATGTAGAAATACGGTAGCAGGTCGGCACGGCTGGGTAAAATCACGGTTTAAAATGTGCGTTTGCAAAACAGGTAGGGGGCACGCGTGAGGCGCGTGCCCGCCCTACCTGTTACGCCGTTTGCAGCTGCGGGTGTCAGTCGCTGGGTCACGGCCGGTCATTACCTACCATGTCCCGATGATTAGCGGCAATCACTGAGAGAGAGGACGGCTGCAGTGTTTACACTGCAGCTGTGCTTTCTGTCGGTCCCCTGTCAGCTCCTGACATGCTGATCCGGAGAGAAGAGTTTATCTCTACCGATCAGTGTGTCCCATGCAGTACACACCCCCACCCCCTAGTAAAACACTCCCCTCACACAGTTAACCCTTTCAGTAAATAAAAAAGTTAACCCCTTCCTCCCCAGTGCCATTAGTACAGTGTCAGTGTTTTTTTTTTGCACTGATCACTGTATTGGTGTCACTGGGGATGTCAGTGACCCCAAGTCAGTTCCCCCCCAGTATCAGAATGTCCGCCGCAGTCCCGCCATAAGTCACTGATTACTGCCATAAGTCACTGATCACTGCCATAAGTCGCTGATCGCCGCCATTATTAGTATAAAAAATTGTTTTAAATCCCAGTATCTTTCCCGCCATTTTTAAACGTTATAACTTTAACGTAAACCAATTAATTTACACATATTGGGTTTTTTTTTAAGCAAAGACATATCGCAGAATACATTTTGGCAGAAATTTATGACTAAATTTGATTTTTAAATTTTTTTTACTGGACATGTTTTATAGCAAAAAGTCCAAAATATTGTTTTTTCAATTTTCAGTTGAATTAGTGCAGCACCGAGTAGCAAAAAGAGGCCTGGTCATTAAGGGGGGTAAATCCTCAGGAGGGCAAGTGGTTAAAGGAGATTACTACCTAAGGTCCCTATTGTACATGCATACGCAACGGCTAGTTTTGGAGAGGAGCCAATTAAAGTGGGATGTTAGTTCCTCTGTGTACAGGCTCTGCCCCCTCTGCCCTGCCATTCTTGCGCATGCCCAGAGGCCCGTGACGGGCTCTACCACGGCTTTGGGTCCTGGCAGAGCCTGTCCGTGCATTTGTGCAAGAGCAGGTGATTTTCTGCACACATGCAATGAGTGATGGTTTTGGACTTCCCTGGTAGTAGTATTTGTGCATGTAGATCGCATAAGTGTAGACGTGCCTCAGACCTCTCTCAGGATCCGAGCCTTGAGGCACATTTGCGTATGGGAAATTCTTGCCTAAGCAAGAATTACGGAAGCGCTGCTTTGAAACACAAAAAAAAAAAAATCATTAATAGAAGAGGGAAGGGGCAGGGCAGCCTGACATGCCCTTTAGGTTGAAGGTCCGCTTTAACTTATTAACATGTCTTTGGAAAGTGGGATGAAAACTAGAGTACCTGGTGGTAGCTGACGCAACCACAAGAAGACTATGGGGGAGAATTACTAAGACTGGCACACTCAGACTCTGATGCAGCTATACATGGTAACTAATCAGCTTCTAACTTCAGCTTTGACAATAAAACGTGGAAGCTGACTGGTTTCTAAGCAGAGTTGCACCAGATTTTTGCACCATGCACTTTTAGTAAATAATCCCCAATTCCCAACTAAATATCCCTTGCAGCTAGGATGTGCCTTCACTACAGAGGTTAGTACCTTGTTTTGTCTAGAGAGTTTTACTTATCTGATCCGCCACTCCCTCAGCAGGTGGTATTCCCCCATGATCCAGCAGTGGTCTGTCCCTTAAAATCACCACATCCAATGAAGGGCTACAGACCCTGTTCTGTTCTTGATGGTGTCAGGATCCTAGACTGGTGGAGTGTGGAGGAGAAGATGCTTGCAAGGACCAGCCTAGCTGTTGGGAGGAGCAGTGGATTGGATAAGTAAATCTCCTTTTATTGTTTCCCTAGACATAAACAAGCAATTAACTCTTGCAGGGGGGTCACAGTCCCACTTCAAAGGATTACATTTTAATTGCCTGCAGTTGGGCTTTTAAAGTTTCAGATTGTTATTTGGACACTGTTTTATTGTTATAGTGTACATGTTAATGAAACTTGTAACTACTATTTGCAGGCTTCATTCATACAGGAGCAGCTGTCAGAGCTCCAAATACACAGAGCAGGACTTGGTTGTCAAACCGACATCCAAGACCTAATATTTAATCTGAGGATTTCCTCTACCTGTGTAATCTGTGGGTGAGGTGGATCCAGGGCTTTTCTTCTAAGAGAATAGGTGCAGGTACTCCCCCCCCACTGAGACACTCCTTGACTCCGCCCCCTACCCACCTCTGAACACTGTCCCTTGGTTCCACCTCTGAGCACTGTCCCTTGGTCCCACTCCCTACCAACCTACCAACAACGCCCCTTTTATAGGATTCAAAACCAGGTATCATTTTTTGTGATTTGTATAGAATTTGTTAATGATAACAAAAAAAGCAGCAAAATAAATCTTTCAAGCAACAATAGACCACCCCACCAACAACTGACCCTACCCCCAGCAATATAAGACTCCCCAGGAACAATATATTCCCCAGCAACTAGCGTCATTAGACTCTCCAGGACCCCTTTCAATTACATACATTCCGTGCTGGAGGTGCTGAAACTGCGTTCCCCCGCGTTCCGTCTGAAGAAAAGCCCTGGGTGGATCTGACACCCAAGCTACCCTGCTCCACTGGAGTGTCACACCTCTGCATTGGCCTGGCCATAAGCGGGCACCTCTAGGTATTGAGAGGCATCTGCTTTCTTCTTCCAAAGTTTAAGTGACAGGAAAGAATCGGTGATGATTGGTAAGGTGCTTTGTAGTCTAAACCTTTAGATTCATCACTATTGACAGACAAAAGTTGGTCCATCTGCAGCCAAGCTGTGTCAGGTTGTGTAGAGCACGTTGAATGTCAAGATATAGATTGGCGCAAGTATGTAAATGGTTCAACAAATTCTGTATAACATTTACATTGTGTCCAAAACACAAACTAACGTTTCATCATTGAAGACTGTATGTAAAATGAAATTTAAAGGATAAGTTCACCTTTGGGAACATGTTACACGTTCTACCTGTTTTTAGGGTCAAACACGTAACATGTCCCCAAGGCTGCAGCCATTGCCCGCTGTGTCCCCACCTCTTCCTGTGACAGAAGTATGGTATAGTTCCTTGTACTAGCTGTCACACCAGCGTGGCCCCATCATTCATTCACAGAGTTCTGTGAATGAATGAACTACAAGTCCCGACAACCTTAGCAGCTGTTGACTTCTCAATGAACTACCACAGTGCTGTGGAACACCATGGCAGTTCATTGATTATTTCTGTCAGTGTATCTGCTTGCTCATACATCCCATACGGAAAGCAGATATACTGACGGGTCTGCAGGAGACCTGTATGGCACCAGATATCTACTGATCGCTGGTGCAATGCTTTCCAGGCTCCTGCAACCAAAAATAATAAATGCACATTTTTTTCCCTGCAAATAAAATGTGCATTTATTATTTTTGGTCAAAGGGAAATATAGAGGTTCCCATTGCTGCCCTTCCTCTCTGAAAATTCTAGTTTCCTGGGTGTCATGTTGATCCAATAGCTTCAATGCTTTATGAAGCACTGACCCTGGAACAAGTATGTAGATACAGAATTCCAACCTCACTCTGATTTAGCAGTCTGAGTACTTGTTCTTGGTCAGCGGCTAGGGATGAGCTGAACTGTCCTGGGTTTGGTCAGGGATCAGCAAACTTCAAAGAAGTTCAGGTGCCAAACCCAAACCCTATTGAAATCAATAGGAGCTAAATCTGCCAAATTAAAAATGCCAATTTTCTGGACTAATATGTAAGAGTAGCAAAGAACTAGCATGGGCTGGGCACTGAACTAGAGAACATGTACTGATGCAAATAAATAGATAATTCCATTCAGCCAGAAGTAGTTATAAAAAAAAAAAGGCAACAATGAATGCCATTGGCCGGCAATTTAAACTGTATCTTTTATTTCTTAATAAATGCCAGTTTTGTTGTTGCACATCCCTCAGCATGAATGAAAAATAGTTTGCATAGAGCCACACCCTTTGAATCTGGTATGGATTTTTTTTAATGCATTTTGAGTCTGGTATGGATTTTAAAGGAGTGCCTCATGCAAAAAAAAAGCAGCCAGTGACTCTGTATAGCTGACAGTGTCCTAACCACCAGTGACTCTACTGTCCTAGGAACCAGTGATGCTGTGTAGCTGACAGCGTCCTAGCGACCAGTGACTCTGTGTAGCCACAATAGCATCCCAGCAACCAGTGACTTTGTGTAGTTGACAACATCCTGGCAACTGGTGACCCTGTGTCAGGGGCGGACTGACAACTCATGGGGCCCCCGGGCAATAGGGGATCATGGGGCCTCTGTGTCCTTGCCCAAACTCAAAAAAGCCTATGAAAAAGGTACCAGGGGCATCTCATGGGGCCCCCTACTGACCCCGGGCCCTCGGCAGTGCCCAAGTTTCCAAATGGTCAGTCCACCCCTGCTCTGTGTAGCCAAAAGCACCCTAACAAACAGTGACTCTGTGTAGATGACAGCATCCTAGCAACCAGTGACACTGTGTAGCCAACAGCATCCTGGCAACCCATGACACTGCATAACCGACAGCATCCTAGCAACCAGTGACTCTGTGTAGCCAATAGCATCCCAGCAGCCAGTGACTTTGTGTAGTCTACAGCATCTGTGTAACCAGTGATCCTGTATAGCTGACTATATGGTACGGTAGCCTAAAGCATCCTAACAGCCAGTAACACTGTGTAGCCAACAGCATCTTGGGAACCAGTATCGCTGTGTAGCCAACAGCATCTGAACAAGTAGTGATCCTGTGTAGCCAACAGTGTCCTAGCAACCAGTGATAATGTGTAGCATACATTGTCCTAGCAACTAGTGCCTCTGTGCAGCCAACAACATCCAGGCAACCAGTGCCTCTGAGTAGCTGAAAGCATCCCAGCAACCAGTGATTCTGAATACCTGACAGTATCCTAGCGACCAGAGACTCTGTGTAGCCAATAGTATCCTTTCAACCAATGATTCTATTTAGCCAACAAGGTCCATGCAACTAGTGATGTTGTGTAGCCAGTAGCCTATTAGAAACCAGTGATGCTTTGCCAGCATCAAAGCAACCAATAACACTGTGTAACCAACAACATCCAAGCAACCAGGAAATTTGTGTAGCCACTAGAGTCCCAGGAACCAGTGACTTTGTACAGTCAACAGCATTCAAGCAATCAGTGATTCTCTTTAATCAACAGTGTTCTAGAAACCAGTGACAGCATTTTCCACCACATCCTAGCAATCAGTGACTCTGTATAGGCAACAGCATCCTCACAACCAGTGACTTTGTGTGGCTGATGGCGTCCTAACAACCAATGAAGCTGTGTAAGCTGACAGCATCCTGGCAACCAGTATCGCTGTGTAGCCAATAGCATCCATGCAAGTAGTGATCCTATGAAGATGACAATTTCCTACCAGCCAGTGACTATGTGTAGCAAGCACTGGCCAAGCAACCAGTGATTCTGTGTAGCTAATAGCATTCTAGAAATCAGTAACTCTATGTAGCTAACAATGTCCTAGCAAGCAGTGACTTTGTGTAACCGACAGTATCCTTTCAATTGGTGATGCTGTATAGCCCGCAGCATCCTAGAAACCAATGACTCTGTGTAGCCAACAGCATCCCGGCAACCAGGACTTTGTGTAACCGACAGTATCCTTTCAAACAGTGATGCTGTATAGCCAGCAGCTTCCTAGAAACCAATGACTCTGTGTAGCCAACAGCATCCCGGCAATCAGGACTTTGTGTAACCGACAGTATCCTTTCAACCAGTGATGCTGTATAGCCAACAACATCCTAGAAACCAATGACTCTGTGTAGCCAATAGCATCCTGGCAACCTGGACTTTGTGTACCCTACAGCATCTTGGCAACCAGGACTTTGTGTAACTGACGGCGTGCTAGTAACCAACAACTCTATGTAGCCAACAGTGTCTTAGCAACAAAGACTGTGTAGCCAACAGCATCCTGGTAGCCAGCGACCAACAACTCTATGTAGCCAACAGTGCCTTAGCAACAAAGACTGTGTAACGAACCGCATCCTAGCAACCAGTGATGCTGTGTAGCAGTTCCACTCTGAGAATTCTTGCCTGTCTCTGTATGGTAGAGATGGTCTTAATTACTTCCAGTTTCCTTATGTACAAACTGGAGATAATTCTTTTGGACTTTGTTATAGACATAATGATCTTCTTATTTTTGACTATACACCAAGAGGGGTTCACGATATCAGACACTCTGCATTGTTTCTATAGGAAGCAGAAAATCTAGATGCAGAACTCCAATTGATCTTGCACATCTAGCTGTCTGTAACCCCCAGAATATGTATATTTGTGTTGTCCGCCCTTGCAGTTGAACGTATTTTTTTCTTTTAAGGCACGAGATTGAACTGCGACATGCTTGGAATATTCCTTTTGCCCTATGGCGATGGACTTTTGTTCGCACAGATAAAGAATTGGATTTCGGTGTATTGATTAGCCCGGCTTTCCTATAGACATATCTTATTGTAGTGTTAATCTGTTGTAGGAAGCCAGGGCTTCCCGGTGACACTCGGCTCACAGGTCACACACAGAGGGTGCCGCAGCTTAGAACACTGCCAGAGAGGGAATTACTAATCACTGGCCTCTGTTGTACCAGCAAAGCCCTCCAGCCCTGATATTAAAGGCATGGATCAGGTTAATGGTAGTCACACAGTGGATGAGGGACGGGAAATGATAACAATGGGAATGCAGGGCTCCTTTTATTTGTAGGGGAGTTTATAGATCTCCTTTATTAAAACTGGGGCTGAGTGACAGAAAGTGGAGCAGAGAAAGCTGCAGCAGTGAATCACTTGCCCAGAGCAGCTAAATATTGCTGGATTTAAATGCTAAACTTGATTGGCTGCTGAGGGAACTATTCCTCTTCTGTTTTAGTCTTTTCTAGTCCAATTCTAACAGATCAGTGCTCATGATTCCAAAGGGATCACTGTATATGGAGTATGTGAGAGTGTGTGTATGCTCTTTGCTGTTTGTTGGTGTGTGTAGAGGTATGGTGCTTTGTGCTCTGTTGTGTGCTTGTGTGTGGCCGGTGTTATGTGTGTGCTCTGTCGTGTGTTTGCTCTGTGCTGTGTGAGTGCTCTGTTGTGTGTTTGCTCTGTGCTGTGAGTGCTCTGTCGTGTGTTTGCTCTGTGCTGTGTGAGTGCTCTGTCGTGTGTTTGCTCTGTGCTGTCTGAGTGATTTGTCGTGTGTTTGCTCTGTGCTGTGTGAGTGCTCTGTCATGTGTTTGCTATGTGCTGTGTGAGTGCTCTGTCGTGTGTTTGCTCTGTGCTGTGTGAGTGCTCTGTCGTGTGTTTGTGCTGTGCTGTGTAAGTGCTCTGTCGTGTGTTTGCTCTGTGCTGTGTGAGTGCACTGTCGTGTGTTTGCTCTGTGCTGTCTGAGTGCTCTGTCGTGTGTTTGCTCTGTGCTGTGTGAGTGCTGTCGTGTGTTTGCTCTGTGCAGTGTGAGTGCTCTGTCGTGTGTTTGCTCTGTGCTATGTGAGTTATTTGTCTTGTGTTTGCTCTGTGCTATGTGAGTGATTTGTTGTGTGTTTGCTCTGTGCAATGCGAGTTCACTGTCATGTGTTTGCTCTGTGCTCCGTGAGTGCACTGTCGTGTGTTTGCTCTGTGCTGTCTGAGTGCTGTCGTGTGTTTGCTCTGTGCTGTGTGAGTGCTCTGTCGTGTGTTTGCTCTGTGCTATGTGAGTTATTTGTCTTGTGTTTGCTCTGTGCTATGTAAGTGTTTTGTTGTGTTTTTGCTCTGTGCTATGTGTGTGCACTGTCATGTGTTTGTTCTGTGCTCCGTGAGTGCTTTGTTGTGTTTTTGCTCTGTGCGCTGTGTGTGCTCTGTTGTGTGTTTGCTCTGTCCTATGTGAATGATTTGTTGTGTGTTTGCTCTGTGCTATGTGGGTGCTTTGTTGTGTGTTTGCTTTGTGCTATGTAAGTGTTTTGTTGTGTTTTTGCTCTGTGCTGTGTGCTCTGTTGTGTGTTTGTTCTGTGCTCTGTGAGTGCTCTGTTGTGTGTTTGCTCTGTGCTATGTGAGTGCTCTGTTGTGTGTTTGTTCTGTGCTATGTGAGTGCACTGTCATGTGTTTGCTCTGTGCTATGTGATTGCTCTGTTGTATGTTTGTTCTGTGCTGTGTGAGTGCACTGTCGTGTGTTTGCTCTGTTCTATGTGAGTGCTCTGTCATGTGTTTGCTCTGTGCTATGTGAATGATTTGTCTTGTGTTTGCTCTTTGCTATGTGAGTGCTTTGTTGTGTGTTTGCTCTGTGCTATGTGTGTGCTCTGTTGTGTGTTTGCTCTGTGCTATGTGTGTGCTCTGTTGTGTGTTTGCTCTGTGCTATGTGAGTGCTCTGTTGTGTTTTTGCTCTGTGCGCTGTGTGTGCTCTGTTGTGTGTTTGCTCTGTGCTATGTGAGTGCTCTGTTGTGTGTTTGCTCTGTGCCATGTGAGTGCTCTGTTGTGTGTTTGCTCTGTGCTCTATGTGTGCTCTGTTGTATGATTGTTCTGTGCTGTGTGAGTGCACTGTCATGTGTTTGCTCTGTACTATGTGAGTGCTCTGTCATGTGTTTGCTCTGTGCTATGTGGGTGCACTGTCATATGTTTGCTCTGTGCTACGTGGGTGCTTTGTTGTGTGTTTGCTCTGTGCTATGTGAGTGCACTGTCATGTGTTTTTGCTCTGCGCTGTGTGCTCTGTTGTGTGTTTGTTCTGTGCTCTGTGAGTGCTTTGTTGTGTTTTTGCTCTGTGTGCTGTGTGTGCTCTGTTGTGTGTTTGCTCTGTGCTATGTGTGTGCTCTGTTGTGTGTGTGCTCTGTGCTATATGAGTGCTTTGTTGTGTTTTTGCTCTGTGTGCTGTGTGTGCTCTGTTGTGTGTTTGCTCTGTGCTATGTGTGTGCTCTGTTGTGTGTTTGCTCTGTGCTATGTGTGTGCTCTGTTGTGTGTTTGCTCTGTGCTATGTGTGTGCTCTGTTGTGTGTTTGCTCTGTACTATGTGTGTGCTCTGTTGTGTGTTTGCTCTGTGCTATGTGTTTGCTCTGTTGTGTGTTTGCTCTGTGCTATGTGTGTGCTCTGTTGTGTGTTTGCTCTGTGCTATGTGTGTGCTCTGGTGTGTTTGCTTTGTGCTGTGTGAGTGATCTGTTAAGTGTGCATACCCTGCTGTGTATGTGTGCTCTGTACTATGAGTTTGCTTTGCTGTGTGTGTGCTCTGTTGTGTGTTTGTGTGAGAGTCCTCAGAGAACCGAGGCTCTCGTGGACATCACTGGATCGGGATGGGACTCAGGTAAGTGTTCTACACACAGAAGGTTTTTGCCTTAATACCTACAATGAAGGTTAACAAACCTTGAGCCTTTAGAACCACATTAAAGCAGTATTTAGCTGAAAAACAAAAATGATATACATTACAGCTTGACAATCTTCTAGTGTGGTGACTGCATTCGTTTTCTTTTTTAGGCCTTTTTTCCTTTGATTAAGGTAAAACCGATGTCAACCTCCAAATCCCATAACAACCACTACGACCCTATACCCCCATTAACCAAATATTCAGGAATAATCAGACCCACAAGTTTGAGTGAAATGGGCCGTATTGGCCTTTTATTAACTAATAACCAAATCCAGGAACATTCCTTTAAAAGAGAAACATAATAACAAGCCCTGAAAATCTATAAAGCAAGGTTGCCGATCTTTGAAGGTGCTAACGAACAAAACTTGTTTTCTGTCTGCACAACCGCTTAAAGGTCCCCAGCCGCAACACACCGACTTGGGGATGATACCTCCATGTCCCAAATCCCAGTTAACCCAACGTTAACTGGACTTTTACAGAGGACATCCATACCATAGATGGGTCCCAGGTAAGTGATAACACTGGTAATTTCGAAGGTTTCCAAAGATCCCAACTGCCAAGCCACTACGACTCTGAAGAACACATCCAAAATGTTCGGGCAGAAGGGAGGGAAACGTATTTTTCATCCGTTGGATTCTGACTGTAGAAGCCCCTCTCAGATCTTCAAACCCACCAATCCTGGTATGTGACCGATCTACTGATGAACTATTAACCTTATCTATTCCTGTTTTCTCTGTTTACCTGTCATGTCAGCCTTCTGCTTATCTTTATTTTTACTTGGTGATCTGGTCAGGTACACACCTCCTGTCTTAGGGTGTTTTCACTCTTGATGGAGGAGCAACTGAGGCACCTTTGGACAGTAGCACTCAATCTGGGGAGAGGGTAGTAATAGATGGACTAGCAGATTTAGATGGACTTGAATAAGAAATTAAAGCTAAGCTTCATCTAACACTTGACTAGGGTAGTTCAGATACACCTGTTCCCTATGCCCACTCTAAACCGTCCCCCTGTCAGGGCTCCCGGTAAGACCAGAGATGTGTGAACTGACACAGGGAAACGCAGGCTCAAATATGGTGTAACAATATAGTTTATTAAAGGTTATACACAAATATAAATGCACAATATAACAAAACGAAACCTCCAACTGATAACGGAATGTACACAGACAAGAGCAGTCAGGGCTGGTGAGGTGGAGTGGTCAGGCAGGCCGGGTCAGGAACCATCAGGCAGACAAGACACAAATGAGAAGGCAGAGTGTAGTCAGACGGGCTGGGTCAGGAACAATCAGGCAGACAAGGTACCAAAGGAGCAGGCTGGAGAGTGGTCAGGAATAGCCGGGGTCAGGACAGGCAGAGTTCATTCAGAGTCAGGATCAAAGCAGAATCAGGAATCAGGCAGGAAGCAGACAGGATGCAGGTACAGGGGCTCATGGGAAACATACACCAAGGCACTGACTGAAGGTCTGGCCATTCCTTAAATACACCTCCTGCAATCAGCCTCAGGTGATGGCTGACTGCAGGAGTGAGCTTCTGGTTGCTGAGAGTACCCGCTGGCCAGCCCTGGTACTGCAGCCCACACACCAGATGAGTCCCACCACTAATGGTGAGTCCATTCCTGACACCCCCATTTCCATCCCCTTGTTTCCTTAAATAACGACACCAACACCCCAAATGGATTAAATGGCCAAATCGGCGCCTTTATTAAACAAAATCATAAATAACAAGCAAAACAAACGTTCACTGTTATAACAATCCAGCTCCAGGAACAGTTGTGGATCCTTGATGACGACCTCCTCAAACCATTTTGGAGTCCGTGGTACCAGTAAGCTAGGTTCTATCCTCAGCCACTAAACACTGCCTCGGGGACTATCCTAACTGATCACAGACCTCTACCAACCTTACCTCCCTAGTCAGTCTAAACTGAGCCAGACCATCCGGAGGACTCCATACCTGAGATGGGTCCCACCAGTTACCAACATACCACGTTTTTAGACCCCTGTTAAGGACCCCAACTGCACCCCACCTCCTACAAACCAAACCATCCATATTACCAGGGTGGGAGGGAGGGACGTTTCAATGATGATTTCCAGCTTGCAGATGACTCCCCTCACACTACCCCCACCAACTGTTCTCTCACCAGCTCCTCCCATCACCCCATCCACTCCACCAAACCAGTAAGTGTGCTCGGATTTCATATCCCAACCACACCCTAACCCTATACTGTCAGGTTTATTTCCACCCTGTCATGTATGCCCTGTGCTTATTCTCTTCTTTCCAAGCTCCAGGCATGTCTTTATAAGCAGTTACAGAAACAGTTTTTTTTTCTTTTTGTTAAAAAATGTTTACAACAATGAATAAAAGCTGACCATTGTAAGCACCCCTGTCAGTGTTATATGGTTTGTCTCACCCTCTAACTGCCATTTATGCTGGGCAGTAAAGGAAGAAAATGGATAAAAAAAAGAAATCCAAAACGGCCACTGGTGGAAATGGTAAGATGCAGTACAATCCTTTTTTGTTTTTGGGTTTAATTAGGGTTGCCATTTCATCCCTTTAAAATCAAGCACATAATAATTCCACAGGTTCTGAGGCTAATTTAATTCTGTTAAGGCACCATGTGAGTTTATTTACCACCTTGATCAGCCTCAGAACCTGTGTAATTGATAGGTTGCAGTGGTTTAATGCCACTTTAAAGCCCAACTTCGGAAGAAGTAGTCTTCCCATGCAGTGCAGCTGTGCTTGCTTTGCAGGGGTTAACTGCTCATTTATGTCTAAGGCACAAGTGTCAAACTGGCGGCTTCCCAGCTGTTCCAGCTTTTCCATCTGTCAGACTACAAGTCCCATAAGGCATTGCAAGATTGACAGTTACAAGCATGACTCCCAAAGGTAGAGGTATGATGGGAAGTTTCGCAACAGCTGGAGGGCCGCCAGTTTTGTCTTCACTTCTCCTCTGCTCCCCCAACAGATGGGGCTCTTCCATGCTCCAGACTTCGACTTTGAGTCCTCTTGTCCAGTGCAGGGCTATGGTCTCTGCCTTGATGACATCAGAAGTATCCAACTGTTGGGAGAAAGGACTGCAGGGACTAGTCCCGCAGCACAGAAGAGCCTGCCAGAGCGGAGGATCAGGTGGGTAAAACTGCTGTAACCAGTCCTCCTAGGCATAGGAGGTATCCCCACTGCAAGGGAGGTCTCTTACTTTTCCCAAAGTTTATCTTTAACCTCCTCGGCGGTATGATTCTTTCTGATTTTTTGTGCTGAAAGCGGTACTATTTTTTTGCATGGAAATATGTACAAGACAAGAGTCTAGTAAACATCCCGGATATGATAAAACTTGAAACACAAAATCATAAATTATAATTTAATAAATAATCATAAAAAAAAATAATAATATAATAATAAATTTAATTCAATAATATAATCAAACCAAAAACACTGAAATTTGAAGTACAGAAGCAAATTCGCACATCGCTGAGCAAAGTCGCAAAATCGATTTCAGTGTCTGATGACGAATTTCCCCACAAATCATTATCACTCAATTCTGCAAGTGGTTCTGATTTACTATTGCTGTTCTCTAGCTGGTCTAAAACCGCTTTTGACGTAAAGGGACGCTTTTTGGACGCCATGGACTTTTCTCAGTTTCCAGGCAGAAAGAACAGTCAAAATGCAGGCAGGGCACAGGACAAAGCAGTAGGGACAAAATATATGTGAAATGCATTGAAACAGCAATGACAGCAATTTTTTTAAAATTTCAAATTTGCCGCCGGTTCCGGCGCCCGTACGTCCCAACGTCACAGGGACTGGAACACGGAAGCCGGATGCTGGCATCGGCCGGAGGAGATGGCCGGGGACGCTGCAGGGGACACATCGCAGGAGCGAAGGACAAGGTAAGTGCTGCAGGGACTCCCTGAGCAACTCCGCATGGTAAGCCCGAGTGTAGCTCGGGGTTACCGCTCTTGGTTCTCAAATTTTACCCCGAGTTACACTCGGGAATACCGCTAAGGGGGTTAACCATTTCCATACCGGGCACTTTTACCCCCTTCCTGCCCAGGCCATTTTTCAGGTTTCAGCGCTCTCACACTTTGAATGACAATTGCGCGGTCATACAACATTGTACCCAAACTAACATTTTATCATTTTCTTCACACAACTAGAGCTTTCTTTTGGTGGTATTTAATCACCGTTGGGGTTTTTATTTTTTGCTAAATTAACAAAAAAAGACCAAACATTTTGAAAAAAAAACCACGTTTTTCTTTGTTTCTGTTATAAAAGTTTGCAAATAAATAATTGTTCTTCATAAATTTAGGCCGAGATGTATTCTGCTACATGTCTTTGGTGAAAATAACCCAAATTAGGATGTATTTTTTAGTTTGTAGGAAAGTTATAGAGTTCACAAACTATGGTATAGATCTGAATATTGATCAATCCTGAAGTACTGACAGCCAATCTAATTTCCAAGAATGTCCAAGAATGTCAGAATAGTACAGATATCCCCCAAATGACCCCTTTTTGCAGAGTAGACAGTCCGACGTACTTCATAAGAGGCATGGCGAGTTTTTTGAAGTAGTATTTTTTTTGTCATAATTTTTCAAAAAATGAAAAAATTTAAAAAAGTGTTTTCACTATTTTTTTTTACATACTGTCACCAGTGCAGTACAGCGTCATCATATAACTGGCATGGCGGTGATCAGGGACACTGACTGGTGACAGTATGAAAAAAAAAATACATATTTTTTTTATTTTTTTTTATTTTTTTAATTTTTTATTTTTTATTACATTTTTTTTTTTTTTTATATTTCACTATGTCCAAAGTAGTACAATGTTACCATAGTAACATTGTACAACTTTGGGGAAGTGATCAGTATTTTTTTTTTTACAGTTTGCTTATAGCAAAGAATTACTTTGCTATAAGCAAGCATTTACCTGAATGACATCAATTCATTCAGGGTTTTTTTTTTTGTGCTTAGCTGTGATTTGGCCACAGCTAATCACATGACATGTGCATATGATTGCTGTGACCATTCACAGCGAGACACTAGCATACAATGGATGGCATGAATGAAGCCATCCATTGTATACAACTGTCATGTGACCTGCTGTGATTGGTCACAACAGGTCACATGGTACCGGCAACGGGGGCGGTACTCAGATCTGTCCGAGGTACACGGCCTGTGACAGATCGCGCCGCTGCACGGCTCTGCAAGCATGAAAACTGTGCATGTGCGGGAGGGCTATTGGCCGGGCTGCTATTGGTTAAACTGTGCTCAACCCCTTGACCTAATCCCAACTTGAACAATTTAGCACTAATTAGTATTAATTAATAGTAGTATCTAAATAATATATAAACCACGATCAACTCAATCACTTTTTAGGAAATAAAATCTGTAAATTTAGATTTTTGGGGGAATCTCACTGCTGCTTCCCATTTTTCAGTAGATTTAACGGTTTATTCTCTGTTTGTTTTTTGCCGGCTGTGGAGTTATAAACGTTGCAGTTTTAATTGAAGAAAAGCAAAAGGGTAAATTGCCGAGGATTATTTTCTCTGTTTTCATCCGCAATTGAATCTAATCACTCTGAGAGCTTCTCCAATCATTGCAGGATTACTGCCTTTATTACACAGGGGATTTGGGGAAGTGCCACAGGTTAAGCTGTCCAACCAACTAGTAATTGTTATGTTTATAGAGGAACTTCAAAAGGCCAGCTAGTTTGCATAGTTCAGGCTAAATAAATTCCTATGTAGGTTTAGAAACCATGTTCAAAGTATGTTTTTCCAGTGCTCTAGTATGCTTCTTTCTATGCATTTCAATGAGTTTCAATATGGAGGGTACAAATATACAAAACGTAGATTTTCAGAAGATTATTTTTCTATTTCATTACAGACCACAATATATGCATCCAGTAGGTTGAGTTAATATCATACAATAACAAGCCAGACATAGATAGTTCAAATCTTGGCACATCAGATTTTCCATGCGAATATTGCCAGCAGCTATAGCCACTAGCAATAATCACTTTCTTCTCCTGGTGGGGACGGCTCCCTCCCATGCTTCCCTGCCAGGAGAACACAACAGCTTTGCGGGAGGTATTCCATCATCTATGGCCGGCTTTACCAACATTATGATACCGAATCACAGGACACTGTTCACCCCGCCCACGGTTTGCTTTCTGAATGGGTGTGCCCAAGTCACACCCTCTTTATAGGCCCCATCCAAACTCCACCTTTCTAAATATGTAGGGCTGCACATCAGACCCACTTCATGGGTTTGTAATACATAGATCTCACCTCTAAATATGCAGAGACTCATCCACTCGCAACCTGCCATGATCCCCAACTTTTTGAATTACTGCACACGCTGTGATCCCATGACTGATGGACAAGCAGAATATGGAGGCTAATACTTACCCCTAATCCATAAAACCACTACCACCCTTCAACCTCCCCCACCTAAATAAACACGCAACTCTCTTTTGGTGTAAAACCGACCATAACAGCCATTTATTTAACATGACACTTCTTACAGTACACTCAAATAATAACTGACAGTAATAATCCCAACCGGGTCAAAGGTCTTCAAAGGCACCATTACTCACATCCACAACTCGGCTGTATCTGACACCCAATGAAAAGGCCCCCAGCCTCTACTACACCGCCTCAGGGACAATACTACAGTTACGTAGTCCCAGATACAACCAATGAACTCCCACTTTACCAACATGACCTTATAATTGGGAAGGAACACCCATACCTACGATGGGCCCAACCCATAATCCACCAAATTGTCACTCCAGCACCGCCTTCAAAGACCTATCGACCCCTGCCGGGGCTGCCATGACAAAACAAAACAGACGAACACCTCAGGACACAAATGCCTTTCCAGACAAGAAACAAATTCAAGGAATCCACACAAAAACAAACCACAGGACAAACACAAAGAACAAACCATAACCAAAACAGCAAAACAAAACAAGAAAAGCTCCAGGGAGGGAGGGCGGGAAAAACCAACAAACCCCACCCCCCGTGCTGACACAAGCTCCGACTGACCTCCGACAAGACCCATCCCACCTCCTAATCCTGGCAAGACCACACCTCAAGGTTGCGTACTCCAATCAAGTGAGTAATCACCCACTTACCTCCTGCATATACTCCCACCCAAATACACGCTCCACCTTGTCTGCACGCCCCAGTCATGCTGGCCCTCCTTTTTAGCTTTGATCAGTCCAGGCCCTGACTTGACATGCCCCTAGACACAGCATCAATGGGAGAGCACACCAAATATGGGACTATCCCAGTAAATCCAAGACAGTTGGTATCTATAATTTATGGATTCAAATGACATGCTTCCTGGCTACCTCCTAGTCTGCAGATAAAGGAGGTTAAATTCCAACTGTGTTTTGGGCTGATCACAGTACACTGAAGTCGGTATTGCTTTCCTTTGATCAACAGTTTGAAACTTATAGACACTTGAGATTATATGCAAATGTCAACTTTTACTGTTTTCTCTCTCTGGAGTGCTGAATCCAAGGTTTTGCTTTGTGGCTGAAGAATTGATCTTGTACAGTAGCTATGATCTGTGGCTGAAGAGTTGAGCTTGGGGCTATGCTCTGCAGTTGGAGTGTTGACCTTGTTCAGCTGGTCTCTGACTGAAGAGTTAAACTTGTAGCTAAGCAGAGTTGGAAGAACTGATTGCAATCTTCAGTGACAAAACTTCAAAATTCACAGAAACAAGGTCTTGCTGGACCCTTTTTGAAACCACTCTGGAATATTCCTGTCTCCTGGGTACCTCTCCTTAAACTTTTGTCTCACTTGACGGCCTCCAGGCCAGTACTTTGTCCTGGACCACTGTACTTGGAGTAATCATATTCTGGTGGCTAACTGATATCATGCTGAATGTAGTAGTTCTCTTTTCTTTTTCAAGTTCCCATTATCTTAATTGCCCACATTTCTCTAGTTGGTGCACTTATGGGACTGAGTGCCCCCATGTAAATGTCCTCTTTACTACCAGGATTATGACCAGAGCCCCCCATAGGATAATTTACCAAGAGGCTTTGGTTAGACTAGACGTCTCGCACAGAGTTTGGATACAGTAAAACTTGAAACTTGTATTGAGCAGAATGCCAACATTACACTCCCTAACGGGAGAGCACCACTTAGGGAAATAGCTCACAGTTCAATACAGGCAAAGATGCGGCAGAGGAGAGATGTCGACAGCTTCTGTTTCAGAGGGCGAAGTGGCTAGGCTGGTCCGATACCAAGAGAGGATGATCCTTTCCAGGATAGCGAGTCCCTAGCCTGTCCCTTCTCATCTGAAACCTTTCCCTACCACTAGTAACTTTCCCCAATAAGTAGGTCTCCCTCCCTACACTAGCCATTCGCAAAATGCACGCAAAAATCTAGGGACAGGGACCTAATTAGACAGTGTTGACCCAATATGGCCACCAAGGGTCAGATGGCCACAGCATAGCCAATCGGAAAGCTGCTCCATTGACCCAGGAAACCATAGAGAAACTGTGTTGCCACCTACAGTGGAGAAAACAGACTGCACCTGCCTACATATGTCACATGATTCTTCTATGTGTTTGATGTAGAAATTGTAAAAATAAGCCATTTTTATTGCTGTAGTTCAAGTAACAGGAAATTTAACAGTTACAAAGAAACACTTTGGAAAAAAAGTAAATAAGTATATCTGGTGATTCATTCATATCTCACTTGTGATTCAAAGAATGTTATATGGCCAAAAGGTGGAAATATCCTTTAAGAAGTAAATTTAGTTGGCTGTTTCCCTAGCTAGACTTGAAGAAAGTTCCAGAAACCCCAACAATTACAAAAATCCAGATATAACTGGAAGGGAGATCAGTAGGGGAGAGACACACATGGAAGGAATGCCTCTGGCACCCAGTTTAATACAACGCTGAATGCTACACTTATCCACACCACACCACTCAACCGAACCTGCAGGCATTGTCATCGGGCTTGTTCCAGAAGCTCAAACATCTCCCTGTATGGGGCAAAGTACATCCTTAATGTCTTCACAGTGATCTCCCAGCTTTCTTTCAACTCACTATAGTTTTATATCCATTCTGTTGACTTCCAAAGTTTGTTTTAATCCCATAATACCCAGAAGTGTCGTTGGGCGATGCCCTAAGCTTGTTGAGGAATAGAAAACGGAAACCCACTTTGTTTTTTGACACATCTAAAACAATAATGAGATTTAAATAATGGGAGTATACCTATAATAAGACAAGAACGGCTTGATTATTCATGAAACAACGGCAGCAATAATGGCGAGCAATCAGAAGCTTTTAACGTTATTTGGGAACACGGTTTAAATTGATTTTTATTTCTTTGGGGGCTGCTTTACCTAGCGAATAAGAACACATTATTCTTAATACAATTTGTCAATTCAGCTCAGCGAGAAGCATTGGGGGGGAAAAATGCTATTAAATCAGATTATCTTTTCCCCTCTCTGCTCTTTGCTTATAGCCTGAATGGCATATACATTAGCTGTTTAACTTATAATTTAGAACATTACAGTTTGATGCTATATATTGATGGTGAGCAGAAAGTGTTAAAGACCGGTTTTTATGGACTTCCGCCATTTCCCATTTTGCAAAGAACATGTATTGTATATTGTCTTCTAAGCCAGGCTTTCTGAACAGTAAAAGATCCTACACCCCTCTGTCACTGCACATATTTACTGACCACTCCATAGCGTATGTGTCACCGTATGTCATGTAGTCCCTAACATACATTTAAAGGCCATGACTACTAAATACTATATATACTACTGCATTCCAAAAGTTATATTATGCTTTTAAAATAACAAGAACAAGGAATCCAGTTTGCTATGTACAAAATGTCATATTTGTTAAACAAGTATAGTGAGTTTAATTTGAGAAATAGGAGCACCACTTGCATGCGTCAGATATAACCCAAAGGGTACATGACCTACATGTTAAGAACAACTGCTTAAGGTGCAATAGGTCTCAAAGGGAAACTCCATCTTTGTGAAAAAAAAATATAGAAAATAAAGAACAATATGGCATATACAATTGTTATACAAATTGTTATCATTTCAATTGTTATAATTTAAAGTATATTGAAAGCCTTTCACTAACTATTCTCAAAAATGTTTCTTCCCCCCTTCTCCAATATGGCAACGTGGAGGTGTTCTGTAAGCCGCTGGTGCACAGAACACCCCCAGAAATGTAATTTCCTACTTGCGAGATTGACCCACTGATTTTCCCAGAAGTCTGCACTAGTATACAAGTACAAATTTAGGCATCCCCTGCAATAGGAATAGATACTGTCTTCAGTTTCCCCTACTCAACTGGTTGTTGGTTCTTGGTGTGTGGGGATGTGCAGCGGCAGTGAACACACAGAGTCTGGTTGCGGTAAAACTGAAAACTTGTATTGCACAGAATGCCAAAGTATAAACACCCCAGTGGAAAATGCCACTTGGGGAAACAACTCACAGTTCAATGCATGCAGCAATGTGGCTGAAGAGAGATACCAACAGTGTCTGTTATAGAGGGTGAAGTGCGACTTTGCCGGTTTGGTCCCAAGCTTCCTTCAGGAGCCTGTGCCTTCTCTTCTGGAACCTTTCCTTACCACTAGTTACTCTCCCTAGCAAGCTGGGTCTCTCTCCCTACACTAGCCACTCAAAAGAAAGCATGCCAAAACCTAGAGGCAAGGACCTAAATAGACCCTGTTGACCCAAGTTGGCCTCCAGGGGTTACCTGGATGCAGTGTAGCAAACCATATTTCCCTTGGCTTCCTCTCCAGCCTGTGGTACCACCCTCAGTGGAGAAAACAGACTGCACCTGCCTAAAGGTGCGCTGGTGCAAAAAGGGGAAATTTGAAGAAGAAAAAAGGAATCTTTACAGGCACAGACTTTGTTTTCATAAGGTGCATTGGTGGGAATGCTCATGTGTTTTGATCATGAGAAGGAATGAGGATTCACACACACTCCACTCTATTCAGAGGCCTAAAGCCCATAACTATTGTGAAAGAAGAGACTGAAATAAGCACCATTCTTTAAATCAGGTAGCATATTTCATTGAAGATCTAGCAGCAACTTGACAGGTTTCATGGATCCGAGTTCCCTTCTTCGGGGCTAATAAGAAATATAACATATACAATTAATAGTGTACCACAGAACAGGAAATATATGTCATACTTTTTCAAAACGGTTCATGATAAAAAAGTGAAATGTACCCAATAATATGCATAAATTAACGAACGCATCTACATTATTATATACTGAATATCCTTATAGGTAAAAATTTTAATCATTGTAATTATAAATAATATAAATGTGTCATTGCATCCAAATAAAATGTGTTATTGTATTATTAATCTATATATACAGTATAATATGTACGTACACCTCCACATCATTTTTTTCTCTCAACACATCGCTTTATTCTTAGTGCCTTCATCCTGGCATGTCATGTTTGCCCATAGTATCTGACCTGGCTAGGGTGTTGCTAAGGCTGGTCAATTGGCTGGGGTAAGGCAGGAGCACAATTGGTGCTGGTAATAAGAAATATGACTCTGTCCCTACCAAGTTATAAGATCTCCCTGCCGTAGCTCCTGGCTCTCACTAAATCATTTTAGGCTCTCACTCATCCTGTTACAGTAGACATGAGACCCATTCAAAATGTAGTGCACATACCTGGAAATCCAGAAGAAAAAAATCTCTCTACTGAAGTCCCAGAGATTATAATTTTTTTTTTACGAAACCATAACTGAAAGACATTTAGCATGGTAAAGCAATGTGTATAATAATTGTTCTTTTTTAAATACAATATTTGTTTTCCCCTTTTTTTATCCTTTGTTATATCTTAGCACTGCTGATCTTCAGCAACCCTTGTGCTTCCTTCTTTTTCTGTATGCACACCAGCAATGACTTCATGCATTTCTCATTGTGGGGTTTCTAATGGTGGCAACAGTGAATTAAGCTTGTGAAATATGTGTTGCAGTGGCCCTTTGTAGTCACCATCAGAAGCCTGTATGACAGAGTGGATGAGCGCAACTGGGAGACAACAACAATGTTGATGCTCTTTAACAGGGAGCATGTAAACAAGGCATGGTAGTGTAGCACAAAGACCCCTGATGAGTCCTGCTGTTTGTCCCAAGTGCTATTCCAGAAGGAACACAAGCAGCCAGGCACACAGTAGCTTCCCAGTCTCCCTACACAATAACTAGGCTACATGTGTCTTTTAAGGATTTAATGCTTGAAGAACTTGAATGGGGTATGGGGTAAGCCATGGGGTACCCCAAATCTAGTGGAAACTTTAACAGAGGACACTCTCTGAACTCTTCAGAATAGAGAATATGGACAGAGCAGCAAAAAATCTATCTATGTACATGGACGCCTCCTTCCAGCACCAGGCAGACCTTGTACTATGGGCCTCCAGGCCAGATCCTCAGAAGACTTTCTCACAACTGTTCTCAGTAACTTTAGCAATAGGCCCCCCAAGCTCTCCCTGAACTGGGACCTCATTGAACCTTCTGCAGTTTTAAAGTTGTCTACCCAGGAGGGCAGATGGGCCTTCTAGGCTGGGTCTCTTCCACCAGTACAAGGACCCTGCTGTTCTAGGCCCTAGGCTATATATACACACCTCAGCCCCCTGCTGGTCACTTCTTGACTAGGGATTGGTTAAGGCTTTATGAATATTCAGCCCATGGTCTGCCTCTTCCAGCCCACTGTACTAAAATACAGGAGATGTAGTTGAGCCTGCAACCAACAAGACTTAGAACAGCCAAAAGCAATCAAATCCTGCTCTGCTGGTTACAGAGGAGTCAACAACTTAATTGACCTAATCCCATGAGAAACCTAACTAGAAGAGTGCTAAAATAGGATCACCAGGTATTATTTTACTTAGATTTACAATTTGTGAAAATGACTGTTGAAATGCCATTAGCCTATGTAGCCAGGTGCTTGGCTAAGTATAGAGAGTGAGAGAAACACTGGCTGTGGCTGCTCTCTGTAGTTGCTGCCCTGAAGTGCTGAACATGTTAACAGCTATATCAGCAGGAAAATGGAGCTGCTGAGCAGAAAGAGCTCAATAAACTGAGTCAGACAGCACTGCACTGTGGGAACTGTAGTCCTGAGGAGAAATACTATACTGTAATAAAGAACTTTTGAACTGCATTTTCCAGAAAGAGTTTGCCAGGAGAAAGAGCTGCATTTTCTCAGCCTGTACAGGACACAGATTCTTCTTGCCATAAGGAGTGAACATTGCTGTCCAGTGTGCATCATCACTGCTGCATACTGACAGCCTGAGCATGATCTGCGTTGCTAAGTTTGCTCGTGTTGACACACAGAGTCACCTGCGTGCAGAGAAGAGAATCGACTAATTGCTGTGTGTGACCGGGTGATGAGCTGTAATATTGCTGGGACTGGTGAGCTGTTGCTGTGGGGATTTACAATCTGCTGTTATAGAAACTGATTACTCTAGGACATGACTAGGGGCGGATTGACCATTTGGAAACTTGGGCACTGCCCGAGGACCCGGGGTCAGTAGGGGGCCAAATGAGATGCCCCTGGTACCTTTTTCATAAGCTTTTTTGAGTTTGGGCAAGGACACAGGGGCCCCATGATCCCCTATTGCCCGTGGGCCTCATGAGTTGTCAGTCCGCACCTGGAAATGACAATACAGCCATCTAGTAGCCTTACTGCTGAGTGCATACTTAACTCGGACATTTCTCATGTGCACCAATGGTACAGTTGGGCCCCAACCCGACTAAAGAGTTAGGACTAATGACTGCCGTTTTACAACTGCTACACAGAGACCTTTACTTATTGCTTAAGCTAAGAGGTACCTCTCAGAAGACATTGCACTGTATCTCCTAAAAGACACTCTAGGCTAATTATAGTATTATTAATCACATTGCAGTTAAAGCGCATATGCACTGTTTATTGCTGACTTTGCTGATTCATGAGTTAATCCCAGTCTAGTGGTATAGAACTCTATTCTACGTTACTCAGGCATAGGGATTGTACTGTCTAGCAGACTGTGGAGTTATTTACTAAAACTGTATGGTGCAAAATCTGGTGTAGCTCTGCACAGAAACCAATCAGCTTCCAGAATTTATTGTCATAGCTTAATTGAACAACCTAATTTAGATGCTGGTTGGCTACCATGTACAGCTGCACAAGATTCTGAATGCACCAGTTTTAGTAAATCTCCCACTGTATCTGATCCTACCTTCTGTATGCTCATTTATGCTCAAACCACCATTTATTCTAACCCGTACTAACACAGTGGGGTCATTTATCAATAAACAGTCTTGTGTCTATTTTCTGCTTCTCATTCACAACCAAGTTAAAGGTATCTATAATTGTGTTCTTATAAGTGCTAGCATTAACTTTCATTCAACCAGTTGTATCAGAAGGGACTGAGGTTGTTCTTGGAGTCAAAATGTAGAACAGAGAACCTAAATTACTAAGCGGCTCCTTCAGGGGTAATGTTACACTTATTTGCTATTTTATTGAATGGGTTTACATGTACTTTAAATTGACAACGTTTACTTAAAAATGTAATATTGGTTTCAGGTAGACTAACCCTTTAAAGTAAAACAGTCATGAGACCTGTTTGTTGAAACTCAGCTTCGGTGCTTTCAGCTGCTACATGTATTCCACACTTAGAATACTTGCTCCCCCATCACACACTATGGTTTATCCTGCCTTCTCCTCTGTCACTACGGGACGTACAAGCCAGTGGAAGGAGCCACAGTGTGCAGTGGGGGAGCAGGTACTCATCCAGCCATTGAATACCTGCAGTGGCTGGCAAGCAGCAACGAGGCAGAATTTCAACAAATGGTCTGCTGGAAAGGTAAGTATAGGGTCTACTTTTATTACATGTACAGTTGTGACCAAAATTATTCAACCCCCAATGCTGTAAAGGGGTTTAGGGACTATAGTGTACATTTGGAATTGTATTCAGAATCAAATCCTACAAGGACGTTGTAACTACCCAAATGCAACTAAAATGACATCAATTGTTTATGTAATACAGTAGTAAATGGTTCTTATGTGGTTTCTTCATTGCCACAATTATTCAACCCCTTAAAGACTACCACTCTGAAGAACAGAGGTTCATACAGGTGCTTTCCATCAGGTATTGAAAACACCTGTGGATGTCACCGAGCAGCAATCAAGCATAATAAGCACCAATTAGGCAGCTTTAAAATGACTGTGATACTCAGCTCCTTCTAGACATTTACTGGTGTGGTTACAAACATGGTGAAGGCAAGAGAATGGTCCAGGAAGACAAGAGAAGAGGTGATTTCTCTTCACAGGAAGGGCAATGGCTATAAGAAGATTGCAAAGATGTTAAACATACCAAGAGACACCTTAGGAAGCATCATTCGCAAATTCAAGGCAAAGGGCACTGTTGAAACGCTACCTGGTCGTGGCAGAAAGAAGATGCTGACTTCGACTGCTGTGCGCTACCTGAAGCGTAGAGTGGAGAGAAGTCCCCGTGTGACTGCTGAGGAACTGAGAAAAGATTTGTCAGATGTGGGTACAGAAGTTTCAGCCCAGACAATAAGACGCACACTGCGTAATGAAGGCCTCCGTGCCAGAACTCCCAGGCGTACCCCCTTGCTGTCTCCAAAGAATAAGAAGAGTCGACTGCAGTATGCCAAAAGCCATGTGGACAAACCACAAAAGTTGTGGGATAGTGTTCTGTGGACTGATGAAACAAAATTAGAACTGTTTGGGCCCATGGATCAACGCTATGTTTGGAGGAGGAAGAACAAGGCCTATGATGAAAAGAACACCTTGCCTACTGTGAAGCATGGTGGAGGGTCAATCATGCTTTGGGGCTGTTTTGCTTCTGCAGGTACAGGGAAGCTTCAGCGTGTGCAAGGTACCATGAATTCTCTTCAGTACCAGGAGATATTGGATGGAAACGTGATGCAGTCCGTCACACACCTGAGGCTTGGGAGACGTTGGACCTTTCAACAGGACAATGATCCCAAGCATACCTCCAAGTCCACTAGAGCATGGTTGCAGAGGAAAGGCTGGAACATTTTGGAGTGGCCATCGCAGTCACCAGACTTAAATCCGATTGAGAACCTCTGGTGGGACTTAAAGAAAGCAGTTGCAGTGCGCAAGCCTAAGAATGTGACTGAACTGGAGGCCTTTGCCCATGAAGAATGGGCGAAGATACCCGTAGATCGCTGCAAGACACTTGTGTCAAGCTATGCTTCACGTTTAAAAGCTGTTATAACTGTAAAAGGATGCTGTACTAAGTACTAAGATTGAATGTCACTTGGGGGTTGAATAAAACTGATAATGCTGTGAGCACAGAAAAGACATTTGTGGTTATTTCATTATAACTGTTATGTTATATTTGTCTGACCTACAAGTGCCTCTTTAATGTAAATGTAAGCAAGATGACTGAATGATCAAAAGCAATGTCAAACTGGCCAAAACACTCAATTTCAGTGGGGGTTGAATAATTTTGGTCACAACTGTATGTTATTCTGCACAAGTGATCCTGTAATTTAGATTTTTGGCTGATGAAGACCATTAGGCTTAGGGAGTTAAGCTGGCCATACATGATTAGTTTTTTCTTTCATTCAGCCAACACACAAATGAGGTAGATGGAGGAATACCCCTCCCCCCCCCCCCACACACACACACACTGGGACATTGTATTCGACAGCAGGACCCACCACTATAAAAATTAACATACACTGACCAATGTCTACAGCCACTGATCAAGCAAAATTTTCCAGCATGTCCCGTCAAACCAGCTAAGCTTCAATCCATGTATGGCTAGCTTTAGATTTCTCCCATTCAGGACAGCAGATTGAATTAAATAAACCACTCAATACCCTCAGCTGTCAGAGTATCCAAACAGTTACTGTTCATCCTACAATTTTTCAGCCAGCTCTTTTATTTTTTTGATCAAAGTTTGTGAAGCTAGGTGGTGTCGGCAGGGCTGCCCATGGTTGGAATTTCAGCCATTTCACAGTTTATGGCTAACTTTAGAGGTAAGAGAACACCTTAGAACTGACAACTACTGCTTGGCCAAATGTCTGGTCTTGCGCTAATAATACACAATAGGTTCAATTCACAAAGCTGTACACGAGCCTAAGTCATTGATTTTTTAGCCATGTGACTGTAATTTTAAAATCTCACTAGACTCAACTGAAAATATTTGTCACTTATTTTTAAAAATAAGTTTCTTTATCCTGTGTGTTAAATTTCTGAATTGAGCCTAATGGCTTCTTAATGTGCATAACAGCATTGCATAATATTGCAGTGTAGGTAAGAGAAATGAAAACAACTGCAGATCTGTGCCTGATACTATTCTGGTCACTATAATAAAGAAACTAATTGTCTATGGGACCTTCATTTTCAGGAGCTTTGACTCTGTACCAAGACCCCAAACATTTCCCGAAAAATAAAAATTTAAATAAATGGTAACTTAAAGTGTTAATAAACCCAGAACTCTGCATTCACTATATCCGGTCTTCCACAGTACACACAACATGGAAATGCAAATATTTTAGTAAATATTGTAGCACACTGCACTGTTAATGTTTGCAGGATGTTGATTGACGGTGATGGCGGTGTTTCACAGTTTAGCCATTACAGACTTGAGTATAGCAAAGCATTGTTGAACTTGTATGCTGAAAGCAGGACTGATGTGTCTGGACAGACTGTAAGAAGACTACATTTCCCACAAGAGCTGTCAAAGGGGTGGGAGCCTATATAATAAAAAGCCCAGGAACTTCCTGGAGGGAGGAAAGAGACTGTGTGAGGCTAAGTACGGGTGTTGGGTGCGGGCACAGGATGCCGAGGGTCAAGGCCGGATCGGATCAAATCAAAGAGATGGAAAAAAGGACTACAGACTGCTGGTATTGCTGACAATTGTGGAGTTGTGACCAGTATTGTTTTGTTGTCAGAAAGACTGAGAGGACAAGGGGGCCCCCCAACTGTGCGACCATTCTTTACTCTGTTAAGGCTACAGACTGGGTGAGAGGGTCCCACAAACCAAATTGTCTTCAGAGGACCTACTGTTTTCTCAGTTATTTCAGTTCAGTACACTTGAATCACAGTCCACCACTTGGAACACAGACTTCCTAGCCCAATTCAGTACTGTGGCATACAGCTTTAGTGCCCCCCCCCCCCACCATTGCTCTTCCTGCAATGCATGTGTCTTTGTGGACAGTGACACTGTTGATATCTCATCTGCAATATATTATAATAGTAAAGGAACTTTCTTCTCCAAGCCAATTCCCTACTTGGAATACAAATTCTACTGGAGTCTACTACTGCCCATTGTCTTCACCTAAATCCTCAAAGGGACCCCGTCTAGTTCTGACACCATCAGTCAAGGAGGACATTTTCCTACTACTGTGCCTTTTCTTCTTCAGGAAATTATGCTTTTACATAAAAAGGGACCTCAACCCAAATGTGCACCAACTAGGGCCCCATCATGCGTGCAGGAGTTTAACGAGTTTAAACATTAATTCCTGCACTGAGATATATTTCCTAAAATTAGCTGAATTAGGCTATGAAGAAATTAGGCTATCTCACTTTTGGGTTCTCAATGGCTGGGAACAAGATAAAACACTACAGATGAATTTTTAACAATAATGCTACCTTTAATGTCACTCCAAATTAGATCATCACATCGGAAGTTCAGAGCAGAAGTGGGAGCGGGTACCTGTTAAAACCAGATGCCCCCCCCAAAAAAAAAGCCAAATGTCAAAGAGGAGGTGGGGGGCCTTATGGTGGTACTTCCCCATTTGCCCAAATGTTAGACCTCAATGGGCATCTTATGTCCTACTCTTGGATCCAACTTATGTCCTCCTTTGACAAACTAAGTAAATATACAATATAATGGAATAAATAGGTCTGTATATGCAGTAAAGCATGCTTCTTATACTCATTGGGGAACCTAAGTGGTTAACCCTCCACATTGTGTAAAAAGGCTGTTTGATCCTGTCTTCTTTGATTCTCCCCTTCTTCTACTGTCCCCAATCTATCTGCTGATGGGATAGAACATTGGGGGCAAGCTGCACATGCTTAGTTTGGTGTGTATTGCTAGAGAGTTTTTTTTTTTCTTGGGAGAGTGCATGTGATCAGCACAGGGCCAATCAGCACTGTCCAGACAGAGGGTGAGGGGTCTATGCAGCCTCATATGACAATCAGAGGAGAATAAAACTCCTCCTACAACCTTTAGCCAGTGCTTTGCTGGACTCTGATAGATGTCACAAGACTACTATATACTGCTGATGAGAAAAGGTATTTAGCAGTTTATATTTACTAAAATAATTGCATTTCCATGTTCTGTGTACTGTGGGAAACCAGATATAGTGAATGCAGGGTCCGGGGAGACCATATATAGTGAATGCAGGGTCCAGGGAGACCAGATATAGTGAATGCAGGGTCCTGGGAGACCAGATATGGTGAATGCAGGGTCCGGGGAGACCAGATATAGTGAATGCAGGGTCCGGGGAGACCATATATAGTGAATGCATGGTCCGGGGAGACCATATATAGTGAATGCAGGGTCCGGGAGACCAGATATAGTGAATGCAGGGTCCGGGGAGACCAGATATAGTGAATGCAGGGTCCTGGGTTTAGTAACACTTTAACCACTTGCCCTCCAGAGGATTTACCCCCCTTCCTGACCAGGCCATTTTTTGCGTTACGGAGCTGCGTTACTTTAACTGACAATTGCACGGTCATGCTACGCTGCACCCAAATGAAATGTAAGTCCTTTTTTTCTCCACAAATAGAGCTTTCTTTCTGTGGTATTTGATTGCCTCTGCATTTTTTATTTTTTGCGCTCTAAACATAAAAAGAACGACAATTTTGATAAAAAAAACTACATTTTTTACTTTTTGCTATTAAACACATCTAGTAAAAATATTTAAAAATCAAATTGCATCATAAATTTAGGCCAAAATTTATTCTGCTACATGTCTTTGCTAAAAAAAATCTCAATACGTGTAAATAAATTGGTTTACGTGAAAGTTCTAACATCTACAAATGGCGGTATATATACTGGGATTTTTATTTTTTTATACTAGAAATGGAGGCGACTTATAGCGGGACTGCGGTGGGCATTCTGACACTGGAGGGGGGGGCTGACTGTCACTGACATCCCCAGTGATGCTTATACAGTGATCAGTGCTAATAAAAAGCACTGACATTGTACTAATGACACTGGACAGGAAGGGGTTAACATCTGGGGCAATCAAAGGGTTAACTGTGTGCTGTTTTATTGTGTGCTGTGTGTGTGTTTTACTGTGTAAGCACGCTGCTTTGTATTGCTCTGCTATGCAGAGCAATACAAAGCAGCATACAGGGGCTGACAGGAGAGAGATCTGTATTGTTGAAATACAGACCTCTCCCCCATCAGTGATACTCGGCGATTGCCGGGTGCCTGCGGGGAATCTCCAGGACCTGGTGATCGTCAGCTGAAGCTGCCAATGGTGGTGTGGGTAGGGCACACGTGCGGTGCGCACACACCCCCTACCTGGAAATGCAAAATCATGTATATATATGCGATTTTGCACAGCCCTGCTGTCCTGTAGCAGTATTTCTGCTATAGGGCTGCGGGAAAGCAGTTCATAGGCAAACCAGTAGAGTGATAATATTTTAAAGAACAACTCCACTTTGGTTGAGAAAAAAAACAATCCCCTCTGGGTGATCTATGTACATTGCAAGGATTTTAACAAACTTTGTTGCAGAGTCTTACATTTTGCTATTCTGAAGAAAGAGCTGTTTGTTTGTGTCCATGTGCAGAGTGAAAGTGAATGGGAGTGACTTTATAATTATCAATCAACTGCTGTACTTGCAAGGCTCTGATGTGGAAAGTTTCAGGGTCTGCACCCCTTTAGAAGTCATTTCCTTTTGGGAGTATCTCACCAAAAATCATATTTTTGCTGCAGGGGATGCCCAAAATCTGACTTGTATCTTAGTGCAGACTTCTGGGAAAATCAGTGTGTAGGCAAGAGTATGGCCAGGTGGTAGCCACTCAAGAGAGAGAATGAACGACACACGGAGGTCTGGAATTTCAAGGAAGTGTATTGTAAAGAACAACCACACTGTAACAACGTTTATGCAGAGGCTACAGACTGGCAGAAACACTGACAGATGAATATGCTGGACTTGCAGAGAGCAATGCTGACAGCACCTGGCACAGGAGGCGGCTAGCGGGCAGTATGCAACAAGGCACTAGAATCAGGAAGGTTGCACACAGCAGCGCTATGGTCCCTAAATTGTCCTTCCTCCTCTGGAACCTTTCCCTGCGTTTTGCACACTCTCCCTATCCAGTGGGTGTCTGTCCCTATCCTAACCACATGCAAAATGTTTCTAAAGTGAACAAAATCCTCTCTTGTATTAAAAGAGGTATAGACTCCAGAGAGAGAGATATCATATTACCCCGGTACAAATCATTAGTAAGACCTCATCTGGAATATGCAGTTCAGTTTTGGGCACCAATTGACAAAAAGAACATTGGGGAACTGGAGAAAGTACAGAGAAGGGCAACCAAACTGATAAGAGGCATGGAGGAGATCAGCTATGAGGAAAGATTAGAGGAACTGAATTTATTCTCTCTTGAGAAGAGGAGATTAAGGGGGGATATGATCACCATGTATAAATACATCAGTGGTTCATATAGTGAACTCGGTGTATAGTTATTCACCCTGAGGTCATCACAGAGGACAAGGGGGCACTCTTTACATCTGGAGGAAAAGAAATTTAATCTCCAAACATGGAAAGGTTTCTTCACAGTAAGAGCTGTGAAAATGTGGAATAGACTCCCTCAAGAGTTGGTTCTGGCCAGCTCAGTGGATTTCTTTAATAAAGTCCTGGATTCTTTCTTAGATACACAGAATATAACTGGATACTAACATTTATAGGTAAAGTTGATCCAGGGAATATCCGATTGCCTCTCAGGGATCAGGAAGGATTTTTTTTGTAGGAGCAAATTGGATCATGCTTTGCTGATTTTATTTGCCTTCCTCTTAACTGTGGGTATAGGATTATAATTTTTTTTTTTTATGGTTGAACTGGATGGACTTTTGTCTTTTTTCAGCCAGACTAACTAGGTAACTGCAGGGAACCAATGCCTATTATAAACACTACCCTCACTAAAGATGACCACGGAGGTCATCCGGGGGCAGCAGTATCCAATCCTACAGCTGCTCACCTGATGACACCTATGGAGGTCCATGAACATGAGTTCCTCCTTCTCTCCCTAAATGGTAGTTGCACACAGCGCCACCTGTGTATGGAGGTCAAAATACACCTGCCAGGAAATTACATTTCTGGGGGGGAGGGTGTTCTGCACACCACACCTCCAGGTAGCCATATTGCTTTGAATTTTACAGACAACTACAGTGCTGCAGATTGAAAAGAAAAGGTAATTTTTAGTAATGTAATATTACAATATTGCTTGTGTCACAATTGTATATTGTTTTCTTTTTATTATTTTTAATATTTTTTCCCACAAAAGTGGAGATACCCTTTAAGGACAGAATGCTCACATTTCCACAGCAGCTGATTCCCTTTAAATTTGGCTTTGCTTATCAGAGTTCTGCTTTAATTCTCCTACACCAGATAGTTATTTGACTGCTGCAAGTGAATGCTGTGCCAAAGCAAAAAAAAAAAACACATTAGCGGTAATTATACTCCGACTTGCTGTGGTTCAGTCACCGAGACTTCATACAAAGACGGAGGCATTGATGACACTAGGTGGCATTGTCCTGACACATTTACACATCATTAAGCCGAGTTAATATCATTTCACAGTGGCGGCGCCTTGCAGAGAGGCTGGTGGTGGGAAGTTTTCACTAACCTGTGTGTGATATGTGAATGTAGAGGGATCTCCACCTCCCAACGGACAGAGGAGCCAGCTGAGATTGTCACTGGGGCTTGAAATTGATAGAACGGCAAGCATCTGCACACTTATCTCATTTGGTGTCAATGACAGTTTCACTCAGTAAATAAAGGCCCTCCAGTGGAGTACTGAATGGACTTGAAGTTCTTGAACATTTTGTCTGGTTCTTTCCTCCCCAGTCTTGGGTTAACCCCATAGCCTCCCTAGCAGTCTGATTATGTCCATATTTCTGTGCTCAAAGTGGTACATTTTTTTGCATGGAAATATGTAATTTTTTTTATTGTAGGTCTGTAATTTTTAGAAATAACTCACTAAAATCTGTCCAAACAAGAGTCTAGTAAACATCCCGGGTATGTTAAAATTTGAAACACAAAATCATAAATTATAATATAATAAATAATCATAAAAAATAATAATATAATAATAATACATTTTATTCAAACCATTTTAACCAAAAACACTGAAATTTGAAATAGAGCGCCAAGTTCGCCAAGTTCGCACATCACTGAGCTTAGGTTCAAAATTGCTTTCAGTGTCTGATGACAAATTTCCCCACGAATCATTATCACTCAATTCTGCAAGTGGTTCTGATTTACTATCGCTGTTCTCTAGCCGGTCTAAAACCAATTTTAACCTAAACGGACGCTTTTTGGATGCCATGGACGTTTCCCAGTTTCCAGGCAGAAAGAACAGTAAAAATGCAGGCAGGGCACAGGACAAATCACTCGGGACAAAATGTATGTGAAATGGTTTGATACAGTAATGTTTTACTATGTGATTTTAGCGTATTTAGTGAATGTCACTTTTTCACATTTTTAAATTTCCCGCCGTTCCGTCCCCGTACGTCCCGACGTCGCAGGGAACGGAACCCGGAAGACTGATGCCGGCATCGGCCGGAGGACATTGCCGGGGACACTGCAGGAGGGACATCGCGGGAGCGAAGGAGAAGGTAAGTGGTCGAGGGATCCCGGAGCAACGCTGCAGGGTAATCCCGAGTGTAGCTTGGGGTTACCGTTTGTGGTACTGAAACTTTACCCCAAGCTACACTCGGGAATACCGCCAGGGAGGATAAAAGATAACGTGAAAACAAAAAATTCAAAAAACTCTTAAAATGTAACAATAGGCAAAATAAAAAATTAGACATATACGTAATGTACTCTATCAATAGCAATTGCAAAGCAGCCTTTGGTTTTCTGAGCCCCCTTGTAACATAGTTGTATTACCTGTTGATTCTGACAGTAGGTCCATTATCTTTCCACTTTCTGTAGCAGGCCAAGCTGTCCGGCAAAAAGCAGCAATTAAAAGAAGTGGGACAAACCATACAGGTGGGGGATGCTTACTATTACACAGGATTTATATATCGCCAATAGTTTACTCAGTGCCTTACAATGTAAGGGGGAAAATACAATTACAATACAGTTCGATACAGAAGGAATTGGAGGGCCCTGCTCATGGAGCTTACAATCTAATCATTTACAACCTTTTTTTATAAAGCTTAAGACATGAAAAAAAATGTTTGTCTAGCTCAGGGGTCTTCAAACAAAAGGCCAGTTCACTTTCCCTCAGACATTAGGGGGGGGGCAGACTATAGACATTGGGAGTAGAAAATGCCCCAGAGCCAATGTAAATAATGGTTCAGGCTTAGTGGTCAGAAGGAGTAAATAAATTACAAAAAGTAGCGCCTGGGGTCAGTAGGAGGAGAAATTGTGCCCTATCATTGATATTGATGGGAGGACTGGTGTCCCATCATTAGTGTCAATGAGAGGAATAGCACCCAATCATTGGTGTCTGTGGGAGGAATGTCATCCCATTGTTGGTGTCAGAGGGAGGAATAGTGCATCATTGTTGTCAGTGGGAGGAATAGTGCCCCATCATTGGTTGCAGTAGGAGGAATAGCACCCCATGACTGGTGTCAGTGGAAGTAATAGAGCCCCATCATTGGTGTCAGTGGGAAAAATAGTGCCTCATCATTGGTGTCAGTGGGAGGAATAGTGCCCCATCACTGGTATTAGTGAGAGGAATTGTGCCCATTTTGGTGTCAGTGGGATAAATAGTGCCTCATATCAGTGAAAGAAATAATGCCACAAGGGCCAGATAAAGGCAAGCAAAGGGCCATATCCGGCCCACGGGCCACAGTTTGTAGACCACTGGTGTAACTGTTTAAAAATGTTAGCTGGAGTTAAAACAGTCTTAAACCCCAAAACAAAAATATTATATATTGCAGCTTACCAGTTTGCTGGCTGCATTAGTTTTCTAGCCAGTAAGACACTTTCTGCCTTAGGGTCTCCATTCTGGAAGGAGGAGCAATAGAAATGTCATTGGACAGCAGCAATTGTCGGTCTGAGGAGAGGGTAGTTTTAGATGTACTAGCAGATTTAGATACACTAACAAATTGAAGCCAAACTCCTGTTAAATACTACCTAATGAAGCCACCACGTCTAAGAATTGGTAAATTGCAATATAATATTTTTCTTTTTTAAGTTTAACAATTTGTTTGTCTCTTACTTAACCACTTAGTGGCAGAGAGTAAAACAAATGTTAATGCCTGAACACAATTTTGCAGCTTTGGCATGTGTTAGAGTAGCACTACCCCTTTAGCAGTCGTTGCATTTTTGGGTCCCCCTACAGTCCTGCACAGCCAGGCAACATGCATCTTCTTCCACGCTTGCATACTGACACAGTAACCAGTCCTTGGGCTTGTTTTTGTGATTTTATTTAGGGATAATAAACTTGGATGGGGTTGAGGGATACATGGGATGCCCAAGGAACTGTGAACTGCGAGGACAAACTATGTCCAAGTCTATGGACATGAAGCAAAATCTTTCACTTCTTTGATAGCACTCCTGCTTTCCAGTGTACCTCCTCAAACCCCAGATAAATCCTCCTCTTCAACCAGCACTACTAAGGGTATTCCCTGGGCAAGAGGATCCAGAAGCTGCCCAAAATCAAACAGTCCTGGCTGAGGAGCTAGTTGGGTTCTCCACCTGACTGCCATCTCCCCTTATCTGGCCCAAAGGGTGTAAGGTTACATACTGTCCTTTCTGATAGCTTTATGGGTTGGTGGCTGCCTTCAGGCCTTTTGTTGGGCTGGCTCCTTCCTTGCTGCTCAGGCTGTCCCTCCTGCTACACGGCACAGTGAAGGTTCCCTCTTGGAGCACTTGCCTGTAGGTAGGCCCCCTGGGCTCCCTCCCAGGCTCTACGCTCTAGCCTCCTACTCCATCTTCCACCCAACACACACTCTCTGACTCACTTCCTGGCGATCAAGCCCAATTATACCTAAAGGTAGTCCTGACCCCAGGTGACCTGGCTGAGTCAAGCCCAGGCTGACTCATGCCCAGGCTGCTATTCAGTCTCTTCCTAAAAACCTAGTCTAGCTCCCCCTGGTTAACTATAGGGGTGCTACATTAGTAAAACTACTTTGTGTATCCAGGTGGATGATGCCTTTTTGCAGGACAAACTGGGTTTTCTTTTACTGGTAAATGGTAATGGATATCTCCTGATTTTTTTTAAATTATTTTAGAAGGAAAACTTGGTAAAATTAAGGAAAACAATATCATTTAAATGTAGCTGTGTATTTCTTGCTATTACCATAATTTACCACCAAAGAACAATGCAAAATACATTTTCCTTCCTCTGACAATCCCAGCCAAACCACATATGTGTATGTTATTTGTACCCGTAGTAGGGCCCAGAACCAGTAGTTTGCATTTTTCCTTTTTTTAGCCTACCTAAAACACACTGACACTAACACAAATTTTAAAACTGTTTAAAAAATACTGACCCAGACCTTGACCCAGACCTTGACCCTAACACTAATCCTGGCACTGACCTGGATCAAACCTCAGTCTAGCTATTTTAGTCTTTTCTTCCTACACTTTTGTTTGTTTATATCTTCCTCACCTGAAAGCAGAGAAAGATACAATGTATCTTTACAATGTACAATGTATCTTTCTCTTCATTCAGAAGAGGAAGTAAACATAAGAGCGGGCTGCACAGTGACTGATCACTGTGACAGCCAATCAGAGGCTATTACAGTAATCAAGTGACCCAGAACTGGGAGTCCTGGGTCCCAATCGATAGTGTGTAAGGTCCCTGTGCTGGGAGCATGCAGTGGAGGTCACTTCAAGCCCAAAGAGAGGTAGGCCCCACGGATAAAAGCCCACTCCCATGAGGCCACATATATGCGCATGGACGACAGGAAGGGGTTAAAGTATGTTTCTGGGCAAAACCTTTTTTTTATGTTTAGGATACAATGAATAGATAGATGCCCTGTCAAGTTTTTATGGCAATTTGTGCCACTACGCGGGTGGTATCAAAAAGTTTTGAGACTAGATTTGTAACACGCTAACAGATAACAGCACACACAGTCACAGGGAGCATCGACCTTCATAGCTCACTGTGCCAAAAGACATCATCCTGTGTACATTGGGAGCTGTGCAACTGGTGCTATTCTGACCATGTGCGTTACCACGTCTGCTATTTCATCATAGACAGCAAGCTACTACAAAGAGCAAACCTTAAATTCTGCATGAAACTGGGCAAATCTTTGCACGCAGTTGCAGGGGTGGTTGCGGCACTGGCCCATTCATTTGAAAGAGTCACAATACACAGGCAATATTGCCCACTGAATGCAACGGTGGGAATAATTTTTGACCTACAGCAATGTAAAGCATCATGACTGCAAAACGTGTATACCCCCACACAACTGCATTCGCAACTCAGAGGGAACAGTTGGGGGGCAGTAAAAATGCAGCTCAGCCATGTGTTGTTACTATCCCCTAATAACAAGTGTAAACTATGCTTAAGGGCAAAATAAATATAATTTTTTACAGCATCCCCTCTGTAATATACACTATATTGCCAAACGTATTGGGACCCCCTCCAAATCATTGGATTCAGATGTTCCAATCACCTCCATGGCCACAGATGTATAAAATCTAGCACCTAGGCATGCAGACTGCTTCTACAAACATTTGTGAAGGAATTTGTGCAATAAGTCCATCCGTGACATTTCCTGGCTACTAAATATTCCACGGTCAACTGTTAGTGGTATTATAACAAAGTGGAAGCAACTGGGAACAACAGCAACTCGGCCACAAAGTGGTAGGCCACGTAGAATGACAGAGCGCGGTCAGCGCATGCTGAAGAGCATAGTATGCAGAAGTCGCCAACTGTCTGTAGAGTCAATAGCTAAAGACCTCTAAAGACCTCCAAACTTTGTGTGGCCTTCAGATTAGAACAACAGTGTGCAGAGAGCTTCATGGAATGAGTTTCCATCGCCGAGCAGCTGCATCCAAGCCTTACATCACCAAGTGCAATGCAAAGCGTCAGATGCAGTGGTGTAAAGCACGCCGCCACTGGACTCTAGAGCAGTGGAGACGTGTTCTCTGGGGTGACGAATCACACTTCTCTGTCTGGCAATCCGATGGATGTGTCTGGGTTTGGCGGTTGCCAGGAGAACAGTACTTGCCTGACTGCATTGTGCCAAGTGTAAAGCTTGGCGGAGGGGGGATTATGGTGCAGGGTTGTTTATGAGGAGTTGGGCTTGGCCTCCTAGTTCCAGTGAAGGGAACTCTTAAGGTGTCAGCATACCAAGACATTTTGGACAATTTCATGCTCCCAACTTTGTGGGAACAGTTTGGGGATGGTCCCTTCCATCCCCAAACTGCGCACCAGTGCACAAAGCAAGGTCCATAAAGACATGGATGAGTGAGTTTGGGGTGGAAGAACTTGACTGCACAGAATCCTTACCTCAATCCGATAGAACACCTTTGGGATGAATTAAAGCGGAGACTGTGAGCCAGGCCTTCTCATCTGACATCAGTGCCTGACCTCACAAATGCGCTTCTGGAAGAATGGTCAAACATTCCCATAGACACCCACCTAAACCTTGTGGACAGCTTTCCCAGAAGAGTTGAAGCTGTTATAGCTGCAAAGGGCGGGGCCAACTCAATATTGAACCCTACGGACTAAGACTGGGATGCCAGTAAAGTTCATGTGCGTGTAAAGGCAGGCGTCTCATTACTTTTGGCAATACAGTGTAGTTTTATTATCTGTTAACCACATGTCGCCCAGTCACCGCATATAAACGGTGGCAGGGCAGCGCTCGTAGGCAAAAGCACGTTTTAAAACGGCTGCCTTCAAAACAGGTAGGGGGCACGCGCGAGGCGCGCGCCCGCCCTGCCTGTCCCGCGGGTGTCAGCAGCGGGTCTCCGCCGCCGGGTCACGGCCGGTTTTTACCGGCCGTTTTCCCGCGATGAGCGGTAATCACTGACACAGAGCAGGGCTGCATTGTTTACACACAGCCTGCTCTGTGACAGTTCGCCAACAAGCTGCAGAGGGAGAGAACAGTTTCTCTCCCTGGATCAGCTCCCCCCTCCCCCCGTCCAGTACACACACCCACCCCCTAGTAAAACACTCCCCTTACACAGCAAATTCTAAAAATGTTAACCCCTTCCTCCCCAGTGACATTAGTACAGTTTCAGTGGGTTTTTTTTCACTGATCACTGTATTGGTGTCACTGGGGATGTCAGTGACCCCAAGTCAGTTCCCCCCCAGTGTCAAAATGTCCACCGCAGTCCAGCAGTCCCGCCATAAGTCGCTGGTCACCGCCATATGTCGCTGATTGCCGCTATATGTCGCTGATCGGCGCCATTATTAGTATAAATAAAAATTAAAAATCCCAGTATCTTTCCCGCCATTTGTAAACGCTATAACTTTCACGTAAACCAATTAATTTACACGTATTGGGTTTTTTTTTTAGCAAAGACGTGTCGCAGAATGCATTTTGGCAGAAATTTATGACTAAATTAGATTTTTGCATTTTTTTTTTTACTGGACATGTTTTATAGCAAAAAGTCCAAAATATTGTTTTTTTTTCCTCAAAATTGTCAGCCTTTTTTTTTATAGCGCAAAAAATAAAAACCGCACAGGCGATCAAATACCACCAAAAGAAATCTCAATTTGTGGGGAAAAAAAGGATGTAAATTTCATTTATGTACCGTATTGCATGACCGCGCAATTGTCCGTTAAACTAGCGCAGCGCTGTATAGCAGAAAAATGGCGTGAATTGCAGTATTTATACCATAGTTTGTAAACGCTATAACTTCCACACAAAGCAATCAATATACACTTATTGGGATTTTTTTTACCAAAAACATGTAGCAGAATACATTTTGGCCAAAATTTATAACCAACTTTGAGTTTACTATATATTTTTTATAGCAGAAAGTAAAAAAATATTGTTTTTCTTAAAAATTTTTGGCCTTTTTTTGTTTATAGCGTGAAAAATAAAAAGTGCACAGGTGATCAAATTACACCGAAAGAAAGCTCTATTTGTGTGAAAAAAAGGACGTAAATTTCGTTTGGGTGCAGCATTGCATGACCGCGCAATTATCAGTTGAATTAGTGCAGCGCCGAGTAGCAAAAAGAGGCCTGGTCATTAAGGGGGGTAAATCCTCTGGAGCTCAAGTGGTTAATCATGGCAGTAGATGTCCACTTCAGCTTGTGGACAGCCACCCTGTCATTATCTTGTAGGATATTTTGGTAAACTTGGGGATTCATTTTCCCCTTAATGATGGCAAGTGGTCCAGGTCCTGAGGCAGCACAACAAGCCTAAATAACGATGTTTCCTCCACCGTACTTCACCTTTGGGATGATGTTTTGATGTTGGCAAGTGTCTTTTTTACGTCATACATAGGGCTGAGTATTCTTCCTGAACAATCCAACTTTTGCCTCATCAGTCCACAAAACATTTTTTTTAAAGACTTACTCATGAAGAGGGATGTTTTCCAGTTCCAGTGATGTCTTCAAAACTTTAGCTGTTACCAGTGGGTTCTTCTTTACCTCACTGAGGATGCTGTGGTGTGCCTTGGGAGTAATCTTGGCTAGGCACCCACATCAATGAAGAGTAGCCACAGTACTAAACTGTCTCCATTTATAGACAATATGTCTAGCTGTCAACACTTTGAGATTGCTTTTTATCCCTTTCCATCCTTATGCAGATCAACTACCCTTGATTGAGCTCCTCTTTGCCAGGCATGGTTCACATCAGCTGATGCTTCTTATGAACAGCAATCTTAAAGTGTTTGAATGTCTTTTATCAAAGTAGCTCGAAACCACATCTCTAAACATTAATTGGACTCTAGGTGTGCAAGCTTCTGACTTCAATTAGCTTTGGTTAAAGTAATTAGTCTATGGGTTCACTTACTTTTTCATCTAGTACTGTAAATCTTTAATGGGTCTTTTCCAGAAAAATAAAGGAAATTAGAATTGTTTGTGTGTTATCAGCTTAGGGCCTGGTTCACACCAATGCACTTTGCTTTTGATCTGTTTTTTTCAAAGCTTTTTGCATGCCGCTTTACATTTTTACAGAAGAATTTTTGCTGCGTTTTTTTGTTTTGTTTTTTTGCAAAGGGGAAATGTTTTTTGCTAAGCAGAATAAAAGCGAGAGACTTGACAAAAAAGTGACAAAAATGTGGCAAAAACATACTACATGCATTTCAGCAGCATCTCCATTGAACTTTATTGTAGCAAAAATTCAGCTTTTTGCATTTAAAAAAGTCCCTGACCCTTTCCAAAAATGCAGCTGCTCAAAAAAGTGTAGATGTGAGCATGTCCCATAGGAAGCCATGTTAAATGGACTGTATGCAAAAAGCACTTAAAAAGGCATTGATGTGAACCAGGCCTAAAGCGGAACTTTACTCTCTTAATTAACATTGACTTTTGTTAACCCTTATGCTTCTAGCATTAGTAATTAGATAGGAAATGATATCATATTTAGTTGTTTTAAACTTTTTTTACATTTCTTCAGTTACTTCCTGGTTTCCATGCCTACGGAAATTAAGTCACATATCCCAGGAGTCTTCAGGAGGGGAGAGAGAGTTCTCAGCTCAGCCAATGCCTGAGCTAAGGGCACATGGATTCCAGGAAGTAAATGGTAAATTAATTATATATCCTTACTCAAAATGGACACTGTCAGAAATACCAGGGGGTGTTTTTCAAAATGAATTCTCAGCAAAATAAAGTATGGAGACATGGATGACATGGGTGAATTTGCTTTGATTATTAACAATTTGAGGCCCAGCCAATAGCCGTATGGCATCTGGAAAAATGCACTAGCTTTTTGGGAGGTCGCCATTTGGCGTACTCCCGCACATGCGCAGTTTGCGCGCTTGCAGAGCCGCGCAGCAGCGCGATCTGTCACCGGCCGTGTACCCCGGACATGGCCGATGACAGATCTGAGTATCGGCCCCGTTGCCGGTACCATGTGACCTGCTGTGACCAATCACAGCAGGTCACATGACAGTTGTATACAATGGATGGCTTCATTCATGCCATCATTGTATACTAGTGTCTAGCTGTGAATGGTCACAGCTAATCACATGCACATTTCATGTGATTAGCTGTGGCCAAATCACAGCTAAGCACAAAAAAAAAAAAACCCTGAATGAATCGATGTCATTCAGGTAAATGCTTGCTTATAGCAAAGTAATTCTTTGCTATAAGCAAATTGTGTAAAAAAAAAAAAATACTGATCACTTCCCCAAACTAGTACAATGTTACTATGGTAACATTGTACTACTTTGGACATAGTGAAATATGAAAAAAAAATCTTAAAAAAAAAGAAAAGAAAATGTAATAAAAAATTTAAAATAATAAAAAAAAAATATATATATATATATATATTTTTTTTTTTTTCACACTGTCACCAGTCAGTGTCCCTGATCACCGCCATGCCAGTTATATGATGATGCTGTACTGCACTGGTGGCAGTATGTAAAACAAAGTGAAAATAATTTTTTTTATTTTCTAATTTTCTGAAACATTATGACAAAAAAATACAACTTCAAAAAACTCACCATGCCTCTTATGAAGTATGTCGGACTGTCTACTTTGCAAAAATTGGTCATTTGGGGGATATCTGTACTGTTCTGACATTCTTGGACCTTAAGAAATTAGATTGGCTGTCAGTACTTCAGGATTGATCAATATTCAGATCTATACCATAGTTTGTGAACTCTATAACTTTCCTACAAACTAAAAAATACATCCTAATTTTGGTTATTCTCACCAAAGACATGTAGTAGAATACATCTCGGCCTAAATTTATGAAGAACACGTATTTATTTGCAAACTTTTATAACAGAAACAAAGAAAAACGTGTTTTTTTTTCAAAATTTTTGGTCTTTTTTTGTTAATTTAGCAAAAAATAAAAACCCTGGCGATGATTAAATACCAGCAAAAGAAAGCTCTAGTTGTGTGAAGAAAATGATAAAATTTTAGTTTGGGTACAGTGTTGTATGACTGCGCAATTGTCATTCAAAGTGTGAGAGCGCTGAAACCTGAAAAATGGCCTGGGCAGGAAGGTGGTAAAATTGCCCGGTATTGAATTGGTTAACAATGAATTAAATAGCATATTTGGTTTGTGGCGCTCAGATACTGTGTAGTTCCACTTCAATCACATTGTGTTTGTCTATTGTTGTGACTAAGATGAGGACCAGATCAAATTTGGGTCAGGGTTGAAAGGCTCTGCAGATCAGCTTACTTATACCTCCCCCTGATCTAGAGGCTTGTAGAAGTCTCTAGAACTCAGTGGGTGGGGGTGAGGAGGAGCTGGTCTGCACTCTTAGGGGATTCTAATCAATCCCCAAGCAAGAGACTTGGCATGGGGTCAGGACAGCCAGCAGCAGGAGAGTTCGGGTGGAAGATGGAGAGTGAAGGCTGAGGTGCAGGAGCATGGGAGGGGGCGCAGTTTGGTAAGGGCTCACCTGCAGGCAGTGGAGCTGGAGAGGTGGAACTCTCAGAACCTCATCGGCCCCCAGAGCAAGGACAATCTGTACAGCAGGGAAGTAGCGACCCAGCGGAAGGCATGAGAGCAGCAAACAACTCATCAGTTCACAGAAAGAGGACTGAGTGAGTAGACCTACACCCCCAGGGCCAAACAAGGGAGAAAAAGAACTCTGGAGGGAAACCTTATTAGCTCCTTACCCGGGACTGTTTAATTTGAGGTTGCAGGCACTAGATTCCCTTGCCCAGGGATTCCCTCAGGCAGCTGGATAAGAAGAGAATTATCTGGGGTCTGAGGTGGTACACCAGGAGAGGTTGGAGAGCTCTCCAAGAAGATGTTCTATTCTGTAAAGACTTGTACATAGTTGCTAAGGAGTTTGTCCTCAGTTGCAGTTTCCTTTGGGCATCCCATACACCCCTTACCCTATACAAGATCTAAACCCCCTTAATAAAACATAAAACCCAAGTTCAAGGACTGTTTACTGACTCTGAATCCAAGTCTGTGGAGAAAATGTGCATTGACTGGTTGTGTAGGAGTATAGAGGGACCCAAATCTATAACCACTCCTAAGGGGTTAGTGCTACAGAAATGTAAAAGTAATTGGAAGAAAGCTGCACAGTATGCATTGGAAGTATAAACATGTATATTGTTGCAGACCTTAACTGTTCTGTGGAAAAAAAACAGTTGTTTGCAGAGATCAATTTTACAAACAACTGAATGAGATAGAGGAGTTATGGCCCCTCCCACCCTTTATTTCCACTTATTGCTCCCTACAGAGTTTCAATTAGAGAGCAACAAGGTGGGAATACACGATTAAAAAACCGACCGATCGGTCATCCGATGACCGAGAGGCTATCGTTTATTGGTCAAAAGCGTGGCCCACATTAACCAATCTAAAAAAATTGTTCGTCAGGCAATACGTAGTGTTGACGTCTTCTGTACAAGTGGAAGTGATGCAGTGTGCATGAGACCTTGTAGCCACGCCCCTCCGGCCAGAACATGTGATATACACAGCAATTACCAGCAATGAGTATAATATAGTTTATTGCATTATCTATATACATAAATAGTGATACATAAAATATAATCTGCAGAATTCTGGTCTCATTATCTCATTAGGCCAATCTACTTTTAACATTTGGATTTTTCGTTCGTGTTTACGAAGATTCCTTGGACATAAACATCCGGGTCATCTTCTGTTTCCGCTCATGCGTGATAGCGCTTGATAGACTTTTTTTGTACGACCGTCATACCACCGCATAGAAAACACAGGTCTGCAAAAAATTTTTTCAAGAGCTGTTTTGGTTATTTCACGTAATCTTTATGTTTTTTGGTGCGCTGAATCCGAAAATGACCTCCATTTTGTCATAGGACATCACGTTTCCTGTCAATTTAGGTAACTATGTTAAATAAGGCAATACCTCAAAATAAATGGAAATAGACTTATAAAATTAAAGTTTTATTACTTATTTACTTACAGTTGGAAGAAAAAGCATGTGAACCCCTTGGGATTATGTAGAGTTTTGCATGAATTGGGCATAAAATGTGCTCTGAACGTCATCTAAGTCACAACAATAGAAGAACACAGTCTGCTGAACATAATACTACACAAACATTAGATGTTGCCATGGTTTAATCACACCTCAACCAAACGTTTCCTGTAGTTGCAAATCAGACCTGCACAACGATCTGGAGTCATTTTGTACCACTCCTCTTCACAAAACTGTTTTAGTGTAGCAATATTCTTGGGATGTCTGGTGTGAATCGCTCTCTTAAGGTCATGCCACAGCATTTCAATCGGGTTGAAGTCAGGACTCTGACTTAACACGTAATTTTCTGTGACACCTGTGTCATAGGTGCACCCTGCATTAAATGTTTATCTGTAAAATATAAATTTTATAAGAGTAATAATAAAACATAATTTTGAAAAGTTTAAGTTGAAAGGAAACAAAAAATAAAACTGACCTAGAAGCAATATAGTTTCTCTTGCTGAGTAAAAATGCCTAGTGTATCTTGGTATAGGGGAGCATTTGTCCTCTTCCCAGTGCTTGGGTCTAGCAGAAAATCGCTCAAGTACTGTCACATGAGACGAAGGGAGTGACTTCACTGCCCAACCTATATGACATCAGCCAAAATTGGGGATTTTAATGCCAGCTGTGATGGAGAATAAAATTCTTCCCATCAGTATACCATATGATTACCCTACCATTACTCTTCTGCTGCTTCTTTCATTGCTGTAAGCCAACAGAAATATCTAGTACTTCTGTGCGTGAATGAGCATGTGATGCATTCCATGTGACAGCCCTGGACCAATCAGAAATATCACAATGGAATCCATAGCCCTCTGTAATCTGTGACTCCAGAAACTTGTTGCTTACACAAATCTTTTTTTTGCTCCTAAAGACTAAACAGAGCGGTGAGGATGCAAAAGGAAAGTCAGTAAATGCTGCTGAGGATATTCACTTTAACATTACAATACTTTACAATAGGAGCATGCAGAAAAACAGAGTATCACTTCCCTTTGAGCAGGGATGGACAGACCATTTTAAAGTGTTTCCTGAGGATGCACAGCATTCAATGCTTAAACCCCCACTTCTTCTAGGGAGCGATCGAAATAAATAGCCGCCGTAATGATAATCACTGTAAGATTCTACCCTTTAGTCTGTAAGTCCCATAACACAGGTTTCTTTAAATCCTCCAAGACTTGCCTTAATTAGTGAGTGTATCAATTACACCATGATAAATGTGTCCTTGAGCTAATGTTTCCTTCAGAACGTCATGCTAGTTATGCAAAAGCTCATTTATAAACGTTAACTACTGTAGTTAATTTAACTTGCTGATGCCTGACTCTCATCTAAATTGGAATCTGCTTTGCACTGTAAAATATTTATTTGTCCATTTACAGTTCCATTCAATTGTTTTTTTTTCCTTTTGTATTTTCTGTAATTAAATAACTGATTGTATCTCAGGAAGTCTGCATCTTGGCAGAACGAGTTCCTCGCTAATTATTTAACCTCAACATTTTAGGTATTTAATGTGGACTTCACAAATTCACAACTCAAGAGGCCAAATATCAATATTACTAAATCATATTATTATATAAGATTAAAAAAACTCTTTATTTGAATCAAAGAGCCCTCTCAAGTGACCTAAAGCTTACATAAGATTAACATGATTGGCATGAGGCCAATGTGGTGCCTATATTTAAAAAGGGGTCAAAATCTTTACCAAGTAATTATAGACCTGTTAGTTTAACTTCTATAGTTGGGAAGATACTGGGGAGTTTAATAAAAGACCCCACAGATGAGTTCTTGCTGTAAAAAAATATTTTAAGCAACAGACAGCATGGATTCATGAAAGACAGAAGTTGTCAAACAAATCTGATTTCTTTTTATAAGGAGGTGAGCAAAACCTTGGACAGAGGGGTGGCGGTGGACGTGGTATACTTGGACAGAGGGGTGGCGGTGGACGTGGTATACTTGGACAGAGGGGTGGCGGTGGACGTGGTATACTTGGATTTTGCAAAAGCATTTGACACAGTTCCCCACACACGGCTAATGTGTAAGGTAAAGTCTACAGACTTGGAAAAATCAGTATGTAAATGGATAGAAAACTGGCAAAAAATAGTGGTTAATGATTCATACTCTGAATGGTCTGGGGTCATCAGTGGTGTACCCCAAGGTTCAGTGTTGGGACCCTTAATTTTTAATATATTTATAAACGATATAGGGTCTGGGATTAAAAATCCCATTTCAGTCTTTGCAGATGACACCAAACTGTGCAGTGAAATAACATCCTTACAGGATGTCTCTAATTTACAAGCCAATCTCAATGCACTGTTTAATTGGGCAACTATGTGGCAAATGAGGTTTAACATTGATAAATGTAAGGTTCTGCACTTGGGGGCTAAGAATATGCATGCATCATACATACTAGGGGCTATAACTGGGGAATCAATGGTGGAGAAGGATCTGGGAGTTCTGGTAGATCACAAGCTTAATAATGGCATGCAATGCCAAGCTGCAGTTTCTAAAGTGAGCAAAATCCTCTCTTGTATTAAAAGAGGATATGTTTTATAGCAGATAGTAAAAAATATAGTATTTTTTACATTTTTATATATATATATATATATATATATATAAATTAAAAAAAACAGTGGTGATCAAATACCACCAAAAGAAAGCTCTATTTGTATGAAAAAAAATTATATATATTTAATTTGGGTACAGCATTGCATGACCACGCAATTACCAGTTAAAGTAGCGCAGTGCCACATAGTAAAAAATGGTGGCCTGGTCATGAAGGGGGCAAAACCTTCTGGAGCTTAAGCAGTTAAAGACTCTTGACTTCTAATTTTATTTATAGACTCGCACCTTTAAATATGTATAGTTACTAACTGTAATGGCAAACTGGTCTTATTTGCTATTTTTTACAGGAAATGTGGGTCACAAAACCCTTACAATATAGTAAATTCTCTAGCCTAGGCCAGTCCACTTTGCCACCATGTCTTTATCCTTTCACTGACACTTTAAGACACTGTAAGTACAAAATGGCCACTTTGAGGTTAGAAATCATAACTTTCTTAAATGCTGGCTAGACCTATAATCTAGGCCAGGGGTCTCCAAACTATGGCCTTCCAGCTGTTGAAGTACTACAAGTCCCATCATGCCTATGTCTCTTGGAGTCTAGCCTGTGGCTGTCAGAGTCTTGCACGGCCTCATGGGACTTGCAGTTCCTCAACACCTTGAGGGCCATAGCTTTGAGACCCATGATCTAGGCTATTCAGAGCCTTCCCCTCCAGTGGATGCAATAACATTAGCCAGTTAACGTTTAGGTTATATTTGTAACAGCTTTGTCACTTTATTTTCTGTGTGACTGTGCTTTCTACTACATATTGGACTTTCTAAAGTTAGTGTATTTCAAATAGAGGTTATGAAGATAAAAATGTGGATGCAGTCCAAGATGGCTATGAATGAGGCCCAACACAAAATGATAAACTTACTTAAAAATGCTGACTGTTGGGGGAATTTTATTATGAAATTGCATTTACACTTAGTGAACACTTTGACAATGTCTCTTTACTGAACTTTTAGAAGTTTTATCTTGCCAAAGAAAAATCTCTCACTCTTCACAATCATGCCTTACTCATGTCATCGGTTTTTGGCAATATCTATATTTGTGAACAGCTATTTCCAAGGATGAAGCACATGAAAGGCAAAATTAAAACCAAAATATAATAAGCACCTTGAGAATTCATTGGGAATTGCTACTCCATCCATTGAACCAGACACTGATGTGTTAGTTTATCAAAAACAGTGTCAAATATTGCACTAGTTTTATGTTGCCCTCATTTACTTTTATAATAAAAAATATTACAATAATATGAAGTTTTATTACTCAGATAGGTACATTATCTATATTAGTGATTGTTAACTTGTGATCTGCCTGACTTTTTCTGTTCATCAGCCATCCTTATTGTTAGTGTATTTTATGTCTTGCCCAAGACAAATCCTCTTCTTCCAGTGTGGGCCAGGAAAGTCAAAAGATTGGACACCCATGATATAAAGCAGGGGTCTCCAAACTTTCTAAACATAGGGCCAGTTTACTGTCCACCAGAAGTTCAGGGGGCTGGACTGTGGCCATTGGGAGTAGAAATTGTCCTGGCATCAGAGGGAGTAAACAACATATCTTTGGTATTAAGGGGAGGAATAGCGCCCCTTCATTGGTGTAAGTGGGAGGAATAGTGCCCCATCATTGGTGTCAGTTTGAGAAATAGTGTCCTATTGTTGGTTTCGTTGGGGGAAAATAGTGTTCCATCGTTGCTGTCGGTGGCAAGAATAGTGCCCCATCAGTGGGATGAATAGTGTCCTATTGTTGGTGTCAGTGGGAGGGAATAGTGCCCCATCAATGGCGTCAGTGGGAGGAATAGTGCCCCATCATTGGTGTCAGTGGGAGGAATAGTGTCCCATCATTGGTGTCAGTTTGAGGAATACTGCCCTACTGTTGGTGTCATTGGGGGAAATAGTGCTCCATCGTTGATGTTGGTGGCAGGAAGAGTGCCCCATTGTTGGTGTTGGTGGCAGGAATAGTGCCTTATCTTTGTTGTCAATGATAGGAATAGTGTCCCATCATTGGTGTCAGTGGGGGAAAATAGTGCCCCATCAATAGTGTCAGTGGGAGGAATAGTGCCCCATCATTGGTGTCAGTGGGAGGAATAGTGCCTCATTGTTGACGTCAGTAGCAGTAATTATGCCCCATTGTTGGTGGGAGGAAGAAATAGTATCTTGTATCAGTGGAAGGAAAAGTGCCTCGAGGGCCAGATAAAGACAAGCAAATGGCCACAGTTTGGAGACAACTGCTATAGAGCATACAGGAAAGGCCCAGATGGGGCAGATTAGAAGGAAACTCGCTGATCAGAGTCAGGTTGTAGATCAGGGCCACTCGCAGGGCGATCCGTATCAGCGGGACCTGTGAGCTCCTGATAAGCTGAAGAGCATGAAAAAGTTGAACACAGATCACGTATCACACATATCACAAAACGTCTCCCTTTGGTAGAAAGAAGCTGTAAGACATTTCATACATTCAATAAAATTAATTTTATTTAGCCAGAAATAAATTGGTGGATTAATAGGTTCCAAAGAGCTGGGACACAAGTTGTCCATTTTTTGAACCAAATTCTTCTGTTCCCCTTTATTCCACCATTGTCCCTACCTTTGGTTTGATGTATCGACCTCTAAAAAAAGGTAGTATTTTACTACTAGAAACACTACACTGCACTTAGCCTTCTATCCAACTTGTAAAGGATTGCATCAGTTATTTTGAAAAGATGGTAAAAAGCAAAAAGGTTGTAAGGAAAAAATGTTTGTGAGTTTGGCATGCTAAAGCTTATATTAGAAGTGATTGGGTTTAGGTCTACCTTCAGCTATATTTAGATTTTATCTATAAATGTCCTTTAAATCAACCCAATCTGTTTTGACCCTGAGCTGCAATAGACTGTTCATTTCACAAATCTTTATTGAATATTCTTGAATATCCTGCATGCCATTTTGTGAATGAGCCTTAGTTGAGTCAACCAAAAAATGCCCTCATAATTTCCCCCCAATGTGTAGTTCCCAAGACTACACAAGACCAAGAACAAAGCCCCCAAACAGAATATAAACAGATTAAGTAATATCTTAATCTAAACAGAAATTTGATGTTTTCCTGTTGCAGAGTGCATACATCACAACGGTCCATTTTCAGACCTTGCCTAGTATTTTAAATGATGTCCTATATTATATAACATTGTTTTCTTACTACTTGGGTCACGGCCCCAATTTGGATATTTCATCTTTTTTTCTAAGTGGGGGTCAACAAAGTTCAGGCGAGTTCCAAGAATAAAAAGTTACATTTAACCCATTCATCAGCCACAGAGAACTTTTTGTGTCAGCATTTTCATATGATTAATGAGTTGGCCTAAGAAAGTGTCAACACATTGTACAGGCAAAGCCATGGGGAATTGTAATAATCGACTCTTACCGGGGTCGAACCACCACAGCTGTATTTTGAAGCTGTGGCAATGTTTAGCCACAGAATTTTTCGTATTTTCTAATCTGTGCTAAATTGTATTTTTTGGTGATGTGGCCCACACAGTATGTTGAAAAAAATTGGTTTGAATACTTTCAGGTATTTGGTACATGAAGGAAGCCATATTGTACTGTATTTGCAGGTTACGAAAAAAAAAAATAGAGACAAAAGAGAGAGAAAAAGGAAAATAGAGAGAAAGAAAGACAGAAAGAGGAAAAAGGAGAGGAAGAAAGAGGAAAAGAGAGAAAGTAAGCAAGAAAGAGGAAGAGAGAGAGAGAGAGAGAGAGAGAGAGAGAGAGAGAGAGAGAGAAAGAAATAGAGAAAGAGGAAAATAGAGAGAAAGAGAATGAAAGAGGAAAAGAGATAGAAAGAGAGAAATTGGAAATGAAAGAAAGCAAGAAAGAGAGAGAAAGAGGAAAAGAATGAGAGAGAAAGAGGAAAAGAAAGAAAGAGAGAAGAAGGAAAAGAAAGAAAGAGAGAAAGAGGAAAAGAAAGAGAGAGAGAAAGAGGAAAAGAAAGAAAGAGAGAAGAAGGAAAAGAAAGAAAGAGAGAAAGATGAAAAGAAAGAGAGAGAGAAAGAGGAAAAGAAAGAAAGAGAGAAAGAGGAAAAGAAAGAGAGAGAGAGAAAGAGGAAAAGAAAGAAAGAGAAAGAGGAAAAGAAAGAGAGAGAGAGAAAGAGGAAAAGAAAGAGAGAGGAAAAGAAAGAGAGAGAGAATGAGGAAAAGAAAGAGAGAGAGAGGAAAAGAAAGAAAGAGGAAAAGAAAGAGAGAGAAAGAGGAAAATAAAGAAAGAAAGAGGAAGAGAGAGAGAGGGGGGGGGGAAGAAAGGAAGAAAGAAAGAGTGGAAGAAAGAAAGAGGGAGAGAAAGAAAGAGAAAGAAAGAGAGAAAAGAAGAAAGAGAAAGAAAGAGGGAGAGAAAGAAAGAAAGAGAGAAAGGAAGAGGGAGAGAAAGAAAGAGAGGAAGGAAGAGAAAGAAAGAAAGAAAGAAAGAAAGAGGGAGAGAAAGAAAGAAAGAAAGAAAGAAAGAAAGAGGGAGAGAAAGAGAAAGAAAGAAAGAGAGAAAGGAAGAGGGAGAGAGAAAGAAAGAAAGAAAGAAAGAGAGAGAAAGGAAGAGGGAGAGAAAGAAAGAAAGAGAGAGAAAGGAAGAGGGAGAGAAAGAAAGCAAGAAAGAAAGAAAGAGGGAGAGAAAGAAAGAAAGAGAGAAAGGCAGAGGGAGAGAAAGAAAGAAAGGAAGAAAGAGAAAGGAAGAGGGAGAGAAAGAAAGAAAGAGAGAAAGGAAGAGGGAGAGAAAGAAAGAAAGAAAGAAAGAGAAAGGAAGAGGGAGAGAAAGAAAGAAAGGAAGAGAAAGAAAGAGGGAGAGAAAGAAAGAAAGGAATAGAGAAAGAAAGGAAGAGAGAAAGAAAGAAAGAGGGAGAGAAAGAAAGAAAGAAAGAGGGAGAGAAAGAAAGAAAGAAAGAAAGAAAGAAAGAAAGAGGGAGAGAAAGAAAGAAAGAGGGAGAGAAAGAAAGAAAGAGAAAGAAAGAGAGAAAGGCAGAGGGAGAGAAAGAAAGAGGGAGAGAAAGAAAGAAAGAAAGAAAGAGAGAAAGGAAGAGGGAGAGAAAGAAAGAAAGAAAGAAAGAAAGAGAGAAAGGAAGAGGGAGAGAAAGAAAGAAAGAGAGAAAGGAAGAAATTACTAAATAAAAAGATTGAGCAATAAAAGCATTAAGATTTTGATGACACTTCATATAGCTCTGGGCTGTAATGAGGATTTTCTTCTAGACTATTAACCGATTCACTGCCAGCATGGTGGCCAGCCAGATTGGACCACAGGAGTCAAGGGTTATGCATCTATCTTACGCTTGCACCCCCCTGTCCCTGTGGTGCAGACACAGGATAGATAGGTTCTCATTTCCTTGTGTCAAGCTGTCTGTCTTACTGCTGAGCCTTTGTCCCATTGCCGTTAGCTTACCTCCAGGCTATATTCAGCTGTCTAATAAAGCCCCCTCTCTTTATCAATGACATCAATGCTTATCTCTCCTAGCTGCCCAGGGTGATGCATTTGTAACATGATTTGCCCTGCTTGGCCCCATTTAGTCATACTTAACATACTACAGGGGTCCGCCGTTTGATCCTGCAGTGATATAATTGACTTGGTGTGATCAGGACTTCTGGAAGATCTATATTGACAGCTTACCTCCCTTTACATGCTTTAATTTATTAGAGGGACCACAATGATTACCCTCATCACAGCCCTAATGATTAACTCGAGACTCATATGCTGCCCATAAGTTGTCTGTGTAGATGGTTAGGGAATAATGGAGCCAGTGTGTGTGTCGCTGTCAACTCCAGCTGAAGGCTTTCTGCACATGGTACAGATCTAGGACTGATGGCCAGCACTGGATAGAACTTCTTAAAGAAAACCTTTACTACATTTTTAGATGTGCAAATGAAATTTAAACAATCTTACCAATGTGTAAATGTTATAAATTAGTTGTTTCTATTTATAGGATGAAATCACCTACTGTATGTACCTTTTGGTAGGAATTTACAGCTGCATAGGACAGTCAGAACAGAATAAAAACTCCTCCTGTAAGCTTTACTAGTGCTTAGCTGGACACTGATAGAAGTCACCGCTATATGCTGATGATGAGAAAAGGTATTTAGCAGTTTATTTTTACTAAAATAATTGTATTTCCATGTTCTGTGTACTGTGGGAGACCAGATATAGTGAATTCAGGGGCATGGGCTTAGTAACACTTTAAGATAACTCAGGAGGAGAAGCTTCCTATTCATTGAGCGCCACATAAATAAACACTGAAAAATAATATTTTAATTTGGTGATTCTGTCTCATGTTTGGTGATAGAAAAGAGTGCAGTGAGCACAATCTCAGTTTAGCAAAGCTTGGAATTTAAAGTGGAGCTTGCATAAAAATGCAAAAACAATATATATGGGAGCCCCCAGCACCTGAATTTATAAATACTCACCTGAAGCCTTGGCAAAAATCACATGGTACTTGGTCACCAGGATGCATTGTAGATGCTTCACACCATTAAAGACTGCAAAGAGTGTACAGGTAAAACTCAAAAAATTAGAATATCGTGCAAAAGTTCATTTATTTCAGTAATGCAACTTAAAAGGTGAAACTAATATATAATATATCACAATTATGACAAATCACGGCTTGAACTATCTTGCTTTGCATGTAATGAGTCTATCTCATATATTAGTTTCACCTTTTAAGTTGCATTACTGAAATAAATGAACTTTTGCACGATATTCTAATTTTTCGAGTTTCACCTGTATATTTTTAGTAAGGCATCAACATGGATTGTGGGAAAGCTGAGGATCCCAAATCTTACAAGATGACGCTTCAGCAATGCATAGGAACACATTCTCTCAGGATCTGGGATCCTGGGAAAAGGCCCAGTGATGTCACCCTCATCTTGACAAGCTTTCCAGAAACCAGGGTATAAGGCAAGGGTACTGAGTTAAAATGTACGGAGGTTCCCATCACAGCCCCCCTTATTTTATATCACAATCCCGTTCTTGCATCAGTGTCCTCAGTCCCCAGCACATCGCAGTCCCCCAATTCACATCACAGTTTCCCCTTCAGAGTTTTGTTCTTAGACCCCCTTCACATCACTCCTATCCCCTTCAAAGTAGTGTACTGAATCCCCTTTACACCCGCTTTATTCACAGCAGGGTCCTCAACCCCCTTTCATATCATCATTCCCACACACACAATACTGTCCTTTGCCCCCTGCACATCAACCCCCAACAGTACTGCGCCGCTTCACATCACCCACACCCCTTCACATCACATCCCCTCCCAGGGCACTGCCCCCTTACATCATAAATGCCCCCCCCTCACAGACACACAGACACAGACACACACACAGTAGTGTGCTCTGTCCTCTTCACATTACCCCCCCCTCCACAGTCCTGCCCCCCTTCAAATCACCCCCCCACAGCACTGCCCCCACTTTCATCATAAGTCCTCCCCCACACACACACAGTAGTGTGCTCTGTCCTCTTCTATCACCCCCCCCCACACACAGCACTGCCCCCCTTCACATCAGGCCCCCAAAGCCCTGACCCCCTTCACATCACCTACCCCTCTTCACATCCCCCCCTACAGCACTACCCCCCTCACATCACAAATCCCCCCACACACATACAATAGTGTCCTCTGTCCTTTTCACATCACCCCCCACACACACACACAGCACTGCCCCCTTCACATTACCTCCCCCCACAGCACTGCCCCCTCACATCACAAATCCCCCACCACACACACACACACACACAGCACTGCCCCCCTTCACATCAAACCCCACATCACTGCCCCCCTTCACATCACCCACCCCCATCACATTAGCCCCCCATTCTACAGCACTGCCCCCCTCACATCACAAATCCCCCCATACACATACTGTACTGTGCTCTATCCTCTTCACATCACCCCCCCCCATGACAAGCCCCCCCTTCACATTCCACCCCCCCCCCACACACACACATAAAACACACACAGTAGTGTAGTCTGTCCTCTTCACATCACCTGTCCCCCCCTTTCACATACCCCCACACAGCACCCACTCTCTTTCCATCACCCCCCCCACACACACACAGCACTGCCCTTCTTCACATCACCCACCCCCCTTGACAGCACTGCCCCATGCCATTTACATCACCCTCCTACAGCAATGGCCCCCCTCACATCACAACCCCCCCCCCCCCCCCACACACACACACACACACACTTTGCCCTTTTCATATCAACCCCCATAGCACTGACTTTCTTCACAGCCCCCCACAGCACTACCCCCTTTGCATCACCCCCTCACCCTACATGCCCTCTTCACTCTATTACCTTAGACAACCAGTAACCTGCTGGAAAATCTGGAAAGTTAACCTCCAGCAGCTGCTGCTCCCACTCTCCATCCAATGCTGAGCTGCCTCCAACACTGAGTTCATTACTATCCTTTCTCCTGCTCTTCACACTGTCCTGAGAATGACAATGGCAGAGGCTGGGGGATAGAAGCAGCTCCTAAATGGGGCAACAATGGGACAGTCTGGGTCTAGATCTGCACCACGATCCACCATTTAGTGAGGCATGGTGTGGGGTAAAATATTTTTCTTTCGGTATTCTTTTTATGCCTTTTATTGAGCATTTTTCTTTTTTAAATCAGGGGTCAGGATGAAGGATCTAGATCAGGATTTTGTCCAAAATCTCTTTTTTAAATCAGTTGTTAACATTGAATCCATACTGAGAACATTGCAATTGGTCATTCATTATGCCAAATTGTTATTACATTTTTGACAAGTCGAAAAACTTTCTCAAGCTGAAATGCTCTTCAAAGATGACCTTTTATACATGTATAGCTACCCCTGCAGGGGCCACTGGTAATAGCTGTTTTTCCCTCATAGTACAGAGGCTGTCCACCACAACAAGCACCGATCCAATAACTCGGTCTAGGTGTTTTTGATATTTATTGCTTGAATAACTTTAAACAGGAGAGGGGTTAGGTCATGGGATACTCCAAAAATGATCAGCAACAGTAATGAGAGAACAATCTGCTCTATAGTCTCTCTCTGGAGGTAATTGGGGACAACAGACAGTCTAAGGTCTTGCAGCTGTAGACCATCAGACAATTCTCGATAGTATCTACTTACCTTGTACCACTGCACAACTACTGTTACGCAATGCAGTTTCCAGGAGGCTGTAATGGAGCAATACTTTTATCTAAACCAGTCATCTCTAAACTGCAACCCGGGGGCTGGATGTGGCCCTTTGCTTGCATTTATCTGGACCTTGGGGCACTATTCCATCAACTGACACCAGTGATGGACCACCATTCGTCCTATCGACACCATCAATGGGGCACTATTTTTCTCATTGGTATCAACAATGGGGCACTATTCCTCCCATTAAAACCAATGATGGGGCACTAATTCCGGGCATTTTCTACTTCCACTGGCCACAGTCTGGCCCCCCTAAATCCTGAAGGACAGTAAACTGGCCCTTTGCTTGGAAAGTTTGGAGACCCCTGTTCTAGGCTTACACTCCAGAGTTCTGCTGAGGACAAGGGAATGGCCAATATTCTGAGACTCTATGAGAGCTGTCTCAGTGCAAGCTACCTCTAGCACTTATATCCCAAATGCACACAGTCACCAGGAATCAATTCTACAGGACAGCTGCCACCTTCCAGCTTCCTCCATGGTCCAGGAGTCAATTGTTATCCAGACCAGATCCCTTGTTGTGAAGTCCTACAGCTGGCTCCTCAGGAGATCAATCCAGTCCCTCAACCCTGACACTGCTGAAGACTCTAGAACAGCTACACAGTCCACTCACTGCCTCAGGGCAGCAGCCCCAAGGCTTTCGAGCCCTCTGGGGGAGATGGAACAATTTATGCAGGGCTTCATATTTTATCACCTACCCAGCCACCGTCTGGATACTCCTCTCCAGGGATTGGCTATGCCATGATAAATATACAGGTTGGCCCTTTGAAACTTCCTCCCTGTTTTCTGAAAGTTTCCTTCAGAGGCAGGAGGAAACAATCAAACTCCCAGCCTGTGAAACCCAGAACAGACCAGAATAAACAATCACAGCTCTCTTAACTTGAGAAGGAACCAAAAACTAATTTTGCCTGGCATCCTATGCTAGAATGTTCTCCAACATATTGCATGTTCATACCTAGACCATTTAGTAAAACAGTAATTCTGTGTATAAACAATTTACATTTTTTTTTCATCTACAGCCGGTTTAATTAATTTTCCTACACAGATTTCCTGCTTTTTCAGCATAAGAGAGATACATATTAGGACAAATTAATTTTTTTAAAATACATTCTGTGATAAAAGCCAAGCAGCAGAAGGTGCATCTTGAAGATGTTTTCTAGAATAAACAGTGACAGAGCTGCAACAAACAGATAAAGACAGATAAGCTGTGAGCGATATTGCAGGAGACGTTATCGAGTCTGTGTTTTATATTACGCCGAATATGAGTCCCCTGACACAGACTGGTAAGAGCTGACTGATCCCACTACCTGCTATCTAATGATGGATTTAGTTACCCTTAAATTACTTGTTCCATGTGTGACATAAATTATTCCATGAATCAATAGAAGAAATGCATTTTATATAGTAATTGTAGTTGGAGAAGACAAACATCCCATTAGCAAAGTGGACCTGTCCAGGCAGGGATTTATTTGTTACTTTGGTTCCCTGTGCTGTATATTATCATCATTGAAAAGAGGGGAAGATTGCAAACCTTTGGCCTGGGGGGCAAACATAAACAACTACCTCTTCCATGGTAGGGAGAAACTTTGAAAGTAAACGTACCATGCAAAGTTAGCAATGGTGCCTCACTGATTGGTGGGCACAGTGAAAGGTGCATGTTCCTGAACTATATGGTTTATGATGACACACCTTCTCTCATATTCCAGCTTCCTTTGTGGCTCTTGGCATTTGCTCCATTGATATCTCATATCTACAGGAGTTGTTGTTGGATTACCTCCCTCTGCTAGAAAATGTGACTACAGATCTATATGTGAAGCAGGTACCTATTTAAAGCCCAGCATTGACTGCAGGACCCTCTCTGATCACTGTTTGATTAATAAAGTATCTCCACCCAGGCCACCAGCCCATTATTCTTAATACTGGACCCTGTATCCCATCCTGGTCTTTCCCAGGTAAAAACACAAAGAATATATCCCATAACCCTGCACACAACCACCTGAATTTAACTTGACCTCTAAAACAAGTTCTTAAAGTGAACTTGTGCTTTACCCATGGGTTCAGGTTAATAGTAGCCTCCTAGCTGCACATCACCTACCATTTGTTCCCCCACTGTTCTGTTTAACTGGTTAAGCAAAGTTATATATCTGGTGCTTCTAGGTATGGGAGAGTATGCAATTCATTCTCTTTCCTCCCTTGTGACAGCATTGGTGTTGGGCAATTTTCCATTCAATCATCAAGTGCTGTGGCAGGGAGGGCATTGAGAGAGTTGTATATATTGCTTTATATAAGTTCATGGTCCCAAGGTGACTGTATTCTAGCATCCCTTGTCCCCTTTCCATGACTTGGCTGTGCTAGCCACTACATGGTACTGTTTATATTGAAATCATGATTATTAAGACCAACAGATAGAGAACTTGATGCTGCAGATGACCCTGGAGATTCCTTGCTTGCAAGGGGGACTACAGTGGATCATATATCAGTAACTAGTTTTTAAATTGCTATTGATGGGTTTGCCAGGGGAACTAATTTGCGCACTCAAGACTACTGCAGACATATCTGCATTGTCACACAAATGTAAAATGCACTTGTGTCTGAATCTGAAGTTTTTCTAGCCTGTAAAGCAGCCTTTCTCAGCCTTTTCAACACAGAGGAACCCTTGAAATAACTTTCTGGTCTCAGGGAACCCCTGATAAAAATGACTATATCTATAACTCATGATACATTAGTGTGATATACAATGAGAAGAATGCTCCTTACACTTGTGGTTATTGGGAAGAATGACCCCTTTACAGCAAGCTAAAAAGATCATTGATGTCAGTTTTTTTTTAATTATTGTTCATTTATCCATTTAATTTGTCAAAACGTGGTTCTTGGTTTGAAGAATGGTAAAGCTTAGAGGTATATCTTTTTACCAATAGAACGCTTCCTGCAATGGAGAGTTGCATGGGTCAGAACTGGGAGATCACACCACCCTGGGCAATCTACTGCGTCTTGGTTTAGTTGGTCAGGCTAAGGTGTAGGCCAAAGTGGCAAGACCTAAAACATATGCTGAAGCAGTTCACAGCTCATGGGAAGGTGTACTTATAAACTTTTCATCTTGGGTGCTAAAGGACCTCGTACCACCACTGGAAAGGCCATAATCCACTCCTGATTACAAGCAACAGTACCGTCCCGTTCTTTGCTTGACACAACCCATAATATATGGAACAATCCATGTACCAGCACTGAGACTGACATTTTGCAGGTTGACAACTAAACTGCAGTCTCCTGCACAATTTAATTAACTGGTACACATCCAGTGACATTAGGCAGGGAGGCAAACAAGTCACAGGCAGCTTGGTACTTGACAAAAGGTCCAAACTTTCCAATAGATGGAGATAATCAGTGCTGAGCTAGGGGATAGTAATTAGGTAGAGACAATAGGAGCTTTTTTACACTTACAAACACCACATTGTAATCTGAAGACTGGAGTAGTTCAGTTTCATTTTGTCATGTCTATAAAGGGTTTTAAAGTACACATTGCACTCAGTGGGAAATGGTGGACATAGTAGGGTTATAAAACTTGTTTCCTTGGGGCTCCGTCTCTGAAGTTCCTATGGGGTCTCTTTGGTCTTGGCCTGTCACCACTAACTGCAGGGAACCAAAGCAGTAACTACTGAATTGGCAAAATTAGCAATTTAAAGCTTTTATACAATACTCAGAAATTTAGGGATCTGGACCATTTTGACTCATTAGTTGCATGATTCTATGCAGATTGGACAGGTAAACCACCATATATTACATTATTGTTCTCAGGTTTAGATATGCTTTATAGAATAATCTCAGGCAATGAGTAAAGCTGGCCAAAGATGGATTGAAATTAATTTTTTTTGATCTGTCTACAGGCACGCTGGCTGTACTCAAGTTGATCCATCAGTGGACTTCAGTACAACCATCCTGTGCTTTTTTGTTTGATCACAGCCAGGGGATATAGCTGCTAACAGTGTGTAGGTAGGTGCCTTCAAGGAGATTGCTATGTTTAGCTAAGCTAGTTGGTCTGCCCATGCTGGGAAGGGGTTAAGTACTGGGATATTGGTTTCCAAGGATTTTTATGGGCCTTCCCTCCACCGTGTGGTACTCATAAATAGGGGGAAGGCTCAGTCCAGGGGAACCTGGACAGGAGTCGAGAGTTTCTGAAAGAAACCTGCACAGGACACTGTGCCTCATAGTCCCACAAGATATCAGAGTTTTGGAGGAAACTTCCAGCTGTTGGAGAATGCAAGTAAAGACCTATTAAGGTGCCCCTGGGCAGCCACTTCCTAGTCAGGTAGGACCTGGACTGTAATGTGTTGTAATTCCACTGTCATGAAAGTTTATCCAGTAAAGCTTCCGAACTGTTCTGAAGTTATTCTAAAGGGCTGCATGATAGTTGTTAGTGTGTGAAAGAGCAGGGCCTGTAAAGCACACAAGGGGTATAGAAGCAAGGCCACTACTTAGGGTTAACTCGGCAGAAAGTGTGGAAGAGGGGAGTAGTTGCTACAGGCAACCAAGGACTGTCAAAAAGTGCATAGCAGCCTAAGTGTGGTACCTGGCATAATGACGGGTCCTCCACTAGCAAGGGGATTGGTGCTCTGACTTCCTCCCAGTGGTGGCTTCCCTCAAACAGTGCCGGGACCAAACCCACATTACAAAGACCCACAGCCTGGCTGCATGGAACAGGAGAGTGGAAGGAGTGAACTAAGTGCATGCATAGGGTCCCCGCTAGTGAATACTGGGAGTGAGCTGGCAGAGGTACACTGGATGGGTGGAGAGGACATAAGCTCGGTGGTGTCCCTTCTAAATGCAACAACTCAAAGACAAGGTGTGTAGTGACACGAGACAGCACTTTTGCAGAAGTACTTGGCCTCCATGTGCAGGGAGCGGTAGGCCCTGCACACAACCGATCATTGAATTCTGACAGCTGGGAAACTTCCCACTTCTCAGAACACAAAAGCTCAGTGGGAGGGATTCCCCCATCAACAGTGACTGTGTTGATGGGGAATCAAGCAGTTTTCTTTCCTGCAACCCATGGTGGAAGGAAAGAAATTTGCTTAAAGTATGGCAGGCTTAAGATTAGATAATAAGCCACAAACGACCAAGAACAAACATTGCCAAACATTGCCGTTGTGCAGAATTCAGAAATCTTCAGATATTTTATCTGCTTTCTTTGTAATCCACTGTACCAAGTATTCAGACAACCTCACAGGATCTGATTGGATGTTAGAGGAAACTTTTAGTATTGATAGATTAAGCAAGGCATACAAAATGTACATAAGCATGACCCCTAAATGTTCAGAGACCCTGACAGGGACTCTTTGAGCTGATTTCTTATCCCCCGCAGAGCTGTCTGGCCTGAAGAAAATCTTTGGATTCTCTCTAATTCCTACTGTGATTTTTTTCTCTCTGATGTTCAGTAACTGACAAGCAATGTTCCCATATAAGATAGAACTGAGCGGGAAAAAAACAAGGAATATTGACTTTTTACCTAAAGAATCTGATACATTCATCTTCACAGCAACAGATCTACATGCCAATGCTGATGAAGAAGGAACATCTGTTTGTTCCAGGATATTGAGAGATTCCGCGCAGCATTCCAATAATATGACAATACACTGTGGTATTTGTTGCTGTAAATCCATTCGCATACATACAAGACAACACACGGCCTCCAATACCGCCTACGCACAGAGATGTCAACTCCAGAGAGATAAGGGAGCCATGCAACAATGTGAGCATGGCCAATTAAGTTCTGTGCACACCATGCAGGTACAACGGAGTACGCACGCGATCTCACGCAACACGTCTAGGACAGCACATTCATATCAATGGGCTGCCCTACATGTTTGAAAAGGGGGAAAAGGAGTCTCTGACCCTTTGTCAAACACACTCCGCACCGAACCACATAGTGATGCAATGCCATGCATTTTGATGCCCCGAAAACGCACACAATAGCAGATGAACGCGGGTGCCATTAACAGTTAATAGCATCAATATGCATCTGATCAGGGCTTTTTTTTTCAGTAAAAATGCGAGGGAACGCAGTTCCGGAACCTCCAGCACTGAATGTATGTAATGGCATTCAGTTTGTTTTGTCTTCTTCCTGTTTTCTAATCGCTCTATTATCACATATGAACGCCTGATTCATTTTTCACTGCCAATGATACATAAATATTTCCTGGCTTCTCTATATCCTCATACCTCTGTGACAAAACCCCGCGATGAGCGGGGTGAAATGAGTCAGTGGAAGTGGCCAGAATGGCGGTTGAGGCCATTCCGTAACATTGGACTCCTGGGGTCGGTTGAGCAGCGTCCATCCCTTCACTTGTAATGGCAAGGGGTGCTGGGATGTGCTGGAGGGTCTATTGAGACTGGCTGCTGGGGGATCTGTTGTGACTGGTGGAGATCTATTTTTGTGCAGCAGTCTATTGTTGCTGTGGTGGTCTATTGTTGCTGGTGGGGGATCTATTGTTGCTAGGGTGGACTCTTGTTGCTGGGGGGGGCAATTGTTGCTGGAAAGAATGTACTGTTGAGGGAGGGGTCTATTATTGCTGGCTACTAGATATTCTATTGATGCTGGCTGCTGGGAGATCTGTTTTTGCTGCTGGTTTCTAGGCTGAGGCCTAGGGGGGTGCTGCTGGATGGAGCGCCGCTGTTAGGCCCAATAGTCTGTTTGGGTTTTAATGTCTTGTGAATTGGTCCTGAACAGGGGCGGACTGACAACTCATGGGGCCCCCGGGCAATAGGGGATTATGGGGCCCCCGTGTCCTCGCCCACACCCAAAAAGCCTATAAAAAGGTACCACGGGCATCTCATGGGGCCCCCTACTGACCCCGGGCCCTCGGACAGTGCCCAAGTGCTCAAATGGTAAGTCCCCTGGTCCTGAGGCTGTCCTGCCTGGATTGGAGGAAGCTGTGCCAAGGGGAGAAGAGCCAGAGGAGGCCCCTTGCTAAAGAAAGACAGGATGAAGGCTGGTTTTTTGCAGGGCCTGGTGACTTACTTGGAGGATGCAATGAACTTTCTTGCAGTGATGCTGGGTCATCTTAAATGTTCTGTCACTGTGCAGTTGAACTTTGATCTTGACCTGAAGAGTATGTAAGTGATCTGCTGTGGTATCCAGGACCCCTAACCCTCAACTTCTTAAACCCCTTCCTCATTCTACAATAAACATTTAAATAGGCAAAAGTGACTGGTGCCTGATGTTCTGTCTCAGTCCTCTTTTTTAGCCATGAACTCAGCCCTGGGGTGAAATGCTAGCCCGCACCTGCTTTTGGGTTGTTGGGGAGGGGGGAGGGTGAGGGCTACATTTAATTGCTGATGCCTATGCAGTTCTTGGCTGTGTTCACAACTGTTTGACACATTATGACAAAGGTAAGAGGTTACATTGTTGCAGCCTGATCTCTAGAAGAGAGGAGACTGAGAAAATGCTTCTTCCTGCCTGCAACAGAGTGATGACATTATCTCAGCCTAGGCTAGCCTCTTTGAAAAATTAGATCGATGCAGTGCATTGTGACAAATCAGGAATGTATTCATGCATACTAGTATAGGATATTGAAAGATCCATGTTACACCATTTTGTGTTGCCATAAAGGGCATGACGGATATTTTTATAGCACCAACAATTTATACATCACTTTACATATTGTACATTCACATCAGGTGGAAAAAGAGTTCAACATTGACACTTCAGAAATTAGTAGAGGCCCCCATCGCATGAACCAAATGTCACATGTTCTTAACACAACCAGGACTAGAAAGAAATGGTGGTGCAGCTCTCCTCAGACGGATGAAATCCAACACTGAAAAAAACAAAGAGGGCGCAAACACCTAGTACATTAACCTTGACAATTTTATTAGAAGATATAGTAAAAAATTGATATACTCACAAGTCTAGTGAGCTATAGGCAGAGCTAAAGAACATGTAAGAGTCTGCTCTCCACCTCCCCCTGGAGACAAAAAGCAACTGAAGTGTTTTGGGGACCCAATTCCCTTCCTCAGAGCTAGCTCTGAGGAAGGGGATTGGGTCCCCAAAACGCATCAGCCGCTTTTTGTCATCCTGTTTCCAGGTGGAGGTGGAGAGCAGATTATTACTTTGTGTGATGTATGCATTTACAGTACATGCCTATAGCTCACTAGACCTGTGAGTACTATTTTTTGCTATATCTTTTAATAAAATTGTCAAGGTTAATGCTCTAGGTGTTTGCGCCCTTTTTGTTTTTTAAGTTTTGTACATTCACATCAGTCCCTGCTTTAAAGGAGCTTACAATCTTACAAAAATGCTAAAAATCAAACTTATGTGGCTTACGGCCAAAGTTAAAAAAGCTATAAATAATAAGAAAAGAGCTTTTATTAAATATAAAACTGAAGGAACGCGATCATCGTTTAAACATTACAAAGAATATAACAGAATATGTTAAAAGGAAATAAAGGCCGCAAAAATGGAAAATGAACGACAGATTGCAAAAGATAGTAGGACAAACCCCACAAAAATTTTCAAATATATTAATAGTAAAAAGGTTCGGTCTGAGCATGTAGGCCCTTTACAAAATAATGTAGAGTGGGTGACTGGGGACAAAGAGAAGGCAAATGTATGAAATACCTTCTTCAGCTCTGTGTATACAAAGGAGCATGGGGGAGCTCTTGTCCATAATGGGCATGGTATTGACACAGCTCTAGATGATCCACATTGGCTCACAACTGGTATGATTCAGAAATATTTAGACAGAATAAAGGTGAATAAAGCACCTGGACCGGATGGCATACACCCACTGGTCCTTAAAGAATTGAGCTCTGTCATTTCAAAGCCATTGCTTCTAATTTTTAAGGATTCTTCAATGACTGGCATAGTACCACTGGACTGGCGTAAGGCCAATGTGGTGCCTATTTTTAAAAAGAGATCAAAATCTTTACCAAGTAATTATAGACCTGTTAGTTCAACTTCTATAGTTGGGAAGATACTGGAGAGTTTAATAAAAGACCACATAGATGAGTTCTTGATGGAAAAAAATATTTTAAGCAAAAGGCAGCATGGATTCATGAAAGACAGAAGTTGTCAAACAAATCTGATTTCTTTTTATGAGGAGGTGAGCAGAATCTTGGGGGGGGGGGGTGGACGTGGTATACTTGGATTTTGCAAAAGCTTTTGACACAGTTCTCCATACAGGGCTAATGTATAAGGTAAAGTCCACGGGCTTGGAAAAATCTGTATGTAAATGGATAGAAAACTGGCTAAAAGATGGTATTCAGAGAGTAGTGGTTAATGATTCATACTCTGAATGGTCTAGGGTCGTCAGTGGTGTACCCGAAGGTTCAGTGTTGGGACCCTTACTTTTTATTATATTTATAAACAATATAGGGTCTGGGATTATAAATCCCATTTCAGTCTTTGCAGATGACACCAAGCTGTGCAGTGGAATAACTTCCTTACAGGATGTCTACAACTTACAAGCCGACCTCAATGCACTGTTTAATTGGGCAACTATGTGACAAATGAGGTTTAATGTTGATAAATGTAAGGTTCTGCACTTGGGGGCTAAGAATATGCATGCATCATACATACTGGGGGGGATACAACTGGGGGAATCAATGGTGGAGAAGGATCTGGGGGTTCTGGTAGATCACAAGCTTCATAATGGCATGCAATCTCAAGCTGCAGTTTTTAAAGCGAGCAAAATCCTCTCTTGTATGAAAAGAGGTATAGACTCCAGAGAGAGAGATATCATATTACCCCGGTACAAATCATTAGTAACACCTCATCTGGAATATGCAGTTCAGTTTTGGGCACCAATTCACAAAAAGAACATTGGGGAACTGGAGAAAGTACAGAGAAGGACAACCAAACTGATAAGAGGCATGGAGGAGATCAGCTATGAGGAAAGATTAGAGCAGTGTTTCTCAACTCCAGTCCTCATGGACCCCCAACAGGTCATGTTTTCAGGATTTCCATTATTTTGCACAGGTGATTTGATCAGTTTCACTGCCTTAGTAATTACCACAGCTGTTTCATCTGAGGGAAATCCTGAAAACATGACCTGTTGGGGGTCCATGAGGACTGGAGTTGAGAAACACTGGATTAGAGGAACTGAATTTATTCTCTCTTGAGAAGAGGAGATTAAGGGGGGATATGATCAACATGTATAAACACATCAGTGGTTCATATAGTGAACTCGGTGTAGAGTTATTCACCCTGAGGTCATCACAGAGGACAAGGGGGCACGCTTTACGTCTGGAGGAAAATAAATTTATTCTCCAAACACGGAAAGGTTTCTTCACAGTAAGAGCTGTGAAAATGTGGAATAGACTTCCTCAAGAGTTGGTTCTGGCCAGCTCAGTGGATTGCTTTAAAAAAGGCCTGGATTCTTTCATAGATACACAGAATATAACTGGATACTAACATTTATAGGTAAAGTTGATCCAGGGAATATCTGATTGTCTCTCAGGGGATCAGAAAGGAATTTTTTCCCCCTGCAGGAGCAAATTGGTTCATGCTTTGCTGGGTTTCTTACCTTCCTCTGGATCAACTGTGGGTATAGGATTATTTTTTTTTTTTCATGGTTGAACTGGATAGACTTTTGTCTTTTTTTGGCCAGACTAACTATGTAACATTCTAATGTATCCATCTCACATTGATACATACACATACTGTCAGTGGCGTAGCATGGAGGGGCAGTCAGTGCGGTCACCCCAGGCAAAACATTTAGGGGGTGCAGACAGGGGCAGACCTGGCTGAGGGCCAGGGGAAAAATTGCTCCCAGGGCTGCTCTGATGCTCCATAAAAAAGGCTGCACCGCTGTACCCACTCAGCCTCCGCTTGCTTGAGACCTGGCCCCGCCCCTCTAGTGATGCCAGAGCCGGTTGCCTAGAGGAGAGTGGAGTAGAGCCAGTCCCTCATATCTGACTTTAAAGCCTGACATGGTGGAAAGGGAGCCCTTTGCCCTACAAAAAGACAGTACCGAGGTGCCTGGGAATGGCACGGCCAAACTGCTCAGCTCCCCAGAGGGCACCACTCTGGCCTATGGCAGCCTGCTGGGGATGGCTTTGCTCCCCATCTTCCTCAGGGCCATGAGGAGTGTCAGCTGTGCCCAGGGGAAGGTGATGGGGAGCAGGGCTCTGACATCATATGTCATATGGACTCTCTGTACTTTTGGTTGGAGTTCTCCTTTAGATGTTTAACCCTGTGTTGTTTGTCAACCCCAGCTGTGGGGGACTGAGGAATACTCAGTCCCCCACAGAGGGCACTACAAGTCCCAGCATAGCAGGCTGCCATTCCTCAGTCCCCTAGAGAGGGCACTACAAGTCCCAGCATAGCAGACGTCCATTCCTCAGTGAGGAATGGCAGCCCACTATACTGGAACTTACAGTGCCCTCGGTGGGGACTGAGGTAAGTCAGTCTGCTATCCTGGGACTTGTAGTGTTAAGAGGTATCTTGTGGACTCTGATGTAAGGGGAAACACTGGGGATGTAAGGAAGGAATGTTGGGGAGAATCTGACTTAAGGGAGAACTCTGTGGACTCTGATGTAAAGGGGAACTCTTATGTAAGGGGAGCACTCCTGTGTAAGGGGGAACACTGTGGACTCTGATTTAAGGAGTGACTCTGGGAACCATGACTTATAGAGAAATGCTGGGGACTCTGATGTGAACAGAGGATTCATGACTATTGCACTCTATATGCTGTTTTGTAGGCTAGTTACTCCTGACCCCTGCACTCTATACAAAATGTTGTACATTACATAGTCCACAGGTTAGGGGGCGCAAATTACTTGCCTTGTCCTGGTTGCTGACAACCCATGGTACTCCACTGCATACTGTACTAGTGATATTTAGTTAGGAGCTAATTACAATATGGTCGCTGTCCTCCCAATTCCAAAAGGAACATGGCTGCAAGTATAGCCTGGATTATAGCTGCACAGCCCAAACCATATACAAAGATTTTAACGTGATTGGCAGTTTCCGACATGGCACAAAGATCATCCTTATGAACAGGGTGAATGGTGAGGGAACAAACATTGCAGATGACTTGTTGAATTTTCAGATGACTTGATACTTTTGTATACAAATGCTTAAAAGTTAATCTCTAGGAAGCCAAAGCAACAGCTTAACCTCTTGCCAACTGCGATATAGCCAAATGATGGCTACAGCATGGATGTCCAGTTCTGGGAGGGCGTCATATGATGTCCTCCCAGAACGCACCCTCCCGCGCACCCCCAGCGGCGCGCACCTGGCAATGATGAGGTAGAAGGCCAATCACAACGGCCTTTTACCACGTGATCAGCTGTGTCCAATGACACAGCAGATCACCAAGTCAATACAGTTGCCGGTTATCAGCAGCACTTACCTCATGCTGTCACAGCGTGAGGAAAGTACTGCCGATAACTGGCAATTGTCATAGAACAGATCGGCACTGATCATCAGGGCACTAAAGATCAGTGCCCTGATGATCAGTGCCCAGCATTGCCACCCACCAGTGCCCAGCAGTGCCCAGCAGTGCCCAGCAGTGCCTCCCAGCAGTGCCACCCAGCAGTTGCACCCATCAGTGACCAGCAGTGCCACCCATCAGTGTCCAGCAGTGCCGCCAGTCAGTGCTGTCAATCAGTGCTGCCCATCAGTGTCACCCATCAGTGTTGTTATCAGTGCCCATCAGTGTCGTCTATCAGTGCCCATCATTGCTGCATATCAGTGCAGCCTCATCAGTGCAGCCTATCAGTGCCCATCAGTGCTGCCTTTCCATGCCACCTCATTGGTGCCCCTCAGTGCTGCCTATCAGTGCCCATCAGTGTAGCCTCATCAACCCACATCAGTGAAGGATAAAAATTACCTGTTTGCAAAATTTTACAATAGAAACAAAGAAAAACTTTTTTTTCAAGTTTTTTTGCTCTTTTGCTTTTTAGTTTATAGTGCTAAAAATAAAACACCCAGCAGTGAATAAATACCACCAAAAAAAGCTCTATTTGTGTGAAAAGAATGATAAATATTTCATACGAGTACAGTGTTGCATGACCACGCAATTGTCATCCAAGTGCGACAGCACTGAAAGCTGAAAATTGGCCTGGGCACGAAGGGGGTAAACGTGCTCGGTAGGCAAGTGGTTAAAGTGGTTGTAAACCATTTCATATACCCAGTAATGTGCCTGGCCTCAGGTGATACACAGAGATTAAACATATTCTCCTACATAAGTTGTACCTGTTTATCTACCACCATCCTTACCTTCCATCCAGCTCTGAAAAGCAGAGGAGGGGGACTGAGGTTACATCAGTGAGGAGAGCTCTGACAGCTGATTGGAGGGAAAGGACACACCCCCTCTTTACACAGAACACAGGAACACAGGCGAGGCTGTCAATCACAGGCTGTGCCCTCCCCTGTCACCATTTTTCTCTAGGTGTCAGGAAAACTCATCAGAAGTGATTCATGCTTATAGCAGAGCAACGAGGCAGCGGACAGAAATGACTCTCACTCTGGCTTGAGACAAATACACACTATAGAGGGATATGCTTTGTTCATATTTCATGTCTAAAGTTTACAACCACTTTAAAGACAGATCCCAGTCACAAAGAAGCCTGGTTTGTGCAATTTCATTGGCCAAAGTTTGTCCATTAAATCTAGAGCGATGCACCTTAGCGTTGTCACCTTTTGGTCCAATGAAAAGCAAACACAGCAAGGGTTTTAGGTGAAAAGTGGGTAATTAGAGCGAATATAAACTTTGTTGATGGGGGAAGCTTTTGCCATAACCTGTAAATATGTGTAGCATATTTACAGATTATGGCACACACCTACCTCCTTCTGTGCTGTCTTCCTATGATGAGGAGTCCAAGCACCTGTCACTGATGCATCCCCTGACACTGCCGCATGCCTGCCACCATTATGTCTGCTGCTTATTTTTTGGGGGTCTTGTGGCAATCCACTTCGGCCATTGGGTGGCCATGGTGATATAACTCTTGCTTATGCACACAGGAGTTACAACGCACCTGCTTAGCCGAGAGTGTACATTGTATGATGCGTACAGTGAACGCTTAAAATAAAAAAATTGCTTTAGAAGGAAGAAGCCTTTTGGCAAAATAGATTTTGCATGTATCTTCTGCCAAAAAATCTCTACCTCCTAGCAACTGTTTCTTTTTAGAGATTAAATCTGCTTTGTCTCTTTATAATTAGTACTGTAATACGGACCAGAGAGGTCTGAATTAAAGTGTATGTATAGCCAAAACTTTATAAAAAATATTTTTTTGAGAGTATAGAGCTGATTTAAAATCCCAGTTGGCTTATTTTTTCTGTCTGTGAGAAGACCTCTACCACAAGAACAGGTCTTCCCACTGGATTAATTCTGATCACCTCTTGTTCTGTTTTGGCATTTTATGTCTTGGTGACAATCCTCATCTGGATCAGGGGTCTCTAAACTATGGCCCGCAGGCCACAGCCACCCTCTAAGAGATTTTATTCGGACCATGGCTAGGATCATTGGTATTTCTTCCAACTCGTTGTTCAGATAGAGGACTAAGATCAAATGGTCTCTACTTCATCACCACCCATCATACCCGCTTTACTGGTTGTCCTTGCCCAGATCCCACCCAATATACAGTGCTCAGCATAAATGAGTACACCACAACAGATTTGTCAGAAAACCTTTCAGAATCAACATTTTCTATGGAACACTATGCTACAAAACACCCCCACAAATGCGGGGCATTATAATTCTGAAGAGACAAGTTGAACATCACTCTCCATCCAGCATCCAGGCTCTAAAGGAGGTCGTTTTTGAAGAATGGAAAAAGATATATGCAATATGTTGCCATCTTTTTCCTTCCATGCTTAGAAGACTTGGTGCTGTCCCTACAAATCATGGAGGACATACAAAATACTAGATGTAGTAGTTTTTGTTGTGGGGTGTATTCATTTTTTGCATCAACTAATTTGAGTAAAATTGAAGATTTTGTAATCTAAGTTAACCTTACTTTCATGTAATGAGCTAAACAAATGTTCTATAAAACTCAGTTTTGTCAAAATTTTCATGTGTTCATTGAGATATTGATTAAAATCTTACTTTTTAAAAGGGCTGTACCAGGGGCGGACTGACCATTTGGAAACTCGGGCCCGGGGTCAGTAGGGGGCCCCATAAGATGCCCCTGGTACCTTTTTCATAGGCTTTTTTGAGTTTGGGCAAGGACACAGGGGCCCCATGATCCCCTACTGCCCGGGGGCCCCATGAGTTGTCAGTCTGCCCCTGGGCTGTACTCATTTATGCTGAGCACTGTATATGCAGTGACCACCCACTCGCTGCCCCAATCCACACAATTGATGCCTTATACTGAGCATGTGCAGTAACTCAAATAAGGTTGATACTATGATCCCAGGACATGGCCCATCACATCGAAGGGACAGCACATTATGATGTGGGACTGTCCCAGCAAATGCGGGACTGTTGGCAAGTATATATTTTTCTATTACATGTACATGCTTTGCTTCCTGCTTACTGCTATTCATTGTGATTCTACCTTACTCTATAACCAGACTGCAGAAACAATCAGCACACTCACTATTTAGCTTCTTTACATTTAACTCAACAGGCTAAAATGGCAAATACAGTCATGGCCAAAAATATTGTCAACCCTACATTTTTGTCAGATAATGCACCACTTCCCATGAAAACTGCTGCAATTACAAATGTTTAGGCATTCTCATGCTTATTTGTTTTGTTTGTATTGGTATGACACAAAAAAGTAGAGAAACAAAAAGCCAAATCTGACACATGCCACACAAAACCCCAAAAATGGACAGGACAAAACTATTGGCACCCTCAATTTAATATTTGGTAGCACATTCCTTTGAAAAAATATCCGAAATCAATCACTTCCTGTAACCATCAATGAGTTCCTAACACCACTCTACTGGAATTTTGGACCACTCTTCTTTCGCCAGATGCTCCAGATCTCTCAGATTGGAAGGGTTCCTTTTCCAACTGCTGTTTTGAGATCTTTCCACAGGTGCTCTATGGGATTGGGATCTGGACTGTTCAGTACTCTCCAGCGCTTTGTCTGAAACCATTTCTGGATGCTTTTTGACGTGTGCTTTGGGTCATTGTCCTGCCGTTCCATGTCCCAAGACCCATGACCTCTGACAGAGACCCAACTTTCTGACACTGGGCCCTACAGTATACCCCAGAATTCTTTGGTAGTCTTCTGATTTCATAATGCCATGCACACAGCAAAGACATATAGTACCTGAAGCAGCAACGCAACCCAAAACATCAGTGAACCTCCACCATGTGTGACTGTAAGGACTGTATTCTTTTCTTTAAAGGCCTCATTACTTTTTCTGAAAACAGAATGATGGGCTTTACCAAAAAGCTTTAATTTTGTTTTGTCTGTCCACACAGCACATTCGCCAAAAAGGATTTTGGCTTCCTCAGTTACGTTTTGGCAAACTCCAATCTGGCTTTTTATGTTTCCGTGTCAGCAGTGGGGTCCTCCTGGGTCTCCTACCATAGCTTCCCTTTTCATTCAGTTGGTGACATATAGTGCGAGCTGACACAGTTGTACCCTGTGCCTGAAGGTCAGCTTGAATTTGTCTGGAAGTTGATCGAAGTTCTTTATCCAACCTTCGAACAATCCTTTGTTGCAATCTTTGATAAATGTTTCTCTTTCATCCACATCCAGGGAGATTAGCTACAGTGCCATGGGCTGTAAACATCTTGACAATGTTGCGCACAGTGAACACAGGAACATTAAGATCTGTTAATTCATACAGGTGAGTTTAATTATAAATTACAGGAGCATCACAAACTTGGAATTCAATTATTTCTTACAATTTTGAGAAGGTGCCAATGATTTTGTCCAGTCCATTTTGGGGGTTTTGCATTGAATGTGTCAGATTTGGTTTTTTATTTCTCCACTTTTTTGTGTCATACCAATACAAACAAAAGAAATAAACATGAGAATCCCTAAACATTTGTAATTGCAACAAATTTCTGGGTGAAGTGGTGACTGAAATACAGGGGTGCCAATATTTTTGACCATGACTATATACTAGTAGGAGATCCCATGAATCTTTTTTTAAAATAAAGTTACAACAATATGGAAGAGCAATAACATGAAACTGTAAAAGTGAATCCAACGAATAAAGGGGGTGGGCCATAGACAGTCAGGTTGGGAAGGAAAGGGTTAGATGATCTGACTTGCTGCAACTTCTAATGCACATGGTGGGAAGCTCACGGTGTGTGGTGAAATCAGAGTAGACAATGTAAATATGATAGAGGAGTCTGTACAACTGTGCAAGACTGAAGGAAAGGTAATATTTAAAATGTATTGTATGTGGAGATCTTTCTGTCCAGTTCCAGTCTGTAGCCAGGCCAGCCTCTGCTGGGGCCCCCTCCCAGGCTCCACAAACCAGCACCTTCCTTCAATCCATCTTCCACCTGACTCCAACAACTCCCCTGCTGATCAGGCTCTCTCACAATTAAGGGCTGTCCTAGACCTCATGCCAAACCTTCTGGGGATTGGCCAGGTTCCCTCAAACATGGAAATACAGGCCTCCTCCCCTCCTCCCCCCTCCTCCTCCCTTCTTCTAGAAAGGTCCAGCAGTTTCTAGAAGGGTGGGAGGGCTCCAGAAGCCCGGACCTGTAGAGTCTTCCAGCTTGACCTGAGGTAACCTCATTGCCTTACTCCCAGGCTGACTCATCCCAGGCTTCTAACAAGCCTGGTATAAGTCTAAAAAAAATCCTACCTACCTAGAGGGCACTACAAACAGGTAGTTGATCCATGTTTTTAGCCCCCTGACCACCCACCTTGAATGAACATTGCGGCTGCTCGGAGGAGTACACATTGCCTTGGCCTCAATGCTTAGATTCACAGTGCGGCAATTTTAACTTGGCATATCAGGCTTGACAGGCATTGCCGCCTGTCAAACTTGCACACTGAATGCGACACAATATTTTAATGCAATATTTTTTGAGTGCCTAAAACTGCCTCTAAAATTGATCCACCATGGATCTCTTTTCAGAAGGTCAGTCAGGACTATTGCGCATGTAAATTGGACCATAGATTATCCCTGAAAAAAATTACAAATGCTATATTTTTCATTAGCTCGGGAGGTGGGGGGGACAACTAAACTAGGTTTCAACAATAACAATGCAACATTTTTTTTTAAAAAATACACTAACGTTCCCCCTAAAAAGCACGTTACATAATAGCAATCTACTGCGTCCTATCCCCTCCTTAGTAAAACATTGCAAAATGAACTAATTTATTAGTAAAATCGCATCAGCGCCAGTAATTTGGTGTTAGCGATTTACATGTAATAGCATTAGGCCTCACAACCCCCACATCGTCACATCGCGGCCATGGTGGATGATGGATGAGCTGAAGGAGCGCAGATGATTATTTGATTGTTTTCACAGAGCACAGATCAGCATTTTAATTTCTTGCTTCTGTGTTTATTGCTTATTTGGCCCCTTGCTCGGCTTGTAAAAACTCCCCTAAATGGAAATGAATAAATGTAATTACCGTGTTTGACAGCGGTAATCTGTGCCGAGGATCGGCGAGCCTTTGCCAGCGCTAATCTAATCAGCATGGAGTGTGTGTCACAGCGTCGAGCCAGTGACAGGAAGCAGAAGCCTTAGCTGGAACGTAAAGCTCTACAACGACACTTAGACGATATTAGGGACGGAGCCAAGTGCCTTCTATAAATATGACTAATGCTCATTGCCTGAAGGCTGTCATTTCAATTTATAAACATTTAATGACTTGGATAGGTTTATGGCTCTGTGCCTTTAAGGAGACCTGTCACCTTCCACGCTGCTCCCAAATGTCCCCGTTTTGGTACCCAAATATCTTTGACCCTTTATCATCTACATCTGTCTGTCCTTTATCGGATTAATAGGACAGTAGAAATACCTGTACTCTGTGAGCAGCTCCAGGTCCTTTTTGGTTACATCAATATTTTTGTTAGAAAATTTCTTAGAACCCCCAAACATTATATTTATATTTTTTTAAGCAGAGGCCCTAGAGAATAAATAGGTGTTGTTTGTATTTTTTTTATGTCACATGGTATTTGCGCAGCGTTTTTTTAAACACAATTTTTGGGAACAAATACACTTTTTTGAATTTTATTGCAAAAAATACATGGCCCAATTTTTTGGTAAAATATAAAATGTGATGTTATATCGAGTAAATAGATACCAAACATGTCACGCTTTAACATTGTGCACACCTGTGCAACGGCAACAAACGTAAATGTTAATATTCATAGCAAGCTCTTACAGATTACCATTTTAGATTTACAGAGGGGGGCTAGTGATAGAATTACTGCCTATGATCTGACAATCGCAGCAATGCCTCTCATGTGTGGAACAAGTGAGCACTGGGGCAAGGGCAGACTGATCAGTTGAAAACTCGGGCACTGCCCGAGGGCCCGGGGTCAGTAGGAGGCCCCATGAGATGCCCCTGGTACCTTTTTCATAGGCTTTTTTGAGTTTGGGCAAGGACACAGGGGCCCCATGATCCCCTATTGCCCGTGGGCCCCATGAGTTGTCAGTCCGCCCCTGCACGGGGGGCAGGTGTACTTCGATTTTTTTTTTTAATTATTTATTTTATTTTATTTTTACACCGTCACTTTAATTTTTTAATAGCTTTTATTGCTGTGACAAGGAATGTAAACATCCCCTATGACAGCAATAGCATGTGACAGGTATTTTTTTGGACATTCATATATTCATTATTGGTCAGTGCACTTTAAAGTCCCCCTCCCCCATCAATAGTGTCAGTTATACTTTGCCCCCCCCCCTTCCCAAAACAATCCCACAACATTGGTGTTTAGTGGCATTTTAACTCTTCCCCCACCCCCTACCCCCATCGCACCACCAGAAGCAATCGCAACATCATTGGTGACCAGTGGCATTTAAACAACCTTCAACGCCTAAAAACAATCCCACAATCATTGCTGGTCAGCGGCATTTTAAAATCTCCCATCATTCATGGTAATTGGTACTTTAACACTCCCCTTCTCAAAACAATGTCAAAATCATTTGTGGCCAGTGGCATTTTACCACCCCCCCAAAAGAAAAATAAATCCCATTATCCTTGGTGATCGGTGGCATTTAAACACCCCAAAAACAATCCCAGTCATTGGTGGTCAGTGGCACGTAAAAGCACACATTTTTGGTGGTCATTAGTACTTTAACTTCTCTCTTCCCAAAATCATCCTACATTCATTGGTGGTCAGTGGCATTTGAAAGCCCCCCAACACACACACACACCACCACCACAACCATCCCAAGACAATCCCACAATCATTGGTGGTCATTGCTATTTTAACCCCCCCCATCCCTCCATCAAAAGCAATCCCACAATCATTGGTGGTCAGTGATATTTTAAAACCTCCCATCATTGGTGGTAAGTGGTACTTTAACCCCCCCTAAAACAGTCTTAAAATTATTGGTGGGCATTGGTACATTGTCCCCTCCCTTCCCAAAACCATCCTACATTCATTGGTGGTCAGTGGCATTTTAAAGCCCCCCATACACACACACACCATCCCAAAACAATCCCACAATCATTATTGGTGGTCATTAATATTTTAACTTCCCCCATACCACCACCAAATACAATCCCACAATCATTTGTAGTAAGTGGTACTTTAACATCCCCAGGGGCGGACTGATCATTTGGAAACTCGGGCACTGCCCGAGGGCCCGGGGTCAGTAGGGGGCCCCATGAGATGCCCCTGGTACCTTTTTCATAGGCTTTTTTGAGTTTGGACAAGGACACAGGGGCCCCATGATCCCGTATTGCCCGGGTGCCCCATGAGTTGTCAGTCCACCCCTGAACATCCCCCTCACATCAAAACAGTCTCAGAATAATTGTGATCATTGGTATGTTAACCCTTCCCTTCCCAAAACCATCCTACATTCATTGATGATCAGAGGAATTTTAAAGCTCATCCCCTCCAATCAATCAATTAGTAGTGTCAGTGGCACTTTGACCCACTTCCCAAAACAATCCCAGAACATTGGTGATCAGTGGCATTTAACCACACACACACACCTTGACCACCACCATCCCAAACACAATCCCACAATCATTGGTTATCATTGAAATTTTAACCCCCCCATCCCACCACCAAAAGCAATCCCACAATCATTGGTGGTCAGTGGCATGTTAACCCCCGCCCCCATCATTGGTGTTTTTTTACATTTTATCTTCAATCTCCGAGGAAAAAAAAAAAAAGAAAACCACTACAATAGAGATCAGTGGCCTGTTAGACCCCCAGCACATCTAACCTTTTATGGATGAACGGGGGAATGTTCATTTGTCTGTTGGTCTTTCCTGACATATTTTGGAAAAATAAGGAAAATCTGCAAAAAAGTTTCCTTTATTCTCCTAAATGTATGTATGCAGGGAATTATACAGACAGATCAGGCAAATCTACACTATAATCCAAAAACAATAAATTGGTGACTCTCTGGATTTGATCTTCTCTATTCAGCAGCCTCCATATTCTTCTTAGAACAGGTTTCCTTCCAGGTACATGCTGGCACCTTGTGGTGCTTACTGCTAAGTGCTGTTATTTGTTTTAAGGATATTTTTTTTGTCCAGCTTCCTTTACAGTGGCTTTATCTTGACATGTTTATTTAACATCAGCCTCAAACCTCAGCACCACTTTAAGGCTGGGTTCAAACTGATGCAGTGCAGAATTCACAGCAGTTTCTGTGCGAATTCTGCCCCCGTTCATGCGAACCGCTGCGGGTGTGTATGTTAAGTTAACAAAAATCAGTCCGCAAAACATGGTGCGATGTGCAGAATCGGATCGCATAGGTGTGAATACCCATGCGATCCGATTCTAGTACGAACAAAAAAAAAGGGTCCTGCACCTTTTTTGGTGCGGATGCGGTGCAATTTGAGCCATACAAAATGGACGGCTCAAATCGCACCGCACAAAAGTCACAAAATGCGGTGCGGTTCCTGTGCAAATCACATGTGATATGCTGCACCACACAAGTGTGAACCCAGGCTAAAACTTAAAGCTGAACTCTAGGCACTTATTAAAATCATATTATTTAAGCTCTTTATTTATTAACACATCATCAAATGTTTTTAATTCAAGCAGTGTAAATACCTATGCTTGACTTGGTCTTGTAAGCTCTGTACAGCAGAGCTCAGTCTGGTAGAGGGAGAAGCTGCACAAGGAGCCAATCAGGTGTGTTGCAGTGCAAGGAGCATGCTGATAGGCAGAAGGAGCAGAGTGACAAAGAAATGAAATAATTAGTCTGTTTCTTCTCATTTTACTGTTCAATCATTGGTTGGGGGAAAGACAAGATCTGTAAGTGTTACCAGACTGCAGCAGAGAAAAATCGAGTCTCCCTACCAGACAGGTCTGTGCTGTTCGGCACAGCTGTAAAAATCTCAGAACTGGATGGACAGAAATTAAAATACTTTGGCAGGCAAAACTACTCTTTTATATGTATTACATCTGTGTATTTAGTTGGTTGTTCAGCTTTATTTGCTATGAAAACATGAAATTAATGGACAGTCAGAACATAAATACAAGTCAATTTAGTAAGGCAGTGTGCAAACTGCTATAGTCAATGCCTCACATTACAGAGTCATATATTACTGACCACAGAAAACAAAATAAATAAATGAAATTTCATTGGTTGACATGTTACTGCTCTTTCCCTGTTGGCACCAAGACAGGAAGCATTGGAAATTCCAAAAGTTTACAGTTGTCATCAGAAAAAGAGGTGAAGGTACATTTTCTAATCACATCCTGGTGCGGTGATTATTGTCTAAGAGGGGAGGTCCATTCACTTTGAAGGTATGTCTGTGAAGGTTCTCTCATATCCAGGTCATTGTATAAATGGTAGTATGTGGTCAAATTCAACTGGACTTTTTCTGTAATGTTGAATACATGCCGTAGCTTCTCCAAGGCTCTTCTTCAGATAAAATGAGAGTCAGGAAGATACTACAGCGCTTATATCCACACAGGTAACATTGCCACCTCAATCCAATCATCACGGAATGTATAAATGTTGGTTGTCCAAGAAAAGGATGAGATGTGTTAAAGTTGTGGAACCGTCCTGTCCTGGTTGCCTAATCATATCTTTGGTGTCATGAAGTCTGCATAGGTGTTAATCATTCTAATCACATGGCTGAAGGAGTGAATTGCTGTCAAGTCTCTGGAGTAGATATGTTAAAATAGCATTATTCAATATATAACAAAAAGACAGATGGTGTTGAAGGTCCCCACCCCTGTCCAAGTATGGTTGTTCCTTTTGGAAGTTGATGGCCTTTTTTACACTTCTTGTGAACCAGTTGTCCTATCTCTCCACTTCTCTGTACCTCATTGTCATCAAAAGAATATGCCTTTTCCTTAGAGTGTAACTTCCTTAAAGAGGAAGTTCCACTTTAAGTCCTTCTCCTCCCCTTCCTCTACCATATTTGGCATGTCATTTTTTTGGGGGGAGTGGGTTCCTAGTTTTGACAGATATCTGCTGCCACTTCCGCTCGGATCACCTAGGCAACCCAAGCAGACGTTGGCTCCCCTCTCCTTACACGCAGCCTTCTGGAACATATCACAGGTCCCAGATGGCTACAGGACCATTTACAAAGCACAGTATGCCTTGCGCATGCGCAGTAGGAAGCCACAAACTGTCTCAGTCAGCTTCTCACACTAAAGATGCCGGCGCCAAGTACCCGGAGACTAGTGAAGAACTAGCTCAGGTGAAGTCGGCGCTGAATCCCTGGACAGGTAAGTGTCCATCTGTTAAAAGTCAGAAGCTACAGTATTTGTAGCTGGTGACTTTTATTTTTTCTAGAGTGAACAACCTCTTTAAGTATTGGAAAACTGCTTAGCCATGTATAATAAAATGTGCCCTTCTTGTTTGGGAGAGGTTGTTTTGCCTCTACAGTGTACAGGTAAAGACTAACATAGATATACACTCATCGGCCACTTTATTAGGTACACCTGTTCAATTGCTTGGTAATACAGCCAATCACATTGCAGCAACTCACCGCACTTAAGCTTCTAGACATGGTAAAGACAGCTTGCTGAAGTTCAAACTGAGCATCAGAATGAAGAAAGGAGATTCAAGTGACTTTGAACATGTCATGGTTGTTGGTGCCAGACGGACTGGTCTGAGTATTTCAAAAAGTGCTGATCTACTGGGATTTTCACATACAACCATCTCTAGGGTTTACAGAGAACGGTCCAAAAAAGAGAAGATATCCAGTGACCGGCAGTTGTGTGTACGAAAATGCCTTGTTATTAAGGAGAATGGGCAGACTGGTTTGAGATGATAGAAAGGCAACAGTAACTCATGTCAATATGGACCAAAATCTCTGAGGAATGTTTCCAGCTCTGTGTTGAATCTATGCCATGAAGAATGAAGGCAATTCTGAAGGCAAAAGGGGGTCCAACCCAGTACTAGCAAGGTGTACCTAATAAAGTGGCGGGTGAGTGTAAATGCTGAGGCGTGTTTCCTAAAAGTCATTGGAACTGAAGAAGTGACCTGAGGAGGCCATGAAATGTCTTCAATGTTACATAACAAGTCCAGTTGACTATCACTAGCCTTACTTTGGAGAGATTTCTTTTACTTCTTGATCATCTGCAGGGCAGAAAGTGAAAGGAAAGCTCCACAGACCACAAGAAATAAACAGACACGGTTTTCAACTCTATCCCAACTTATTCTAAACTGAAAAAGATAAATGTTTTTGGCTTTATACACACTTTAAAATAGAACTTTAGAAAATGCTTAATTCAAATATTAGAGTGAATGAGTCCATTTAAGAATGGCACAAATTGCATGGTCTATGGCTATGTGCAGCAGAATAGAACAGAATAAATATACCACAGATGCGCGAGCAGCATACACCATCATGTACTCCTGGTAGACCATTTGTGCCATGCTATTATTACACTCACTTTTCATCTTGCGCAGGCTATTACGCCAGGAGAACATGCCCACTTAGCTGTTTTCCAGGAGGCTGTTGTACAACAGTTACATACACAGTACATTTTTTGCTATGGGTTCCTGGCCATATTGGAGCAAGCCCATAAGCCCTGTTATATTTTGGTGTCTCTAACATGGCAAAAGTGGCCCCCCGAGTATGTTATACCAGAAGTATAATGGAGACTATTGTGTGTAGGCTACACAAAAACGGCTGGCAGGTAAAGTAGCTAGTATTAGTAGTTAGCCACATTCAGCTGGACTTGTTCCGTAATGATGAAGACATTTTGTAGCTTATCCAAGTCACCGCTTCATTTTTAGCATCAGAAAAATAAAACACAGTATTTATATCCACATAAGTATCACCAACACTTTAATGCAATCACCATGGAATGTGTCAAAGCAAATCTTGGTCCTCCAAATTGAAAGTTCCACCCTTGGTTTTAGAGGTCTGCACATGTGTCAACTGTTTGAGTCACATAGTATGAATAAAATAAATGCACATGAAATGATGTTACAGCATCCTCTTGGAATATGATGCAAATGAGGACAATTTCAAAGAATAGCAGAAGCAACTACACAAAAAAGCAGAGAAAGGTTAATCATAGAAATGATAGAGCTCACCAGAACAACGTTCTTCCAGTGAAGAATATTGTTAATACTATATCATACAAAGACATTTGTAGACAATTGTTTACTGCTAACCTTGAGGAAACAGTTTGGTGAAAGTTCCTGTGTGTTCCAGTATGACTGTGCCCCTATGTACAAAGCCAGCTCCATAAAGATATGGTTTGATTAGTGTGGTGTGGAGAAACTTCAGTGGCTTGCTTGACCCTACTGGACACCTTTGGGAAAAATTGAAACACCAACTCCAAGAAAGTTGAAGACCATCTGAAGCCAATTTTTTTTAGTTTTGTACAGAGGGAAGAGGTTTGAATCATCTTCCTCCAATGCATTTCATCCAACAGAATCTCTCTGATTAAGCCCACTTTTGGGTGAAATGCATAAGAGGAGCCCCAGGCGGGGGGCTCTTTGAAGTCCATCCTGAAATGATTCATTTTTACAAACATTGGATCTTACAGTGTGCTGCCGGCTGTTTTTCTCTGGATGTTTTGACAGTCTGGGGTGAGGACGAGCCTTGTTTGGCTTCTGTACCTACTCAATTAAGGGAATGACTCACTATATAGGACTTAAAAACAAAGGGAAACTTATGATTGTTCCATTTTGCTGCCATCTGGGTCACTATTGAAGAGATATGACCCCATTTCTTGTCTGGTGGCAGGTAGTCATAAGGACAGGAAATTATGGGATATTACTGTGATGGGGAGAATGACAGTATTTTCATTAGGTGGAACTGAGAAAAATGAGAGTATCTGTCAGGTTTTTATTGCTGTGTCTTCCTTTCCCAGTCTTAACTGTACCTTCTCATTTCTTGCTTTGGTGCTGTGAGCAGGGTGCAGCATGGCATATCAATGAGTAGTGATTGCATGGAGGCAGGGGTGAATTAGAACAATGCATTACAAAAAGTTCTAACAAGGTACAACCAGGCCCAGTAGGTAGGCACAGCTCTCCAGAGCCACTTACGGAAACTGTACTGGTAATTTTGGATGCTGCCGACAGCTTCTGGGGACCGCAGCCTGGCTGGTCCACACCCAAAAGGGAGCTTCCTAAAGCAGAAGATAGTAGTCCATGCATTGTCCCTACTCCTCCAGGAACCCCTCTCTAACTCTAAACACTCTCCCTGATGATGGGGAAGCTACCCCCAGGGGCGGACTGACAACTCATAGGGCCCCCGGGCAATAGGAGATTATGGGGCCCCTGTGTCCTTGCCCAAACTCAAAAAAGCCTATGAAAAAAGGTACCAGGGGCATCTCATGGGGTCCCCTACTGATCAGTGCAGTGCCCGAGTTTCCAAATGGTCAGTCCGCCCCTGGCTACCCCTATACTAACACTTAACTACTCACAAAATGCACACCAAACCAGGGAGCCAGTGTCTTAAATAAGCACTGCCCTCACCAAAGATGGCCACAAAGGTCAACCAGGACACCAGCATCCAATGGGACAGCTACTCCCCAGATGACGGCAGCTAAGTTCCTCACACCCTCCTTCCCCCACTGCATCACCGCTAAAGCCTAGCACCACCTACAGAAGGTAGTACAGACTGCACCTGCCTACAGAGTCACTGGAAAGGCAATCTCCCAAGGGGGACACATACAGCAATAAAAACTTAACAGAAGTTCTGACTTGCTTGCGCTATAAAAAAAAGAAAAATCAGCTAGTGTCGTAAGCGAAAAACTTTAATTAAAATGAAACAAGATTCTGCAAATCTCTATTACCTATGTAATCAAAAATAAACAGAAAACTCCACTGACTTCTACTTTTACTGATTTTTAGTAGTGCAGATTGGTAATGGCACACGTGGATTTGTCATTTTATTTTAGGGGCCCCTGTGGTGGAGTTGTAGTTATAGCTGACAGTACAGATGTGATTCTTATCTCACACTGGGCCCTAGGCTGGGATTATCACCCAGTAAACGTACTCCCTAGTACACGGCAACGGGAGTGATGACCGGGTCAGCATCATTCTCAGCGCAGGTGGATATTGACACCTGAAGAAGAGGTGGGATTACTGTTGTTGGTTTTGGGATCAGGTAATTATGTGCAGATTAGCTGGGGGATTTAATAAAACACTGCAAAGTGATAATCCTATGTACTGTATGACATCTATAAATCATGGAGGAACATAAGTGCAATAAACTTGGTCTTGTCACTAAAATGATTGGTATGACTCAGAGCTAGCGTATCATGAGTGGGCAAAATACAAAAATAATTTCACACAAATATAATATTAGGAAAATATAATATTCACACCTATATATATAGGCTAAATACATTAAAGAAACACTGTCACCTGACTTTGCAAACATCCCCCCGACGCACCTTGCTGGATTCTCATTCCTCGGTCACAGCTGGAACTAAAATCTGCAGTGGTACCTGCTGTCAGACACTAGGTGGAGTGGTGGAGCCAATCCTACTGTCAGGTGACAATGCTTGGGCTTTGTGATTGGCTGCATCATGGGAAGAGCTGGCATGCTCCTCCTTATTGGGAAGCACCAGGTATTGCCATTGCCTGCAACAGAGGAAGGGGGTCCATTGCAAAGACACGGTCATAGTACCCTGAATGGAAAAGATGGTATTGGGGAAGATTTACTAAAACTGGTGCACAAAGAATCAGGTGCATATGTGTATAATAACCAATCAGCTTCCAGCTTTTATTGTCAAAGCTTAATTGAACAAGTTAGAAGCTGATTGGTTACTATGCACAGCTGCACCAGATTCTGTTTGCACTAATTTTAGTAAATCTATGCCCCCCCCCCCCCCAAAAAAAAAAATAGTTTGAAAGTTGTGGCAGATATGACTCTTACCATGTAAGTTGTTGCTGGACGTGTGGCTCAGCCATGTGTCTTTATTAGATATGATCAGTAACTCAGAGATGGGAGTTTACATCATAACCCTGTAGTTCCACTAGGAAATAGACATGTGCGGTTTGTTTGGATCGAAATTCGGAGGTAATTTTCGTTCTTCAGGGATTTGGATGTATCCGAATTTCCGATTCACAATAGTAATTAATTTAAACCAATCCAAAATAACCAAACAAAATTTAGTTGAAATTTGAATTGAATTTGAAAACTAAATCGAATTAGAACATGAATTCCAAATATAAACATATTGCTGCCTACTGCTGATTTCCTTCAAATTTCAAAAACAATAGAATGCAATAAAACAGAATAGAATAGAAAAGAATAGAGTAAAACAGAACATAATAAAATAGAATAGAAGATAAAGAAATAGAATAGAAAAGAATAGGAAATAATAGAATCGAAATAGAATAGAAAATAAAATAATAGAAAAAATAGAGTAGAAAATGGAGCAATAGGATAAAAAAATAGAATAGAATATAAAATAACAGAAAAAAATAGATTAGAATAGCATTGAATAAAGCAGAATAGAATAGAAAAGAGTAGAGTAAAATAGAAGAGAAAATAATAGAATAGAAATAAAAGAATAGAATAAAATAGAATAGAAAATGGAGGAATATAATAGAATAGATAAATAAAACAATAGACTAGAAAAGGAAAGAATAGAAAAGAAAAGATAAAAAAAAAGGAATCGAATCGAAAGAATATCACCTTCTTCCAAAAATTCAGATTATGAATAGAATAGAACCAGCTATTCTTCACAATGAATTTGGATCGATTTGATATTTTCGATTCAAATTCAACTCGAATACTTCAAATTCATTGGAAAAATTTGAATCCAGTCAAAACCGAATAAACAAAACAAAATTAATGTTGTTACGAATGCAACAAAACAAAACTAGTAACCTAACCAATCGATCCGAAACAAAACCAATCTTTTCGTTCTTCACATGACTACTAGGAAACACATTACATGATGTATGTGTTAAAGGTGCTAATACCACCTAGTGGCAGAAGTATTAATACATGAGAATGGTTGTCACACCTATGTCTGTATAAACAGCATGCTAACAATGATATTCCCACAACTGCATGACGATATTATATTTAATGATAGCATTCAGATGTAAATTCATTTGTAGACATTCACATACCATTGTTTATCATTTTCACCAGATTTACACGCAGGCTGCCCCAAAAAATTGTCAGTGACAGGGAGGGGAGAGGATAAACTCAACGCTCGATTTACTGTTCGGCACAGTAGGCTTGCAGCTACGGACCGCAGAGGTGGAGAAGCAGCATTCACCTTTATAATTATGAAGCACACTTTTCTTTTTGTTTACAGGGTTACTAAACCCACAACAGTAAAATCAGTCTGTATATGCAGGAACACATGCTTGTTATACTCACTGTGGAACCTAAGGGGTTAATCCTCCCTATTGTGTAAAAAGGCTGTTTGATCCTCTCTTCTCTGATCCTCCCCTTCTTCTACTATTCCCAATCCATCTGCTGATAGGACAGAGCCTTGGGGGTAAGCTGCACATGTTCAGTTTGGTGTGTATTGCTAGAGAGGTTTTTTTTTTCTTGGGAGTGTGCATGTGATCAGCACAGGGCTAATCAACGTTGGCCAGACGGAGGGTCAGGGGTCATGCAGCCTCACAGGACAATCGGGAGAATGAACACTCCTCCTACAAGCTTTAACCAGTGCTCAGCTGGACACTGATAGAAGTCACAAGACTGCTCCAACTGCTGAGAAAAGGTATTTGGCCATTTAAATTTACTAAAATAATTGCATTGACATGTTGTGTGTACTGTGGGAGACCAGATATAGTGAATGTAGGGTCCTGGGAGACCAGATATAGTGAATGCAAGGTCCAGGCAGACCAGATATAGTGAATGCAGGGTCCGGGGAGACCAGATATAGTGAATGCAGGGTGTCAGGGATCCTACAGCGGTAGCCTCTAGCACTCCACAGACCGGATTCCCCCAAGGCGCGGAATCTAAGTCCCTACCTGCTTGTTCACCAGGGCCCCTGATGGTGGGGATGGACTTGGAGCAGGCCGAGACCAGGTCGCGGCCCTTGAGTTCACCCAGCTGTGGTAGAAGCACCATTGGAGGTGTATAGCAGGTGAGAGTCTGATGTGAGGAGGTCACAAGAGCAGCGTCAGGCAGGCTGGGTCGGTAACAGTGGTGGCAGCGTGGTACAAAGTCAGCAGGCAGAGGAATAAACTGGTCACAAGCCGGGTTCGTTAACAGGAGATCAGAACGTGCAGGGTTAAGCAGGAGAATGGTCAGACAAGCCAGGGATCAGAGCAGGAGAAGACAGCAGTATCAGGAACAGGCTGGGTCGGCAACAAGGTATTCAGGAACACTGGATCAGACAGGAACACAGGTAAGACCATACGGCACTTGAGCATTGCAAGAGCTGGGTTTAAATAGGCCGCCCAACTCCTGACAGGCGCTCCTGGGTCCTAGTGCCTGCCCGGCGCAGTCATCGGTGACAGGCGCGCCTGGGTCCTAGTGCCTGCCTGCCTGTATGTCTTGTCAGGATTCTACGCATGTGCAGATTCGATCGCCGAGGCGATCTTCCCATTCCCTGACATTGCCCCCCCCTTACGGGCAGCCTCCGGATGCCCACCCGATTCCTCCTTTGTGGCTGGCTATGACGGAATTCTCGTACTAATCTGGGGGCATGGACATTCTGGGCTGGTTCCCACGAATTCTCCTCCGGCCCAAAGCCTTTCCACTTGATCAGGTATTGTATCTGACCGCCCCTCTTCCTACAATCCAAAATTGCCTCCACCTCGAATTCCTCCTCCCCGTTGATATCTATAGCTTCTGGAGGTCTAGACCTGCGGTCTAAAAAGGGGTCTGGAACTGCAGGTTTTAATAATGATACGTGGAAGACTGAATGTATTTTGAGGGACTCGGGGAGAGTCAGTTTAAATGCCACTTCATTAACCTTGCGTTCTACTGGGAAAGGTCCCACAAATTTGGGTGCCAATTTTCTGGATGGGCATGTCAGTTTTAGGTTGGCTGTTGACAACCAAACCCGATCCCCAGGGTGTATGACCAATTCTCCCTTCCTCCTCCTGTCACAAAACCTCTTACAGTCTTCTTGGGCCTTAGCCGTTGTTTCCTGTAATACCTTGTTATTGGTAGTAAAGAACTCTAAGGTGTCCTGGGCTGCCGGGACTGAGTTCTCAGGAACCAGGTCTGGCAGGAAGGTAGGATGGAACCCATAATTGGCAAAGAATGGGGATTGGTTGGTGGCGGAATGATTCACATTATTATATGCAAATTCTGCCATTGGTAGAAGTGTCAGCCAGTCATTCTGCAGGAATGATGTGTAGCATCTCAGATATTGCTCGAGAGTCTGATTGGTTCGTTCTGTCTGCCCGTTTGTCTGGGGGTGATATGCTGACGAAAAAGATAACTTAATCTCCAGCCCCTCACATAGCGCTTTCCAGAATTTGGACGTAAATTGCACCCCCCGGTCTGAGACAATCTCTCTTGGCACTCCGTGAAGCCTCACAATCTCTCTAATGAACACTTGGGCTGTTTCGGAGGCAGATGGTGTCTTGGCTAGTGGAAGGAAATGGGCCATTTTAGAAAGGCGATCCACTACCACAAAGATCACGGTGTGATCTTGCGAGGGTGGCAATTCTACAATAAAATCTAAGGAGATCATACTCCAGGGACGGTCAGGTATTGGTAAAGGTCTCAATAGGCCCCAGGCCTTGTCTCTGGTAGGTTTATTCCGGTTGCAGATGGGGCAAGATCTCACGTACGCTTCACAATCCTTGGCCATGTTTGGCCACCAAAATGTGCGTCGTGCCAGATCTATAGTCTTATGTATCCCAAAGTGCCCCGCTAGGGGATGGTCATGGCAGTAACCTAACACCAGGGACTGGACCTCCTTGGGTACCATGATTTGTTCCCCCTTCCAGAAGAGTCCCTCCTTATTCAGTAGGGAGACTCCAGGCAGGTCAGAGACCCGGGTGGAAGCAGCCTGCAATTTAGACAACAGCTCAGATTGAAGCAGTAGGAAGCTACCTGCTGGCAGGATGGTGTCTGGCTGGGGGTTCTCTCCAGGGTCCTCAAACATCCGGGAAAGAGCATCTGGCTTAGTGTTTTTTGACCCAGGACGATACGTTATGTGGAGGTTAAACCTTGCAAAAAACAATGCCCATCTGGCCTGGCGTGGACGGAGGCGTTTAGCGGTTTTCAAGTACTCGAGGTTTTTGTGGTCGGTATAGACCAGAATGGGATGTGGGGCCCCCTCTAGCAGATATCGCCATTCCTCCAGAGCGGTCTTAATGGCCAGTAATTCCCGATCCCCAATATCATAATTCCTTTCCGAAGGGGAGAGCTTCCTAGAAAAGAAAGCCACTGGGTGCATCAGCTCCTTGGCCCCTACCCTCTGTGATAACACTGCTCCTACAGCCACTTCCGATGCATCTACCTCTAGTATGTAGGGCAATGATGCATCAGGATGGTTCAGAATGGGAGCCGTTGTGAATAGCTTTTTCAATGCCTCAAAAGCTGCCTGTGCTGCTGGGGTCCATTGGAAACGTACTCCCACTTTGGTGAGCTGAGTAATGGGTGCTACCAGGCCTGAAAAGTTCTTTATAAATTTTCTATAAAAATTGGCAAACCCAATAAACCTCTGGACGCCCTTCTTATCCGTGGGGGCAGGCCATTCCAGGATGGCCAAGATCTTTTGAGGGTCCATAGCGATCCCCGTGGTGGAGATAATTAGACCAAGAAATGAGATGCTTTTCTGTTCAAAACAGCATTTCTCAGCTTTAGCGTAGAGTCCATGCTGACGGAGACGTTCTAGCACACTCCTAACATGTCCCCGATGTGCTTCCAAAGACGAGGAGAATATCAAGATATCGTCCAAGTAGATGATTACAAAAATGTCAAGGAAGTCCCTGAAAATGTCGTTGACAAAGTGCTGGAAGGTGGCTGGTGCATTACATAACCCGAAAGGCATGACTAGACACTCAAAATGCCCGAACCGAGTGCGAAACGCCGTTTTCCACTCATCCCCCTCACGTATCCTTACCAAGTTATAGGCACCCCTGAGATCCAGTTTAGAAAAAATGGATGCTGATTTTAACCTCTGAAACAACTCTGGAACCAAAGGAAGGGGGTAGCGGTTTTTGACCGTAATCTTGTTGAGGTCCCTGTAGTCAACACAAGGTCTCAGGGATATGTCCTTTTTCTCGACAAAGAAAATCCCTGCCCCGGCCGGTGATGTGGAAGGGCGGATAAATCCCTTACGGAGGCTCTCATCAATGTATTCTTTTAGTGCCCCTAGTTCTCGCTCAGATAGTGGAAAAATGCGGCCAAAAGGGATTTCTGAACCTGGGAGCAGATCAATGGGGCAATCATATGCTCGATGTGGGGGAAGAACTTCTGCCCCCCGTGGACTAAATACATCCAAGAATTAGTGGTAGGCCGCAGGCACAATTTGGGCTAACTCGGCATCAGGGCTTACAGCCAGTAGGGCCTGTGTATTTAATGATAACTTAGATAAACAATGTTCCTGACAGTATTGTGAGGGAAACTGGACTGACCCGGTCTTCCAGTCAATCTGGGGGTCGTGAGCTCGTAGCCAGGGGAGCCCCAGAATAACTGGAAATAGGGGGGACGCGATGGCGTCCAAACGGAGGAACTCCTGGTGATCTCCCGCCACTGTGGTGTGTATGGGAGGAGTCTCCCGATCTACCGTCCCCGATTTTATTTGAGACCCATCTGCCAAGAAAATATTCAACCCATGTTCTTTGGTGAGTAACGGTATCTGATGCTGGGTAGCAAAACTGAGATCAACAAAGCAGCTACATGCCCCGGAGTCAATAATAGCCGTCACCTGTATGCTTCCTCCTGGGAGCTGAAAAGACACAGGTACAGCCAAGTGAGTGGGGTTGCCTGTGCACACAGTAGATATATTAGAGAAAATAGAGGACTTACAGTATTTCTCCGGACAGGAGCGCACCATATGACCCGCTGCTCCGCAGTACAGACACAGGTTGTTTGCCCGACGCCTCTGTCGTTCCTCAGTAGAAAGGGAAGGTCGCATCAAGCCGAGTTGCATAGGTTCGGCTCCCTCTGACGGCTCTGGGCCCCGATTGCCGACACTGACCCTTGGCATGACTGGTACTCTTGGCAGCATCCATGAGGTTCTTTGCCCCTGGCTGGACCTCTCCTGTCTCCTTTCCCGCAGTCTGCGATCGATTTGGATCGCACGATCTATTAGACCTTCCAAGGAGTCTGGAACCCCTATTCTTGCCAACTCGTCCTTCAGTGGTTCCGACAGTCCCAACCGGAACTGGTGGCGCAAGGCTGCGTCGTTCCATTGTGTATCTCCACTCCAGCTCCTAAACTCCGCAGCATAATCCTCTGCAGCCCGGCGTCCCTGTTGTAGAGAATAGAGGGCTGCCTCAGCCGAGGCAGCTCGATGCGGGTCATCGTACAGCTGTGCCATTGCCTTAAAGAAGGTGGCCACAGTGTTCAAATGTGGGTGGTGGGCCTGCATCAGGCGATGGGCCCATCCCTGAGGTTCACCCTGCAACAGGGATATAACAAATCCCACCTTCACCGATTCTGAAGAGAAGGTCCGGGGTTGCAGGTCAAAGTATAGCTGGCAGGAGTTTTGGAAGGCCCTGAACTTCCCTCGATCCCCACTGAACCGCTCAGGGGTCGGTACTCTTGGTTCTGGCGGAGGAATTGTAAATGCTGCTCCAGTGGAAGGCCCTGCTGAACCCGTGGCGGGAGGTGTTCCCACTGAGCCCAATGTTGTGGGTGTTGGTGCGGCCAGGCTCTGAACCTGTCCCTCCAGGTGCTTGTATCCCTCTTCCAGGGTCTTCACCGCTCGTGTGAGTGCTGCCAGATGTTGGCACATCTCTTCCCAGGGTGAAGGTCCTCCTCCAGACTCTGTCATGGCCGTATGGTTCTGTCAGGGATCCTACAGCGGTAGCCTCTAGCACTCCACAGACCGGATTCCCCCAAGGCGCGGAATCTAAGTCCCTACCTGCTTGTTCACCAGGGCCCCTGATGGTGGGGATGGACTTGGAGCAGGCCGAGACCAGGTCGCGGCCCTTGAGTTCACCCAGCTGTGGTAGAAGCACCGTTGGAGGTGTATAGCAGGTGAGAGTCTGATGTGAGGAGGTCACAAGAGCAGCGTCAGGCAGGCTGGGTCGGTAACAGTGGTGGCAGCGTGGTACAAAGTCAGCAGGCAGAGGAATAAACTGGTCACAAGCCGGGTTCGTTAACAGGAGATCAGAACGTGCAGGGTTAAGCAGGAGAATGGCCAGACAAGCCAGGGATCAGAGCAGGAGAAGACAGCAGTATCAGGAACAGGCTGGGTCGGCAACAAGGTATTCAGGAACACTGGATCAAACAGGAACACAGGTAACAGGTAAGACCATACGGCACTTGAGCATTGCAAGAGCTGGGTTTAAATAGGCCGCCCAACTCCTGACAGGCGCTCCTGGGTCCTAGTGCCTGCCCGGCGCAGTCATCGGTGACAGGCGCGCCTGGGTCCTAGTGCCTGCCTGCCTGTATGTCTTGTCAGGATTCTACGCATGTGCAGATTCGATCACCGAGGCGATCTTCCCATTCCCTGACACAGGGTCCAGGAGACCAAATATAGTGAATGCAGGGTCCTGGGAGACCAGATATAGTGAATGCAGGGTCCAGGCAGACCAGATATAGTGAATGCAGGGTCCGGGGAGACCAGATATAGTGAATGCAGGGTCCTGGGAGACCAGATATAGTGAATGCAGGGTCCGGGGAGACCAGATATAGTGAATGCAGGGTCCAGGCAGACCAGATATAGTGAATGCAGGGTCCAGGCAGACCAGATATAGTGAATGCAGGGTCCGGGGAGACCAGATATAGTGAATGCAGGGTCCAGGCAGACCAGATATAGTGAATGCAGGGTCCGGGGAGACCAGATATAGTGAATGCAGGGTCCAGGGAGACCAAATATAGTGAATGCAGGGTCCTGGGAGACCAGATATAATGAATGCAGGGTCCGGGGAGACCAGATATAGTGAATGCAGGGTCCAGGCAGACAAGATATAGTGAATGCAGGGACCTGGGAGACCAGATATAGTGAATGCAGGGTCCGGGGAGACCAGACATAGTGAATGCAGGGTCCTGGGAGACGAGGTATAGTGAATGCAGGGGCTGGGGAGACCAAATATAGTGAATGCAGGGTCCGGGGAGACCAGACATAGTGAATGCAGGGTCTGGGGAGACCAGACATAGTGAATGCAGGGTCTGGGGAGACCAGATATAGTGAATGCAGGGTCCTGGGAGACCAGATATAGTGAATGCAGGGTCCGGGGAGACCAGATATAGTGAATGCAGGGTCCTGGGAGACCAGATATAGCGAATGCAGGGTCCGGGGAGACCAGATATAGTGGATGCAGGGTCCTGGGAGACCAGATATAGTGAATGCAGGGTCCGGGGAGACCAGATATAGTGAATGCAGGGTCCGGGGAGATCAGATCTAGTGAATGCAGGGTCCGGGGAGATCAGATATAGTGAATGCAGGGTCCTGGGTTTACTAACACCTTAATCATCAGTAGAAATGCAGGTTTTTCACATAAGAGCTTGTTCACATTATTTATTTGCAATAACGCACAGCATTCATGCTAAGTGCCAACGGATGTGAATTACAGCACAGCTTGCTGCCAAACAAATCATGTGTGGACTATTTTTATGACAGTGCACCACAATGCACAATTTGCAGAAAAAAAGGGGCATTTATTATTTTTTCCTGCACGAGCCTGGAAAATATTGCACCCGTGATCAGTGGATTGGGGTGCAATTTTGGGCTTCTGCAGACAAGCCCTGCAGCTTTCTGCCCATGCCTCCATATAGGCTGTCTGTATGAAAGGGCTTGGCAGCAGGTGAGGGGGGAAGATCCACCTCCTGCTGTCATACTGAGGGGGAAATGGGGGAACTGGGGCAGGAGCTGGAACATGTTACATGTTCCACCCTAAATACAGGTGGAATATGTGACAAGTTCCAAAAGGTGAACTTGGCCTTTAACCACTTGTCCTCCAGAGGATTTACCCCCCTCAATTTTTTGTGTTATGGCACTGCGTTACTTTAGGTGACAATTGCGCGGTCATGAAACACTGCACCCAAATGAAATTTACGTACTTTTTTTCCCCACAAATTGAGCTTTCTTTTGGTGGTATTTGATCGCCTGTGCGTTTTTTATTTTTTTGCGCTATAAGCAAAACAAGACCAACAATTTTGACAAAAAAAACTATATTTTGTAGTTTTTGCTATTAAACATGTCCAGTAAAAAAAATTTAAATCAAATTTCATCATAAATTTAGGCCAAAATGTATTCTGCTCTATGTCTTAGCTAAAAAAAATCCCAATACGTGTAAATTAATTGGTTTACGTGAAAGTTATAGCGCTTACAAATGGTGGTATAGATAATGGGATTTTTTTTTTCTACTAGTAATGGAGGCGATTAGTGACTTTTAGCGGGACTGCAGGACTGCAGTGGACATTCTGACACTGGGGGGGAACTGTAAATGTAAAAGGAACATGCAGCGCTAATAGAGATCAATAATACATGTATCAGTGGTACAACATCAAAGTGTTATAGCGAGCACCACTGGATGCTACACCGTCTAAACGTTCACAGATTAACAGCATTTAATATCTCCAGCGAGAGTGTTCTTGTGATACATAGTGCAAACTTTCAAAGCAAAGTGGTGAAAAAATTGGTGACTTCCGTGACCATATTCCTCCCACAGAAATGAGTGTAGATTGCACTAACCAGAAAGCGCAATGATAATGCGCATTTGAGTGTTAACCAACTCCTGGTCATCCATCTACAGAAACTGGATCCCTGGGAGGGTCATCAGGATAGCATCAGCTGGGCGAAGTATCACAACCTCAGGATCTCCAGATGTCAGGGGGTGTGCACTCGTCTCACCAGCAGGGGGAGATTGACCATTCCCAATGTGGCCACCGGATGATCTCAACAAGCCTTGAAAGGGGGGGGGGGCTCGGAAGTAACGAGCCAGAGCAACAAGAAAGATCTAATAGTGTAGTAATTTTATTAACCTCAGGGGTAAAATTGCAAAGCAATAAGTATGCTACTCACATGCAGTAGTAAGCAGCTGCTGACATTGAAATCAAAGGCAATGGCCGCCGGCCGTCCACAGGGGCCGTGCGGTGTGACGTCACAGGGTATGAGGTAGGTATGAGGCAACTCCCTAACGCGTTTCGTGCGCTCGCACGTTCTCAAAGGGAGGGGAACTAACTTGGTGTCACTGACATCTCCAGTGACACCAATACAATGATCAGTGCTAAAAAAAAGCACTGACACTGTACTAATGGCACTGGGCAGGAAGGGATTAATGTGAGGGGCAATCAAAGGACTAACTGTGTGCTGGGAGTGTTTTACTAGGGGGCGGGGGGGAGGGTGTTCATCACTGTAAGCACACTGATCAGGATGGCTGTACTGTGCAAAGCCATCCCAAGCAGTGTGCTTGAGCTGACAGGGAAGAAGATTGTTTGTAAACAAAACAATCTTCCTCCCTGTTGGTGATGCTCAGTAATCACTAGTGACATAGTGACACTGTACCATAGTGACACTGTACTACTTGTGGGGGGTGATGAAGATTTTTTTTTTTCTTTTTTTACACTGATTGCTTTTACACCCATAAAGGCTGTAAAAGCAATCATTTCTCCTTCTTTCTGGCTGCATTCTTGTAGCCATTGAGAAATACTGTGAGAGCTGTGATTGGTCACAGCTTGTCACATGGTACAAGGTTGTTGTGAATAGCATTGTACCATGTGACCTCTCTGATCATTCTCAGGTTCCGCACATAGTAAGCAATGATGTCAGAAGTGACATCTTGTTTACTACTATTCATGTGATCTGATTGGCCAATCAGTGATCACATGAATCAGGACCTCACACAGAGGTCCCGTACAGCGATCGCAGTGCCACACGCTCCCAGGGAGCACACACAGGCAATGGATACAGAAACGTCCTCCCCAGGGGCAGACTAACCATTTGGAAACTCGAGCTCAGCCCAAGGGCCCGGGGTCAGTAGGGGGCCCCATGAGATGCCCCTGGTACCTTTTTCATAGGCTTTTTTGAGTTTGGGCAAGAACACAGGGGCCCCATGATCCCCTATTGCCCGGGAGCCCCATGAGTTGTCAGTCCGCCCCTGGTCCACCCGCATCGGCAGTGGTCCCGTCCGGCTGTTTATCGACATGGGCCGGACCGGAAGAGGTTAATAACATTCAATTACGATATGACTTGAGCAGCAATTGTATATGCTATAGTTTTTTCTTTTATTTGCTAATTTTTCCCACAAATGTGGAGCTGCCCTTTAAGTGATCGGATTTGGATCTACTTGAACATAGTTCTCCTTTAAATATTAGTGAATCATGAAAAGTTCTCAGGTTTCTATGTGATAATTCCACACTTTCCTTTTGCCTGACCCAACCGAATCCGCTCTCTGCCTGCTCACAGCCGCAGTGAGAAGCAATGGCTCTGCTTATGCTAATTTTATGCTTTCTGAGTTGTGTATGTTATTCAAAGCAGTTGAAGCAGTTATTGCCAGTAATTTTATTTTTCCTCACGCCCCAGGGTACAACAGGACTGCGAAACGGGCCTGCCGACCAAATCAGAGCCATCTTGCCCTACTGGTAAATAGCAGCCCCCTCCTCCCTTCCTCCTCCATCCCAACCCTCCAGAATCTGATATCCGTTACTCCGCCAGCACGGTAATAAAATGAGACAAATCACATTTCCAAGTAAATAAAGCAGACTTTCGGTGGCAGCGACAGTGGTCAGAACAACAAGATTTTAATAAGTGATACGCGGGGAAAATAAAAACAATGAAAATAAATAAATAACGCTTTTTTTTTTTTTTTTTTGCGTCTACCCCCCGAAGATACAAGTCAAATGACTTGCTGTAGTTGATAGGCAACAATGTAAAACAAACACTTTACATTTTATCAGAAGTTGGTGCCACAAGGATTGAGGCGTTGTAAAGTATGAAATGACAGAGACAATAAATTGAGCGATGGATCATTTTTACTTGTCGCAAAACGGCTGCGGTTTTGTGTATCGCCATTTCTGATGGTGTGTTGGAAGCAGAGTGGGGGACACAAGTCTGTGGGTCACCAGGATAGTGCGGGGTAAGTGCAAGCTTCAATGTTCAGTTCAGCCAGATGCCTCCATGAATGTGGATGGGAAGGGTGGAGGAAGCTAGGCTAGCACAAGAAGAAAAGACTGGGAAGATTTTTTGAACCACTTTCCAATGCCTCCTGGTGGCCCTTTAAGTGAGTCATAAGGCCCCAAGCAAACTGAGCATTTAGCCTCAGTGCATGGAGAACAGGTGCACAATCCACCCCTCTCTACCAGCAGCCTTCCAAATTCCATGAGAGGCTTTGAGAGGGGCTGTGGGCCTGTGAGAGGGGCTCACAGGGGCCCCATGAGATGCCCCTGGTACCTTTTTCATAGGCTTTTTGGAGTTTGGGCAAGGACACAGGGGCCCCATGATCCCCTATTAAGGGCGGGGTCAGTAGGGGGCCCCATGAGATGCCCCTGGTACCTTTTTCATAGGCTTATTTGAGTTTGGGCAAGGACACAGGGGCCCCATGATCCCCTATTGCCCGGGGGCCCCATGAGTTGTCAGTCCGCCCCTGCTCCTTGGCATATATGTGCATTAAGGCCCACCCATAAAGCGGTCACAGATATGCAACCCTGCATAAACCACTTAACACACTGAGAGCTTGTTCCCTGCAACCTCCCAGCATTTTAGCCGGTGGTGATCAGTAAGTTCTCAATGCATACTTGCTATCTGGAGGTTTCCAATCATGTGGCCACTGTGACAGCCAATCATAGCAGTCACATGACCAAAATGTCCACCTCCGCCTCCCGGCAGCTAGAAGCTCTTAAAGGGCTGGGAGGTCTCGGCGCAAAAGACAGCTGTCTGTCTGTCCTACCAAATCTGTATTAGCTTATGGAAGAGGTTAAAGATACTACAAGATTCTGTTAAGCTGAGGGAATTTTTATGATCAGGAACCAACGGGATGGGCTCCCATCATATGACCAGTGTGACAGCCAATCACAGTGGTAGAGAGAAATGCTACCACACACTGGATCAATCACAAACATCCACATTTATTATAGAAATCATCCACAGACATGGCAAAGACAGTCCCCACACCTTAGGACCACCCGCTCTACCACGATTCACCCAGGGCTTAGTCATAGACCAATGTGCAGTGGCTTTACACCCAATCAGGGCTAAGTCGTAGACCGGTGTGCAGTGTCTTTTCACCCAGTCAGGGCTTAGGCATAGACTGGTGTGCAGTGGATTTTCACCCAATCAGGGCTTAGGCATAGACCTTTGTGCAGTGGCTTTACACCCAATCAGGGCTTAGTCATAGACCGGTGTGCAGTGGCTTTTCACCCAATCAAGGCTTAGGCATAGACCGGTGTGCAGTGGCTTTTCACCCAGTCAGGGGTTAGGCATAGACAGGTGTGCAGTGGCTTTTCAACCAGTCAGGGCTAAGACATAGACCGGTGTGCAGTGGCTTTACCCCCAATCAGGGCATAGGCATAGACAGGTGTGCAGTGGCTTTACACCCAATCAGGGCTTAGGCATAGACCGGTGTGCAGTGGCTTTTCACCCAATCAGGGCTTAGGCATAGACCGGTGTGCAGTGGCTTTTCAGCCAATCAGGGCTTAGGCATAGACCGGTGTGCAGTGGCTTTTCAGCCAGTCAGGGCTTAGACATAGACTAGTGTGCAGTGGCTTTACACCCAATCAGGGCTTAGTCATAGACCGGTGTGCAGTGGGTTTTCACCCAATCACGGCTTAGTCATAGACCGGTGTGCAGTGGCTTTATACCCAATCAGGGCTTAGGCATAGACCAGTGTGCAGCGGCTTTACACCCAATCAGGGCTTAGTCATAGACCAGAGTGTAGTGGCTTTTCAGCCAGTCAGGGCTTTGTCGTAGAGACTAGTGCTTGATGACTTTTCTCTCTACTCCTGATTAAAGAGCATGGATGGCTCAGCTTCCCTCCCGCACCTGGGATTCTAGTGCGCCTGTGAGGCTTGGAGCAGAGAGTTCCTTCAGTCTGATGCTAGCCAATCACAGTGATCACATGACAGGGAGTTCTGTCCTAACTCCCTACATTAGGCCTTATGCACACTAGGTTTTAGCCCTGGTGCATAGGGTTCCAGTATTTAGCTGCGGGCAGAAGGCAAAGGTGCTCCATCCAGCTCTCTGCCGGAAGCCTACCAAACTATATGAGTGGCTGAGAGCTGCTGCGGCAGGACAGGACTGGATGACTCACCTGGTAGTAATTACATTTATCCACCAGGGACTAATGGTCAGAATGCAGATTGCTTGTGTCCTGGGCATTCATCTCTTGATGCATACTGCACTAAATGTAAGTACTGCTAGGTGCACCATCCAGTCCCATCCAGCCGCAGCAGCTTTCAGTTTCTCGTAGAGTTTGACAGGCCCTTGGTAGAGGGGGCTAGATGATGCACCTGTGCCTTCTGTCCACAGCTAAATGATCGTGGCATGTGCACCCCTGGCCACTACCTCTGCAGGTAAAGGTGTGTCAAGGAAACCATCATGACGAGTTCTTGGAGGGTCCAGCCTCCTTCCAACCAACTATGGATCCAGGACTAAGAAGACCCCCCTCTTGGGTTTACAAGGAACCTTTTCCCAAGGAGGGTTATATCACTTCCCTGGGTACCTGGCTGGCCGTGAATTATACCAGCTACCCTTTCCCTGCAATTAGGGCTAGAAGGACTGTTTCCGGGAACCCCTTGGCATACTGTGAATTGTGGAACTATGTGTTGGGAGGGGGTGAATTCCAGTATATGTGGGGTTAAGAAACTTCATTTTATTTACAGGTTACCTGGCATCAGCTATTGTTTGCTGTATTTAAGTTTAGGTGATTTAGGTGATAAGTTCTCACTTTATTTTGTAATCATCTCCAGAGTCCAAACTGCTAGGTGCCAGGAAGGAATACATTGTTTTCTTGTGTTTGATTGATTGTTTATTTGTTTATGTAATGTAATTTTCTCCTGGGACTTGTAATGTGGGCCATAGATGTCTAAGGGGAAGGTTTTTGTATATAAATGCTGTGCTGTTTGTTAACCACTTCCAGACCGGACACTTTTACCCCCTTCCTGACCAGGGCAATTTTCAGCTTTTAGCGCTATCACACTTTGAATGACAATTGCGCGGTCATGCAACACTGTACCCAAATGAATTTTTTATAATTTTTTTTAGATAGATAAAGCTTTATTTTGGTGGTTTTTATTCACCACTGGGATTTGTATTTTTTTTGCTATGTAAATGAAATGTCCAAAAATTTTTTAAAAAAGTGTTTTTTTTATAAAATTTTGCAAATAAATAATATTTCATCATAAATCTTAGCCAAAATTTATTCCGTTATCTTTTTAGTAAAAAAAAAAAAATCCAAATTAGTTTATAAGCAAAAATTATAATTTTTAAACATTTTTTTTTACATTTTTATTTTATTTTTTTATATTATTATTTTTTATTTTTATTTATTTTTTTTACATACTGTCATCCTAGCAGTACAGTGTCACCATGGTGACACTGTACTACTTATGAGGGGTGATAAAGATTTTTTTTTTTTTTTTTACACTGATTGCTTTTACACCCATATAGGATGTAAAAGCAATCATTTCTCTTTCTCTCTGTGTGCATTCCTGCACTCATTGAAAAATACAGAGTGAGCTGTGATTGGTCACAGCTTGTCACATGGTACAAGGCTTTTGTGAATAGCCTTGTACCATGTGACCTCTGTGATCATTCACAGATTTCACACATAGTAAGCAATGATGTCACAAGTGACATCTTGCTTACTACTTTGCATGTGATCACTGATTGGCCAATCCGTGATCACATGATCGGGACCTCGTACAGAGGTCCCGTCCGACGATCGGTGTTTCACTGTGTCCGGAGGACACAGCGGGCACCGGATCGCGGTGCTGCGTACTCCCAGGGAGCGTGCACAAGCAGGGTGCGGGGAGGCCGTTTATAGACGGCCACCCGACCCTGCAGTGCCACCGTCCGGCCGTTTATATACAACGGCCGGACGGGAAGTGGTTAATAAAGTCAGCCCTGCTTTACTCCAACATTGATTCTGTCTGATACTTGGGCTAAATTCACTATATTCTAGTTAGAGAGGAGGAAGCTGTACCCAGTAGAGGTGTCAGGCAGTCCATCACAAAGGGGAGCGATTTGGGGGTGGTAAAAACCCTAGCTCAACCACAGGGTTTTTTTATTAGTGTGAACAAGTTCCTATTATAATTCTGAGGAAAATGAAGCATGGCAGCTCCAGAATTCAAACTACACATTTAATGCAAGTTATGCTTTGAGCAGAATGGCACTGGAGACTCTGTGTGGGAGATTTACGAAAACTGGAGCACTCAGAATCTGGTGCAGCTGTGCATGGTAGCCAATTCAGCTTCTTCAATTAAGCTTTGAAAATAAGACCTGGAATCTAATTGGTTTCTGTGCAGAACTGCACCAGATTTTGCAATTGAAATGGTATATCATATAACCAAGTCTTTTTTAACTTGATCAAAATGCAGGGCCCTTCACGGCCAACCAATATTCCTCTATTAGATGGACAATGACAAGTAGTCCACCGGCTTTGAGTAGCTCTGGAATTCTCTGGGGTTGAAAGTTTTTTTAGAAAGTTGCTGACCTGGAACAAGTATGCAGAGCAAGGAAGTCAGGGAAAAGTCAGGAATTCATATCTTTATATTTGTTCTGACTCGGTGACTTTACATATTGATGCCACAGGGCAGAATTGTAGAATGAGAAGTCACCATTGCGCTGTTGCACTCAGAAAACATTTCCAGTAAAGGAATTCTGTTGGCTGCTACATTGTACTTAATAAAACATAGGATGTATCCTTCGAGGAAGGTGATGCTTCAATGTTATGTGCCAACTAAAGAATGGGATGGAGGTCACTGTTTTAGTCACTTCAATCTTTCGCTGGCAGAGACATTTTGGGGTTTTTTTTGCAGACGCTTAAAAAATCATTTTAGGCTTGAAGATTACTTAAAACCCCAATTGTATATTTTCTAAAATCAAAGACCTTGGTTAACCAGTTGCCCACCTCCCCATAGCGGATGTACTGCTACAGGGCAGCTTCGCTGGGCAAAATCATGTAAATATACGTGATTTTGCATTTCTGGGTAGGGGGCGTGCACGTGCGTCACTCTACCTGTGCTGCTATTGGCTCCTGAGGATGTCGATCACCGGGTCCCGGATGGCGATTCCCAGCCTGGACTCGGTGATCATCGCTGAAGCTGAGAGGGGAGAAATCTGTGTGTAAACAACACAGGTCTCTCTCCTGTCAACATGGATGTGCTGCTTTCTAGCTTTCTGCAAAGCTGGGAGATAGAAAGCAGCAGGTCTGCTTAGTGAAATAGCACATCGTACATAATAAAGGACCAGACCAGAACACCGCTGTGATATGCGGTGGAACGCAGCGTTCAGCGTGACCACATCACCGGAAGTGATGTTTCAGAGCATGACCACCAACTAAGGGGGCACATGATCTTGACAAAGGAGCACGCCCCCATAGTTGTGCGAAACATCGTTGCATTACTTCCAGGGATGTGGTTACTCTGAATGCTGCGTTCCACAGCGGTGTTCCGGTCCTGTTCCATCTCCCAGCCGGCTCTTGGATATTGGAATCAAAGGCCCTGACACACAACCTATGCACAGCAATCCTGGAGGACTATATAGGCTTTAGATTCAATTCACAGCATTGTTTTAATAAAGTGTATAATGGTCTGCACTCAGTGACACCTTCTCTACTTCTTTATTTATATGTGACATTGAAGACTTGCTCTGCTCTACTCTGAAGGCTAGCCTTGAAGTGACAACCATCCTGGTGCCCCCCGTGGATCTTCTGCCGGACGTAGCAATGGTCTTATCCTTCCTCCCCCTTTTATTCCTCTATTTGCGCCAACTCATATCCTCATATATATTGGATAGCTGTATCCTAAGTGTCAGTGAGACAAAGTGTGCTGAAATTGAGGTGTGAAACTATTGCCATGTTTTTACTTTAGACACTTCATTACTACAGTGCTCCTTTTAGGTCCTGGGGCACACTGCCCCCTGTGGTTAGCATGTTTAGCAGAGAACTAGGAAGGTGCACCTGTATGCATTTTTTAGTCCATAGACACCGCTGTCAAACTGACAAATTAGCAAAAGGGTTAAAGAGTTACAGTTGTGTTCAAAATAATAGCAGTCAGACATCACTAACCTGATCAATCACTGTTTTTGGTAGAAATTATATTTCTACATGGCAAAAAATTTACTAGCAGGTGTAGTAGAGTAATAGAAATCCAACAGACCCAACAGTCATGACATGCATGCTGCTGATTCTGTGTAATTGAATCACTAATTGAAAGGGGCATGTTCAGAATAATAGCAGTGTGGAGTTCTATTAGTGAGGTCATTCATTCTTTGAAAAACAGGTGGCAATTATTGCCCTTATTTAAGGAAGGAAGGCAGCAAATGTTGTACATGCTGATTACAGTGCATTTCTCTCTGAAATTCTGAGGAAAATGGGTCGTTCCAGACATTGTTCAGAAGAACAGCGTACCTTGATTAAAAAGATGATTGGAGAGGGGAAAACATATAAAGAAGTGCAGAAAATGATAGGCTGCTAAGCTAAAATGATCACAAATGCTTTAAAATGGCAACCAAAACCTAAAAGACATGGAAGAAAGCGAAAAAACTACCATTCGAATGGATAGAAGAATAGTCAAAATGGCAAGGACTCAGCCAACAATCAGCTCCAGGAAGATCAAAGGTCTAAAGTTACCTGTGAGTACTGTTACAATTAGAAGACGACTATGTGAAGCCAAGCTATCTGCAAGAAGCCCCCGCAAAGTCCCACTGTTGGAAAAAAGACATGTGCTGAAGAGGTTACAATTTGCCAAAGAGCACATTGACTGGCCTAAAGAGAAATGGCGCAACATTTTGTGGACTGATGAAAGTAAGATTGTTCTTTTTGGGTCTAGTGGCCGGAGACATTTTGTCAGACGACCCCCAAACACTGAATTCAAGCCACAGTACACTGTGAAGACAGTGAAGCATGGTTGCGCAAGCATCATGATATGGGGATGTTTCTCATACTACGGTGTTGGGCCTATTTATCACATACCAGGGATCATGGATCAGTTTGAATACATCAGAATACTTGAAGAGGTCATGCTGCCTTAGCTGAAGAGGAAATGCCCTTGAAATGGGTGTTCCAACAAGACAACGACCCCAAACACATCAGTAAACGGGCAACATCTTGGTTCCAGACCAACAAGATTGACGTTATGGAGTTGCCAGCCCAATCCCTGGATCTTAATCCAATAGAAAACTTGTGGGGTGACATCAAAAATGCAGTTTCTGAGGCAAAACCAAGAAATAGAGAAGAACCGTGGAATGTAGTCCAATCATCCTGGGCTGGAATACCTGATCACAGGTGCCAGACGTTGGTTGACTCCATGCAACACAGGTGTACAGCAGTTCTCAGAAACAGTGCTTATACAACTAAATATTCATTAAGTGATTCAAAGGAAAGCAAAATCTTCAAACATTTTTCAGTTTATATAGTGAATGTTTGAGTTTGTAAATAAGAATACAAACACTGCTACTTTTTTGAACAGTCTAATATTCACTTTTCTTCATTTTTGTAGAGGAACAACACACATTTGATATATTTTTCTTCATGTTTTGATTTGGAATAGAATGTGTCGTGTTCCCAATGCATTTGTGTGTATGGAAATAAAAGCTATTAGAAGGATTTTGAGCATTATTCACTTTTTTCAACACACTGCTATTATTTTGAACACAACTGTATATTTACTGTTGCATGCTGATGCTGTTAAATTTGGTCAAGGAGCCTATGCTTCAGTGGCCCCTGGGCTAAATGGCCAATAGCACTCCCTTGTCGTATATTAAAAACGTTTTCTGTAACATAATAATTGTCTATCTATCTGTCTATCAAAACAAAAAAAGCAAAACATTAGTACAAAGAATACTTAAAAATAATAAAATAAAATTGACCCCAACCGACCACTCTAGAAACGTTTGTGATCTGCTATTATGATTGCCCAGGCAATAAACCCGTCCTGCATAAATCTGATACATATATGTGAATTCTTGTTTACAATAAACTGTCACTTTTTATTTTTTTTCACGAATCCTATAAAAACGCCAGCATTTCATTGCCATAGAAAGACGCTCTTTAAATCTTTTCTAATCTACAGCTGTGATCCCTCCGTTGTGATATTTAAATCTGTGGCTTCATTTGCATAACCCTCCATTAAAACCCCTCCTAGTTATCATTTTCTTGTTTGCAGAAGTGAACTTAGTTGAATTGGAAAAAAGGTTTATCTATATGCAGGATATTATTCAAATGTGACAGCTCACTCTTGTCACGCATGAGACAGCCTCGGAGGCGCTCCCTATCTCCCGAGGAAACGGCGAGAACAGGGTAAGATGGGGCTTTTTTTTTATCTTGCCATAATTAGTATTTCATCTAATTTGGTGATGTGTCCCAGAGTCCCGAGGATAACTTGATACGCCTCGAGGACGGTAAACGTGCTCAGTAAAGACCCCGCTAAGCTAAATCGACGCCAAGTTTCAGGGTCAGTAGATCTGTATTTCTCGCAATAATTATCCGCAATTAAGGACGTGTCATTGGACAACAATGAGATTAAATTTTTTAACAAGGACTGTAAAAGTTACCTTTGGCATTCAATTGTATGATGATATAGTTTAAAAAGGGCTCTGGCTTGAGGGAGTGGAAGGACATTTAAAGACAAGGTGCTTTTGGAAACACTAAAGAGTCCTCCTAAAAGTGATATTTTACTTAACAGGAGAGCCTGATGGAATGAGTCAGCCATTGGCTTCTTATTTGTCTTCTTGGATCTCCAAAAGTAAATCCTCTCTGCCATAATTTATGACTGTGTTTCATGTCAACCTAGGGTTTTAGATGTTCCTGCCCAACTCATTGTTGCACGTACTCATTTTTCATTTTCCTGGTGGGATGAGTCAGCCATTGGCTCCTTATATATCTTCTTGGATCTCCAAAAGTGAACCCTACCTGCCATAGTTTATGACTATTCCTGTCCACCCAGGATTATGGTTGTTCCTTTCCAACAGCATGCTCCAGCTCCTCCTTTTTCTTTCTCCAAAGTATAAAATAACAGTTTTAACATAGACTCCCTTATAATGCCCACAGTAGATGTGTAGACCCCAGGTGCTATTTTCTAAGGTGAAACTCAAACCAGATTTTTATTCTAGTTTTGGATAGAGAGAAGGGTCAGAACCTGTGGCCCTGTTAGAACATTTTCCCCAACTTCCTGTCCTGGGGGCAATGTTGTCACCACTCTAAGACCAAGAGCCAGGACAAGGGGTGGGCAGGAGGGGTAGGTGCGCTAGGTGTGATGGGTTTTTGCTAGAAGGGTGATTTGGAGGAGGGATTTGTACTAAGAGGGTGAATTTGTGTTAGGAAGGAGGATTGGGGGTGGGGGAGGATATGTGCTATTAGGAATCATTGGGGGGATTTGTGCTAGGAGGGAATTTTTTTTGGATGGGGATTAGTGCTAGGAGAGGGGATTTTGGAAAGATTTGTGCTGGAAGAGGGAGATTTGCAGGAGGGGGGATTTATGCTCAGAGGGGAACTTTGAGGGGTAGAGGGTTTGTGCAAGGAAGGGGATTTGAGGAGGGAGAGATTTGAGCTGGGAGGGGGGATTAGTACTGGAAAAGGGGGACATTTTCTTTGCTTAATGGGTATGTGTGAAGATACATTAAGTTCAAATACTTCTTGGGGGGTGTGAGGGGATTTTTGCTGACATATAATGGTAATACATTTTGAGGGGGAAGAGGAGGCCCCATTTGGAATCTTCTCCCTGGGCACTAGATTACCTTGTCTTCGCACTGCTAAGACATAGTTTACACTTGCGGTTAGGGGGAGTTAAAAATGTGCCCCGCCTTAAGCTGCAAAGGCAGCCACATGGGGGTGTACACATACCATGGCAACAATGCTTTGATTTAAAAATTATCCAGCACCAGTGTTCGTCAAAAATGACCAATTCAAGTGAATGGGGCTATGCAACAACTTTGAGTCAAACACTAGGCTCACAGTTGCGGTTGTATTCCCATTGAAAAAGCTCATTCAAGTGACAAAAAAAATATGCATTCAGGAGGTGGCGGTATTTTTTCCCAAATGCCTGTCAGCCACCCCCTTGCTGCTCTGTAAAAAGTGATCCACAAATGTTTTCACAGACAATTCAAGTGTGATAGAGCCTAAAATAGTGTAGAGTGGATGGAAGCTAGGTTCTCCACCAAGTTTTGCTTGCTGCCTATTTTCTCATTAGAGATTGTCATGACCTGTGTAATCAGTACAGGAAGTGAGGGGAAATTTCCTCAAAGGGACTACAGTCAGTAACAAACCCCCCAAAAAACATATCCAAGAAGTGCTGGGACAACAACTGTTTGTTCAGTGTAATGAGAAGAACAAAGAAATTCAGCAACCTCACTAGCTCTGGGAAGGCTGCTCAAGATTTTTCTCCCCCTTCAATGGGTGGCAAAGCGTAAAAATACAACTGGAGCACCAAACCAAAAGATGAGAGAGTCCAAAAAAAAAGACCTTAATCACTTATAGCAAGATCACGTAAAATGACCAACGCGTTTCATGGGGCCAAGCCACTCCCCCTATATTAGGGCTACAGAATAGAGCATGATCATGAAAATTATACATTTATAAAAAAAGGAAAATACATGTCCCTTTAAACACAATGATATAAACATACATTTACTGTATAGTCAGAAAACCAGTTAATACAAACCGGGTTAAATGTTTGTAAATTCTTCCATATACCCAGTGAAGTGACTGGCCTCAGGTGATACACAGAGATGAAAAAAAATCATCCTACATAAGTTGTACCTGTTTATCTGCAGTTTCCAGTAGCTTGTCTGAGAGATCTGAAAAAATGGGGTGCCGAGCTGAAGTTACACTATGCAAAGCTGAGTGAGGAGAGTTCTAGAGCTGGTTGGAGAGAAGGGACACACACCCCTCTCCACATAGCACACAGAAACAGAGCTGAGGCTGGCAATCTTCTGGAGGTCCCTCTCCTGACACCATTTTTCTCTTGGTGTCAGGAAAACTTGTCAGAAGTGATTCTTGCAGATAGCAGAGGAACAAGGCAGCGGACAGAAATTATGCTCGGGATTGAGACAAGTACACACTATAGAGGGATATGCTAACTGTTTATATATATATATATATATATATATATATATATATATATTTGTTCTTTTTTTAATCAGACATTTATTTCTTTTTTTTATACCTATAGTTTCATGATTGCTTCTGAGGCCTGATAAAGGGGGAGTGGTTTGGCTCCCAAAACACATTGGCTGTATTATGTGATCTGCTAAAAGGCAGACATACAACTACTGCAGTGCTCTTTTGCTAGCCACTGACTGCAGTATGAAATATCCCTGCACTTCCTGTCCTGGTGACACCCTGCCTTCATAACAGGAAGTCAGGAAAAATCACCTGATGGGTATGCATATAGCAATGAAAACAGTTATGTATTTATTAAAGAACAAATAAATGTTTTTTAAATGCATCTAGTGAAAATATTTGAATTTGAACCTCTGAAACCCTCCTGTACAGCAACACACAGGGACAGGGAAAGGCAACACTTTGAGCCACTCAGATCTGCTGTATGACTACATGCTGACAGGGAACATGCAGATAGGGGGAAAAAGCAGAGTGAGCTCCTGCTTCTACTTTTTCACTGTCCAATCACAGGCTGGAGGGGTGGGGAAGTGACCATGCTTTTTTTCTTAACTGTAGCAAAATAAATGTCAGGTCACCAGCCTGGCTGAAAGTTCTGGCAGAGCTGTGTAACTATCAGGAATGCATAGACATAAATCCAGGTCTTTTAGTAAAACAACAACCATTCATGAATTTCAACTATGTATTTAACTGTTGTCCTGGAGTTAACCTTTACACTTTCACAGCAATGCCAATTTACTGGAAATATTGTGCTCTATAGGGCTATGCTAATATTTTGCTACCCATAAGGTGGTAACTTTAACAAGAAAATATACAAATCCCGTCTAATGTGCTATCACAGAGGATCAGACATTTTTCCTGCTGCTGACAACTGATGCAGATAGCATTCAGTATTTCCGCAGATCCCGTCCAAGGTAAGCCTTGTTTTGCTTTAAGGAACTACAAGCTCCCTGACAGGCATTGCCTATTTGCATTAGTTAGCCCTGATAACTGTCACACTGGGGCCTGCCGTACTGTCCCTAAGTGGCGCCTTATCAAATCTACATCTCAACCTGATTATTTTTTGTTAAGGAGCCGTGGAATCCTTGTTCTGCATACTAGATTACATTATCGAAAATGCTGCACATCATTCACTCCATCTCCCTGGCTGCAAATGATTGTTGAGCGTTCAGAGAGAGGAAAAAAAAAAAGACTCTATATTATCACGTCTCGAACGTCGTGTAATATAGTTGAGCATTGACTAGGCCCAATATTAGTGGAGGTGTCGGGACGCCATTTTTTTTTTCTTCTTCTTCTTCTTTTTCTCCCTTTCGCCTTAGATTGCCCGGAGGCCGAAATGATCCCTCGGTTTGTCCTATCTGTCAGTCTATTTGATCTCCAAATGAATTGCTTTTGATAACAGCTATATAAATGCAGGAATGTTCCGCTGGGCCTGCTTAAATGAGACTCTTCTCTTTCATCTCCCACTCATTTCAGAAAGCAGATAGACTTGTTAGAGGTTTTAATGCGCTGAGTTAGGATTCATCTTGCCGGGGCCTGGGATGCATTTATTTAGCCATATAGGCTCCAAAATGGCCATGTGAAAGACTGAAATATTGCGCTTGTGCTCAATTATTTATTGGCCCATCTAATTATGGTAAAAGATGTTGAGCAAACTTTGCTCTGGGTAGAAACTTCTGTAATACTTGTCTTTTGTGAAGTCGGTAAGCTCGGGCGCAGTTAACAAAGTTTAAAGGGTTTTGGACTTTACGTGTAGACATATTTATTTTACTCATTTGTACAGAGCTAACACTTTTTTTTTTACATGGTGCTTTATATAAAACTTGCATCAGCCCCTGTAGAAGATTGCAGTCTAATGATAAGAGATTACCTTGTCCAAGAGTGGGGCCATGTGGATGGGGCAGGTGTCCTTGATGTATGTTTTTTTCCACAGAGCAGCTTTTCTCAACCTTTTTACCATGGAGAAACCCTTGAAATAATGCTCATGTCTCAGGGAACCCCTGTTAAGATTCAGATCTACAGCTTTTGGTACATTAGTCAAACCATAAGGGTGATAAATAAGGGAAGGGCTCCACTACACCAATGGTCAGTGGAACAAATGTCCATTACATAGTCAGTCTGTGGTCTCCTTGCACTGGGGGACAGTGGAAAGAATGCTGCCCTATGGACGTCTAATGTGATCATTGCTATCAATGGTTATATATCCGAGAAATAGAAGGAAAATCATTTCAGGCACCATCAGGCAGGAGATCAATCCACCACAGCTCACTGTTCAAGGAACCCTTATAAACCTATGGAGGAACCCTGATTGAGAAAGGATGAACTCAAGAGCTTAGCCAGAATTTGAGCAGATATTGGCACCTACAGTTCCCAATAACAGGTAAGGGTGGAGCTGCTACATTGTGTCCCATTACCTGATTGTCACATATTCATTGGCCTGTGCACTCTGGTCCTTATGTTTCTTCAGCTACTGGTGTAATGTGCATATTTCTGTCAGCAGTGCAGAGTTCCCCTTTCTCCCTTCCTTTGGTATTACAAGAAACCACCCTATCCGAATGCAGCAATTAAAAACCCTAACCATTGAACCCTAACTCCAACTCTTGTCTTCTCCATTGTCTCTAATGTATTTTGCCAAAATTGGTAAATTAAACTTTTTTTAAAATGTGTAAACTTTTACCAAAATTTCCGTGAAGTGAAAACTCTAATTATTCCCTCATCCCAGCCTAAAATATAGATGGGCAAGGTCCATTTGGACTTTAATCAGTAGTTGAGTTTGATGGCCTGATAACCTAGATGATGTGTCTCACAGTTGGGACCTCAGCTTAAGGAACACACTTTTCAGTTAGGACCCAATCACACCAGAGAATGCAGCTGCTGCTGTGCTGTAGGATGATGGGGAGTACCAATGTGCTTATTTACTTTTCTTTTAAAAAACTTTATTGAAATGTCACAAAGTGACATTTTATTAGGCTCTATTGGCTGCAGCGTGGTGGGAGTTGGTGGATTGTGTCCCACTCCACTCCACAGAAAAGTGGTGCTGTGAACTGGCCAGCTTGGAGACAAGGCATTTTGACTTGACTTGTGGTAGGACTGTGCTAGAATAGCTGCTCAACACAGTCGTACGGTATGGTTGGGACCTTACTTTGATGCGGTAATGTGGCTTTCACATATATAAGCAAACGTAACTAAAACCTCTGGTTTTAACCTCAGTTGGAACAGATTTTGTTTTTAACTAGCTAACTTGAAAGTGTGCTGAGGACCTCCTTTGTACTGACTTCTTAAAATATTGTGTTGTATCATTAGTTTGCCATTTATCCAAGCATGTCTGCATACCCTGCATGATAGGAATTTAATGCTATCACTCAATGGAAAGCCTATGTGACATGGTGCAACAGAAGAGAACAGCTGGGAGAAAGGGACAAATCGTTGACACCCTATAAAATGAAGTACCCAAAGACCTTCATGGCAAGATCACAAGGTATGACTTTAAAGAAAGCTGCATATTTGAAACAAAAAAATAAAGTATGACTGTGGAAATTAAATTAATATGTTAGAGCTTATATGAGATTTAAGTGATTGGGTTTATATATGCTTTATTACGTATTATCACATGGAACACAGTCTAATTGCTTGCCATGGTACAGGAGACCATTGTCATTTTAATTGATTGAATGATCTGCTTTTTGAATAGTGAAATTAACTTGAACAGCTGACAGATCTTATTTGTACAGCATAAGTCAATATTATTGTGTCATGTAAAGGGGTGACAGAATCCCCACTCGGTTTCAGCAAGGGATTTCTGCTCAGATGTCTTTCTATACGAAGGTGTGGTAATATTGTATTCCATCACACATGAATTACTTACCATTACACATCAGCAGGATAACACTGTGATATATGATAGAGCTCCGGGCACAGTGCCTACTCCCCATCGAGTCACGATTGGTCCTGGATTCGGTCAAAGTACTCTGTACGCCTGCAGCCCTCCTCCAACTGTGCCAGAAAACTTCCTGAATTCCAATTTACAGATCTGTATGTTCTCTAAAAACTTCTGCAGTAAGAAATGTGAAGAGTTGGTCCAGCCATACTTGGACATATTGCATCTAATTCACTTACGTATTGCAATCACTATTCAGAGTTTATTCATGACACTTCTCCAGAACCCACATTGTTTAGACTGACCATACTGTGCGATTTTAATTTTTGGGTTGGCACAGTGAACAATAATCCAAAATAAAGCAATATGTGCGAAAGTGAGTTTTTGGGTTTCATCCAGACTTTGGCAGTTCCTTAGCAGTCATGGAAAACCTTTATAAAATCAAATGTGTTGCAGTATTCCTTTAAAAACTCATTAAATCATATGAAACATATAATAAATTCATAAAAGTGACTAATAAAATCTCATCAGGTCATATACAGTTGCAAGAAGAAGTATGTGAACCCCTTGGGATTACGTGGAGTTTTGCATGAATTGGGCATAAAATGTGCTCTGAACGTCATCTAAGTCACAACAATAGAAGAACACAGTCTGCTGAACATAATACTACACAAACATTAGATGTTGCCATGGTTTAATTGCACATAACATGTAAACATTCACAGTGCAGGGAGGTAAAAGTATGTGAACCTTTGGACTTAATAACTGGTTGACCCTCCTTTGGCAGCAATAACCTCAACCAAACGTTTCCTGTAGTTGCAGATCAGACCTGCACAACGATCTGGAGTAATTTTGGACCACTCCTCTTCACGAAACTGTTTCAGTGTAGCAATATTCTTGGGATGTCTGTTGTGAATCACTCTCTCAAGGTCATGCCACAGCATTTCAATCGGGTTGAGGTCAGTACTCTGACTGAGCCACTCCAGAAGGCGTATTCTGTGCTGTTGCAGCCATTGTTTTGTTGAATTACTTGTATGCTTTGGGTCATTGTCCTGTTGCATCACCCATCCTCTGCGGAGCTTCAGTTGGCGGACAGATGGTCGTATGTTTTCCTGCAAAATGTCTTGATAAACTCTGGAATTCATTTTCCCATCAATGACAACAATCCATCCAGGCCCTGAGGCAGCAAAGCAGTCCCAAACCATGATGCTCCCTCCGCCATGTTTTACAGTGGGGATGAGGTTTTGATGTTGGTGTGCTGTGCCTTTTTTTTTCTCCACACATAGTGTTGTGTGTTCTTCCCAAACAAATCAATCTTGGTTTCATCTGTCCACAGTATATTTTGCCAGTAGTGCTGTGGAACATCCAGGTGCTCTTTTGCAAACTTCAAACGTGCTGCAATATTCTTTTTGGACAGCAATGGCTTCCTCCGTGGTGTCCTCCCATGTACTCCATTCTTGTTTAATGTTTTCCTTATTGTAGATGTGTCAACAAAAGGTGCCAGAGATTTCTGTAGGTCTTTAGCTGACACTCTGGGATTCTTCTTTACCTCATGCAGCATTCTGCGCTGTGCTCTTGCAGTCATTTTTACAGGACGACCACGCCTAGGGAGAGTAGCAACAGTGCTAAACTTTCTCCATTTGTAGACAGTCTGTCTTACCGTGGACACATGAACATCAAGGCTTTTGGAGATACTTTTGTAACCCTTTCCAGCTTCATGCAAGTCAATTCTTGATTGTAGGTCTTCTGAGAGCTCTTTTCTGCGAGGCATGGTTCACATCAGACAGTGCTTCTTGAAACCAGTAAACCCAAAACAGGTGTGTGTTTTTTAAGGGCAGGACAGCTGTCAGCAACACATCCAATATCATCACACTGATTGGAGTCAAGGTTGGCTCACTCTTGGCTCCAATTAGCTCTGGGAGAAGTCATTAAGCTAGGGCCTCACATACTTTTTCCTCCCTGCACTGTGAATGTTTACATGTTATGTGCAATTAAACCATGGCAACATCTAATGTTTGTGTAGTATTATGTTCAGCAGACTGTGTTCTTCTATTGTTGTGACTTAGATGACGTTCAGAGCACATTTTATGCCCAATTCATGCAAAACTCCACATAATCCCAAGGGGTTCACATACTTTTTCTTGCAACTGTAAATCATAAATATACATTAACCATTGCATATACTTTTTAATAATAAAATAAAATAAAATTGTGTTCAGTGCAAGAAAAGTTCATTAGTGCAGGGATCCTCCTCCAAAAAATCCAACCAGCAAAAACCGTGACTCATCTGGTATGAGTGTTTCTCCACCACCACAAACAGCATGCCTCTTACCAAATCATGAGACCTCTTAACTATAGGAGGTCTGAAAATGCTGCCCCAAAAGGTAAAAGACTATTGGCCAATCCCAGCAATGCTCTTCATCATTGCACCTTCACTGCCTCAGATCATGTATTATTATTAAAAAGCATATATACGCACAGGAGAAGCATAAAACAGGTGACAGTAAAGCAAAGATGGAGGCACACCAATCAGCATGCAAGATTATGTCTGATGGTCCAATGTATTTCATCAGAATTGACATCAACAGGGGATTGGCAAAAAGTGGGGCTTAACAATCTGACATCATTACGCACACTGATTGGCTTGGTGACATCTTTGTTTTACAGTTGCCTACTTTATGCTTCTCCTGTGAGTATATATGCTTTTTCATATATAAAAATATATAACAACAATGTTTTACAAAGCCTAGAATATATCAAAAAAATTGATCATCACACAGAGATGTGACATCCTCCATGAGAGGATTTAAGGCTCCTGAAGTAGATATGAAGATTATATCATAAAAACACAAACAAGGTTGCCCCAGCGCCACTGTAGACTCCTCCACTTGTGGCATAGGGAAAGCGTCACGCTGGATGCAAGCATTACTTTCTATAATCTACACTATAGCGTAGACTTCCTTATTTTCTTCTCATAAGGGCTATGGGCACAGTTGAAGAACACCTGCCTTCCAAAATGGCCCTACTCTGTGACATATTACCCAAAAGATTCTTAACTTCCTGACAGAGAGCTGGGGGAATGCTTTAATATTTCTCAAATTGGAGCAGAGTCCCCAGAGTGTATAGGATAGTCTAAAACATAAGTATAGCCATAATCCTCTGCCCCCCCAGCAAACACCAGCAAGGGTTTTGTGACGGACCGCCTGTCACCCCAGTTGGGTGATTCCAGCAGAGAACTGCTTCCTTGCCTCTGGGACACAGGACCAATATATTATATCTGGGCAGTGCACCCAACGAGGTGACACTAGCTTAGGTGCAAAACTGGAACTACTTTATTGAACAGAAATACAAGTTTTTATACACTTTACAAATAGGGGTAGTCCCCACATGAACAATAAAAACAAATATTACACATTGGGACAAGCATCCCACACTGATTAGGTAAGAGCTTGGTCACAAAATATCCTAAACAGTGTAAACGGTAAACAGTACAGCCAACAGCCAGCAGTGATGTAATTAACAGTAAGCTAATCAACTGCTAGCAACTAAGCCAGGGAACCCACCCCAGATAGCCCGGAACCTCCAACCCTGACAAAACTCATTCCAATAGTCTGAAAAAGTGGGATTTATCTATCTTTATAGATTTCTTGAAGGAGATTGTTGATAAATATTTCTGTCCCAAGTGGAGGAGCTTAACAAACTCAATCTGCAGGGGGCCCCCATATTTACTCTGACCATTAACCTGTATAGGATTAATATTACACCTTTAAATCCACTCCAGAAGGGAAGCTGTATTGTTTTTTACTCAGAGAATTAATTCAAGCCTCACTCTCAGCATTCATCGCGTTGTTGTCCATCATTAGAGAATGATCTGCTCCCTCCATGGGCCATAATCAGCTTGTAGAAGGCTAGCCTCTAGTCCCCTCCAAGAGCCCCTGTCCTGGTTGGGTCTGTCACAGGTTTCCTCAGTAATTGAAAATGAGTAGTACCCTGACTATCTAGACAAGGCCCTTCCACAATGCATTGTAGACAAAGTTCTGGGCGTGACTATGACAGTAGATGCTTATAATTTTTTTCTAGCCAACCCAGGGAGTGGACAAACTCTCTCCAGTAGTAAGTTAAGAATATGGCAAGGTGGCAATCACATTAACCCCCCATTTTCCTTATGCTAGGTATTTCACATCTGTGGGACCTGAAAAACATTGACCGGATTCTGGATAACGATCTATTCCCTCCGTTCACTTGGGTGCATTTCAGGACATACTGTAGCTTCATTTACTAGCCATCCTAAGTCCAACTCCTGAAGGGCGTTCATGTCCAGGACTACCAAGACTCCTAATAAGGGCCACCACCACCCCACTCTAAATGACTGTCTGAACAAACACTCACATGGACACCAGGTGACCCTTTCCACAGGGATGAGAAGTTTGTTAGCTATCCTCAAGATGAGCCAAGACATGCTTAACTTTGAGACTCGTCCAAACTGTTGCTTGTAGAAAATAAAGTTCATGGTGGTCACCTAGATTCCAGTATCAACTAAGAGGCTTGTGTGATGGCCTTTCAAAGCTATGAATACTGCTGAGCAGGAAGAAATCATCCTAGTGTTAAGCCGGGGTACAAGAAGAAAGAGTATCACACTGGTTGCCTGTTTTCCCCTCGTTTACAATTTCTTGCAATATGCCTACATTGTCCACACCACCAGCACTTCTGATATGTGTCAGGCTCCCTGATGAGAGGATTAGTGCTTAGTGAATCCTCACCAAGTTCTTGTTTAACAGCAGATTGGGAAGCAAATAAATCTGTAAAATCTCTAAAGGCACTCTCTAGAGTGGATATAGGAGAAGGTGCAGGCACTTCCTCCTGCAACAATGGCCTTACGTCTCCCTTAGTTCTATCTCCTCCTGCTCTCACTCCACTGCTTCTTGTAGGATGGCAGTCAGCTTTACGATTGCATCAGCTGTCACATGGTCCTTCGATGCCCTTTACAGAGGACCAGCATGAATTCCTTAGATAAAATGATCCAGAATCACTTAAACTGGAGTTTCGGTAGTAGCACAGACATGTTGGTCTTTTTCTTTCAGCTGTCTCCACAATTCCTGAATGGTCACTGCAAATTGGGGTGTGGACTCATCCTTTTGTTGAGTCTTCAGAGAATTTGCAGTGTAGTTCAGCTACAGTACAGGATCACAAAGTTTTTCACTCGGCATCTGGTGACAATACTCCAAAAATTGCAACTTCTTTCTCTGAGGCCTGTAATGAGTAGATCTAGTCTTTCCAAATAGGATACAAATATTAGGCAAGGCACTGGGAGGGTGAGGCTAAATCCGTCCCGTATTTATTTGGAAATGTAGGGAGTGAGAAGACACCTAATTTCCCTTGCAGATATATATTTAAGCCTTATTTTGCCTTTTCTTTATGTCAAGCATATTCATGAGAAATCAAATTCATTTAAAAGCACCAAGTCCCTTCCCCCCAGCTGGTGAGCGACAAGAGACCGGTGTCAAGTCAGAAAATTAAATGTAAATGGTATGAAAGACCCTCTCATCTCTCTGTATCAATCCAGATTGCAGACAAACACAGCAAATCAAATTCGGGGCTGCATGGGCCTTAGGCAAGCCGAGAATCGTTTCCTCTTAATACTTTTCCCTCCCAGTGAAATATTTTCCTGTTTAGTAAATGGAAATTGAAAATGCAAACTCTGTTCTAATCCAAAAAGGAAAGCACACCTAGGAAAACAGCTATTTTTTTTTTTTTTTGGAAGCAGGGTTATCATTTCATTCAGTGTCTTGTGCAAATCATAATAGAACGTAGATTACGAGCTAGTCTTAATACTGTTTTGTATTAGCTATTAACCAGAACACATGGCTCTGTCTGGCTTTGCAATCTATGGGGCATATACAGTCCATGGAGAAACACTGAAAGGACTAAGTGCCAGAATTAAAAAAATAACTGCAGACATCTATCTGATAATGCAAGCTATTTGGCTGCCATGATTATCCTCTGGCTTCAGAAACAAGTTATTTACCCAGAACAGGCATGCAAAGTCCTGGCGTCATTTACTGCACATGTGTTCCATACCTCAAGCCAAACGATGAGTTACAACCAGACAACTGACATTTAGGAGGAAGGTCTTATATTTTTCTGAGAATAGGCTTCTCTTAAAGAAGATCTCCACCTTTATACTACCAACAGCACAAAATGGAAATTGTTGCATTCCATGGGATCCTACTTTTTAGTTAGATGTATTTTTTAGTTTAAATTGGATCTACATATAAAATAAAGCATTCCCATTGATGTAAATATTTAACCCAGAGGCTTTCTTAAAAAGTGAATAAAATGGATGAATTCCCTAAATTAATAAAGAAATTGAATTTTAAGATTAGATCAGCACCCAGTCACATGATTATATAACAAGGTTTCTGCCCAAGAAGGGTGGTCGCCATTCAGGTACAGTCCCTGATGGGTATGCTTCTAGAAGTCCTATAACATCATTAAAGTGATTGTAAGTTTTTAGTTTTTTAAAATAACAAACATGTTATACTTACCTGCTCTGAGCAATGGGTTTGTACATCATAGCCCCGATCCTCCTTTTCCCATGCCCCCCACTGGCGCTCCGGGCTCCTCTCCCCTGCTAAGATCCCCCATAAGAAGCTGCTTACTAGGGGGGAATACTCGTGAGGGCTCGCTCCCGAGCCAAGCCCTTTGGAGCCAATTGTTCCCACTGCTGTCTCTAAGCCTATGAGGAGGGAGAGAGAGGAGAGAACTGATGCTCTTGGGCACAGTGCTGGATGGAGATCGGGCTCAGGTAATTAAAAGGGGAGGCTGGGACAGGGGGTGGAGACACTGCACACAGAAGGATATTTTACCTTAATGCAGAGAATGCTTTAAGTTTAAAAAACTTCAGCCTTTAGAAGCACTTTTAGCAGAAACCATTTGACTTGTGCCTTAGGGCTGTGTACTGACCCAGTGCTGGAATGAGCTGTTTAAAGTTAAACGCCAGCCTTCCCTATAATTTGCAATTCACACAGGCTCACCAAAATTGGACAATAGAAGATTGGAAAAACGTTGCCTGGTCTGACGAGTCTCGATTGCCCGAAAGATGGTTGTGCTTGAAAATCCCAGTACATCAGTAGTTTTTGAAATACTCAGACCAACCCCGTCAATCCCAACAATCAGGCCACATTCAAAGTCACTTAAATCCCCTTTCTTCCCCATTCTGATGCTCGGTTTGGAATTCAGAAAGTTGTCTTCACTACATCTAGATGCTGAAATGCATTGAGTTTCTGCTATGTGATTGGCTGATTAGCCATTTACCAAGCAATTGAACAGGTGTACCTAATAAAGTGGCCAGTGAGTGTACACACAACACAATCAGGGCAGCACTCACAAACCAATAGATTTACCTTTTAGGGCTCATGTACATGGGATGTTTGGAAAACACTTCTGAATGCTGGAAACTGACTGGTGGAAAACGTAGGTTAAAAAAAGGTCTGTTTAGCCGTGTTTGCATACCGCGTTTATGCGCATTTGCGTTTAGAAGTGTTTTTTAAAGATAACCTCAGGAAACCTTCTAAAATGCCCAGAATGCACAGAAATACAGTAAAATATTAACTATTTCAGACATTTTGAGAGAAATAGAGAGAGCAGAAGCAGAGAGAGCAGTATGTGTGGAGATGACCTGTCTTTTCTGGTTGTATTCACTTTGGATCCCATCATGATCATAATGCGGCACGTTCTACCATTTTTTCCTTCACGCAAAACCTGGAACTGACTGCGCTGGTGTGCCGGGTCTATTTGAATACATGGAAAACGCTTTGCATGCATTTCTGATGATGAAAAAAGGCTCTGGACAGCATCTGGATATGGAACAGTTAAAAAAGCTTCTAAATGCAAACGCTTATAAATGTGAAAAAAGAGGAATCAGTGAGAGCTCAAATAAAGGTGCTATTGCACTAAAAGGTAACCAGATAAAACCTCAATAAACATATAAAATCAAAGTGCAGCGCTAACATTAAAATAAACTGGTGTCCATTAAATAGGATATGTATGAATAAAATAAAGATAAATTGTTCATAAAGTGACAGTCCGTGTTAAGGTGTCAATCACAGTTGTGAGTGGTTTCAATATTCAGTGATGTGCTCAGAGATGTGGTAAGAATACGTACTCACCAGATGCGTACATACATATACATACGCATGTAATATATGTAATCAGAGGTCCCCTTTAAGGATAGATGAGGTAAGCTAAGTAAGGAATATCCTCCCTCTGGATGGTATACAGCACAGTGGGTAATTCCTGGGTGATAAAGGAATTTGTCCCACCAGAGGTCTCCTTTAAGGATGGATGGGTGTTTGCAGCCTGGGATGGAAACTCCCTCCTCTGGATCCTGTGGTGAACTACAGCTATCTCCGGGGGTAGGGCTCTGTAAATCAATAGCTCAGCAGGGCGCCAAATAGAATATAGCCCATAGTGTAGTATTTAAAATAAAGGAATGTATTATCCATGTAAAAAGAAATACAATCCAGGTATATAACAGTAGTGATATGGGACTAACCGTCCACTGAGCAAGATGGCCGCCGGACCTTCACGAGGCTCCGGCAGCATGACGTCACGGCGTGTTTCGTGCCATGCACGTCTTCAGAGGGGGATCCTTCTGAATTGGATTTCTTTTTACATGGATAATAAATTCCTTTATTTTAAATACTACACTATGGGATATCTTCTATTTGGCTCCCTGCTGAGCCCTATGTTGGGAGATTGCTGTAGTTCACCACAGGATCCAGAGGAGGGAGTTTCCATCCCAGGCTGCAAACACCCTTCCATCCTTACAGGGACTTCTGGCAGGACAAATTCCTTTATCACCCAGGAATTACCCGCTGTGCTGTATACCATCCAGAGGGAGGATAATCCTTACCTGGCTTACCTCATCTATCCTTAAAGGGGACCTCTGATTACATATATTACATGCGTATCTACAATACGCATCTGGTGAGTGCGGATTCTTACCACATCTTTGAGCGCATCACTGAATATTGAAACCACTTATAAACGTGATTAGCCACGTTTACATGCGTTTACAAGCATTTAGAAGCATTTGGCGTTTCAAACGCTGATAAAATCTACTCCTGAATGCAAGTTTCATGCATTCAAAAAAACAACTGTAAACTCAACTGCCTGTAAACAACTGTAAACGACATAGTGTACACGAACACATAGGAAAACATTAGGGAGCGTAAAAAACGCAGTAAAGCTCCTGAACGTCAGTTTATCAGCTGCAGTGTACATGAACCCTTATGTAAGATAGTAATGTTGCTGAATACAACTCCACTAAACAGTAATTTAGTTTCAATATATGGCACTGCTTCCTTAATTTGCTAATGATTTTAAATTACTAAAAGATTAATTCCATTGGCAGATTTTGTTTTACCCTTTGTTTCTTGACAATTTACATCTCTAGTACCCCATCAGTCAGGCTTGTTTCCTACGCATGATCAATGGTACACGTTTTACCCACCCACATAGGAAAACAGATCTAGATTCTGGGGTGCCATACTTGACAGAATTCAGTATAGTATTTATTTGGTTTAAGTCTATGAGGTCTATATTACATAGGCGAAATAACAGAAAATAAAAAAAATAAAAAAAAGACTGACCCAACACAAGTCTTCGCCATTCACAAATGGAGTTAGCTATTGAGAGGCATTTTGTACAGCCTGGGCACAACATTGCGCATTTGAGATTTATGATTATTGATTGGGTTCCCAAACCATGTAGGGGGACGATAGAGAATTAATTCTCAAATGTAAGGAAGACAAAAAGGTCTCTAAACAGGATACCGTTCAAATGAAAGGGTTCAATGCTGATCTCAGCCTGTGTTTATTAAGATACATTTAATATGCCTCCTCTATGTTTCTTTTTGCTGGCATCACACTTCTTTTTTAGTGTTCTAACCATTCCAGGATTGCCATAGTTTTCGATGTACAACTTGATATATTGACTCTTTACTACTTAACATGGTGACCATGATTACTTGATTTAACGGGTGATGCTATTTCCAATATATATATATATTATTATTATACAGTATTTATAAAGCGCCAATAGTTCGCTCAGCGCTGTACATTACAAAGGGGGACAGAACATGTGACAGAACAATACCAATACAATGCAAAACATGAGGGGATCGAGGGCCCTGCTCTTTCGAGCTTACAATCTAGGAGGGAGGGGATGGTGGCACAGGAGGAGATAGCTGTGGGGGATGGAGTGGTAGGAAGAGAGGAGGAGGTCGGCAAGTTAGCAGGGGGTGGGGTAGGCTTCCCTGAAGAGATGGGTTTTCAGGGTGCGCCTAAAGAAGAGGAGAGTAGGTGATAATCTGATGGGTTGGGGCAGGGAGTTCCAGAGGATGGGTGACACCCTGGAGAAGTCCTGGAGGCGGGCATGGGAGGAGGGGACCAGGGAACTAGAGAGAAGGATGTCTTGTGAGGAGCTGAGTGTGCATGCTGGGCGGTACTTGGATATTAGGTCAGTAATGTAGTTTGGGGCAGTATGGTGGACAGCTTTGTACGTCAGTGTTAGGATTTTGAATTTTATCCGTTGCGCAATCGGAAGCCAGTGGAGGGATTGGCAGAGGGGGGTGGTGTAAACGGAACGGTTGGAAAGGTGAATGAGTCTGGCAGCCGTATTCAGGATCGACTGGAGCGGGGATAGCCAGCGGTGAGGCAGGCCAGTGAGGAGGGAGTTGCAGTAGTCGAGTCGTGATATGATGAGGGAGTGGATGAGCTGTTTAGTGGTTTCTGGGGTTAGGAACGTGCGGATTTTGGCGATGTTGCGGAGGTGGAGTCTGCACGAGTTTGCTAAAGATTGGACTTGGAGCTGGAAGGATAGGTTGGAGTCCAGAATGACACCAAGTACTCTGGCCTGCGGGGCGGGTTTGATGGTGGCGTTGTTGGATGTAATGGAGAAGTCAATGGGGGGTGGGGTCCGGGCTGGGGGGAAGACAAGAAACTCGGTTTTGGAGAGGTTCAGTTACATGCCTATGGCCGATGAAGGGTCCTGTTGATCCAAAACTTGCAATTTTCAATGCATACCTTTACAATTTGAAGTAAACCATACTTGATGTAAGAAATTGGTGTTTCCTACCTGACCCTGCCCGAACACTTATTGTCTGGGTCTGAACCTGTGACTTCTGCAGTGTGTGATTGTAGCTCTTCTCACTGTGCTACCTTACTGTTTATGATGAATCTTTTACTCTTTGCTCCTCCCACGAACTTCCTGATTTAAAGTGGAACTTTAGTCACAAAATTAAGCCCTGCTAGATGATTTCAGGCTTGCCCCTTTTGCAAGTATAGCTATTGTAGCACTACTCCCTTAGGGATTGCTGATGAATTAGGGTCCCCCTATAGTCCTGCACAGACAGTCAGTTAACATTTTGCCCACAGCTTTCATCCACAGAAAGAAATCAGGCCTTGAGCGTTGGTTTTATTTTTTTATTGAGGGGATTAAACTTGGATAGGATAAAGGGGTGCATAGGATGTCCAAGGGAACTGAAATTTGAAGACAACTTCTTGAACTTCTCACAGCTTCTTTTCTCTGTTAGAGAGCACAGTCTCTGTTAGAGTGCTAGCCAGTAGCTCCAGTTGTACCACCCCAGACCCTAGATGAACTCCTCTTCACCCAGCAATATAAAGACTTTCTTCCTGAGCAGGGGATCTGGCTCCTGTTCCTATAAGTAAGGTGCACAGTCACTAGCAAAGGGCTAATCTGATTTCCCACCAGAGTGCTCCTTTTCCTATCCACCCAGGGAGTGCTGGTGTACTCACTCAGATCCTCTTCTGTACCACTTGTGGAATTGCTGCTGCCTCCAGGCCTGTCAGCTGGGCTGCTCCTTCCCTGCCATACAGGTGGTACTCAGTTTTGTTTCGAGTCCTGAGTTTTCCTCCTTTCCAGCTCCAGGCTCCCAGGCAGGCCCCATCTCACCAGGCCTCCTGGCAGCTTTCCACCTCCAGCCTCACATCTGTCTGCTTCTCACTTTTCTCTCACCACCACACTCCTGCTATTGTGCAGGCTCCAACACTTTTAAGGGAGTCTAGCCCCTTGCCAAGCCCTCCATTGAGGATTGCCTAAGATCCCTCAAAAGTGCAGCCAACCACTCCTCAGTCCCATCCACTACCTCCAAGGTCCTCCTCTGAAAGCCTCAAAGCAGGGAGAAATTCCAGAGGGGCTGGCTTGCAGAGTCTCTCAACCCTGACCAGAATTGGACCCCTCTGACTATCTCTCCTGAGCTGTTAATCAGCTCCTCTCTAGCCATTAGGGTCTAGCTCCCTCTAGCTAAACTAGGAGGGTGCTACACTAAAACATTAAGTGCCTATACTGTTTACAGCGGAGTTCCATTCAAAAGTGGAAGCTCTGCTTGTTTGCCTCATCTCCCATCCACTGCCATATTTGTCACTTTTTGGGGGGGAGTGGGTACCTGCTTTTGACAGCCAGAAGCCCCCCTCCTTCCTCCCGTAGAAACAGGAACAATGCTGGGGGCAAAAAACAGCTTACACTAATTTTTGCAGCATAATTATATGGAATGTATAGTATGTTCCTTGCTAAAGAATATCATTTTTTATCAAGTTGTGATGGGTAACGTTCCACTTTAAACCATGTTGCTGCACGTTCTGCTTGACAGATTATTGTGCTCTTCTTCAGCTTCTTTTTCCCTTCACTTTTGCTTCCACCTGTTTCTTCACTACCACTTGTTACCAACCTTTGGCTTGTTCCTTGACTACACCTCTGGTGGGCTGTATACAGTGGTGCCCCTCTTGGCACCAGATGCATGTGAGTGCATGTATTGTATTTGTTTTTACTGTGCATCTTAAAAAAATTACTACACTATATACATTCCCTTCCTGGATTCTCCCTGAGAGCGATTATTGATACTGGAAGAGGCCTATTAAATGAATGCTTGTGAGAACATCTTTGTTGGAAATTCCGCATGAGAAGTAAACAGCTAACTGGGGCTGAATAGAAGATCTATTATCCGAGGCATACTGGCCACTTGGTGGTCAAGGATATCTAGTGAGTGCATAATTCAGCTGAGCACATTGGTGGAACACTGCTGGAATATTAAGAAGATCTGGTCACTCTATTTTTGAGTTCACGCACAAAACTTTGGTGGATGGGGACTTTTCTATTCAATATTATTTGAACTTTATGATCACCATTGTATTGATTTATTTATCTATTTGTTCTTGCTAAGGGTGAGCGCCCACTATCATTGTTTTTGTTGACTACACCTCATTCCAACCTGATGTCTAGATGAGAGCCATCCCAGTGCCAAAATACAGTTGACGCGTTTCGAGGGCAACCCTCTTCCTCAGAGCCATTGGCCGATATTCAGTCGTATTTTGGCCCTGGGTTGGCTCTCATCTAGATGTCAGGGTCTATTGGCTCCTATCGGTCATTGCACTAAGTGGTTGGCATTGGATATGCGAATTGTGATCACATGTTTGTGAGTATGTTTTTATCTATAACACCATAAATCTTTTTTGGATAATGTGCTAGGCCAGTGCGCTCTTGCTTTGTCTTTTTGCAGTTTTGTCTGGACTACCCCGGTCATGCTTGAGAGCAGCAAGGCTTGGTCTATCCGTTGGTCAGTCCTGATACACACACTTATTGGAGCCCAATCAGGATCACTGCCTTCAATCCTCCACACTTATACGCAGGAGACATTCTTATTGTTTACGTGTGCATTACTATTGGCCACAGATCAGGTGCAATGTTTTGGCGAATCACAGCACATGATGATGTCAGAAGGGAGCGGGGCCACCCCATCCCCTTGTTATGTCATCACAGTATTTAAGAACTGTCAGCCCAGATCGGCTGTCAAACAGCAGGAGCCAGCGTCAAGAGCAGAGCGTTATTTTTTTTTCTTCCCTTTTTCACATTGGCATTGGCGATGGACATCGTGATTGATGTTGGATCTACTTCCAGGGACAGTTTTTTTTTTATTTTTATTTTTTATAAAGACTTGTCAAATAATGTCTTCTGTCATTTTTTTACACTATACTTTGTTTTGTGAATGAGTAGCAGTACCGTGTACTTATTCACATGGGGAAGAGAGGCAGGATCTTGGTGCTTCCAGATTTCAATAACCCCCACTCGCAGACCCCCACAACCACTGGGCATGGTTATGGGGAAGAGGCCCTTGTCCCCATCAACATGGGGACAAGGTGCTTTGGGGGGGGGAGCCCCCTGCCCCAAAGCACTCCCATTTGTTGAGGGCATGTGGACTGGTATGGTTCAGGAGATGGGGCGCTGGCTTTTCCCCCTCTTTCCTGACCTGCTGGGCTGCCTGCACGGATAAGAATAAGGGTCTGGTATAGATTTTGGAGGAGACCCCCATACCATTTTTTTTTAATTTTGGCAAAATCCACTCTAGACCCAAAGGGCTTGGTATGGATGGGGGGCCCCATGCTGTTTTAAAAAAAAAATTTAATTGCCAGCAATTCTTTTTACATTTGGCTGTCAGTGGGGAACCCCGCTGACAGCTGAAACAATAAAGAATGTTTTCACTACTAAAATACCACATGACTTAATAATATAACTCATGCCATATTTTAGGAGCTGAGCGGTATCTTACAGCGATAAGATACTGCTTAGTGAATTGTCCCTGTTCAATGTTCGCGGTCGAACTTTCGCTAGGTTCGAATGTTCGACCCTGAACCGAACAGAGGGGTGTTCGGACTATCACTAGTGATCAAATACCACCATAAGAGAGCTCTGTTTGTATGAAAAAATATCAATTTCGTTGGGGTACAGTGTTGCATGACTACGCAATTACCAGTTAAAGAAGTGCAGTGCTAAATATCAAAAAATTGCCTTGTCGTGAAGGGGGCAAAATAATCCGGAGCTCATTACATTATTACATTACATCGAGTTTATATAGCGCCAAAGGGTTTGCTCAGCACTGTACAATAGAGGGGGGGACAATACATGAAACAGTACAGCAAACTACAAACAGCAGACGAGGGGTTAGAGGGCCCTACTCTTTCAAGCTTGCAATCTAGGAGGGAGGGGGTAGTGGTACAGGAGAAAGTGGCTGTGGAGGATGGAGTGGTAGGAGGAATGAAGGAGAGCGGCAGTTAGGTGAGGGTGAGGTAGGCTTCCCTGAAGAGGTGGGTTTTCAGGGAGCGCCTGAAGGTAAGGAGGGAAGGTGACAGTCTGATGGATTGGGGTAGTGAGTTCCAGAGGATGGAGGAGGACCTGGAGAAGTCTTGCAGACGTGCGTGGGAGGAGGAGACCAGGGGGCAAGATAGAAGGAGGTCCTGTGAAGAGCGAAGGGTACGGGTAGGGTGATACATGAGGTTGGAAGGAGAGGTTTGAGTTCAGGATGAAGCCAAGGACTTTGGCTTGCGGGGCGGGATTGATGGTGGTGTTGTTAGTAGTGATGGATAGGATGGGGGGGGGCGCGGGCAGGGGGGAAGACGAAAAGCTCGGTTTTGGAGAGGTTAAGCTTGAGGAAATGGAGCGACATCCAGTCAGAGATGTCGTTTAGGAGGTGAGTGATGCGGGCGGAGAATGTGGGGGTGAGGTGAGGGGTGGATAGGTAGATTTGAGTATCATCAGCGTAGAGGTGGTAGTTGAAGCCGTGGGAGTGTATGAGTTTGCCAAGGGAGGAGGTGTAGATGGAGAAGAGAAGGGGTCCAAGGACAGAGCCCTGTGGCACCGTTGTAGGAAACGCTGAAGGAGCGTCGGGATAGGTAAGAGGAGAACCAGGAGAGAGCGGTGTCTCTGATGCCAAGGGAGAGTAGTTTATTAAGGAGGAGGGGGTGGTCAACTGTGTCGAAGGCCGCGGATAGGTCCAGGAGGAGGAGGACAGCGTAGTCGCCTTTGGCTTTGGCGGTTAGTAGGTCTTTGGTGATTTTGAGGAGGGCGGTTTTGGTGGAGTGTAGGGGGCGGAAGCCGGACTGTAGTGGATCAAGGAGGTTGTTGTCAGTTAGGTGGGCGCTTAGGCGGTTGTAGACTAAGCGCTAAAGGAGTTTGGAAGTGAGTGGCAGCAGGGAGATGGGTCTGAGGTTGTTTGGGTCAGTGGGGTCCAGGGAGGGCTTTTTGAGTATGGGGGTGATGTGCGCATGTTTAGGGGGGAGGGGAATACGCCGGTAGAGAGGGAGAGATTGAAGATGTGGGTAAGGGAGCAGATGAGGGAAGAGGGGGGTGACCGGAGGAGTTGAGAGGGGATAGGGTCCAGGGGGCAGGTAGTGAGGTGGGCTTCTGAGAAGACCCTGGTGACTTCGTCAGTGGTAGCGGGGCTGAAGGAGTGCAGAGCTGGGGGGGTTACGGTAAGCGGGGTCTTCGGTGTGGTGGGGGGGCAGTGCAGTTGTGAGGTCAGAGGAGGGAAGAGATGAGGGGGAGATGGGGGGGGGAGGCTAGGTGGGGAGGTAGATTGCGAGTTGACTATGTCCTTACGGATTGCATCAATCTTGTTGTGGAAATGAGTGGCAATCTCGCAGGCGGTGAGTGAGGTACTGAGTGGAGGAGGGGGCGGAGAGAGTAGGGAGTTGAAGGTGGAGAAGAGTCGGCTAGGGCAGGAGGAGAGGGTGTTGATCAGGTTTACGAAGTAAGCCTGCTTGGCGGCGTGGAGGGAGGAGGTGTAAGTGAGGAAGGCAGATTTGTAGAGGGAGAATGCACGGGGGGACCTGGTTTTGCGCACGACTTCGGCGTTTGAGGCATTTAGTGTGGTCGTTCTTCCATGGTTGGAGCGGTCTAGATTTGATGTAGCGTGTGGTTAGAGGTGCCAGAGAGTCTAGGGTAGCTGATAGTGAGTCGTTGTACGTGGTGGTGGCTAGGTCAGGACATGATAATGGAAGGATGCTGTCGTGTAGGCGGTCAGCAGCCGAGTGGAGGGGGGCCGGGTTCAGGTTGCGGAGGTTGCGGCTGGTCATGGTTTGGTGCTCTGGGGGAGGGGGGGAGTTAGGGGAAGGGGAGATGGAGAACGTGAGGAGGTGGTGGTCGGAGAGAGGGAAGGGGGTGTTAGTGAAATGATTGAGGGTACAGAGGTGGGAGAAGACGAGGTCCAGGGTGTTCCTATTGATGTGGGTGGAGGATTGAGTGTGCTGTGTGAGCGCGAAGGAGGAGGTTAGGTGGAGGAGTTGGGAAGTAGCCGGGCTGTTGTTGATGGGGATATTGAAGTCCCCAAGGATGATGGTCGGTAGCTCAGAGAAGAGGAAGAAGGGAAGCCAGGCGGCGAAGTCATCCAGGAAGCGGGGTATGGATCCGGGAGGCCTGTAGATCACTGCGATCCTTAGGGGGGTGGGGGTGAAGAGCCGGATGCAGTGAGCCTCGAAGGAGGAGAAGGTTAGGGAGGGGGGGTTAGGGAGGAACTGGAAGGTGCTCAGCGGTGATAGGAGCAGGCCAACACCACCACCTTTGTGACCGCTCAATCTTGGTGAATGGGACCAGACGAGACCTCCATAGAAGAGTGCCGCAGGGGAGGTGGAGTCAGTGGCCTGTACCCAGGTTTCGGTGATGGCTAGGAGGTTAAGGGAGTGGGAGATAAAAAGGTCATGGATGGCGGTAAACTTGTTGCAGACCGAGCGGGCGTTCAGGAGTGCAACTGAGAGAGGGGGGATGGATGCAGGGAGGAGGGGCACAGGTATGAGGTTGAGGGGGTTACGGCGGCTGGCAGGAGCAGGGGGGTCCCTAGAGGAGGGGTGAGGTGGTGAGGGGCCAGGGTTCGGGGAGATGTCCCCAGCGGATAGGAGAAGGAGAAGGGTGAGGAAGGTGGCATGGGGATGGGAAGTGCAGGAGCGTGTGGGTCTGATAGTGGTGGCACGTGGGTTGACGGGGGAGTGGAGTAGCAGGAGGAGGTGGTGAGTGGGGAGAGGGGAGAAGTGAAGGGGCAATGTATAGCTGTTTTGGGGGGGTAGGCGGGTAGAGGGAGGTGATTTTTGGGATGGTGGAGAGGAAAACGAGGAGGAGGAGTGCAGGTGGCATGTTGGGGTGGGTGGAGTGATGGTCGGGTCAGGGGAGGTGAAGGGATACAGGTCAGGGCAAGGTGATGTGGGGAATCTATATCACCGTGGGAGAGTCCATATGAGTCCTTCTGTAGGGGGAGAGTGAGGTTGGAGAGCGGCAGCTGGTTGGCTGCAGTCTGTGGGTGCAGTATGCTGGCATCCGTGGGTGCTGTGGCACATCTTCAGTGGGTCCGGTGGTTCGGCGAGCGGAGGGGTCGTAGGGTGCAATGACTGGGGGTGTTGGTAGGCACAGCGACTGGTGTTGCTGGCGGCTCGGTGACTGGAGTTGTTGAGGCCAGGCGTCAGGTGCTGAGGGCTCGGCGTCGGGAGGCGCTGAAGGTGTTGAAGGGCGCAGCGTCAGGAGGTGTTGAAGGGTCGTCGTCAGGGTCGAGCGGGGTGTCGCGGTAGCGATCGTCGGCCCTACGTGGTTTGCGCTCATCCGTGATCTGTTGCGGCCGGTAGGAGAGGCCGTGGCTTCAGGGGTCGTGGTGGGCCACGAGTCGCCGGGGCTTCGCCAGAGGGAATAGAGTGCCGGAAGGCAGGGTGGTGGGCTAACGGTCCCTGGTGGGGTGGCTGGCTGGTAGTCCCAGGTGGGGTGATGGGCAGGGGTCCCTGGTGGGATGGTGGCCGTGCTATCCATGGGGTAGTAGCGATCCCTGGCCGTGGGGTAGTAGCAATCCCTGGAGGGATAGTGGCTTAGGGTCCCTGGTGGTTTGGGGTTTCCGGTGGATAGTGGGATCCCTGAGTGTGTCCCTGGTGGCTGGCGGTGTGATGGTGGTTGGGCTCCCTGGTGGGTAGTGGGTGCCCCTGGTGGAGTACCTGGTGTCCTGGGTCCTGGAGCGTCGGGGTGGAGGTGGATCCCTCCTAGGTTAGCAGGACCGGTGGTGGTGGTGGTAGCTTCCCCGGAGGAGCGGAGGCATCCAGCCACGGCCGGCAGGAAAGACCGCGGCTTCATGTGCCGTGGTAGGCCTCAAGCCGCCTTGGACCGCCGGAGCTCCGCTGGAGGGACGGAGTGTCTATGGCCCCTTCAGGGTGTTGGTGGGGACCTCGGCAGCAGGCTCAGGGGCCTGGATGGCAGCGGATGGGGCGCGGGGCGCCGGAGCTGGCGATCAAGTGGAGATATATATATATATATATATATATATATATATAAATATTAACAAACTAATAAAAGTTATTTGGGAAAAATTTATTTGTATTCTACTTCTAAACATCTTTCTTTTACCATATTTTTCCCCTTTTTTCCAATGACTTTCAGATACAAACACCTCTAAATGTATGCAGTAAACAAAATATGCAGCATTGTAAGAATTTTATATTAAAGGATTAATTAAAAATCGTGACAGATATTGATATGAACGATTTTTGTTATCACAGAACTTCTGAGAAGCTTTTTGTTGCATATTGTTTGCATCTCATTTTCACGCGGCTTGGTGATATTACTTTGGCATACAATCTGCATATATTTTAGCATGCCGTGTTTTCTACTTTTATGATGCAAAACAGCCATTCAGTAAAACATAGACTGTCAGGTGAAAAAGTTCTCCCTGGAGCCTGAAAGTTGGATCCCTGGTAGGAAACTTGCAATTCCAGGCTTTATCATATACAGTATATGGACTTTTTTTTTCCTAATCTACATGATTTTGATGGATTGTTCCCTAAGAATGAACCCGCTATATCATACAAAATGATGGAACAAGTTTCTTTTTGGGGTTTTTTATTTTTTTGGATGCATTTATAGAGTGTTTGCATTTTGTCAAAGCTGCACTCTAGGGAGATATAAAAGACATACCTTAATGCAGATGTTCAATAATACATCATTATTTTTTTAATGGCAATGTAAATACCCACATTTGACCTGGTATCAGCTTCTTGGGGGAGGAAGAAGCAGCACAAAAATCCAATCTAATAAAATTTAGGAAGGCTTCAGTTAGGCCTTTTATCATTAAATATACCTGCTCTGTTGATGGCCAATTTTACACTGCTGCATCCACTGCAGTATCCTAATTCTGGTAGTAAAACTACTGCTTGTGATATTTGTCTTTAGTAAATTTTGGCCTAGCCTATCTCATTTTAAATGTCATACTGCAACAATTTTACACTGCAGTATCATATGTGGTCTCCTATCTCTTGTAGTAAAACATTGGCTGTACTCTTTGTATCTAATACATCTTGGCCTGTTTTTCCTAATTAAAACTGTCCTGCTCCTGTTCAATTTTTATTGCTATATCCTCTGCAGCATCTTAAAGTGATTCTAAAGCTTACATTTTTAAAATAATAATCATGTCATACTTAACTGATCTGTGCAATGGTTTTGCACAGAACAGCCCCCATCCTCCACTTCTGTGGTCCCCTCTTGGCGCTCCTGTCTCCTCCTTTTCAGCAAGTGCCACCAAAGGAAGCCACTTCCTATGGGGGCACTGGTGCAGGCTTGGTCCCGAGCCACGCTGCCTGCATATATAGACAAAGACAGCATGATTCAGACCCCCACTACCTCGCCACAGGATTTGATTAACAGAAGCAGGAGCCAATGGCTCCCTGTACTGCCTCTCTTTTGGGGTTTTCATATATTTTGTAGGTACAGTATATTGTTTTTTATTTATATTGATAGTGCCTTTATTTCAGATTAAATAGCTTTTTTTTTTACTAGGCTTCCCCTAAAAAATTGGCTTTTATTTCATGGGATAAGGTTTTGGGGTACTCTTTGATCATGGGGGTCTATTGTTTTCTATTGTATGTTGATGGGGCCTTATTTGGTTTAAACTGATTTTTTACCTAAACTGCTTCCATTTTAAAAAGTGGGCCTTTGTTTCAGAGGTAGTATTTTGTGCAGCATTCACCTGGTGCTGACAATCTGTTTTTGAAGCCACATTTGTTTGCAGCCCACAACTGCATCATTTTAAAGAAAAATAAAACTAAGTACAAGAACAATGTGCATCTACACCACTTCACATTATATAATTCATAATAAAAATAAAAGTTACGTAAGCACCATTTACTCCTATTATCCATGATTAAAACAATACTGCTGCTGGCCAATTTTACACTGCTGTATCCTCTGCAGTATCTTAAACCCAGGCCTGTGTTATTTGTCTCTAGTAAATTTGGGACTAGCCTTGCTCAATAAAGATATCCTGCTGCAGAACAATTTTACAGTGCTGTGTAGTGTGTGGCCCCCTAATTCTTAATGAGAGGTGGATAGAGAGCAGGCAATAGCTGGACAGTTTTGCATTAGCAAGAACTGAGATCGTTTCAGTAAGTGGCCTGGATCTGAGTGAAGCTAAGAGGAGGGCCAACATGACTGGGGTGTGCAGGAAAGGCAGAGCATTAGTGGGGTTATTTTCAGTAATGCATTGGGCTAGTATTGGAGAGGTTGAGGGATCGGGAGTGTCTTATAGAGTTGTAGAACGGAGGAGCTCTTGGAGCTCAGTCACAGTTCGTGCCAAAAGCAGACAGGTTTCTCCCGCCCTGCCTCCCTCAGTTTTGTTTTCGATTGGGGGATCTTCTTGCCTTTTGTCCAGTGTAGGCATGTTCTGGTGGGTTCTAGGTTTTTCGTTTGTGGTTGGAAATTTAGTTTTCTTGTATTTGTATGTTTCTTGTCATAGCAGCTGGTGGGGTGTCTATTGGGTTTTTGAAGGCGGTGCTGGTTCAAAATTGTGGAGAATTAGGGGTTGGGCCCATCTTAGGTATGGGTGTCCTCTCCTAATAATACTTCAGTAACATTGGGGTTTTAAGTAGGTTGTACCACGTACAGTACTACCAGAGTACTGTAAGTGGTTAAATTATCCCTGAGGCTGTGTAATTGTGGCTGGGGCTTTTTTATTGGGTGGCAGATACAACCGGTTTGCAGAGATTATATCAGCCTTCAAAGACCTTAGACCTGGCAGGATTAAATCTGAAATTGGTTATACATTGACTGTATTCTATGCACTAAGTTTGTTTTCATTTAATATTGTATTTAAGGTTTTATAATAAAAGGCTGCTAAGGCCATTAGACTCCAAAATAAAATGTTGTCATCTGGCCATTTTGGTGGAAAAAGGGAGGGTCTAATTTGTGGGTGTTTATAGATAACAGAAGCCTTGGTCCCTCAGTGAAGAGAACTACTGGGCAATTTCTATCTGCTGATCATTGCAGGACTGATTTTGCTTGATGAAAGAGCACGTCACTGCTAACATTACCTGAAAAAAAAACTTTTTCCACCTGCAGTGTATACCTGCATACTGGGGTGCTGCCCAAGCATGTTGTCTAAAAGATCTGTTTATTTTCAATGTTGCCCTCGAAGTGCATGAAAAGGACTCTCTCCCTGCTGGAGAGGGTCATTAAAATATATGGGCACTCTGAATATAGTCCTTAATATTCAGCATGTGTGAGATGTTAGAGCAGAAGTGAATAGCAGTACACTGTGAACACTGCCAGGCCGTGGACATGTCGTTGCAATAAACACTGCCCAGTCCACCCTCAGGTATGCATTTCAAGTGATATTACTGCGTCCAAGGTTTGTTAGTATGTTAAACAAAAAAAACACAAAGCTCTTTTCTATCTTTTGCTGACCCTATTTATTATTATTGCTATTATCATTACAGGTACTTATATTAATTTATGCAGTGCTTTACACATATATATATATATATATATATATATATATAAAGTATATACAGTATATTGTACATTTCTTTTTAAATGCTGCATGAAAATGTATGTGGGCAAAGTGCAGGAGGTAATACTCCCTAGCTGTTTCTATGATAATGGAGAAGGTATTTGGGAATTCTCTAACATGGGAGACATACTTGCCTTACCCTCCTAGAGAGGTTGCTGTGGGTCTGCTGAACCATTGGCTCTACTTCCCTTTTTTATTTGATATACTATATTGACAGATTTTCACCCATGATTTTGGAGTAACCCTCACTGTAAAAATCCATGCTGTCAGCATTACCTCTTGTGTGATTGTATTTGGATCTGCTGTAATGCAGGGCATTCAAGGTCCTACTCCCCAAATTCACTCATCCATGTCTTTATGGACCTTTCTTTGTGCACTGGTGCTCAGTCATGTTGGAACAAGAAGGGGCTATCCCCAAACTGTTCCTACAAAGTTGGAAGCATGAAATTGTCCAAACATTATTGGTATGGTGACATCTTAAGAGTTTCTTTCACTGGAACTAAGGGGCCAAGTCCAACCCCTGGAAAACAACCCCACACCATAATCCACCCTCCACCAACCTTTACACTTGGCACAATGCAGTCAGGCAAGTACCTTTCTCCTGGCAACTGCCAAATCCAGACATGTCCATTGGATTGCCAGAGAATACATCTTCACTGCTCTAGGGTCCAGTGGTGGTGTGCTTTACAGTGCTCTCTACACACTGCTGTTGTGCTAATCTGAAGACCACACAAAGTTTGCAGGTCTTCAGCTATTTCCTCTCCCTCTCTGTCATTTAATGTGGCCTACCACTTTGTGGCTGAGTTGCTGTTGTTCCCAGTTGCTTCCACTTTATTTCAATACTACTAACAGTTGACTGTGGAATATTTAGTAGTAAGGAAATTTAATAGATGGACTTGCATGAAAGAAAACCTATCACACTTGAATGCACTGAGCTCCTGAGAGCAACCCATTATTTCACAAATGTTTGTAGAGGCAGACTGCATGCCTAGGTGCTTGATTTTATACACCTGTGGCCATGGAGGTGATTGGAACACCTGAATCCAATGATTTGGAGGGCTGGCCCAATACGTTTGGCAATATAGTGTATGAGCCATTGGGCATGACCCTATTCACTTACATAAGTGGTGGTGCTGCCTGTCAAACCTGTATGTCTTCAAAAAATTGCTGCACCATGATGCAAAGCGTCACAGCTGCTGCAATGTGTTCTCACCCGAGCAGCACCACATCAGCTTCTAGGTGGACAGTAAGGGGACCAACTGCGTGTTTTTACTGTCTCCTGGCCTCCCATAATAAAGGAGCCTAAAACAGTTCATATAGCTTTTTTTACATCGTACATCATACCTGAAATTAAAGCTGTGGCTGTCCTCCAGAACAGAGACAGCTGAGGACCTTTATTAGGCCTAGCTGCTACATGAATACAGGGAGGGAGGCTAAAAAATAAGCCCTTGCATATACATCCATAGGACAATGTCAAAGCCATGCCTCGATTTGCACGTTACGCAGAAGCTAGAGGACGACAGTGGCCACCAGGGACATGCAAAATACCCTCTTGAAGAAAGTGCCTTAGGACCTGTTCATTAAGCACCGGCAGTTTTATCTTTTTTTGGGGGGTTAGGGTCTCCTGATGGTGTCTTCACTTACAGGACTGTAAATCATCTTCTCTGCCAGACGTGGAATATTCTAGGTAATTTTCACTGAAGCGATTGGGGTCGTGGTTATGTAGGAGAGTGAACAAGGGCAGAGAAAGTCATTGTGGGCAAAGGCAGAATATTCTGCTATGATTCTGCTATGCATGTGCTAGGGTCTGTTAACTGCTGGAAGAGATAATCATGAAAGCTTACTTGTTATCTATACAGAAAATGACCTACCAACTCACTTCTAGACATTGGAAACCCACTGACCCAACCCGATGGAAGATTTAAAACCCACTGACCCAACCTGGTGGAAGGTTTAAAGCCCACTAACCCAACCCGCTGGAAGATTTAAAGCCCATTTACCAAAAAGAGTGAAGGATTTAAAGCCCATTGACCTAACCTGGTAGAATTATAGCCCAGCAGAACTTTCAGTTTAAATCTGCAGCCACAGCCTGAATGGAAAATCCTGTCCCCTGCCAGCATACTACAAAGAATCCTTTTTGCATGTATGCAATGGCTGCTCTACAGAAGTCTGACTTGCCCCTGCATTTGAGGTCCCCAATCAGTAGGGAGCATTGTATTTACTAATTAAAGAGCTATGCTGTAAGTCTGACTTCTGCAGATTGACCATTGCTCTGTAGATTTACAGAGCCCTGCCAGATATAATACAGTAGCCAGCCTTGAGCCTAATGCTATGGTTATGTAATACAACTGGATTGTCCCAGCGTCGGGTCCGTGATTGGGTAGTTAAGATAAAGCAGCAAACTAATGAGCTGATCTCTCTTCTACTCTGTTCTCTCCTCCTATCAGCATTTTTCTTGTTAGCATTGCGGGATAACTGATTGGCCCCTTCTGCTGTTTCTCCCTCTTCCCATCAAAGCTCTGTTGTGCTCAGGATTGAAAAAGGCTAACACGATGTTCAATTCAGGTTGTTTTTAAAAAATGCATTGAATGTTTTTTTTTTTAAGCTCTTCCTGCCGCATAACACATCTATAATTGGTGGCAGGATAAGTTCACCTTAAAAACCTGTTACATGTTATGCCTGTATTAAGGGTGTAACATGTTCCAGCACCCCCTTACCCTCTGAGCCACCCCATTTCTCATGACAGCCGACAGGGGTTCCTCTTTTAAAATTGGCATAGGTGTGCAGGGCCATGTCTGCAGAGCCATGTCATTCATTTACAGCTGTGAATAAATAAACTACAAGTCCTGTCTTCCACTGCAGCAGATGGCTTGTAGTTCTCAATGTAGTTCTCAATGGACTATGAGTGTACTGATCAGTGACATCATAGTCCATTCACTTTTCCTCCATCCTTCTAACCAAAAGCCTGTACAAAGGGTACGGGCAGAGAACTGGAGAGGGTGCAATGCCTTGCAGGCTCCTGTAGGAAAAAATAATACATGCACATTTTTTTCCTGCAAAAATATGTGCATTTATTATTTTTTCCTTAACCATTACAATACCGAGCATTTTCACCCGCTTCCTGCCCAGGCCAATTTTCAGCTTTCAGCACTCTCACGCTTTGAATGAGTGCAGTCATGCAACATTGTACCCAAATTACATTTTTATCTTATTTTTATTTTTTTCACACAAATAGAGCTTTATTTTTATGTAATCTACACTGGTTTTTTTTATGCTAAATAAACAGAAAAAAAGACCGAAAAATTAAAAAAAAAAAGCTTTTTTCTTTGTTTCTGTTATAAAATTTTGCAAATAAATAATATTTCTTTATAAATTTAGCACAAACTGTATTTTGCTACATTTATTTGGTAAAAATAACCCACATCAGTGTTTATTATTTAGTCTGTAGAAAAGTTATAGAGTCCACAAACTATGTTATATACTGTATATATCTGAAAATCGATCAGTCTTGATCAGGGGCGGACTGACAACTCATGGGGCCCCCGGGCAATAGGGGATCATGGGGTCCCTGTGTCCTTGCCAACACCCAAAAAAGCCTATGAAACAGTCAGTGAAAGGTACCAGGGGCATCTCATGGGGCCCCCTACTGACCCCGGGCCCTCGGGCAGTGCCCGAGTGCTCAAATGGTCAGTCCGCCCCTGATCCTGATGGCCTATCTCATTTCTTGAGGCCCAAAAATGTCAGGACAGTGTACATTTTTTTTAACATGCTGTCGTCAGCGTAATACAGTGTCATCATATAACAGGTGTGGCGGTGATAAGGAACACTGTCTGGTATGTACTGTATGTAATTAAAACAATTATATATATATATATATATATATGAATTTTAATGATTTTTTTTTAACACACTGTGAGCAGAGCAATATAATGTTACCATAGTAACATTGTACTACCCTGAGGAAGTGATCAGGATTTTTTTTTTTTACACATTATGACTGCTTATACTAGTGAATTTCACTGGTATAAACAAATGTTTTTGAAATTGATTCATTCAGTGTTTACCATTGTGGTTAACTGTAATTGACCACACCTAAACACATAATATAGATGGGCTGTGATTGGCTCTGTCTGTACAATGTGATCACTGTGACCAATCACAAAGATCAACACAATATTCCATTGCATACAATTGTCATGTGGTCTGCTGTGATTGGTCACAGTGTCCAGTACGCTGATCAGTCATGCGCTGTGTCCAGTGGACACAGTGGGTGACGGATCTCACCGAAGCGTGGCCAGTGGAGCATTCAGGAGGAATGGTAAATGTCCCACATGGCCATCATTTGACTATAGGCTGGAGTGGTTTAAGGAGAAATTATCCTTCAACACCTAGCTGTCTCCTTGGGAGTCTGAGGTTGTAAGCTGAAAGCATGCTCATTGTGCACTCCTAGCACACTAACCAATCTATCACCAACAGCTCTTGGTCTCTATGTTCAGGAGACAGATCAAATGCTGTAAGAGCCAATAATAGCAACCATGTGATTGGGTTTCCATCTCCATTAGCTTTAACCTGCTTTCGTCTCTTGATTGTTTTACCATAACCTATAAGTATATATTTTTTTCTTCATTTTTTGATCAGAATTACAAAGTATATCTAATCACAGTATTTATTGCAAGACATGCATGAAAAGTAGGTTATTCATATAATATGTATGCAGAGGTTGTAACAACAGATCATACCAATTAGGTGGACAATACAAAGGGGTGATCCAACTTTTGAGTTCGAGTTAAAGAAGTGGAGGCTCTAGGTCTCCATTAACACAAGGTAACATACATCCATGGATCAAAGAATCAGCAAACCAGAATTTGAAGACAGAAAATGTGTACAAGAAAAACCCAAATATTATACAAGGACAACAAAGGAAAGAAAGTAAGAAAGCTAAGAATGGAGGAAGAGAAAAGAAGAGATAAGAGAGAAGGTTGGCTTCTCAATCAGGACTGGAGTACCAATCCATGCCTGTGGCCCAGTCTAGAGGACTAAGGCTCAAGTAAGGAAGAATGAAATCCAGGATGAAGGAAGTGGTCCATCGAAGGTTGCCAAACTTTAAGGTGGTTGGGGATTGCACCCTGCATGGTTGCCTCAATTTTATTGAGTATCATTGCTTGTGTGATTTTATGTTTGGTCTCCAGAGTACAAAGTGTTGGGGTCTAAGTATAATTTTTTAAAAATAGACAGAGATTGAATTGCTCAAGACTGTGATAGATTTCTGTTTTAACCAGAATGACTCCAACCATGAGGACACGAAAACATTTCACACGTAATACTCAATGCATGAGGGTCTCTCATCAAAATGTTCTCCTAAAGTTGTTGTCTCCCCAATTTTTTTACTATTCTTGATTTTTTAGTTTTTTCCCCTCCAGTCTCTCTAGTTCTTTGAGCAAACTTTTTCAGATTTATTATTTTCTGTCTCTCCGTTGCTTTAACTTTAACACTGGGTACTATTGATTATATATTTCTTTAGTCCTAGGGCATTAGTCTCTTCAGCTTTATCTCACTAGGTCAATTGTCTTAGGATTCGAGTTGTTTAATATTACATAATCTCTGGCTGCCGTGTTTTATTTGTTTCTTTTGTCTCTTTCTTTAGTGCTGTTGTTGCTTTCATCGCATATTTTTTACAACAGCACTTAGTATTTGGTTTGTAGAGTATAGTATTTGATGTGTTTTTATTTACATTGAGAAAAGCATTCTTTTGACTATTTGATATTCTTCTAGTCATCATACCCACGACTACCCTCCAAGATTATATTTTAGTCTTCAGGAGGAAAAATTTCTTTGGAGTCATAGGATATAGGGTTATACATTTTGTGGTATATGCAACCCTAACAATGAACTTCTCTTTTTCCTCTCTTTTGGTCTGTTAACCGCTTTCCCGACACCCTATATTGAAACTACTGCTACAGGGCGGCAGGACTGCGCAAAACACAGTGCCAAATTGCAAAAATTGGCCTAGTCAGGAAGGGGGCAAATCCTTTGGAGGGCAAGTAGTTAAATACAGGATCAAAACTGTATTTTTTATATCTGTTCAATAAGTGCAGAAAAAAACCTGCTGATCAAGCCAGAAATCTTGTGAGCTCCTACCTTCTTGTATACTCTACCTCTACTGCACAGAAATCCCAAGCAGGGAACACTTTCACTGTATGGATAAGGAAAGAGGGAGGTGTTCTGTAGTGCCAATCAATGCATAGCCTGGGGTGAATAAACTGCTCCATAGATATAGTAGTTTACATTTGTACATTTTGTATTTAAATACACTTTTACTTGATGGTGGAGTGGGATGAGGATGGGCCTGGTCTATGTGGAGTGGGATGAGGACGGGCTTGGTCTACATGTACTGGGAGAAGGAGGGACTTTGTCTATATAGAGTGGTAGGAGGGGCTTAGTCTATATGCAGTATGAGTTGGATGGGCTTGGTTTATATGTACTGGTAGGAAGAGGGATTTGGTCTCAATGTACTGGGAAAAGGAGGGACTGGGTTTATATGTACTGGGTGAAGGAGCAACTTGGTCTATATGTACTGGGAGAAGATGGTCTTGGTATATATAGAGTGGAAAGAGGTGCTTAGTCTATATGGAGTAAGAGGAGAATGGGCTTTGTTTATATGTGGTGGTAGAAATAGGTATTTGGTCTAGATGTACTGGGAGAGGGAGGGACTTGGTCTATATAGAGTGAGAGGAGGGTCTTGGTCTATATGGAGTATGAGTAGGATGGGCTTGGTTTATATGTACTGGTAGAAAGAGGGACTTGGTCTCAATGTACTGGGAAAAGGAGGGACTTGGTCTATATGTGGTGGGAGAAGGAGCAACTTGGTATATATAATGCGGGAAAAGGGGTGTTTTAGTTTACTGTATATGCAGTATGAGGAGGATGGGCTTGGTCAATATGTACTGGTAGAAAGAGGGATTTAGTCTAGATATACTGGGAGAAGGAGGGACATGGTCTACATGGCATATGAAAAGGATGAGTTTAGTCTATATGTACTGGGAGAAGGAGGGATTTGGTCTATATGTACTGGGAGAAGGAGCAACTTGATCTACATGTACTGAGATAAGGGGGTCTTGGTACATATAGAGTGGAAAGAAGGGCTTAGTCTATATGGAGTAAGAGGAGAATGGGCTTCATCTATATGTGGTGGTGGTGGTGGTAGAGAGATTTGGTTTAGATGTACTGGGAGAAGGAGGGACTTGGTCTATATAGAGTGAGAGGAGGGTCTTGGTCTATATGCAGTATGAGTAGGATGGGCTTGGTTTATATGTACTGGTAGAAAAAGGGACTTGGTCTCAATGTACTGGGAAAAGGAGGGACTTGATATATGTACTGGGAGAAGGAGAAACTTTGTCTATGTGTACTGGGAGAAGGGTGTATTTGGTATATTTAGAGTGGTAAGAAGGGTTTGGTCTACTGTATTTGGAGTATGAGGAGGATGGGCTTGGTCTATATGTACTGGTAGAAAAAGGGACTTGGTCTAGATCAGTGGTTCTCAACCTTTCTAATGCCGCGACCCCTTAATACAGTTCCTCATGTTGTGGTGACCCCCAACCATAAAATTATTTTCGTTGCTACTTCATAACTGTAATTTTGCAGTGGGAGGAGTAGTGCCACGTCACAGGTGTCAGTGGGAGGAATAGTGCCACGTCATTGGTGTCAGTGGGAGGAATAGTGCCTCATCATTGGTGTCAATGGGAGGAATAGTGCCCCATCATTGGTATCAGTGGTAGGAATAGTGCCCCCATCATTGGTGTCAGTGGTAGGAATAGTGCCCCATCATTGGTGCCAGTGGTAGGAATAGTGCCCCATCATAGGTGTCAGTGGGGGGAATAGTGCCCCATCATTGGTGTCAGTGGGGGGAGGAATAGTGCCCCATCGTTGGTGTCAGTGGGGGGAGGAATAGTGCCCCATCGTTGGTGTCAGTGGGGGGAGGAATAGTGCCCCATCGTTGGTGTCAGTGGGGGGAGGAATAGTGCCCCATCGTTGGTGTCAGTGGGGGGAGGAATAGTGCCCCATCGTTGGTGTCAATGGGAGGAATAGTGCCCCATCATAGGTGTCAGTGGGGGGAATAGTGCCCCATCATTGGTGTCAGTGGGGGGAATAGTGCCCCATCATTGGTGTCAGTGGGAGGAATAGTGCCCCATCGTTGGCATCAGGGGGAGCAATAGTGCCCCAACATTGGCGTCAGTGGGAGGAATAGTGCCCCATCGCTGGTATCAGAGGGAAGTATAGTGCCCCATCGTTGGTGTCAGTGGGAGGAATAGTGCCCCATAGTTGGTGTCAGTGGGAGGAATAGTGCCCCATCGTTGGTGTCAGTGGGAGGAATAGTGCCCCATCGTTGGTGTCAGTGGGGGGAGGAATAGTGCCCCATCATTGGTAATAGTGACACCAATGATTGGGCACTATTCCTCCCACTGACACCAATGATACTTACCTTGCTGACCCCTGCTCCAGCCTGGGCTCGCTCGCTCCCTCCCTCTCCCATGGTACAAACACTTACCGGTCAGATGGCTTCCTTCTCCGGCCGCTTTCCTCCTCTTCACTCGCTCGTGCTTCGCGGTGCCGCTCGGCTCCTCCTTTCCAAGCTCCACCTCCTCGCCGGTGATTGGCCGCCTGTGTGCCTCTCTTGAGCTACAGTTCCGGCGGCCAATCACCGACGAGGAAGGATTGATCCCGGGGGTGTGTCCAGATGACAGGGACGGCATGTCATCCCGCCCACACCTGCAGACGGATCAAGGAGCGGTGTCTCGGTTCCTAAGGCCATCGGAAATATGTGTTTTCCGATGGTCTTAGGCGACCCCTGGGAAAGTGTCGTTCGACCCCCAAAGGGGTCGCGACCCCCAGGTTGAGAACCGCTGGTCTAGATGTACTGGGAGAAGGAGGGACTTGGTCTATGTGGTGTATGAGAAGGATGGGTTTAGTTTATATGTACTGGGAGAAGGAGGGACTTGGTCTATATATATTGGGAGAATAAGGGACTTGGTCTATATAAAGTGGGAAGAGGGGCTTGGTCTATATGGAGTATGAGGAGTTGAGGCTTGGTCAATATTTAGTGGGAGAAGTAAGGGCTTGGTCTATGTGGAGTGGAGCAGATCTTGCTAGATATGGTATTGTACTTTTTTGGGGTTAAAAAAATATTGTCTATTTAAAGTATAAACCCTCACTTTGTAAAACAACGCATTCAGTTTTTATAAGTGATCACATTCCCTCTGTTCTCATCTGCATAAGGAGCTCAGGGTGGAGAAACAACAGCAAACTGATCTTCCCAGTGTAAGGCTGTGCAGGGAGTGGTGGGTGAGGGGAATTTCAGGACAATTCTGATCATTGGAGGAGAGTAGTTTGAACTCCCAGCATAGCTAAAGAACTGACCATGGTGGTTTCTACTACTTAGTGTGGTAAGTGTTTAATAGGAAGGGATTGGCAGGAACACCAGGGATTTCACACAGAGGAAGCAATACAAAGAGAACAGGATACTTTTTTCATACGAATACATGGTACAGCAGGCACATATCAGGAATGGATTTACATATCCTTTAAATGCAGAACTCAAGTCATTTTTTTTTTCACAGCTGCTCGTTTTTGCTAGGGGTGAGGACTAAGCTTATACTCATCTGACCTGCCGATCCTAAGGAAAACCACACTCCCCCACGGTCCAGCGGTGGACTGTTCTTGCTTTAAGTGAATTCTGCTTTAAGTGATCTGTATACTGCTCTTTGTGGGGACACTGCTTTTATATCCTGCTTGTCACAGTTGCATGGCCAGCATTGTATTAAAGGGCGTTGCCACCTACATTGTGGCACATAACAAAGGAGCATGGCAGAAACAAATGAAGGATTAAAAATTTCTTTCTGCCCAGAATGGTGGGCAGAAAGAAACCGCTCAGCCTTGATCATATCATCTCAACTTTCCTCCCTCAGCCAATGATTAGGTGCATGAAGGAAAGGGGTCAAAAGAGCAACGTTTGTAATGTTAACATTGGGTTCTCTCGCTGGATATAACCGTGAAGATAATCTGAAAGTACATTAACTTTTCAAAGATACTAAGCTTTTATCTAGAGAAGACATTACAAAGACGTGGCCATCCCTGATCCTAACGCCTTGGATGTATAGACAACTCCATCACTTTATACGAAGCTCCCCACATCTAAAGGATTATTCAAGGCCACTTACCCCATTTGAGAAACTTTGCTTTACAGACCTCCCCCAGAGGCATGTGATATCTAAGCTTTATTCCTATCTTGAAAATGCCATTACATCTCAATCTCGGAAGGCCTGTGAGGCCTAGTTGCGTGATCTACAACTTCCATTGTCACCAGAAGACTGGGACCACATTTATGAACACATGCATAAAGGTTCCATATGTGTCTCTACGCAAGAAAGCAACTATAAATTATATTCCAGATGGTACAGAGTTCCATCTTTGATTCATAAATTTGATCCTAACATTTCGGATTTATGCTGGAGATGTCACCGGGCAACAGGTACACTCCTACATATATGGTGGGACTGTCCGCTGCTACAGCCCTTCTGGGGAAAAGTTCTAGACATAATCACACAAGTAACTACGTACACCCTAGACTTCACCCCCGCACAATTTTTACTCCTCACTTCCTTTTAGGACTTATCGTAAGTCGCTTGCCTTACATATGATAAACACGGCAAAGCAGTGTATTCCTGTCCATTGACGATCAGACTATGTTCCCACCTTGCGAGAGTGGCTTCTTAGGATCATCAGGATTGCAGAGATGGAGGAGCTGATTTCAGTGGCAAAGGAACACCCCGAGATATTCAGGAAGACTTGGGCTTGTTGGAATCATTTCCAAACTACTACTATTTATTGCCGTTTAATGAATGAATGAGAAGAGATTTGGAGGCACGGAAAGCTTCTAAAGCTTTCACCTCAGGAATTGCTCCATAGATGGAGTCTAACCGGACTGTATCCTAAATTAAAGATAGAATCTTTGTCAGTTTGGCCATTGTCTATTGATGTGACTGGTTTAGTTGCACTTATTTAATCATGAACCCCCCCCCCTTTTTTTTTCTCTTTCTTTCTCTCTATATATTCTTCTTTCTTGCTCTCCCCCCGTCCCTTTATGATGTTACTTTTCATATTTCTCTTCAATTTACGCTCCCTTCTCTTTTCTTTCTTTCTCTCACACCTTTTTCATATTCTAACTAATCATATATTTCATAAGGAACAGAGCATCCATGCATATACAGGTGTGACTGTTCTTTACAAAACTAACCTACATTTTCCGGATACAGATACATAGGACATGCCTTCAGATGGTACTTCTGCCTTACGCTTCACCGTCCTGTTATCTGAGAATGCCCTACACAGTGGATCAGTGTCCATCATACTTATCTAGCTCACCTACTATAATCATTATTTCTACTGTTTTATATTATGCATCTGTTATATTGTGGTATTTTGTCTCAAGATGATCCACACTTTAAACAAATGTCTTATGACCCGTCTGCGTTAAGGGAGAACATGCAAGATGTATATGCGTGGACTACGATCCGTATCTGTATATGACTTAATATGCCTTTCATATTTCAATAAAAAACTTTTTTGGAAAAAAAAAAAACATTGGGTTTACGATTGTGTTACTATCTCTGTAAAATTTTTCAAGGTAATATTTGAACTCCATTTTTTGCATAAAAAAAATCCTCAAACAACAAAATTTTGTAAAAATATGCAAAAAAAAGCAATAAAGCATTGTATTTTTTTTTTTACTTTTTATTAAACATATTGATTATAAATGAATGCCTTGTCATATTCAGTTAGAGTTTAATCAATGAGTTCCGTTTAATATACAGCTTATCAATAAAGACGTATAAAAAAAAACATTTTTATTAATGGCCTTCTCTCTCAAGGAGATATATAATAAACCCAACCCTTTGACTCTGAGAAAGTAATATGAGGGCATGTTGATGACCCACCATACTTTCATTCATACCTAGTTCATTATTGGGCATTAGTTCACAGACAAATGCCTACATATTACAGTAGCAGCATGCTGTATGCAGCCGCCAAACCGAGAATAATTCATGAATCCTAATTGCCTGAGTTTATGAAGGCTGAGAGTTTCCATAGATCAGATAAACGTGTATGTATATATTTTGGCAAACCCAAACCTGGCATTACCAAACTCACCAAAAAAAAAGAAAAAATTAAACATATTAACCAATGTGCGGTGACGCAAATGATGGTCATGCCTTTTAAAATATTTGGTGATATGAGTTTGTAACAGATGCTTAGTATTAAAGAACGGACATGTACAAATGATCATAGTAGTTGCCAAACTAATTTTCATTTAGACGTCTAGGCCATATCCCCGCACATACAAGAACATTTTAGTACAATACATTTTTTTCTTTATTATTGGCATGGATATACAAATCTGTACTAGACTTTTATCTGAATCTGGTTTTCTTCAAAGTCTTTTCAATGCCAGGATTATTGTCAAACCGTTAGTAATCGCTGCTTGAGACTTTTCGGGGTTACTCTGTTCTTGGTGGTAAATCTTCTTACCTTCTTAGTTTCCTGTGGGGTTTATTTTGTTTTAGCCCTATACAGGCAGACACAATAGTTATAGTTAGAATGTAACACTACCAATACAAATGCAAATCTGTGCATTTACATATAGAAAGAGAAATCATTATTAGTCTCTGTTTACATGCACTTGGTATAAAGAGACATATGGGGAGATTTACTAAAACTGGAGCACTCAGAATCTGGTGCAGCTGTGCATGGTAGCCAGGGGCGGACTGACAACTCATGGGGCCCCCGGGCAATAGGGGATCATGGGGCCCCTGTGTCCTTGCCCAAACTCAAAAAAGCCTATGAAAAAGGTATCAGGGGCATCTCATGGGGCCCCCTACTGACCCCGGGGCCTTGGGCAGTGCCCGAGTTTCCAAATGGTCAGTCCGCCCCTGATGGTAGCCAATCTTCTTCTAACTTCAGCTTGTTCAATTAAGAGTTGAGAATAAAACCTGAAGTTGATTGGTTTCTGTGCACAGCTGCACCAAATTTTGCACTCTCTAGTTTTACTAAATCCCTCCCACAATGTCATTGTTTTGATGGATACAAATCTATTCTCAGCAGTTGTGTAGATCTGAATAGTTTATCATATTCTCAAGTTTCATCATCAGGTTATCCTAGATCAGCCTTTCTGAAACTTTTTAAAATCTAAATGTAGTTAATTTTAAAAAAATCAGCACAAGGGACATTATATTCAATTAGATGTGTCCCTTGTGCTGGGGGCTGCTGTCCCATTTGGAATCTTCCATCCTCATTTGGAATCTTCCATCCTCTGCCCTCCCATACCCCCACAGCTAGGGCTTTTCTTCTCAGAGTATAGGTACAGGGACTCCTCCCTTCTAAGTGGCTTCTTGTCTCTGCCCCCATCACCCAGCTCCAAGCACTGTTTCTTGGTTCCACCACATACCCACTTCCCAGTACTGCTGCTTTTAGAAGATACAGAGCCAAGAATAATTTTGTGGTGCTAAATTTGTATGGAATTTGTTAATGATAACAAAAAAAGCAGTAAAGTAGTTTCCCCGCAGCCAGAAGCAATAGATTCTCTCAGCAACAATGGACCGTGCAACAAAATACCACCCAATAAACCCCCCAGCAGCTACAACAGATCTCTCAGAAGACAGCACCAACAGTGTCAGGAACCATCGCGACGCATGGGTCTACACATGCGTAGGTGTCTGCCGAGACGTATAGGTGGCAGGGCACTAGGACCCAGGCGCACCCGTCATCTGGACAGTACTAGGCAGGCACTGGGACCCAGGCTACGCCTGTCAGGTGCAGGGCGGGCTATTTAAACTAGCCCTGCACAGACACTTGTTGCCGATTGGTCTTTGTATCCTGTTACCTGTGTGTGAGTACTTCTGATCTGGATTGGTTTGACCTTGTTGCCTTCTCCCGTCCTGACCCCTTGGCTTGCCTGACTCTGCTCCTGGATGTTCCCGTTTAGATCTGACCTCCTGGTATTGACCCTGCGTGTGACCCGACTATCCTTTGCCTACCGTTTTGTACCTTACCGATCCGCTAGTTACTGACCCGGCCTGCATGACTCTGATTTAGCTCATCCATCCACCCACCCCGCAGGGATCACTAGGCTCCCTTACATCAGACTCCTAGCTCTCTGGAGCCCCTGTCAGACTCCTCTACCCTGTTGGAGATACCTGGTAGTTGTGACCTGATACCGGAGCGCTCCAAGTCCATCCCCACCATCAGGGGCCCTGGTGAACAAGTGCTCCGGTGCTTAGACTCCGCACTCTGGGGAGGCTCTACCGGGGGACTGATAGAGGTGCTGTCAGGCGGTCCGTTACAAACAGTCTCTCCAGCTGCCAGCCTCCATCTGCAATAGATCCCTTACAGCAACAAATGATCCCCCAGCAAGAATAGACCTCCCAGCAACAATAGATAACCATGTAAAAATAGATTCTCTCCAGTGACAATAGATCACAGCAGCCATCATCAATAGATCTTCCAGCACAACCCAGCACCGCCATTAAATACATTCAGAGCTGGAGGTGCCGGAACTGCATTCCCCCATGTTCCCACTAAAAAAAAGCCCTTCCAACAGCTATAATCTTTCAATGCTGCAGGGGTAAACACAGCCGCTCAGCCTGTAGGCACTTATCAAAAGGGTCAACTATGTTCACCCTTTCAGCAATGAAAAGAGCTCTGTGAATAAAAGAGGCAGACCTTTCATTCCTTCCATTCATAGAGCACTTTTCATACAACTTCTATGAATGGAGGAGGGGGGCATAGTTGGAGCTCTTGAGGAGTGCATATGACAGGTGCAGCAGCTGTATAAAACCCTGCAGCTCTGAACGATTACCTCTGTGAGCGTATGGAGAACGGGATAGAAGACTGAAGATTTCAACTAAGACAGCTGCCAAGGGACATTTTTTTATTGAATATAACTACTGATTTAAAAAATGTAACTGAGTAAAAAAGCAACTAACCTTAGGCTTTAATACAGAGAAATCCTTGAGATAATTTTCAGGTTTTAGGGAACCCCTGCTAATAACTATATTTACTGCTCACATTAGCATGGAAAGTAAGGTGATAAATGAAAATAAATAAAAGAATATGGCATATTTAGCATATTTGACACCCAGGAATGTGTTACGATACCACACATTTATTTTCAGTAAAATTATTGAAATTAAAAAAATTATAATAATAATAGCCAGAAAAAAACAGGTAGTTCAAATTATAGTTCCCTCACATTGGTGTTCAGTGGAAAAGTGCTCCTTTAAATTGTTGGTAAATGAAGTGCCCCTTCAGTGGGAGGATTCTCTTACATTGGTGGTCATTGGAAAATGGGTCCTTTGACACTGGTGGTCACAGGAAGGAATGTTCATTACATTGGTGCGTAATGAAAAGAATATCCCTTACATAAGTAGTGAGTAGGAAAATGTTCATTACTAGAGATGAGCGAATTTCTCAAAAATTCGATTCGGCTGATTCGGCGAATTCCAGTGTGAAATTCGATTCGATGCGAATTTCTTCGCTACGAAGATGACTTATAAAAAGGGTTTCTAGGCTTCAGAGAGCCTTTAAATTAGTGCAGAACACTGTACCTTTAATTTAAATGCCCTTGGAGATGAGGAAAGAGAAGGAGAAGGAGAAGGAGAAGGATGAGAAGAAGGAGAAGGATGAGAAGAAGGAGAAGGATGAGAAGAAGGAGAAGGAGAAGGATGAGAAGAAGGAGAAGGATGAGGAGAAGAAGGATGAGAAGAAGGAGAAGGAGAAGGATGAGAAGAAGGAGAAGGATGAGAAGAAAGAGAAGGATGAGAAGGAGAAGGATGAGAAGAAGGAGAAGGAGAAGGATGAGAAGAAGGAGAAGGATGAGAAGAAGGAGAAGGATGAGAAGAAGGATGAGAAGAAGGAGAAGGATGAGGAGAAGGAGAAGGATGAGAAGAAGGAGAAGGATGAGAAGAAGGATGAGAAGAAGGAGAAGGATGAGAAGAAGGAGAAGGAGAAGGATGAGAAGAAGGAGAAGGATGAGAAGAAGGAGAAGGATGAGAAGAAGGAGAAGGAGAAGGATGAGAAGAAGGAGAAGGAGAAGGATGAGAAAAAGGAGAAGGATGAGAAGAAGGATGAGAAGAAGGAGAAGGATGAGAAGAAGGAGAAGGAGAAGGATGAGAAGAAGGAGAAGGATGAGAAGAAGGAGAAGGATGAGAAGAAGGATGAGAAGAAGGAGAAGGATGAGAAGAAGGAGAAGGATGAGAAGGAGAAGGATGAGAAGACGGAGAAGGAGAAGGAGAAGCAGAAGGAGAAGGATGAGAAGAAGGAAAAGGAGAAGGATGAGAAGATGGAGAAGGAGAAGGATGAGAAGAAGGAGAAGGAGAAGGATGAGAAGAAGGAGAAGGAGAAGGATGAGAAGAAGGAGAAAGAGAAGGATGAGAAGAAGGAGAAGGATGAGAAGAAGGAGAAGGATGAGAAGAAGGATGAGAAGAAGGAGAAGGATGAGAAGAAGAAGGAGAAGGATGAGAAGAAGAAGGAGAAGGATGAGAAGAAGGAGAAGGATGAGAAGGAGAAGGAGAAGGATGAGGAGAAGGAGAAGGATGAGAAGAAGGAGAAGGATGAGAAGAAGGAGAAGGATGAGAAGAAGGAGAAGGAGAAGGATGAGAAGAAGGAGAAGGATGAGAAGAAGGAGAAGGAGAAGGATGAGGAGAAGGAGAAGGATGAGAAGAAGGAGAAGGAGAAGGATGAGGAGAAGGAGAAGGATGAGAAGAAGGAGAAGGATGAGAAGAAGGAGAAGGAGAAGGATGAGAAGAAGGAGAAGGATGAGAAGAAGGAGAAGAAGGAGAAGGAGAAGGATGAGAAGATGGAGAAGGAGAAGGATGAGAAGAAGGAGAAGGAGAAGGATGAGAAGAAGGAGAAGGAGAAGGATGAGAAGAAGGAGAAGGATGAGGAGAAGGAGAAGGATGAGGAGAAGGAGAAGGATGAGAAGAAGGAGAAGGATGAGAAGAAGGAGAAGGATGAGAAGAAGGAGAAGGAGAAGGATGAGAAGAAGGAGAAGGGTGAGAAGAAGGAGAAGGATGAGAAGAAGGAGAAGGAGAAGGAGAAGGATGAGAAGAAGGAAAAGGAGAAGGATGAGAAGATGGAGAAGGAGAAGGATGAGAAGAAGGAGAAGGAGAAGGATGAGAAGAAGGAGAAGGAGAAGGAGAAGGATGAGAAGATGGAGAAGGAGAAGGATGAGAAGAAGGAGAAGGAGAAGGATGAGAAGAAGGAGAAGGAGAAGGATGAGAAGAAGGAGAAGGAGAAGGATGAGAAGAAGGAGAAGGATGAGAAGAAGGATGAGAAGAAGGAGAAGGATGAGAAGAAGGAGAAGGAGAAGGATGAGAAGAAGGAGAAGGATGAGAAGAAGGAGAAGGATGAGAAGAAGGATGAGAAGAAGGATGAGAAGAAGGAGAAGGATGAGAAGAAGGACAGTTCTGTGACAGTTTCTGTCTATTTCTGACAGTTCTGGGACATTCACTCCATACAGCTGTTTCAACCGCTGTATGGAGGGAATGTCATGGAACTGTCAGAAATAGACTATTAATGACAGTTCTGGGACTGTCCTTCCATGCAGCGGTTGAAACATTGTATGTATTTGTTTCCATAAATGGATCCATTTATGGAAACAAATACATACAATGTTTCAACCGCTGTATGGAAGGACAGTCCCAGAACTGTCATTAATAGTCTATTTCTGACAGTTCTATGACATTCCCTCCATACAGCGGTTGAAACAGCTGTATGGAGTGAATGTCCCAGAACTGTCAGAAATAGACTATTTATGACAGTTCTGGGACTGTCCTTCCATACAGCGGTTGAAACATTGTATGTATTTGTTTCCATAAATGGATCCATTTATGGAAACAAATACATACAATGTTTCAACCGCTGTATGGAAGGACAGTCCCAGAACTGTCATTAATAGTCTATTTCTGACAGTTCCATGACATTCCCTCCATACAGCGGTTGAAACAGCTGTATGGAGTGATTGTCCCAGAACTGTCAGAAATAGTCTATTTCTGACAGTTCTGGGACATTCACTCCATACAGCTGTTTCAACCGCTGTATGGAGGGAATGTCATGGAACTGTCAGAGTCCCAGAACTGTCATTAATAGTCTATTTCTGACAGTTCCATGACATTCCCTCCATACAGCGGTTGAAACAGCTGTATGGAGTGAATGTCCCAGAACTGTCAGAAATAGACTATTTATGACAGTTCTGGGACATTCACTCCATACAGCGGTTGAAACATTGTATCTATTTTTTTCCATAAATGACATTCTGCAGATACACTTAGAGGAGCGCTGCAGATACACTTTTTGCCGGCTTGGAATTATTCTTATTTTCATCCTACTTCTTCTTTTTCTTCTTATGAGGATGAGGATGAGGATGAAGAAGAAGAAGTAGGATGAAAATAAGATTAATTCCAAGCCGGCAAAAAGTGTATCTGGAGCGCTCCTCTAAGTGTATTTGCAGAATGTCATTTATGGAAAAAAATAGATACAATGTTTCAACCGCTGTATGGAGTGAATGTCCCAGAACTGCCATAAATAGTCTATTTCTGACAGTTCTGGGACATTCACTCCATACAGCTGTTTCAACCGCTGTATGGAGGGAATGTCATGGAACTGTCAGAAATAGACTATTAATGACAGTTCTGGGACTGTCCTTCCATACAGCGGTTGAAACATTGTATCTATTTGTTTCCATAAATGGATCCATTTATGGAAACAAATACATACAATGTTTCAACCGCTGTATGGAAGGACAGTCCCAGAACTGTCATTAATAGTCTATTTCTGACAGTTCTATGACATTCCCTCCATACAGCGGTTGAAACAGCTGTATGGAGTGAATGTCCCAGAACTGTCAGAAATAGACTATTTATGACAGTTCTGGGACTGTCCTTCCATACAGCGGTTGAAACATTGTATCTATTTTTTTCCATAAATGACATTCTGCAAATACACTTAGAGGAGCGCTGCAGATACACTTTTTGCCGGCTTGGAATTAATCTTATTTTCATCCTACTTCTTCTTCTTCATCCTCATCCTCATAAGAAGAAAAAGAAGAAGTAGGATGAAAATAAGAATAATTCCAAGCCGGCAAAAAGTGTATCTGCAGCGCTCCTCTAAGTGTATCTGCAGAATGTCATTTATGGAAAAAAATAGATACAATGTTTCAACCGCTGTATGGAGTGAATGTCCCAGAACTGTCATAAATAGTCTATTTCTGACAGTTCTGGGACATTCACTCCATACAGCTGTTTCAACCGCTGTATGGAGGGAATGTCATAGAACTGTCAGAAATAGACTATTAATGACAGTTCTGGGACTGTCCTTCCATACAGCGGTTGAAACATTGTATCTATTTGTTTCCATAAATGGATCCATTTATGGAAACAAATAGATACAATGTTTCAACTGCTGTATGGAAGGACAGTCCCAGAACTGTCATTAATAGTCTATTTCTGACAGTTCTATGACATTCCCTCCATACAGCGGTTGAAACAGCTGTATGGAGTGAATGTCCCAGAACTGTCAGAAATAGACTATTTATGACAGTTCTGGGACATTCACTCCATACAGCGGTTGAAACATTGTATCTATTTTTTTCCATAAATGACATTCTGCAAATACACTTAGAGGAGCGCTGCAGATACACTTTTTGCCGGCTTGGAATTAATCTTATTTTCATCCTACTTCTTCTTCTTCATCCTCATCCTCATAAGAAGAAAAAGAAGAAGTAGGATGAAAATAAGAATAATTCCAAGCCGGCAAAAAGTGTATCTGCAGCGCTCCTCTAAGTGTATCTGCAGAATGTCATTTATGGAAAAAAATAGATACAATGTTTCAACCGCTGTATGGAGTGAATGTCCCAGAACTGTCATAAATAGTCTATTTCTGACAGTTCTGGGACATTCACTCCATACAGCTGTTTCAACCGCTGTATGGAGGGAATGTCATAGAACTGTCAGAAATAGACTATTAATGACAGTTCTGGGACTGTCCTTCCATACAGCGGTTGAAACATTGTATCTATTTGTTTCCATAAATGGATCCATTTATGGAAACAAATAGATACAATGTTTCAACCGCTGTATGGAAGGACAGTCCCAGAACTGTCATTAATAGTCTATTTCTGACAGTTCTATGACATTCCCTCCATACAGCGGTTGAAACCGCTGTATGGAGTGAATGTCCCAGAACTGTCAGAAATAGACTATTTATGACAGTTCTGGGACATTCCCTCCATACAGCGGTTTCCGGCAAAAAGTGTATGTGCAGAGTTCCTCTATTCTGCAGATACACTTAGAGGAGCTCTGCAGATACACTTAGAGGAGCTCTGCACATACACTTTTTGCCGGCTTGGAATTATTCTTATTTTCATCCTACTTCTTCTTCTTCTTCTTCTTCTTCATCCTCATCCTCTTCTTCTGAGGATGAGGATGAAGAAGAAGAAGAAGAAGAAGTAGGATGAAAATAAGATTAATTCCAAGCCGGCAAAAAGTGTATGTGCAGAGCTCCTCTAAGTGTATCTGCAGAATAGAGGAACTCTGCACATACACTTTTTGCCGGCTTGCAATTATTCTTATTTTCATCCTACTTCTTCTTCTTCTTCTTCATCCTCTTCTTCTGAGGATGAGGATAAAGAAGAAGAAGAAGAAGAAGAAGTAGGATGAAAATAAGATTAATTCCAAACAGTCAAAAAGTGTATGTGCAGAGCTCCTCTAAGTGTATCTGCAGAATAGAGGAACTCTGCACATACACTTTTTGCCGGCTTGGAATTATTCTTATTTTCATCCTACTGCTTCTTCTTCTTCTTCATCCTCATCCTCAGAAGAAGAGGATGAGGATGAGGATGAAGAAGAAGAAGAAGAAGAAGAAGAAGAAGTAGGATGAAAAGAAGAATAATTCCAAGCCGGCAAAAAGTGTATGTGCAGAGTTCCTCTATTTCTGACAGTTCTCTCACAGCTTCTTCACATGTACAGCGGTTGAAACATCTGTATCCTAAATGGAAACTAATAGATACAAATTGTATCTATTAGTTTCCATTTAGGATACAGATGTTTCAACCGCTGTACATGTGAAGAAGCTGTGAGAGAACTGTCAGAAATAGAGGAACTCTGCACATACACTTTTTGCCGGCTTGGAATTATTCTTCTTTTCATCCTACTTCTTCTTCTTCTTCTTCATCCTCATCCTCATCCTCTTCTTCTGAGGATGAAGATGAAGAAGAAGAAGAAGTAGGATGAAAAGAAGAATAATTCCAAGCCGGCAAAAAGTGTATGTGCAGAGTTCCTCTATTTCTGACAGTTCTCTCACAGCTTCTTCACATGTACAGTGGTTGAAACATCTGTATCCTAAATGTAAACTAATAGATACAATGTTTCAACCGCTAAACATGTGTTCCTTCTGTCAGAGAACTGTCAGAAATAGCGGAGCTCACTGCAGGGACACTTTTGCCGGCTGATCGGGAAATGTTCGATTCGCGCACCCGAAGTAGGCAAAATTTCGGTTTCGCCGCGAATCGAATATTTCCTGAAATTCGACTCGAATTCCGGTTCGCCTGGTTCGATTCGCTCATCTCTATTCATTACCATTGGTGTTTAGTAGAAACAATGTCCCTTATAATGGTGGTCATTGGGAGAAGGACTTCTTTACAATGGCAGCCAGTTTCAGAAGAGGCCCGTTATACTGATGCTCAGTGGGAAGACTTCCCCTACCATTGGTGCTTAGTGGAAAGAATGTCCCTTATATTGGGGGTCAGGGGGAAGAATGTGCCTTACTTTTGATGCTTAGTGCAAGGAAAGCTTCTCATATTGGTAGTCAGTGGGAAAAATGTTCCTCACAGTTGGTGCTTAGTGGAAAGAATGCCCCTTTATAGATAGCTAAAAAGATTATTGAAGTCATTGGTTACTTATCTTAGAGGCAGAAATTGCTCATTGCTCAAGGAACCCCTAGCAACCTCTGAAGGAACCCTGGTTGAGAAATGCTGGCCTAGATAATGAATATTTTAGTGGGGTCAACTCCAGGCAATAAGTAGAATCAGTTAGGAACTGCCTATCCAATGATGCAGCTCTGATAATGTCAGAAAGTCTGCTCAATTTGTCTTGAAAGAAGAAGCCCATCACTACCAAGATGCTGCTGTATCCTTGGCTCTACCACCTCCCTTTCTTTTCTTTTTTGGTGGAAACTCTGAGCTTTACCAGAATCCCCTGGCCTACTCCTCAGGATCCTTCAGTCTGCAATCTGCCATCACACCCCCCCTCCCAAATATAACCCTTCCCCATTAGTCTAGGCTCTAGTTTGTTTTGCTAGTGTCTTAGATGGGGGGTGTAAAGCTACCACATGGTCTTCAGTTCATATTTTTACCAAGTTTTATTTATTTTACAAAGTGGATGTTTGTGCCATTGAGGATGCTTCTTTTGGTAAACAGGCAGCTGTATGAAGTTCTTACTGATTCAGGGTTGGCGGTTGTTGTTTGGCCGCCATGTGTCCTCTCCTCAATTTATTGGTTTTAGAAGTCCCTATTGTTATGAATATGAAGATGCTCTGTGTCCCAAAATGCCCGAAAAAGAAAGTAAGATTTTTTGTTTACCCGTAAAGTCCTAAAGAGTAAATCAGGGGACACAGAGATTCTGCCACTCTTCCTTTGTGGTTCATGGCTTCCTCAGTAGACCTACTAGAGGAGGGGCAACACATCCAGGAAGGAGGAGCCGGTATTGTGTTACCACACCACCACTATCTTGCTAGCAGAGCCGTGAGCTGGATGTGGATACACGTTTTATGCTTTGTATATCTGTAAGTGTTATTTTAGTAGGGGACACAATAAAGTCTTATACAGAGAGCACTATGTTTCGGTCTTTCTGTTGCATAGGATCAATTTTGGCCTGATGTCAGAGTAGTGGAAGGTGAGAGTAGATAAGAAGATATGTTACTGTGACTGAGGAGTTGAGTACATGCAGATGAGCGCATATTTTCTTTTGTTGAGGTGAGCAGGTTTTTCACCTGGTGTGGTGGAGGATCACTGAATATTACTAAAGAAGAAGAAATGATACACGTCATTGGGGGGATTGTTTATGGACACTTTAGTTTATCACTTGTATATGTTTTTCACAGGAGTATTTATGTTTTCTAACAATTATTAATTTAGAGAGTTGTGCTGCACTAGTAATTTGTAAATGTAAGAGGAATGTGTAATCTTACATTTGGTGTCATTTGGGTAGTTGTTCCACATCTGTTCTACAATAAGGCATCAAGCAGCTTTTGCATGTAGCACTACCCCCTAAGGAGCTGCTGAATTTTTGGGGTCTCTCATTCCTGTACAATCAGGCAACAGAAAAACTTAGTCAGAAATCCAGTCCATGGTCTTGTTTTTGTTGTTTTAGTGAGGGGGAAAACAACTTGGATGGGGATAAGGCATGGTGGAATGCCCAACCTGACTTGAAAGAAGAGCTTGAGGACAAATTTCCTTATCTATATACAGAAAAATGCAGATACAGGACTGTGCTCCCTCTGGAATTATCAGTCTCTAAATGATCAGTAGCAAAGGTTCCTGTTTTAGGAACTCTATGTCCTCTGGGTGAAACTCACAAAGTCCCAACGCTTTGTAAGAAAATACCAGCCCACCTGTCTGTTTTGTGAAGTGTCTCAGAGCAAGGGATTTAGGTTAGCTGTGGCTCTGTCCCGCTGAAAGCATGCTGGATATTGCATCCGCAGCCTTCTCCCTTGTAGGCCCTGGGGGTGTGGAGGTACCCACACTGTCTCTTGTATCCTTCTGCTTTGGATAAGACTGCTTGTCCAGGCCTTTCGCTATGCTAGTCTTCCATGCTAGGCAGGGTGTCTCCTGGATAGGACTTTAAAGGCAGTGCAGTTCCCTCTCTCCAGCTTCCTCTCCTTCCCTCTCACTCCTCAGCTTTCCCTTCCCTGGGGTCCCCTCCCTAACCTCACATTCCTCAGCAGTCCATCTTCCACCTGATCACTAGGCTGTCCTGCTGGCTAGGCTCTTTTATATTTATAGGACCATCTCACCACCAGGGCTCCTGCCTGGGTCTGGTCAGACTCCCATAAATATTCACATCCTTGCCTCTGCCCCTCCGCCCACTAGCTTCTAGAAGTTTCCACAGACCTCCAGAACCAGGGAGAGGTCATAGAGGCCTAACCTGCAGAGTCCTCCAGCCTGACCCCCCCCCCCCCTCCTTCTCACAGACATGCTCACTTCAGCTACTCTGTGATCCAAGTTAAATTTACCTATCTAGCACAATAGAAGGTGCTACATACACTTTGCTGGTTTTCACTAATATAGACTGGCCACTGCTGCTCTCTTTTCTTGTGTAAAGTGATTGATCTTGTCTTCACCCCTCCTGTAGCTTTCTGCAGTCACCACTACTTTTATAATGTAATATCTGGGTATACAAAGATTTCTGGAGCAAACAAATAAATGAAAATAGTTTGTGTCTATTGAGGAATATATTTTAAATGAAACGTTTTGTGACTGGAGTTCTGCTTTAAGTGAATGCCACACTCACTGGGTTTTCTTAGGCTTCAAATGACCTTTGCAGAATCCAAAAAACTGTAAGGAATATTGTTTCAGCCCACTGAGAACTATCAGCATGGGATAGTGATTCTCTGCATCATGTGAGGAACCACAGGAGCATCTTCAATGGGGCACAGGTATGAAGGAATCCTGTGATGCTCCCTGGGAAATGTATGCATAGATCACAAGACAATTAGGATACATTATCGCTTTGTTTTCTAGTGTTATCCTGAAAAATAAATGACCATTAATACAGCCTGATTAAAGCAGAACGTCTTGCTTAATTATTTAACTGAGCCGGCCAATAGGAGGCTTTGCTGGCACTCTCCCCGGATAACATGAAGGTTTACCAGGCACAGGTGTCAAGGGACAGCCAGAGCCTCCCACTGAGAGTTTATAGACAGAAGTAAGTCAGCAGACATTAAGTGTCAGAGCCAACATCACACAGAATCAGTGGCTTTGATCACAGACCTCCACAGGAAGCTTAGATCTCAGACAAATTAGATAAAAATGAATTTATAGCAGATTCGTATCCTCGGGCAACCACGGCTGAATTCTGTCTTAGGAGTGGCATGGTAAGTATCAAAATATATAAACCGTAGCATTTCTTTTCTTTATGTCTTCCTGATAAATTCTAATTGGAGAGAGAGAAGAGGAAACTTTGCTTGGACTTTAACTTGACCAAAAATAATGCCAGACATATACAGCATGGAGACTTGGTGCTTTGGCAAACCTAAATGCAACATCCCCCAGAGCAAAATATGACTGGGGTGCCCGAATTTTACCATCTTCAATGGTCTTGTTTGGACCGTTGGCAGCAAACTATCAATAAAATGGAGATAAAAACTGAAGGGGATGTCCAGGACATGGGTTTCACCGTTGCTAAATGTTGGGGGCAATTAAGTAAACTGAGCCCAATGGCTTACTACACACTTGAACGCTCACGAGTCATTTTAAAGTACATTCCAGTCTAATTTAAAAAAAAAAAATTTTGATTGACCTAACCTTTCTACTGGTGTCCCACCCTGTAGCTACCCCAATAACACACACAGTGACAGATAACCCTAACAGCAAAATCAACCCCCGCACAGACTACAAGAATTCTTTTGGTCCTGACGGCCAGTTATCTTCCAAATTCTTAAGCCTCTGCCACAGGCATGCTTAAATTCTGTGGGTTCTTTTGACCTCTGCAACAGGTCAGCTTTAGGTTTTTAGCTGTCTGCCACAGGTCAGCTTAGATTCTGTTGGTGCTTTTGACCTCAGGTCACCTTTAGGTTCTTTAGATCTCTGCCACAGGCCAGCTAAGATTCTGTGGGTTTTTCTGACCTCTACCACAGGTCAGCTTTAGGTTTTTAGACCTCCGCCACAGGTCAGCTTAGGTTCTATAGGTTCTGTTGACCTCTGCCTCCAGTTAGCTTTAGGTTCTTTAGATCTCTGCCACAGGCTAGCTAAGATTCTGTGGGTTCTTTTGCCCTCTGCAATAGGTCAGCTATAGCTTTTTAGATCTCTGCCACAGAACAGCTTAGATTCTGTAGTGCTTTTGGCCTCTGTCACAGGTCAACTTTAGGTTCTTTAGATCTCTGCCACAGGCTAGCTAAGATTCTGTGGGTTCTTTTGACCTCTGCAGTAGGTCAGCTATAGCTTTTTTAGATCTCTGCCACAGAACAGCTTAGATTCTGTAAGTGCTTTTGGCTTCTGCCACAGGTCAACTTTAGGTTCTTTAGATCTCTGCCACAGGCCAGCCCAGATTCTATGGGTTCTTTTGACATCTGCTATAGCTTTAGGTTTTTAGAACTCTGCCAAAGGCCAGCTTAGGTTCTGCAGGTTCTTTTGACTGTTAGGTTCTTAAAACCTTTGCCACCAGTCAGCTTTATGTTCTTAGGACCTCTGGGTCAGCTTCGATTCTATAGGCCCAGAGGGATGCCTACCATTTTGCTTCTTAGGCCTCTGCCTCAAGCCAACTTGGATTTATTAGGCTCAAACTGGCAGCTAATAGAAACACTACTTCACTCTGGCTTTCTCCCCCAGGAAAAGGCCTGGGATGCAAAAACTGGACCCTTCACACAGACATCCTCACCTTAGCCTGGTAGGCAAGGGCCCCTTTAAAAGGTCACTCTAAATATTTATTCTCTTCTCCATCCCATATCAGTGGAATTAACCCCTTAGTGAAGCAAACCCCAATACACTGTAACATCTCACTCTACTGAAGAATGGTCAACAGCAGCAAACAGAAGCAATCAGTCCTTGGATTTAGGAGAAACCAAATGAACACAACAACATAAATAAAGCCTGGGCTAGCTACAGCCTAGCTCTAAGAATTATATTTACCTAGAGACACTCCAGTTTAATACACTATAGTATTAAGTCCATACCATCTCAGCACCTTTATGGTCTGGGAACCCCAACTTGTGATGCAGGCAAGAAATTCTCAAACACATCAAAGCAAATTTATAGTTATCTGTCACATACAGAAATTTTGATTAAAACATATCAATACTAGGACTATCTATCCACTAGCCAAATTCAAGCCTTTCTTGGATGAATAAATGTGACCGGTGATACAGGAAGCAGCTACATAGAGATGAAAAGGAAGATACACATCACAGGCTTTAGGGAATATACCCTCATTAACCATGTGAGGAGCTCTTAGGATTCTAGGTTGTGAAGGATTAAAGAAGTTTTACAGAAAATTAAGTTGATCTTTGGTTTTAGCACAGCTACAATATTTTCAGGATAGTAGTAGCAGTTTACTGGTTAATTGTACCTTGGAATTGCTCTTTTAAATGGATGCTACTTGTGGCATCTGCATTACCAGTTTTGTCCTGTGGCACCTGAGCAGTGGTGGTCTGCCGTTTTGAACCCACAGATAGTCACATCATAGACCAGTCACACCTATCTGCTCTGCCTACCCATTTCTCAACCTGTTGTTTAATTATTTCTTTATAACTTGCACTAAACATGCATGACTTGGAATAACTCCCAATATGCTGGAGCAGCCAGTGGGTGATCCAGTACACCGGAGTCCAACCATAACTAAAAATGAGTTTTAAGTAAACTAACTTTTAAAGTTTTTTTTTCTCATTAAAAAATACACTTTATCACCATTTACAACATCCCAGGAACAATTTCAAATACCCTCAGGCATTCTATTGCATACATTAGGGCACGTTGATGGATTAAATACAGATTAAGGGATTAGGCTTTCTGAATAATAGCAATTAGCTCATACGATGTCCCCTTACCATAAAAAATGGATTAAAATGATCAGAAGCGGATGAACTAGACCAAATACTGTAATGAAAATTTATCCCTGTGAATAATCAAGCAGCTTACTTTAAATCAAATGCTGAAGAAGATTAAAATCCCATCTGAATATTAAACCTGATCTTATTACCAGAAAATATGTTTCTGGGTGAAAAAAACACTATCTTTTATTTTGATATAAATTGCTGGGGAAAGAAAAGCTTAAAGTGGAACTCCAGCCATTTTATTATTATTATAGAGGATTTATATAGTGCCAACAGTTTGCTCAGTGCTTTACAATATAACGGGAGACAATACAGCAACAATACAGTTCAATACAAGAGGGATAGGAGGGCCCTGCTCCTTGGAGCTTACAATCTAAGAGGGAGGGGCCGGTGGTACAAAAGGTAATAACTGTGGGGGATGAACTGATAGGAGGAATAGAAGATTCCGGTATTAGAAGAGATAGGTTTTCAGAGATCGCCTAAAAATGGGCAGAGTAGGTGATAGTCGGATAGATTGGGGTAGAGAGTTCCAGAGGATGGGGGAGGCTCTGGAGAAATCCCGTAGACGAGCATGGGAGAAGGAGACAAGTGGGCTAGAGAGCAGGAGGTTGTGTGAGGAGCGGAGAGAACAGTTTGGGTGATATTTGGAGACAAGATTGGTGATGTAATTTAGGGCAGAGTTACTTTATATGTTTTTGTTAATGTTTTGAATTGTATTCGTTGGGCAATGGGAAGCCAGTGGAAGGATTGGCAGAGAGGGAAGGCAGATATGGAATGGTTAGTAAGGTGGATGAGTCTGGCAGCAGCATTCATGATAGCCTGCGATGAGGTAGGCCAATGAGGAGGGAGTTACAATAGTCAAGGCGAGAGATAACAAAGGAGTGAATAAGTTGCTTAGTAGTTTCCGAGGTTAAGAACGGGAGTATCTTGGAGATGTTGCGGAGGTGAAGTCTACAAGATTTGGACAGTGATTGGATTTGGGGCTGAAAGGACAGATGGGAGTCTAGGATTACACCTAGTACCCTGCCATAAGGGGAGGGACTGATGGTTGTAGTATTGATCTTGATGGAGAAGAAAGGGGAGGGGGCACGGGCTGGAGTATGTATGAGCTCCATTTTGGAAAGATTTAGGTTGAGGAAGTGGAGTGACATCCATGCTGATATGTCATGTAGTTGGTTAGTAATGTGAGAGGAGACTGAAGGGGCGAGGCGAGGAGTAGAAAGATGGATTTGTGTGTCATCAGCATAGAGATGGTACTTAGAGCCATGGGAGTTTATCAAGTGACCAAGGGAGGAGGTGTAGATGGAAAAGAGAAGGGATCCAAGGACAGAATCTTGAGGGACCCCTACAGAAAGAGGATATGGAGAGGAGGAGGCAGAATTATAGATAATGTTGAAGGAGCACTGCAATAGGTAGGAGGAGAACCAGCAGAGAGCAGAGGCCAAGAGAGTGGAGTTTTTTTAAGGAGGAGGGGATTGGTGGCCATTAGTTTTAGCAGTTAGTAAATCATTTATGAGTTTTAGTAGAGCAGTTTCAGTGGAGTGTAGTGAGCGAAAGTCAGACTGTAAAGGGTCAAGAAGATTGTTGTCAGTGAGGTAGGAGCAATTGTAGACTAAGCTTTCTAACAGTTTAGAGGTAAATGGGAGCAGGGAGACACAGTAGGTCTTAAGTTGTTCAGATTGGTGGGGTCCAGCGAGGGCTTTTTAAGTATGGGAGTGATCTGTGCATGCTTTAGAGGAGTGGGGAAGGCACCATTGGGGAGGGAGAGATTGAATATGTGAGTGAGGGAGCATAGGACAGAAGAAGAGGGTGACTGTAGTAGTTGAGAGGGGACTGGATCCAGGGGGCAGGTGGTGAGGTGGGCTTCGGAAAAAACTTTAGTGACCTCTTCAGTAGTAGCAAGATCAAAAGAAGCAAGTGTTGAGGGAGGTTTAGTACAAGGTATGCTAGGTGGGATAGATGTGTGTAGTGGAGATGCCCCTATGAATTGCATCAATCTTGTTTTTGAAATGATTTGCAATCTCGTAAGCAGTGAGTGAGTTACTGGGTGGAGGTGGAGAAAGTAGAGAAGAGACAACGAGGGCAGGATGACAAGGTATTAAAAAGAGTGACAAAGTAGGCTTGTTTGGCAGCATGGATAGAGGAATTGTATGTTAAGAAAGCAGATTTATATAGGGTGAATGATTGGTGATATTTGCTTTTACGCCACAATCGCTCCAGTGCACAACTATGTCGCTTATGATTTCTGGTGTTGTCAGTCTGCCACGGTTGTTATGGTCGGGGCCTGATACTTTGTGTAGTTAGAGGAGCAAGAGAGTCTAGTGTATATGAAAGTGAACTGTTATAGACAGCAGTGACCAGGTCAGGGCAGGACAGGGGAGAGATTCTGTCATAGAGGCGGAAAGTTGCAGAGTGGAAAAGAGACGGGTTTAAGTTGTGAAGGTTTCTGCGGGTAATTGTTTGCTGCTTGGAGGGATAGGTGTTTTTAAGATGAGGACACTGTGAAGGTGATGAGATTGTGATCAGAGAGAGGAAAGGGGGTGTTTGTGAGGTTGTAGGGAGTGCAAAGATGGGAGAAAACAAGGTCTAATGTATTCCCATCAGAGTGGAGAACTGTATACATTCTATTATGGCAAAAGATGGGGTTATGCAAAGATGAGGTTATGTTGAAGAGTTGGGATGTAGCCGGGTTGTTCACATTAATGGGGATGTTAAAATCTCCAAGAATGATAGTGGGTATTTCAGAGGAGAGAAAGTAGGGTAGCCAAGCAGAGAATCCATCCAGAAAGCGCAACACTGGTCCAGGAGATCGGTAGATCACTGCAATCCTCAGAGAAATGGGAGAAAACAGCAGAATGCCGAATGCAGTAAGTCTTGAAAGAAGAGAAGGATAGAGAGGGAGGGGTAGGGAGGACTTGAAAGGTGCTCAGTGGGGATAGAAGCAAACCAACTCCACCTCCTTTCCAACCACTGGGTCTGGGTGAGTGAGTCCAGAGAAGGCCTCCATAGGAAAGTGCTGCGGGAGAAACAGAATCTGCTGCTTGCAGCCAGGTTTCTGTAATTCTTAGTGGGTTAAGGGAGCAGGAGACAAAAAGATCATGGACAGAGGTGAGCTTATTACAAACAGAGCGGGCATTCCAGAGTGCACATGAAAAAGGGAGGGTAGTTTTTAGGAGCATAGGAATTGAGATTAAATTGAGTGAATTGTGGCTATTCACGGAGGAAGGAGGGTGCCTGGTGTTGGGGTGAGATACTGGAGGGCCAGGGTTTGGGGAGATATCCCCAGAGGTTAGGAGAAGGAGGGTGAGGGAAGTAAGATGGGAGCGGGATGTATATGAGTGCACATGCCTTCCTGTCCTGGTGTTTGGGTCAGGAGGTGAGTAAAGTATAAGCAGGAGGTGATGACAGCAGTAGTAGGGTGATGGTAGAAGTGAGGGTGATATGTATAAGTTTTGGGGTGGAGCAGAGGGGTAAAGAAATGAAATTTTGAGAACGGAGAATAGTAATATGAAAAGGAATAGTAGAGGGGGCATATTAAAACATGGAGTGGCAATCAAACTTGTAGGAGATGTTTCCCAGGGTGTTTGCTTGCAGTCCATCCAGCGTGCAGTAGAATTTTTTGTTGTTTACCCTAGTTATCAATAGAATGGAATGTTCTGAATCCCCAACAATTTTTTTTTTTTTTGCTACGTGTGGCCTCAATGAAGAGATTTTCTTCACTTGCCCTAAAATATAACAGGAAGTAAAACAAAATCTCTTGGAAGAAAGGCGTGATTTCCTTTTAGACAGCTGTCAGTGAAAAAGGGTGTCTCCATTTTGTGATTTCTATCCTGACAATAGTCACCAGCACATAATGTGAGTATAGGGACTTAAAGTATATGTGAACCCTTACCATACCTTGTAAAACTACCCATGCAGTTGAAAACAGAAATGTAAGGCAAAGCATGTGTGTGTGTATACAATATACAGTTGTGTTCAAAATAATAGCAGTCAGACATCACTAACCTGATCAATCACTGTTTTTGGTAGAAATGATATTTCTACATGGCACATAATTTACTAGCAGGTGTAGTAGAGTAATAGAAATCCAACAGACCCAACAGTCATGACATGCATGCTGCTGATTCTGTGTAATTGAATCACTAATTGAAAGGAGCATGTTCAAAATAATAGCAGTGTGGAGTTCTATTAGAGAAGGTCATTCATTCTTTGAAAAACAGGTGGCAATTATTGCCCTTATTTAAGGAAGGAAGGCAGCAAATGTTGTACATGCTGGTTACAGTGCATTTCTCTCTGAAATTCTGAGGAAAATGGGTCGTTCCAGACATTGCTCAGAAGAACAGCGTACCTTGATTAAAAAATTGATTGGAGAGGGGAAAACATATAAAGAAGTGCAGAAAATGATAGGCTGTTCAGCTAAAATGATCGCAAATGCTTTAAAATGGCAACCAAAAGTGAAAGACGTAGAAGAAAGCGAAAAACTACCATTCGAATGGATAGATAAATAGCCAAAATGGCAAGGACTCAGCCAACAATCAGCTCCAGGAAGATGAAAGAAGGTGTAAAGTTACCTGTGAGTACTGTTACAATTAGAAGACGCCTATGTGAAGCCAAGCTATCTGCAAGAAGCCCCCGCAAAGTCCCACTGTTGAAAAAAAAAGACATGTGCTGAAGAGGTTACAATTTGCCAAAGAGCACATTGACTGACCTAAAGAGAAATGGCGCAACATTTTGTGGACTAATGAAAGTAAGATTGTTCTTTTTGGGTCTAGTGGCCGGAGACAGTTTGTCAGACGACCCCCAAACACTGAATTCAAGCCACAGTACACTGTGAAGACAGTGAAGCATGGTGGTGCAAGCATCATGATATGGGGATGTTTCTCATACTACGGTGTTGGGCCTATTTATCGCATACCAGGGATCATGGATCAGTTTGAATACATCAGAATACTTGAAGAGGTCATGCTGCCTTATGCTGAAGAGGAAATGCCCTTGAAATGGGTGTTCCAACAAGACAACGACCCCAAACACACCAGTAAACGTGCAACATCTTGGTTCCAGACCAACAAGAATGATGTTATGGAGTGGCCAGCCCGAGCCCCGGATCTTAATCCAATAGAAAACTTGTGGGGTGACATCAAAAATGCAGTTTCTGAGGCAAAACCAAGAAATAGAGAACTGTGGAATGTAGTCCAATCATCCTGGGCTGGCATACCTGTTCACAGGTGCCAGAAGTTGGTTGACTCCATGCAACACAGATGTACAGCAGTTCTCAGAAACAGTGCGACTACAACTAAATATTCATTAAGTGATTCAAAGGAAAGCAAAATCTTCAAACATTTTTCAGTTTATATAGTGAATGTTTGAGTTTGTAAAGAAGAATACTAACACTGCTATTTTTTTGAACAGTCTAATATTCACTTTTCTTCCATTTTATTAGAGGAACAACACAAATTTGATATATTTTTCTTCATGTTTTGATTTGGAATATAATGTGTAGTGTTCCCAATGCATTTGTGTGTATGGAAATAAAAGCTATTAGAAGGATTTTGAGCTTTATTCACTTTTTTTCAACACACTGCTATTATTTTGAACACTACTGTATATATATATATATAATTATAACATTACATTACATAACATTTGTTTATTTAGAAGTGATCACATGACTTCTGTTCTCAGTTTCATACTGTGCCTGGAGAAGTGAGGGTAGAGAAACAGCAGCACACTGATCCTCCCAGTGAATGGCTGTGCAGGAGGGCATGTTAGCACAGGTCTGATCATTGGAGAACAGGTAGGCTGTTCTCCCAGCACATCCAGAAAACTGACCACACTGGGATGGATGAGCTCTCATGCCTAGTGTGGCCAGTTTAAAATAGTAGAGCAGGGGGACTGGCAGGATCACCAGCTATTTCACACAAAGGAAAAAATATAAAGAGAACAGAGCAAGTACAGCAGGCACGTTTTAGGAATATGAAATGCTGGTGTAACACAAAGTTTAAACAGCAATACAACCACAACTAGAAAAGGAATGTGATAAGGCTTCTATATCAGAGACAAGGACAAATCTGTACTCACTTTCACCTTTCTTCCTTTTGAAGAGAAAGCAGAAAAAAAGGAACAAAACAATGGCAGAAGCTGCAGAGCTGAACACCACCAGCATGAAGACATTCTCTTTATGCTGCCTCTGGAAGACGTGGAATTCTTGTGACTGTACAGAGAACGAGAGGCCTGCAATAAGAAAACAAAATACATACAGCTTGTCATTGTCAGAGTGGCTCAAGTAATAAAAAAAAAAAAAAGAGCGCCATTTATTTAAAAGCGATTCCTAAATCACTGTGAGAGGCTTTATTGCTTTGTCCATTCAGGATAAAGGTTCTCTTAAAGTATAAGTGAACTATTAGATCAGGGGCCTCCAAACTGTGGCCTGCGGGCTGGATGTGGCCCTTTGGTAGCCTTTATTTGTCCCTTAGGGCACTATTCCTCCCAATGATATGAAGCAATATTCCTCTCACTGACACCAACATTGGGCACTATTTCTTCCGCTGATCACACTTATGGTGTACCAGGGGCGGACTGACAACTCATGGGGCCCCCAGGCAATAGGGGATCATGGGGCCCCTGTGTCCTTGCCCAAACTCAAAAAAGCCTATGAAAAAGGTACCAGGGGCATCTCATGGGGCCCCCTACTGACTCCGGGCCCTCGGGCAGTGCCCGAGTTTCCAAATGGTCAGTCCTCCCCTGTGGTGTACTATTCCTCCCATTAATACCAATGATGGGACACTACTCTTCCTCCTACTGACCACCATCCCTGAGGCCATATTTATTCTCACTGATGCTAGGCCTGAAACATTTTCTACCCCCACTGGCCACACTCAGGCCCTCTTAAAGTCTGAAGGACCATAAACCGGCCCTTTATTTGAAAAGTTTGGAGACCCCTGTATTAGATTGTAAGCTCCAAGGAGCAGGGCTCTCCTAACCCTCTTGTATTGAACTGTATTGTTGCTGTATTGTCTCACTTTATATTGTAAAGCACTGAGCAAACTGTTGGTGCTATATAAATCCCCTATAATAATAATAATAATAATAATAAAAATCCTCACCTTTTAAAACAACCCATTCAATTTAAGATAGAAATGAAAGGTAAAACATTACAAAATAATAGGTGACCACATAATCTTTGCTGCATAAGGGTATTAGAGAGCTGGGGGAGGAGAAACAGCAGGACACTGATCTTCCTAGTCCTAGTTAATGACTTTGAGAGAAGCAGGGGGGACGTGTCCAGCAGAAGTCTGATCATTGGAGGATAGGTGTTTTATCCATACAACAATAATTTCCCCCTTGGACTTTTAGGCAGCACAAATAAATCCAAAAGTACAACAATAAAAAATAATCACATCTTTATCTATACAAGATTAAAAAAACAAAAAGCAAAAAAGTGCTTCAAATATGAGCTCCGGTACAAACGTCCCCATTGTTATACAAAGAAAACCTTAACAATGGCAGAAAAAATACACAAGAATTTCATATTTTAAGCACTTTTTTTGCTTTTTGTTTTTTTAATCTTGTATGAATGAAGATGTGATTATTTTTTATTGTTGTACTTTTTGATTTATCAATTCTACCTAAAAGTCCAAGGGGTAAATTATTGTTATACGGTTTGTTTAGTACAAGCAGCATATCTGTCTCTATGTGATCCGTTTTCCTAAGGCGTTTTATCCATTCCTGGGCTTAGCTGTGGAGATCTAGACGGTGAAATGCGTTAGGGATGCGTGGTCTGGGAGGAGGAAAAGCTGAAGCCTGTTTTGAAGTCTTAGAACCAGGCAGCTTCAGTGTGCATTGCTATCTTTTGTTTGTTGTCTCTCTATTTGGGCAGGACAGGCCCCTTTGCAGCTGCACACGGCAAGGAGCGGGAATCACAGGATTGAAAACACAGGAGCTTTGAGCTGTACACTCATCATCTCAGTGGGACTTATAGGGATCTGTGAATGGATGATGCGACTGTGCAGGCACAGCTACTCCTAATTCAAAACAAAACAGGTAGTTCAGGGATTAGAATCCCACAATTCAGGTAAGTGGGAGGCAGGTTTGAAGATTGGGATTTGGGGAATAGGACCGTGTTTTATGTTATACCTTAACATCGTCAGAGAAGTTGGCTATGCTTTTAGAAGCCCGGCTCCAGAAATAGGAAACAAAATGAGGCTCCCCTGCACTGCAAGGGTCATATGCTAGTTAGGAATAGGGGGAAATACCTCATTCCGCACTCCAGCAGCCATCTGGGCCCCCACAGCCTCCTCACACACTTACCCCCACCACATACAATGCAGGGTTAATAGCTCTGCATTATGCGAGATGACTCCGAGGAACCACCAACAGACCAGATATTTGTGGAGAAGAGGACAACGCTAGAGCAGAGGGTAGGATAAGCAATACAGTCTTACCTTACCACCAGGGGCGGACTGACAACCATTGACCACCAATTATTCTGAGACTGTTTTGAGGTGAGGGGGATGTTCAGGGGTGGACTGACAACTCATGGGGCCCCCGGGCAATAGGGGATCATGGGGCCCTTGTGTCCTTGCCCAAACTTAAAAAAGCCTATGAAAAAGGTACCAGGGGCATCTCATGGGGCCCCCTACTGACCCTGGGCCCTCGGGCAGGGCCTGAGTTTCCAAATGGTCAGTCCGCCCCTGCCTACCACCTAGACGTAACAACTATTTAACTCTTTCAGTGCAGGAGGGGGATCATTTCTGGATTTGGGCTTTAACCATGGTAGGTTTATTGCCCAAAACTGGCTTTGAAGCTTTCTTGCTAAGAACATGTAAATCTTTGAATGTTTGTAGCCCAGCCACAGGTCTACTTAAAGTCCCTCTTGTAAAATGAACCATTTATTTTTTCCTACTATGGGCAGGTTCACTTTAATGTACACAGTGCAGGAATAATTTGAAATGTGGGTTTACAACATATCATTCTTCCCTTTAAGCTTGTTTCAATGTCTGAGGTGTCACAGCGCCTTTACCATAATGAATCCCCTGTTATATTACATGCCCCAAGTAAAGGTAGATGTACAATGGCTTTGATCGCTACGAGAAAACTTTTCTCAGCCAAACAAAACACTTCTCTTGTAAACTTTTTCCTTTTCAGCAAACGCCGTGGAACATATTTACACTGCATTGTGTTTCAGCATGAAACAGTGTATTCGCAGGATCTGAATCACAACCCGAGGACAGATACAAATAAAGAAGGTGGATTTTCTGAACCACCAAAGGAATAAGGCGTCAGCCTAGAGCAGCTTCTGCTGCTGGATAACAAATATTGAAATGACTTAGAGAACCATCAACAACTGTCTCCCCAGACAAAAATAGCTGTAATTACCTGAGATTTTGAAGTGCAAAAAGTACAGTAGAACAAAACATAGGCATCTGTGTAAGGCTGGTGTTTGGGAATAGAGAAATATAATTAAATGGGGACTGAGAATTTCATATGCAAGTATGTTTATGCATAAGCATTAAAGGTGCCCCGTCAGAAGGTAAATTAAAGAGCAATTCAGGAGGACAACTATGAAATGCTATGACTGTACCAAAATTAGAGGCTACTGCAGCCTTTCTCAACCTTTTTAACCCCATGGAACACTTGAAATATTGTTCAGGTCTCGGAGAACCCCTGCTAAAACTAGTTCATGGGTCGATGGTAAAAATTCCTCTTGGTTGGTTGCCAGTGGAAAGAATGTCCCCCTTTACAGTGGTGGTCAGAATGCCACCCTTACAGACAGTTAAAAAGAATGCTGGTGTGAAATTGCTATATTTTTTAAGTGGTTGTGGCCCTGAAACTATGCAGGCATCATCGAATAGGTCAATCATCCACAAGTCAAGGAACCCCTAGGTATAATACAAGATAATCTGGCGCTAAGCGGTGTTGCAACAAGTCCTGAAAGTTACACTATATAAAAAAGTTCCTAATGACTTGTGATCTCCAGCAGTTATAAGTGAAATCCACCTGGACTGGTGGAAGTAAACGGCATAATCCAGAACAGCGCATTTCAGGGTGTGGAGCCTTTGTCAAGTCATCAAGTTATTGACTTGACAAAGGGGCCACGCCCAGAAACATGTTGTTGTGTGATGACATGAGGCTCCACTGGGGGATCCAGCGCTCATTTTAACCACTTGAGCTCCAGAGGATTTACCCCCCCTTATTGACCAGGCCTCTTTTTGCTACTCGGCGCTGCACTAATTCAACTGAAAATTGCGCGGTCATGCAATGCTGCACCCAAAAGAAATTTACGTCCTTTTTTTCACACAAATAGAGCTTTCTTTCGGTGTAATTTGATCACCTGTGCGCTTTTTATTTTTCACGCTATAAACAAAAAAAGGCCAAACATTTTGAAGAAAAACAATATTTTTTATTTTCAGCTATAAAAAATATATAGTAAACTCAAAGTTGGTTATAAATTTAGGCCAAAATGTATTCTGCTACATGTTTTGGGTAAAAAAAATCCCAATAAGTGTATATTGATTGCTTTGTGTGGAAGTTATAGCGTCTACAAACTATGGTATAAATACTGCAATTTACGCCATTTTTCTGCTATACAGCACTGCGCTAGTTTAACGGACAATTGCGCGGTCATGCAATATGGTACATAAATGAAATTTACATCCTTTTTTTCCCCACAAATTGAGCTTTCTTTCGGTGGTATTTGATCGCCTGTGCGGTTTTTATTTTTTGCGCTATAAAAAAAAAGGCTGACAATTTTGAGGAAAAAAAAACAATATTTTGGACTTTTTGCTATAAAACATGTCCAGTAACAAAAAATGCAAAAATCAAATTTAGTCATAAATTTCTGCCAAAATGCATTCTGCGACATGTCTTTGCTAAAAAAAAAACCCAATACATGTAAATTAATTGGTTTACGTGAAAGTTATAGTGTTTACAAATGGCGGGAAAGATACTGGGATTTTTAGGTTTTTTTTTATACTAATAATGGCGGTGATCAGCGAATTATGGCGGCGATCAGGGACTTATGGCAGCGACCAGCGACTTATGGCGGGACTGCGGCGGACATTCTGACATTGGGGGGTACTGACTTGGGGTCACTGACATCCCCAAAAGCACTAATACAGTGATCAGTGCAAAAAAAAAAAACTGACACTGTACTAATGGCAATGGGGAGGAAGGGGTTAACTTTATTTTGCAGGGAAGGGTTATAGGAGTGAGGGGAGTGTTTTACTAGGGGGCGGGGTGTGTACTGGGCGGGACAAGGCTGATCGAGAAAGAGAAACTGTTCTTTCTCGATCAGCTCATCCTCGAGCTGACAGGGAAGTGACAGACAGCACAGCTACTGCAGCTGTGCTCTCTGTCACTGTTTGCCACCGATCGCCAGGATATAGCCGCTAAGGAGCGGCTGTGACCCGGCGACTGACATCTACGACGGTGATCCGCGGGACAAATAGGGCGGTGGCACGCCTCGCGCGCGCCCCCTATTTGTTTACAAAACACACATTTTAAAACGTGGTTTTGCCTGCGAGTGCCGCCCTGCCGCCGTATATGTACAGTGGCTGGGCGGCATGCGGTTAACCATCCTGAGCGGAGGATTACGCCCCCTTCACAATTGTACATGGTGTCACACCTTCTGGTTCACTGGTGCTTCTGGTCCACTGGCTTTCTAACCACCCATGTATTCTTGTAATCACAAACTTCAGGCACACCGGATTTGTGGGGCCATGTAGGCACAAAAAGTTTGGAATGTTATCTATGCTATGCAAGGGCAAGCAATACATTTTGAATGTTATCTATGCTCCTAGATTGTTACCTTGAAAGAGCAGGGCCCTCAAACCCCTCGTATATTGTTTTGTTACTGTATTGTCTCATGTACTGTCCCCCACTATATTGTACAGCGCTGAGCAAACTTTTTGGCGCTATATAAACACTGTATAATAATAATAATATGCTAAGTAAGGAAAAGCTGTAGCTGAAAAACTTTCCAATGCACAAGATTGTTGTTTTAATGGAATTACCTTTAATGAATGGACGCTTTGCAGTTTAGGTATTTGGATGACTGTAGACTTTCTCCATATGAGAGACTCTGCAGAGACACTTCTACCAGTTGGTTAAGATTGTTTCTGAGAGCTTTTTTTGGTGTCCTGGATCAAAGAACCCTAGCATCCTCTAGAAGAACCCTAGGGTTTCACAGAACCCTGGTTGAGAATGGCTGGTCTACTGTCATCTGATCATACAATAAACCAATGTAGCCATAATCCTAAGAGCCCCATACATTGACTTGGGTCTGCTTTCTGAATCTGTGCTGTACAACGTCTTCCTAATGAGGACCTGTACTTTGTAGACTGTGCCTAAAAAGGCAGGCAGAGGGCAAAGGGCTAGGCACCAGTACCGCCTGTGGTTTCCCTGGAGCTGATCTTTTCCCAATTACTGACTTACCATACCTTTATCTGCCCTGTGGCTCTCCATGGAGAAGACCATCTTGGTGGAGGTAGGGCTTTACTTCCTCATGTCAGAGCTGCCTCCCTGATGATTGGTGGGGGAATATTCAACAAGCAGCAGGAGAGATGGAGGAAGCACAAATCCATAGAGTGAATGAGGCAGAAGCAGGGCGATCTTTGCTCTGCAGGTCCTCAGGTACAGCTTCCTCTCCAGCAAGGAGAATAATGAGCAGCTCAGCACTGACATCATCAGAATTGCGTGTGTTTGTGATATCGTAAAAAACTACAGTTCCCAAAAATCTCCACAGGTGACACTTTAAAAGCCTTTACAGCTCATCAGTTTAGAGTTAACCAGGAGCTCTTGTGCTAGAATTATTGCTCCCACTCTGAAGTTCACAATGACACTTCACACGTGTGGTGGTTTAAATATGCGTCCGCATCCTGGATGTACGCCTGTGTGCACGGCAAAGGGGATTACGGCAATTTTTTTTTTTAAATGTTATACATTTTATTATCATTTTATTTTTTAAAACTTTTCTTCTTGTAGAACCCAATGTCTCCTGTGCCCTTAACACCATTTAGCCAGTTAGCGAAAGAAGAGTGCTCCAAAATTCCTGTAGAGAGGTGGAAGAAACTCATTGATGGTTACAGGAAGGCATTGATTTCAGTTATTTTTTCCAAGGGGTGTGCTACCAAATATTAAATTGAGGCAATAATTTTGTCCAGTCCATTTTTGGGGGATTTTGTGTGGAATGTGTGAATATGGCTTTTTGTTTCTCCATTTTTATACCAAAACAAACAAAAGAAATAAACATGAGAATGCCGAAAGATTTGTAATTGCAACAGTTTTCTGGGTGAAGTGGTGCATTATCTGACAGAAATGCAGGGGTGACAATATTTTTCGCCATAACTGTATATTGACGGTTTTAAAGGGTTTTGTTTCTTGCCTTGCAGGTTTCTGGCCTAGGCTAAAATGATATCATACATCTCTGGAGTCTTCATGAGCATTTTTTTCTTTCATCTGGAGAAAGGGAGGAGGGGCTTTCTCAGCTACCCCCCCCCCCTTGCCTGCATGCCTGAACTAAGGGCAGATGGATTCCAGGAAGTAAATGCTACATGGATAATCTGCCCTCACTCAGTATGGCCTTGGCTAGAAATACTAAGGGGTGTCTGTCTAAGTGATTACTGAACAAGATAAAGCATGAAGACATGGATGGAGGGGTCAGTGTGCTTTGATTAGTACAAGTAAATGAAATAGCATTTTCATTTTTGGTGATCAGACACAATTTAGTTCCACACCCCAGTAACACTGATCCAACTTTGAAATTGTGCGACTTCTAGGAAAGTCACACATTTTAAAGTTGGATATCATTCCGACTCCAGGTGCGACTTGCAAGACACAGATGTCTATGCAAGTCGCACTCAAAGTAGTGCATGCACTACTTTAGAAATCGGTGCGGATAATAGGGTGCGACTTGCCATGCGATTTGCAACTTGCATGGCATGGCAAATCGCATGGCAAGTCGCACTTGGTGTGACCGGGCACTTAAGCACACTTCTAGATGTTCTAGGATTCAGCTTTAGCTAAAGGATATTGGGGCTGGGAAAAGGGGTTGGAGTGGATTGGGAAAATGAGGCAACTGTTCTTTAAATGGTGATGTTGCACATTGTAGGTCTGGGTTTTATTATAATGTGTGCCCAGAGTTCTACTTTAAAGGGCTGGTGATTGATTCATTGATTGAACTCCAGAAATCCTTCTTAACTGCTTGCCATCCCACTGCAGTACATTTACTGTGACAGGTCAGCTGGTACAAGCACAATCACATACCTGTACATCTTGGCTCTCTTCCCGATCTCGGCTCTGAAGCCGATCAGCGCCTATGATTTATCACCGGGACTGAGCGAATGACAGAAGAGAGCTCTGTGTTGGTAAACAACAAAGGGCTCTCTTCAGACAGAATCATAGTGCCAGTTTTTTACTCCCTGAAAAACCGAAACATTGCTTAGTGAAAACAACACACACACTAAACATTGTTAGGCATACATTTAACCCCTTGATTGCCCTAGATGTTAACTCCTTCCCAGCCAGTGTCGTTAGTACAGTGACAGTGTATAATACTATCTCTGATCACTGTATTAGTGTTACTGGAGATGTCAGTGGCAGTTAGTCAGTTGACCCCCAGTGTCAGTTAGTGTTGAATTGTCCGCCGCACTGTCGCAGTCCCACTAAAAGTTACTGATCACCGCCATTACTAGTATAAAAAAAAATTAAAATTCCAGTATCTATACCAGGGGTCTCCAAACTTTCTAAACAAAAGGCCAGTTTACTGTCCTTTAGACTTCAGGGGGGCCGAATTGTGGCCATTGGGAGTAGAAAATGTCCTGATGTCAGTGAGACTAGACAATGCCCCATCTTTGGTGTCAGTGGGAGAGATAGTGCCCCATTTTTGGTGTCAGTGGGAAGAATTGCAACTCATTGTTTGTGTCAGTGAGAGGGACTGTGCCCTGTCATTGGTGTTATTGAGAGGAATGTGCCCAATAGTTGGTGTCGTTGGGAGGAACTGTGCCCCATTGTTGGTGTCATTTGGAGGAATTGTACCCCTTAGTTGGTGTCATTGGGTGAATTATGCCTCATTGTTGGTATCAGTGGATGAAATAGTCCAGTCAAAGGCCAGGTAAGAGCAAGCAAAGGGTTGCATCCGACCCACGGGCCGCAGTTTGTAGAACACTGATCTATACCGTAGTTTGTAGGCGCTATAACTTTCACGCAAACCAATCAACATACACTTATTGGGATTTTTTTATCAAAGACGTGGCAGAATGCATTTTGCCAAAAAAATTATGAAGAAATTTGATTATTTTATTGTATTATTGGATATGTTTTATAGCAGAAAGTAGACAATATTGTTTTTTTTCCACCAAAAGAAAGCTCTATTTGTGTGAAAAAAATTATATAAACTTTGTTTGTGAATAGCATTGTACGACCGTGCAATTACCAGTTAAAGTAGCATAGTGCCAAACAGCAAAAAATGGCCTGATCATGAAGGGGGTAAAATCTTACAGAGCTCAAGTGATCAAAGCAGAACCCTAGAAAGCCTAACCAACCTCTCTTTCACTTTTACTTACCTGATCCTCCTCACCTGCAGGCTCCTCCACGCTCTTATACTCTTCGCCCTGGAAGTCTAAGGTCCTCTGATGTCATCAAGACTGATGCAGGGACCAGGGGCGGACTGACCATTTGGAAAATCGGGCACTGCCCGAGGGCCCGGGGTCAGTAGGGGGCCCCATGAGATGCCCCTGGTACCTTTTTTGTAGGCTTTTTTTGAGTTTGGGCAAGGACACAGGGGCCCCATGATCCCCTATTGCCCGGGGGCCCCATGAGTTGTCAGTCCGCCCCTGGCAGGGACCATAGCCCCTTATGAGGAAGTCCACTACTGAAGCATGCAGAAGCACTGTCTGCCAGGGGAGTGGAGGATCAGGTATGTGAAAAACACTTTTCAGTCCTCTAGGCAGGAACTAACAGTTAACCCTTGCATAGCGGGTTTCCTGGATTTGGGCTTTAATCCGATTTGGTGAATGGTCCCTTTAAAACAATTTTTTAAAAAAGTAAATGGACATCCCTGGTACTTTACAACTTTGCTCTCAAGGTTTTTATTCTTGACAACTCTCAGACTGCGTCCCACTGCAATCGTATCACAGATCAGCCTTGTGATATTTACTGGCTTTTACAAATATTTATTTATTTATTTATTTATTTTGTCTCTGTTTCTAACAAAAGATAACATTTCATAAATATTCACCTTGCATTTAAAACATGTTCAACTTTTTTTTCTTGTTTAGGATGGCCCAGCATAAAACGCATGTAATGTGCCCAGTAGTGTTTGCTGTGCACCCCAAAGGACATTCGGTAATTGTCAGTTCCACCAATTTCACACCCCCCTGAGTCACTGAATAAAGAGGCCTTTTTTCCCAGGCATGTTGTTCGGAAAGACTCAGGGGGAGCCAAACAATACAATGAAATCCTGCAGAAAACTCCAACAATCATACTGACATGTGTTCCTCATTTAGACACAGGAATAAATGTTATTATCTATGGCATCTGGGCTATTTTTTACAAGGTGTATTAATAAAATATGATAGTGATATAGAACAGATCTATAAACTGCATTAAACAGGACATTAACCCTGTGCCTGAACAGAGAGGCATGTCTACCAATCTACAAATACATATACGGTGTGTGTATATATATATATATATATATATGTATATATATATATATATATATATATATATATATATATATATATGGCTTTTTTCTCAGAGAATAGGTGCAGGTACTCCTCCCTTTCGAGTCCTCACCCACCTTTAAGTATGATTCTGTGCAGCCAGGAACATTAGATCTCCTCAACAACAATAGATCCTCCCCAGCAACAAAAGACCCCCCAATATAACAATACAGTAGGTCTCCCAGCAGCCAGCATCAACAGACCCTTTCCGCAATAGCAAATCCCTCCCAGCAACAATAGATCCCCCCAACAACAATAGACCCCCCATAATAACAATACCGTAGATCTCACAGCAGCCAGCATCAACAGACCCTTTCCGCAACAGCAAATCCCTCCCAGCAACAATAGATCCTCCCCAGCAACAATATACCCCCCAATATAACAATACAGTAGATCTCCCAGAAGCCAGCATCAACAGACCCTTTCCGCAATAGCAAATCCCTACCAGCAACAATAGATCCCCCCAACAATAGACCCCAATATAACAATACAGAAGATCTTCCAGCAGCCAGCATCAACAGACCCTTTCTGCAATAACAAATCCCTCCCAGCAACAATAGACCCTCCCTAGCAACAATAGACCCCCCCAATATAACAATACAGTAGATCTCACAGCATCCAGCATCAACAGACCCTTTCCGCAATAACAAATCCCTCCCAGCAACAATAGATCCTCCCCAGCAACAATAGACCCCCACAATATAACAACACAGTAGATTTCCCAGCAGCCAACATCAAAAGACCCTTTCCACAATAGCAAATCCCTCCCAGCAACAATAGATCCTCCCCAGACACAAAAGACCCCGCTATATAACAATACAGTAGATCTCACAGCATCCAGCATCAACAGACCCTTTCCACAATAGCAAATCCCTCCCAGCAACAATAGATCCTCCCCAGCAACAATAGACCCCCACAATATAACAATACAGTAGATTTCCCAGCAGCCAACATCAACAGACACTTTCCGCAATAACAAATCTCTCCCAGCAACAATAGATCCCCCCAACAACGACAGACCCACCAATATAACAATACAGTAGATCTCCCAGCATCCAGCATCAACAGACACTTTCCACAATAGCAAATCCCCCCAGCAACAATATATCCTCCCCAGCAACAATAGACCCCCACAATATAACAATACAGTAGATTTCCCAGCAGCCAACATCAACAGACACTTTCCGCAATAACAAATATCTCCCAGCAACAATAGATCCCCCCAACAACGACAGACCCACCAATATAACAATACAGTAGATCTCCCAGCAGCCAGCATCAACAGACCCTTTCGGCAATAGCAAATCCCTCCCAGCAACAATAGATCCTCCCCAGACACAAAAGACCCCCCAATATAACAATACAGTAGATCTCCCAGCAGTCAGCATCAACAGACCCTTTGCACAATAGCAAATCCCTCCCAGCAACAATACTGTATATCCCCCAACAACAATAGATCTCCCTAGCAGCAATAAAACAATACCATAAATCTGCCGAAAGCCAGCAACAATAGACCCCTTCCTCAACAGTAGATCTCTCATTGCAATAATTGACCCCCTGGCAACATAAGATCCCCCCAGAAAAAATAGACCTCCCCAGAAACAAATGATCCCCTCAGTGACAATAGATCCCCCAGCAGTTGGCAACAATAGACCATCCAGCACATTGTCCTGTCTTGGAGCTGTCATGTTCTTATTATATTGCATGTAAAGGATTCCAATAAAGGATTGCATCCACCACATTGCTGTTTGTGCGGCCATCCATTCTGTTTTTCCACACCATCCAGCACACCCTAGCACCCCTATCAGTGCTGGATGTTCCCCCACATTCCCCACGTTCTTGAAAAAAGCCATATATATATATATATACATCCTACATCTATGAACTTCTTTGCTCTATATTTTGTGCAGTACAAGGCATACCTCAGACTGCCATCATTCATGCACTATGCTTCATGCTGCAAACATACTTTAGTTGTCCCACTCCACTCAAAACATTGTGCTGTACGTTACATACCTCAGACAGCCCTATGCCACACATTGTGTTTGTATGTGACATACGCCGGCTTGTACACTATGCCATACGTTACTTACTCTAGGCTGCCCAACTGAGTACATTGTGCAGTATGTTACATAATACACATTGTTTCTCCATTGAATGACTAGGTATATATATAATTTATTTTTATTTTTTTTAGTTAAATGAGGAACTCACTCAGGTAAAAGTGTGAGGTAACCCTACACATGCTCTCTGACATGACTGAGTTCAGTGTGCTGTTTACTACAGACATAAAGCCCCACTATCTCACTGTGCATGCTGTACTGTACATGAAATATTCCAGGCTGCCTCATTTGTACCCTAAGTTGTAAATGACACACTATGGGCTGCACCACCCGTTTCATTCTTCTATCATCTACTCCGGACAAGACTGACTGCCTCTTTCTGTATGTTAGGCACTAACTTGCAAACCCCACACTAGTCCAGTCTGAATGCTGTGTTGTACGATATATACACTCCCCACTGTTAATAATCACAGTATTGTCATATAGCAGATACTATTCATACTAGAAGTTATTTGTACCACTCTGTACACTATGCTATGACCTACTGCAGACATAATGGATTGGCTTATTCTTTACGTTGGGCACTTAGTACCAGGCCTGTCTGAATGCTGTGTTGTACGATATATACTCTTCACTGTTAATAATGACAGTATTTTCATATAGCAAATATTCATACCACAAGTTATTTGTACCACTGCATATACTATGCTGTGACCTGCTATGGTCAAAATGGAAGGAATAGTACCCCATCATTGGTATCCATGGCAGGAATAGTGCCCTATCATTGGTGTCCATGGCAGGAATAGTGCCCCATCATTGGTGTCCAAAGCAGGAATAGTGCCCCATCATTGGTGTCCATGGCAGGAATAGTGCCCCATCATTGGTGTCCATGGAAGGAAAAGTACCCCATCATTGGTATCCATGGAAGGAATAGTACCCCATCATTGGTGTCCATGGCAGGAATAGTGCCCCATCATTGGTGTCCATGGCAGGAATAATGCCCCATCATTGGTGTCCATGGCAGGAATAATGCCCCATCATTGGTGTCCATGGCAGGAATAGTGCCCCATCATTGGTGTCCATGGCAGGAATAATGCCCTATCATTGGTGTCCATGACAGGAATAATGCCCTATCATTGGTGTCCATGGCAGGAATAATGCCCTATCATTGGTGTCCATGGCAGGAATAGTGCCCTATTATTGGTGTCCATAGCAGGAATAGTACCCCATCATTGGTATCCATGGCAGGAATAGTGCCCTTGCACTGGTGTTAGCTAAAGAAATAGTGCTCTACTGTTGGTGTCAGTGGATGGAATAATGCCCCATTGTTGGTGTCAGTGATAGAAATATTTATACAGTATTATTTACAATAAAAAGATACAAATATGATATCGTTGGTGTCAGTGAAAGAAATAGTGCCCTATCGTTGGTATCAGAGAGAGAAATAGTATCCCATCTTTGGTGTCAGTAGGAGGAATAGTGCCCCACCATTGGTGTCAGTGGGAAGAATAGTGCCCCATCATTGGTGTCAGTGGGAGGAATGGAGCCCCATCATTGGTGTCAGTGGGAGGAATGGAGCCCCATCGTTGGTATTAGTGGAAGGAGTTTTTCCTCACAATTGGTGTCAGTGGGAGGAATAGTGCCCCACCAGGGGCGGACTGACCATTTGGAAACTCGGGCACTGCCCGAGGGCCCAGGGTCAGTAGGGGGCCCCATGAGATGCCCCTGGTACCTTTTTTGTAGGCTTTTTTGAGTTTGGGCAAGGACACAGGGGCCCCATGATCACATATTTCCCGGGGGCCCCATGAGCTGTCAGTCCGCCCCTGTGCCCCACCATTGGTGTCAGTGGGAGGAATAGTTTACCATCATTTGTGTCAATGTGTCAATGGTAGGTTCCCCATCGTTGGTGTTAATGAAAGGAATAGTGCCCTATCATTGGTATCAGAGAGAGAAATAGTGTCCCATCTTTGGTGTCAGTAGGAGGAATAGTGCCCCACCATTGGTGTCAGTGGGAAGAATAGTGCCCCACCATTGGTGTCAGTGGGAGGAATGGTGCCCCACCATTGGTGTTAGTGGAAGGAGTTGTTCCCCACAATTGGTGTCAGTTGGAGTTAGAGTGCCCCATTGTTGGTGTCAGTGGGAGGAATAGTTTGCCATAATTTGTGTCAATTATAGGAATAGTTCCCTAACGTTGGTGTCAATAGAAGGAATAGTGCCCCATCATTGTTGTCCATGGCAGGAATAGTGTCCTATCGTTGGTGTCAGTGAAAGAAATAGTGCTCTACTATTGGTGTCAGTGAAAGGAATAGTGCCCCATCGTTGGTGTCAGTGGGAGGAATAGTTTGCCATCATTTGTGTCAATGGTAGGAATAGTTCCCTAATGTTGGTGTCAGTAGAAGGAATAGTTCCCCATCATTGGCGTCCATGGCAGGAATAGTGCCCTATCATTGATGTCAGTAAAATAAATAGTACTGTACTGTTGGTGTCAGTGGACGGAATAGTGCCCCATCATTGGTATCAGTGGGAGGAATAGTTTGCCATCATTTGTGTCAATGATAAGAATAGTTCCCTAACGTTGGTGTCAGTAGAAGGAATAGTGCCCCATCATTGGTGTCCATGGCAGGAATAGTGCCCCATCATTGGTGTCCATGGCAGGAATAGTGCCCTATTGTTGGTGTCAGTGAAAGAAATAGTGCTGTACTGTTGATGTCAGTGGGAGGAATAATGCCCCATCATTGGCGTCCATGGCAGGAATAGTGCCCTATTGTTGGTGTCAGTGAAAGAAATAGTGCTGTACTGTTGATGTCAGAGGAAGGAATAGTGCCCCATCGTTGGTGTCAATGGTAGGAATGGTTTCCTAATGTTGGTGTCAGTAGAAGGAATAGTGCCCCATCATTGTTGTCCATGGCAGGAATAGTGTCCTATCGTTGGTGTCAGTGAAAGAAATAGTGCTCTACTGTTGGTGTCAGTGGAAGGAATAGTGCCCCATCGTTGGTATCAGTGGAAGGAATAGTGCCCCATCATTGGTATCAGTGGGAGGAATAGTGACCCATCATTGGTATCAGTGGAAGGAATAGTGCCCCATCATTGTTGTCCATGGCAGGAATAGTGCCCCATCATTGTTGTCCATGGCAGGAATAGTACCCTATTGTTGGTGTCAGTGAAAGAAATAGTGCTCTACTGTTGGTGTCAGTGGAAGGAATAGTGCCACATCGTTGGTATCAGTGGGAGGAATAGTGTGCCATCATTTGTGTCAATGATAAGAATAGTTCCCCGTTGTTGTCCACAACAGGAATAGTACTCTATTATTGGTGTTATTGAAAGAAATAGTGCTCTACTGTTGGTGTCAGTGGAAGGAATAATGCCCCATTGTTGGTGTCAGTGAAAGGAATAATGCCCCATTGTTGGTGTCAGTGGAAGGAATAATGCCCCATTGTTGGTGTCAGTGGAAGGAATAATGCCCCATTGTTGGTGTCAGTGGAAGGAATAATGCCCCATTGTTGGTGTCATTGAAATACATATTTGTACAGTATTATTTATAATAAAATGATCATGTTTCAAATTTCTGTTAAACACTTTTTGCAGGGTATGGGAAGACTTGTACCTGACAGACATGTATGATTGTACTGTGTGCATCACTGTGGGTTCTCTGGAGAAAAAAAAAACTGACAATATTTACAGCCGCCATAAAAGTGTGTCTGGCAGTTGAAAAGGCAAGCAGACACCTTCCTATTGCGACTTCTGTTCAGACCCCCTAAATCTTCATTTTCACACTCCTCCCGGGCAGAGAGGCACAGGCAACTTAACTGTTTTATCATCAGGAAAAAGGATGTTAATAAAGAGGAAAACTGCAATTTATGAGCGTTGTTTATGGCATGCTACGGTTTTACAAGAGAACTCCCCGACACACGCTGGACCCGGCACTCTATAATTTGGTAAGGAAGCCATAAAATTGAACTTGTTGAAATAAACCAGTTTTCAAAGTAACACGGACATAATTGGAAGATTAGACTCATGTGCGGGGTCTGGAACGCTGGCTTGCTGGTCTTCGTTAAGATCAGGGCTTCTAGTTAACATATATAATATTGCAGGAAAAAAGAATTAGTTATACAACAGAATCAAAGGTAGGAAGCAAAGTTGTTTGGGGGAAAAGCAGAACACAGCTGTTATCGTTACATGCTTAAATGAGTTTTTGTAACTCGAAAAATATTTCATTTACGGAAGCCGCGCGCCTTGACTCGCGTAAAGCAGAACACCAGCCAAACAGCTAAAATACACTTACAAATCCATCTTCATGAATGGCTTTACCTGCTGAGACATTTGTAATTCTGTTCAGCCACTCTAGTGATTCCCACACCTCTTCCACACAATAGCCTGGAGGGTGGTAAAGCTGTGCTTCAGTTCAAAGGTTTCCTGTATCACTGCCCCATTTCCACCCTGCTCATTCCACAATAAGCCCCCATTCACACTTCAGTAGTGTCTGTAAGCAATTTTTTTTTGTGTGTGTATTTAAGTGTGAGGTGTCATTAGGGTTGCCTCCTCATCCCTTTCCAACCAAACACATAATAATTACACAGGTTCTGTGGCTGATTAAGGCTACTTTCACATTAATGCAGGCCATAGACGGGTCAAAAATTGGCCGGTTTTTCGTCCGAATAAAAAATCGGCCGATTTTTGCACCATTAGTGGGTTGATTGGTCAGTGTTTTTCTTGGTTTTGGAACATTTTTTTTATCGGTAAAGTCGGAAAAAAATCGGCCGATTTCCCGGCAAAGATGGGCAAATCGGCCGATTGTTTTACCGAAAGGAAAATTGGGACATGAGCCATGACCTGCAAGAAGAAGAAAAAGAAGAAGAAGAAGAAGAGGAAAAAAGAGAAAAAGAAGAAAAGAAGTAGAAAAAGAAGAAGAAAAAAAGAAGAAAAAGAAGAAGAAAAGTAGAAAAAGAAGAAGAATTCCAGTCCACTATTATATTTTATATGAAAAGTATTGCGGTTGCAACAATGTATCTATTTGTATCCGAATAAAACCATCTGTATCCAAAATGGATACAAATGGATACATTGTTGCAACCGCAATACTTTTTAATGTCAAATATAATAGCGGAGCTCTCTGCAGGGACAGAAGTAATTAAATGCTGGCCGTAGACGGGACGAAATCTAGCCAATTTTTTTTACCGTTGGTGGTAATGTTGGCTGATTGAACGACCGACTTTTCATTTTTTTAAATAAAAAAACGGCCGGTTTTCACCCCGTCTATGGCCTGCATTTGCACTGAGTTTTTGAAGCATTTTTGCATTAAAAAAGCGCTTGAAAGGCTCAAGAAAAATGCTTCCCTTTGTATGTGAATGTATATCTATGTATGTTTTCACACTGAAGCGTTGCGCCTGCTGTGCGGTGTAAAAACTCCTGCTTGCAGCATCCTTGGGGCATGTTTGGCGAGTTAAAAAAATGCCCCAAAAATGCCTCTTCCCATTGAAATCAATGGAACATGCTTGAAAAGCGCCTCTGAGTAGCATTTGTGGTGCAGTTTTTAAGTCACATATCCTTTACAAAACGCTCAGAAAGCGCGTTAAAAATGCAGTAAAAATGCCTATGCGTATTTGCTGTGTTTTTGTGGCGGATCAGTGTGAAAGTAATTAAACTCACTTGATACTGTATCTGCATAAGGGTCCTTTCACATGGAGCGGACCCGTTTAGCGGATTCTTTTACTCAGCGGGCAATCTCTCCGCTGATCCTCACTGAGTAAGCAGATGATGGCTCTATGTTTGTTTCATTGCTGCAGAGCAGACACAGAGCAGCTCACTCTCCTACATGGGCGGTCGGATGAAAATGGACCGCCTGTCTGTTTTCATCCGATCTGACGGATGGGAGGGGAATTGGATCCCCATCCATCCCTTTTTGACGAATCAGATGTCTATGGGTGTAAACAGACACATGTCCATTTACACCCGCCGCTCCATAGAGGAGAATGGAGGTTCTGATCAGGTCAGCCTGAAAAATGAGCAGGCGGATCTGATCAGAACATCCATGTGAAAGAGCCCTTAAATTAGCCTCAAAACCTATGTTGTTAATATGTGTTCAGTTTTAAGGCCCCTTTCACATGGGACGGACCTGACCAGACACAGCCCGCTGTTCTCTATGGGCAATCGGATGGAAACGGACCCCCTGTTGTTTCCATCCCACTGCTTTCCCATCCCATCCAACTAGGGCTGACACCTCATCCCTTTATGACCAAACACATGTTAACCCATTGGCGCAGGCGCCTCCTGGCCCTTTAAGGGTTTCAGAAGCCTGGAGGCGGGGCAGGGTTTTAGGGTCATGTGACCGACCGCCGTGATTTGCCATCACGGCGGTCACATGAAAGAGGAGATCGGGACCTTTCCGTGAGTACTGAACATGTGTGCTGGCACCATGCAGGGCGTGCGCTCTCAGCATGTTTTTCTTTATTGCACACAAATGTGCGGAAGCTCGGCGTATAGGCCCAGACTCCGGGAGGCTGCACATTTGTGTGCGGCCGGCGTGAAGAGGTTAATTACATAGGTTCTGGGGCTAATTTATTGCAGATACAGCACTAGGTGAGTTTAATTAAGACCTTAATCAGCCACAGAACCTGTGCAAATAAGATGTGTTCAGTTTTCAAGGGATGAGGGGACAACCCTAGATCCAACGGATGGAAAGGGAATGGATCCCCATCTGTCTCTTTTTGTCGGATCGGATTGGATGTCGGCAGGTGTATATGGACACATAGAGGAAAATATACAGCTCCATAGAGGAAAATAGAGGTTCCGATCAGGTCTGCCTGAAAAACGGGCTGGCAGACCCGATCTGAACGTCCGTGTGAAAGGGGCCTTAAGGGAAGAGGTGGCAACCCTAGGTGTTATATAGGAGCAGGGCCACTGATAAAGCAGTATAGCCAGCCCACCTCTTCAGAGCCCAGGTCCCAACAGTTCAACAGGAGGGCACAGGCAACTGACGAGCAGAAGTGCCAGCTCTACTGCAATATAACAGAAACCGATCCCCTTGTAGCTCCCCCTGTGGCTCCCACTGCAGCGTAGTCAGTGTCTCTTCTGCCTCCTGACAGCTTTCAATTTCTGTTACAGTACCTGCACCCTTTCCCCCTCCCATAATCCTGTGTTCAATCATAACTGAAGCATAGTAAACTATGTTTACTATGCTTCCATTTGTGAATGAACAGGAAGGCTTCCTATTCATTCATCTGCAGTGCAGCTGAGGCTACGGAGAATGGGGTTGAGGAATCAATGTCCTCAGTCCCTTTTACTGTCTCAAAAGTGAGACATCAGGGGTCTGTTTAGAATCCTTTTATTTCACCAAAGCCCCACCCCCAACAGGACTGTTAAAAAAAAGGTTGGAAAAAAGAGAACAATTAGGCTGTACAGAGCCCAGTCATTTTCAACAGCAGGCCTGTACAGGAGCGCCTTTGGGGCTAGATCAGTGGTTCTCAACCTTCCTAATGCCGTGACCCTTTAATATAGTTCCTCATGTTGTGGTGACCCCCAACCATAAAATTATTTACCCAGTAATTATAATTCATGAGTGTCCTTTTACCTCCAATACTGCTGCTTTCAACAGAGTAGCTGCTTTCAACACAGCAGCTGCTTTCTACACAGTAGCTGCTCTTTACACATCGGAAATATGTGTTTTCTGATGGTCTTAGGGGACCCCTGTGAAAGGGTCGTTCGACCCCCAAAGGGGTCGCGACCCACAGGTTGAGAACCACTGGGCTAGATGGTGCATTTTTGGTCCCATTAACGTGTGATGGGAGTTTCTGGAAAATGCATGTAACACACATTTTTTTTTATTCATTTTTTATTTAATGGGACCCAAAACACCTCATTATGCTTCAAAAGTACCTTTTCTAGTGTCAGGGGTTGAACTACAGGCAACTTAATGCTGAAATGTGAACAGGGGCAATTTAAAAGAATGGAATCTCTAAGATTGGGTCCTGTGTTGGGTGATATGCATTACTAGAGCGGCTTCTGGTTTTCCGGTAGTTTCAGAGTATGCTGTTACTTGCTGTCCTTAGGCCATATATGTACAGCTTCAGAACAAATGGTTATTCCAGGGTTATGGCTGTAGCTGCAGCCATGACCCTGGTGTTATATTTTAGTGCTGGTGATGGGCTAGCCAGTAAAAGTGATCTGAGCAGCTCTACAGCCGCCCAATCACTTTTACAAGTTCCCACCTCTCCTGGCCTTTATCCCGGGCTCTCTCACTCCTCCGGAGATCCTATATTTTACTGCCCAAACTATCACAAGGGATGCTACTCATCTCTTGTGATAGCAGTAAAGTTGGATCAGAAAAAAAGTGAAAAAAAAATTAAATAAATACATTTAAAGCACCTCTGCCCTACCCATGCTCATGCATATGTAAACAGTGATTGCATGATACATGCCAGGTATTGCTGCGAACTTTACAGTGAAAGCCATAATTCTAGCACCAGAGCTCATGTTTAACTGTCGGCAGTGCAGTGACTGAGTGATAAGCACTTCGGCCTAGCAGCACTAAGGTCCTTGGTTTGAATCCCAACCACCTACCTGTCTGGAGTTTGCATGTTCACCCTGTGCCTGCATGGGTTTCCTCTCACACTCCAAAGAGATGCTGGTAGGTAAATTGCCCCTAGTATGAATGTGAGTTAGGGACCTTAAAGTGATTCTAAAGGCATATTTTTTTCTTTTAAATAACAAACATGTTATACTTACCTGCTGTGTGCAGTGGTTTTCAACAGAGCAGCCCAGATCCTCTTCTTGGGGCCCCCACATACTCTCCTGGCTCCGCCCTCCTGTTGGGTGCCCCCACAGTAAGCAGCTTGCTATGGGGGCACCCACTGTTCCATGTGTCCATTAATACATGGAGCTGCAGCTTGGCCCTGCCCTCTCTCTATTCTCATTGGCTCACTTGCTGTGATTGACATCAGCTGCTGTCTCAGCCTATGAGAAGAGGAAGTCCCGGGATAGCCGAAACTCCAATGCACATCGCTGGAGCGAGAAGGGGTTTAGGTGAGTATTAGGAGGGTTAGGGGGGATACTGCACACAGAATGTTTTTTATCTTTATGCATAGAATGCATGAAGGTAAAAAAACCTTCAGCCTTTACAACCACTCTAAATTGTACGCTCCTTGAGGGTTAGGGACTGATGTGAATGTATAATACAGTTGCAAGAAAAAGTATGTGAACCCCTTGGGATTACGTAGAGTTTTGCATGAATTGGGCATGAAATGTGCTCTGAACGTCATCTAAGTCACAACAATAGAAGAACACAGTCTGCTGAACATAATACTACACAAACATTAGATGTTGCCATGGTTTAATTGCACATAACATGTAAACATTCACAGTGCAGGGAGGAAAAAGTATGTGAACCTTTGGACTTAATAACTGGTTGACCCTCCTTTGGCAGCAATAACCTCAACCAAACGTTTCCTGTAGTTGCAGATCAGACCTGCACAACGATCTGGAGTCATTTTGGACCACTCCTCTTCACAAAACTGTTTCAGTGCAGCAATATTCTTGGGATGTCTGGTGTGAATCGCTCTCTTAAGGTCATGCCACAGCATTTCAAACGGGTTGAGGTCAGGACTCTGACTGGGCCACTCCAGAAGGTGTATTTTGTGCCGTTGCAGCCATTGTTTTGTTGAATTACTTGTAAGCTTTGGGTCATTGTCCTGTTGCATCACCCATCCTCTTCGGAGCTTCACTTGGCGGACAGATGGTTGTACGTTTTCCTGCAAAATGTCTTGATAAACTCTGGAATTCATTTTCCCATCAATGACAACAATCCATCCAGGCCCTGAGGCAGCAAAGCAGCCCCAAACCATGATGCTCCCTCCGCCATGTTTTACAGTGGGGATGAGGTTTTGATGTTGGTGTGCTGTGCCTTTTTTTCTCCACACATAGTGTTGTGTGTTCTTCCCAAACAACTCAATCTTGGTTTCATCTGTCCACAGTATATTTTGTCAGTAGTGCTGTGGAACATCCAGGTGCTCTTTTGCAAACTTCAAACGTGCTGCAATATTCTTTTTGGACAGCAATGGCTTCCTCCGTGGTGTCCTCCCATGTACTCCATTCTTGTTTAATGTTTTCCTTATTGTAGATGTGTCAACAAAAATGTTAGCATGTGCCAGAGATTTCTGTAGGTCTTTAGCTGACACTCTGGGATTCTTCTTTACCTCATGCAGCATTCTGCGCTGTGCTCTTGCAGTCATTTTTACAGGACGACAACGCCTAGGGAGAGTAGCAACAGTGCTAAACTTTCTCCATTTGTAGACAGTCTGTCTTACCGTGGACACATGAACATCAAGGCTTTTGGAGATACTTTTGTAACCCTTTCCAGCTTCATGCAAGTCAACAATTCTTGATCGTAGGTCTTCTGAGAGCTCTTTTCTGCTAGGCATGGTTCACATCAGACAGTGCTTCTTGAAACCAGTAAACCCAAAACAGGTGTGTGTTTTTTAAGGGCAGGACAGCTGTCAGCAACACATCCAATATCATCACACTGATTGGAGTCAAGGTTGGCTCACTCCTGGCTCCAATTAGCTCTGGGAGAAGTCATTAAGCTAGGGCCTCACATACTTTTTCCTCCCTGCACTGTGAATGTTTACATGTTATGTGCAATTAAACCATGGCAATATCTAATGTTTGTGTAGTATTATGTTCAGCAGACTGTGTTCTTCTATTGTTGTGACTTAGATGACGTTCAGAGCACATTTTATGCACAATTCATGTAAAACTCCACGTAATCCCAAGGGGTTCACATACTTTTTCTTGCAACTGTATATATGTAAATTACTGGCGCTATAGAAGTACCTGAAAGAAAGAAACTGGTAACCTGTAAAGGCTTTGAAAGCATTGCCTATGGAGGTTTTTGGGTTCCAGTTTGTTTCCATTTCAAGGGAGTATGAAATTTTTCTCAACGGACATCATTTATATTTTGCCAAAAAAATGGGTATTATATTGTGTTTGTGTACACTAAAGTGCATTTAAGTGTATTTTTTCCTGACACTTTGCATTTGATAAATGGCTGTGCAAATATTATATAATGTTGCAACAATGACCATTTTATTCTCCAGTGTTTCTGCTTTCAGAAATCTATAATGTTTGGGGACTCTAAGTAATTTCCTAGCAAAACAATTTGATTTCAACATGTATGTGAAAAATGTCAAAATTTGCCAGGACGGCAAGTGGTTAAGCAGTGTTGGAGTAAGATGTCTTTGGTGTGCGGCCACTTTACTGGAATGCAGAGTGCGGTGGAGAGTGAGCGGACTCCTCAGTTTGAGCACCCAGCTGGTATACATAGGATGAAGGAGTAAACAGGTTGTTTGTGAGCAGTGATAGGGGCTATGGTTGTCAAATGGGATTTGTTGAGTATTTCGAGCATTGAGCTACAAAATGCCTAGGTATGAATGGGAGCTAAATAAGTATCATCACACTGGCAAGCTCTTGCCTCTGATCTGCCTCGCTCACTCATGAAGCTGTCTAACCCCTCATTGCACTATACTGTATTTTGCTCTAAAGGAGAGCAAGACACAGAATGAACAGGCTGCATATAATCTGATTGTAAAGTGTCCCTGCTCCAGTTCACAGGCTGGCCAGTCTCCAGGTGACACATTTAACATTTAGGAGCCCTATTGCATTTTTTTTAGTTTTAAATGGAGTAGGGAATGGTCATTTGTTTTCAGCTGACTGTGACAACACTGGCACCCAAAAGATAATATCATACTGGAGTATCCTGATGGCACTGGTGAATGACACAGGAAGTTACCACAATGTGATACGCCAGTATAATTCTAGCTTTTTGGAGCTTGTGATGTCCTCTCCTTTAGTTGCTCTATACTGCAAGACATACCAATGTTGTGACTCCTATGAAGACTCTGTTGATACCTATGGCTCTCTGCTGTGGATGAAGCTTTTCAGCAAAACATGTTGAGTTTTGTCTTGGTCCGACTTCAAGATCACGTGAAAATGAACAAATAAGAAATTATGTGTGGCATTTGAGAAATTAACAAACTTAAAAAAGGAAATCTCGATCACCAAACTGCACAGAGATCCCATTGCCATGGAAGTAAAAGCCCCAGTCTAACTCCGTCAAGGCGATGCCATCCAATGGATTTCATCCTGCTCCCAGGGCTTTGACATGGAGAATCTCGATGACTAAGCTCTGGGGCCAGAAGAAACACGTTGGAAGTGTGTCCTGAACGGAGCTAGGCTGAGGCTGCTTTTACTTGCATGACTATCAGGTCTCTCTTGAGCGCAGCGAATGGGATTTCCTTCATTCAATTTGTACATGTATAGCTGGAACAAGCTCTTACCCTGAGTCAATACCCACAGTGTGAGTCTACTGGACTTGGATACAGGGAACTGAGTGGCAAACCAAAACTTTTCATACAGGTTTACATATGAGAAATTAAGAAGGACAAGTCATTAGAAGCTTTCATTATATGCTACGGGTCTTTCCTTTTGAATGATGTAACTATGTTGGTGTACATAATGTTATTGTGAAATTTTAACTACTTTTGTAATAATTATTCATTTTTATCTCACTATTTTTTGTTGCCGATTTTGATGGCACCAGGAAAGTGACGTATACCTTGTATTTTTGGTCTGGGTATGCTAAGGGATGGGGTGCCATCCTTTACCTATCAATATACCGTATGAGTATGTTAGATAGCAGCCCAAATCTCAAGAGAAGATATTCTAGCCCAGTACAAACACATCTACTAATAAGATCTGGGCTGCTCCGTATTGTTCAGGTTCTTACTGGAAGGATGTAAGGTTACTCTTGCCTAGGTGCCACTGGTGAAACATGAGGGTGAGGTAAGTATACATAATTTAATATTTTTTGCACCTGTATGTTTTTGGAATGATTTTTTACAGGTGGAGGGGACATGGACCATTTTACTGCAAGGTCTGCTTTATGAAGCTTTTTATTTGCATGACTATAACTTGCAATGCATATAATATTATATTGCTCCCTTAGCTAGCCACAAGGCATGGTCTGTCCAGAAATGACAATGAGTGAAGCAAAGAAATAACAACAAAAGCATGGAGGAATACCTGGAGGTGATGTCACAGTAAATATCAGGTACCAGTTGGATCCAGAACTTGAGATGCCCAGGTTGGAGAAGTTAGCCCATCCATCTTGTATCACCACCGTGGTATTCCCTGGAAAGCCAATCATGTCTCAAGGTTAGAGCAGTAGCAGAATGTAAATATTCAGATTCAGTCCTTACATATCAAGTATAAAGACAGAAGGTCAGGTACACCTGAATTATGGATACTTAGCGAAACATTAGGTAACTTTTTGATATAATACAATATTAAACATAATACAGATCATCATTAAAAACTTAAAGCAAAACTCCAGATTTTGACATAAAACACCACCTGTTCCCTCCCCCTGCCAAATAAACTGGATTTGTACCTTAGAGGGTAAGCTTACTTTCAGAGAAGACAGTCTGTACAGCAAAGACAGTCTGTAGGCACTAGGTGCCTCAAAGCTTGTAAGCATCATAATGTTCTCAATGGTGAGTGATCAATGGTCAGTGAGGCCATGTGAATGCAACCACTCGCCATTGCTAGCAGTAAAATGCTTACATGCTCAGGGCTGTTAGTGCAGTGTATGGTGTATGGATAGTCATACCCTTTAAATACATTAATTTTCTAACTGGTTACATGATGTCACTGATCTCTTTGTCAAGTGTCGTTGACATATAGTGCTCCAGAGAACGGTGCTTATGCATTGACCTGAGAGTTCAATGAATCCAGAGTGGATGTGATGATCCTAGGGGGTATGTCCATGAAGACTTGGGCTCACAGTAAGTGTGTTGAATGGCACTGGGCATAATTCAAACCAGAAGAGGACCAGCACCTGACCACAAAATGGTGAGTCTGCAGAGGACAGTGCCAGAGAAAGTGAGTATTGCAGCAAAATGTTTTATTTAACCTCTGAGGGCTTCACAGAACAGTTGTATTTATATTGAGATTTAATTACACACAGGTGGACTCCATTTACTAACTAGGTGACTTTTGAAGGCAACTGGTTCTACTATACTTTAGTTAGGGGTATCAGAGTAAAGGGGGCTGAATACAGATGCACGCCACGCTTTTCAGATAGTTATTTGTGAACTTTTTGAAAACCATTTATCATTTTCATTCCACTTCACAATTATGTGCCACTTTGTGTTGGTCTATCACATAAAATCCCAATAAAAATACATTTAGGTTTTTGGTTGTAACATGACAAAATGTGGAAAATTTCAAGGGGTATGAATACTTTTCCAAGGCAGTGTAGTATACATTTGCAATGCTACCCCTGGAGGAACCACTGTAGACAGTCTCTCCCCCAAACAGTGCAGAGGCAGCCAGGAACACAGCAACAGTCCATTCACTCTGGCTCAATAAACAGTCTAATGGTTGTCTTTTTAATATTTATTCTTTGTTGAACTAGTAACAGGAGAGGATAAAGGATCTCTCACCCATGCTGGTTGAGGGGTTCCAGGGTAGTCCAGCTGGAGAGTTGAGGACTGGTTTTCAGTACTCTCTGGATTGCTCAGTCCTAATTAGTTACTTTTTGAAGGTTCAAAGAGATTTGGGTGGGAAGATTCTCCAAACCCTGAGTACAGGGACTTTGGTCCTCAAAGGGTTAAGCAACATGCAAGGGAAGTCTTGAAAAGATACATGAAACACACATCGTCTGTCACACCATGAAGCAGTACACACTCAGGAGCAAGAGTGGGGAACTCTTCTGTGACTGAGATGGTGTCAGGGCTCCAGGTATGACCAGAGATGTGTGGACCGACACAGGGAAACTTGGGCTTCATAGTATAAACAATACAATTTATTAAAGACTAAACAATACATAAACGCAGTGCAAGACTAAACATAAACACAGTGCAAACAAACCAAACCTCCAACATATAACAATAAGAACAATACTAAACGTAGTCGGGCAGGCCGGGTCAGTAGCAAACGGGCAGGCAAGGTACAAGGAGCAGGCGGAAGAGTAGTCAGGAATAGCCGAGGTCGGTACAGGCAGAGTTCGTGCAGGCAGGATCAGGATACAGGGGTCAAGGGAAACTATACACCAAGGCACTGACTGCAGGCCTGGCCACTCCCTAAATACACCTCCTGCAATCAGCCTCAGGTGATGACTTGATTGCAGGAGTGAGCTTCTGGCTGCTGAGAGCACCCGCTGGCCAGCCCTGGTACTGCAGCCCACACGGCAGGTGAGTCCCACCACCAGTGCTGAGTCCATTCCTGACAGATGGTTAAGTTGCTGGTGACTTGGCCTTTTGGATCTCCGGATGTGTCGGGGATGTTAATCCTGCATGGGACCATATTTATGTGGGCAATGAGCCATATATTTATGTTGAGCAACAAGTGTATGGATTATTTGTTCTCTTGTCTATGCTAAAGGAACCAATTTTGACTGGATGCAAATTCTAATAAAGACTATTACTTCTCGGGCCCCATATTACAATAGGTATACTTTAAAGTCCTGCTATGAATAAGTGTCAGCAATCCGAGCAACATAAGCAAATCATCGCTTACTGATTTCCTAATGGTGTAAATTATTTTTTTCAACCTCCTGTTGATACATGCAGCCATCAATTCTTATACTCTGTGATCTGTATTCTATGTGACCACTGGCTTCCTCCCCACCTTTTCAATGGCTGAGTGAAGGTATGAATATACCCACAGACATAGGATAATTGGCAGGATCCAGCTTCATTTATCATATCTATGGAGGGCACACAGGAGTTCATACTCATCAAAATTCATACTCATCATTTTGTACAGTTACAAAGTAGCAGCAATAGAGGCAACCCAACTACTTCTGGATATTTCTCCTGCTGGAAGCTTACAGTGAGTCATTGGACTCTGGCACATTCCCCAGGCTGAGTCACAGCCATCTTCTCCAGGTAAAGGCCCAGAAAGAACAAAACACTCTGGAAGAGGTGACCCCAACATTTAATACCTCCCAAACCATACCTCTGAACAAGAACCTCAATGATTGGTTGGGACAGGTACATATTCATAACTTTTTGATTGTACTTCCACTGTGATGGATGTAACCTCCTTCACGTTAACAAACAGAAGCAATTAACCCCGAGCTTAGGCAAAATCTATCAAACACAGAAAATGTTAAACAAATGCTCATTATGCTTACAGCCCAGTAACAAACACACTAAATTGAATTTAGTGTGAATTACACAGCAGCATAGGGCAGGGTCTTTACACTTGCAAGGAGACTTCTTCGCCAATTATTTTATCAGTGTGGGGATCTTTTGCAGTGCTTGTGATTAAATACAACTAAATGGCACCATAAAAAGAGATAAAGACATAACAGAATCACAAGCTCACATTGTCCATAAAGTTTTTCCAACATATTGGGAAAAAAACTGCTGTTCAAGAAATCTCTTATTGGTGAAAAGCTGCTTGATTTCGGCCATCATAAAGTTGCAGATGATGATAGTCAGACATGAGTACATCATCCAATTGTCAAAATCTTTTTTATGTCAAAGGTCTTTTGTGTCAGTTTCATCTATACTTGAGGTTTGGAGCTGCTTTAATGAAACATTTGTAGATGGGACCTACTGAGTTAAATTTTTGTACAGCAGCAGCAGGGCAGTGAATCAGGTCACACAAGTATTTCTGTGTTAAGGATTTGAAAAAGAAAGAATGCCAAATCTCTACAAGTCCCATGGTGGCATGCACTCTAGGCAACTTCCATGTAACCCTCCTAGCTACTGGCCATCAAATGTGATGGTATGGAAGGTGTAATGCCCCACCCACTATCACCTTTCCATTGCTAGTTATAAATGTTTCTGAGTGGCTGAAGTTTTTTGGTATGGGAGGTGGGATATAGAAATCCAGTGCTTGACCCATGAGCTCTGATTGATTTTCACATAACAAATTAATTTTCCCTTTGTAGTACTGCTACTATGCTATGAATTTTAACTGAACTGTGCTTTAAAATTCCTGAAAATACCTTCTTCTTCTTCTTAGTAGAATTGTGCAGACTGAATATGTAATTCTGTAACTTCAGTTGGCCCTTAGTGTCCCTCCTGGTGTACTGTGAATGAAAGCTGACACGATAGGTGCTGTAAGAGTCAATTCCATGTTTAGGTAGCAGAGTACTAATCTTCTGGCGAATACAGGTATACTTTACTGGAAATTAAAAAATGCATATGTAGCTGATTGGAACGCAGTGAGGAGCTGTGCCTCCAAGACAACTTCAGTGCTGGGTCTTGGCATTCTGGAATTTTGATATAGCCATGTGACATTCCATCACATAGGCTCTTGATGCAGGAAGGAACTCTGCATGGTGTCTGTGTCAGTGTAGAAAACTCTTTGTCATGCCCCTGGGTTAAAAGCCTTGTCTGAAATATGCCTTTCTATAATGCTTTTCTTACTGAAGCCTAAAAACACTTAGGATGTCAGTCAGCCATCTTGGGCACACTCAGTTGAGCCAATTAACCTACCAGCATGTCCTTGGAGCGTACTAGGAAACCAGAGTACCTAGAGGAGACCCACACAAGTACAAGGAGAACATGCAAACTTCATGCACATAGTAGCCTAACTGGAATTCGAAATGGGAAATCACTTTAAGGCAAAAGTGCTAACCACAAAACCAGTGGTTGCCAAACTTTGGCCCTTTGCTTGCCTTTAGCTGGCCCTTAGGGTCCTCTTCCTACCACTGATATGAGACACTATTTGACATCAACAGCAAGGCACCATTCCTTCCAATGACACTGACATTGGGGAATTATTCCTTCCACTAATGCCAATGATGAGGCACTATTCCTCTAGTTATTACCAATGATAGGGCACTATTCCTCCAACTAATACCAACGATGGGGCATTATTCCTGCAAGTAAAACCAACGATGGCGCATTATTCCTGCAAGTAAAACCAACGATGGCGCACTATTCCTCCAACTAATACCAGTAATGGGGCATTATTCCTCCAACTAATACCAACATTGGGGCAATTTTCCTCCAACTAATACCAATGGTGGGGCACTAATACTCCTCCTACTGACCACAGGTGTTATCAGGGGCGAACTGACCATTTGGAAACTCGGACACTACCCGAGGGCCTGGGGTCAGTAGGGGGTTCCATGAGATTCCCCTGGTACTTTTTTCATAGGCTTTTTTGAGTCTGGACAAGGACACAGGGCCCCATGATCCCCTATTGCCCGGGGGCCCCATGAGTTCTCAGTCCCCTGGGTGTTATGTATTTTTTTTTTTACTCCCACTGACCACCAAGCCTAAGACATTGTTTGCTCTCACTGATGCTGTGGCATTTTCTACTTACTGGCCACAGTCTGGCTCTACTAAAGTCTGATGGACAGTAAACTGGCCCTTTGTTTAGAAAGTTTAGGGACCTCTGCACCAAGATATAGTGTACCATCTCCACTAGCTCATTCTCATTGGGCGGCTCATTATGACAACTTGATTGATGTAATGAGGAAGCCAAAGCAAGGAAAATTGTATATGGTCTCTTTTTTTGGGGATTTTCAGCTGTGTAAAAGCAGCTTTACCACACTCTAAATACGAAAGCTTTTTCATTTTTCTTACCTTGGATTTTGTGTCGCTTTAATTAAATCATTGTTTTTTTTTTTTATGTTGTTTTTTTTGCAGCAGCAGCGCAGTGAGGAGTCGCTGCAGCACAAACAGCCATTATGTACAGGCATCAATGCTACCTCCAACTTTTAACAACCCATAGCGCACAGTTTATGGATCAAGACTGTTGATTTCAAATACATCGTAAATTGTCATTCCGTGTTTATGAGCCCCCAAGGAGCGTTCTGTGCTTTCCCAAAAGGCCATTTCCCTTCTCCAAACACATGCTCCTAAATCTCTTGCTTTTATATCTGCGCCAGAGTCTTAATGAAGACTTTTTGATGCAAGAGAGTATTTAAGACGGGAGCGAGTCAATTTAAGGCTCAACTTGGCTTCATCAAGTTGCTTGGCTTCTGTTCTGGAAAACGGTTTACATGTTAACTAATTACGCATTTAAACTGCTCGCTGTTCTTTAAGCTCAATCATAATACGTGTGTTTGTCTTCATAAAGCTTTCGCCAAGTGAAAAATGCCAACAGCTGTACGGCGTACTTCGATTATGAGAAATCCTGTGCCTGCCGTAATCTCAATGTATATACGCAGCGCAAACAGGCTCGACTAAATCCAAAACATATTTTATTTTACGTGCTTTAATTGTTTGCTTAGGCTGCCGTAGCGCACACACGCCAGCCGAAAATATCTTTCTTTTACGCATTTTATTTTCTCACAAGGTAGTGAAAGTAAACACAGACTCCTAGAAAGTTCCCTTGGGGGAAATTTCAGTGGGAGAGATAAATCCAGCCTCCCTACCACAGGTTCCTCTCGAATACTTAACCAATTATCCGAATGTAATTGTCTCGACTACAGGAAAACAAAATGACAAGCACATTTCCGAGACTCAGTTAATGTTAAAGAAAACATAATACAAACAAGCAATCTAGTTTTTAAAGTGGACCTGTAACTTAATAGCGGGTATGGGGCTGCCTAGGATGTTCAATGTTGCGTTTGTGATGCTTGAAATTAAAGAGGACTGGTCACAGCTGGGTGTGCGCAAAAATCAGGCCTAAATGCTTTTGACTGCAAGTTTTTTTTTTTCCTTTTATAAAAGCTCAATTCAGTTTAAGGCTTCTTGCACATTGATGGTTTGCTCAGCTCCCCTGAACACCTTTTCTCCTTGCAGGAGAAAAGCTGTTAAAAAAACACGCCTAAAGCCGTGTTTTGCACACACATTTAGGCTTGTTTAGGCGCGTCAAGCATTTCCATTTATGGATTTTATTGGCCAGAATATTAATTAATTTATTCTAGCTGATGATTGAATGCTCAAGCACTAAACACGGGCAACAATTAGGTATGTTTACATGTATTTAGGCACATTCACGCGTATTTAGGCGTATTCAGAATTTTTTTTGCCCAAAAGCTCCTCTTCTGAACATGCTGGTGGTGAGCATGGACACATAGGCTAACATTCAGTAGATGTGCATTTACAGACAGAAAAAAACACCAATAGTGACCAAGAGGCATTTTATAAGCCATGTTTGAATGAGGCCTTAATAAGTTACAATACATTTACAGACAGAAAAAAACACCAATAGTGGCCAAGTGTCAGGAATGGACTCGCCAATGGTGGTGGGACTCATCTGCCGTGTGGGCTGCAGTACCGGGGCTGGCCAGCGGGTGCTCTCAGCAACCAGAAGCTCACTCCTGCAGTCAGCCATCACCTGAGGCTGATTGCAGGAGGTGTATTTAAGGAATGGCCAGACCTGCAGTCAGTGCCTTGGTGTATGTTTCCCATGAGCCCCTGTACCTGTCTGCTTGCTGCCTGATTCCTGATTCTGCTTTGATCCTGACTCTGAATGAACTCCGCCTGTCCTGATCCCGGCTATTCCTGAACACTCTCCAGCCTGCTCCTTTGGTATCTTGTCTGCCTGATTGTTCCTGACCCGGCCCATCTGACTACGCTCTGCCTGCTCCTTTGTGTCTTGTCTGCCCGATGGTTCCTGACCCAGCCTGCCTGACCACTCCACCTCACCAGCCCTGACTGCTCTTATCTGTGTACATTCCGTTACCAGTTGGAGGTTTGGTTTTGTTATATTATGCGTGGTATATTTGTGTATAACCTTTAATAAATTATATTGTTACACCATACTTGAGCCTGCGTTTCCCTGTGTCAGTTCACACATCTCTGGTCTTACCGGGAGCCCTCACACCAAGAGGCATTTTATAAACCTTGTTTGAATGAGGCCTAAATAAGTTACAATAAAGTTTGTTTCCCTTAGAAAGCTGCCATGGCCTAAGTAGAAGAGCCTGTCCCCTGTCTGCATGTTGCAGTGAAGAACCCTTTCTCTCTGTTTAGAAGCAGTGGTCTCCCTGCAGAGGTGCAGCACACCCCTTGCTATGGAAGACCTATAGTTATTCAACTAGCAAAGCTCCATGCTGGCTGGAGAACTGTAGCTCTGAATGAAAAGGGTGTGTGTCAGATCTTCTGTAGAGAGACCACTGCTTCCACGCAAATAGCAAAAGGTCAATTTCAACAGCATGCTGGCTGGGAACAGGTTTCTCTACTAGCCCGTGACAGCTTTCTAAAGAAGTGTAAGACTAATTTTGTTGTGGTGCTACAGCGTCTATGAAAGAAACAGGATCTATGAATGGAGGGGGTGGACCTAGCATTCATTCATCCATCTTCCATTCATACATCATGTCTCACTCAGAAGCTGTAGGTGTTAGAGCATATTGCTTTAAATTCTCCATGTAATTCGTAGGCCTGGCCAAAGGGGCTGGCAGGTGTAAGTGCCCTTAATCTGTAGCTCCTCCTATAATGATATAGAGGCCTTATTGCCTGTTTATATACCAGCTGTACACAGGGCCCAGGGAATTAAGGTATGGGAGCAGGACACTTCTGATCAGCAAGATGTAGAGCTGTGCTGTTAAGAGAGAGAGAGAGTCCTCTGCAGGACCAAACTGCCAGGGTGACTGGAAGAGGACAAATTGAAAGAAAGATGGAGAAACCTTGCCACCCCTGATGTTCATCTAGCAGGTACTGTGGCTTGGTTTAGGATGGCCTCAGGGCCTCGGGTGCTAAGTGAGGAATACCCAATGTGTGAGGAAGGAACACTTTAAGTATGAATCACTTGTGGGAAGAGTCTAATAACATCTGGAAAGATGACTGCAATGGTGCCTTGAGACTGACTGTATCTAGTGTTCTGCACTTATAGACTACTGTGAGGAAGTTGTGTAATGGAGGTACAGTGTTCTACACTAGAGACTACTGTCAGGAAGTCCTGTAATGGAGGTACAATGTTCTACACTATATATATAAAGTGCAGCGCTATCTCTAAATGTAATAAATAATAATAAATATAAAGTGCAAAACTAATTATACAAGTGCTCTAAATAATACCACAAGGTACTAAATTAATGTGCAAATTAGTGCATACAAAAAGAAAGTGCAAACCGTGCATTCCAATTCTTATAAATAAAGTGCAAATTAGTGCTAATCGTAATCACTCCAACCATCTGTTGATAAATAAATCCACAGAAAATAAATAAATATAATGTCCAAATGCAACAAAAAACTATTATTTTTCTTCAATCTTCATGCATGTGTCACACGTGACCACACTGTGTAACTCCAAACTTTAGCCGTGATGGCCTCTCACCTCCTTACCCCGACCCCACAGAGTCAGCACGCTTCAAACAGGACACCTCTTTGATAGCTCACCAGGGCCTCGCCTCTAATACTCTATCAGCAGTCAGCTCCTCGGTTCATATATAGACAAGAGAGACTAACATAGTGTAAACCTGTTTATTTACTGATGAAAGTATGAAAAAGATTGCCCACTCACATTTATATTTGTCTTCTCACAGGCCTTCAATACCCCATGCTATAAATCTCCTGCATGGGTATTTTAATACAGGGATTTCAAATATGGCCGCCACGCCGGAAATGACGTCACCGCGCTCCCAGAATCCTCCTCGCATACCGACGCGTTGCGTCACGGTAACACGTGACTTCCTCATCCACGTGATTATGATTAGCACTAATTTGCACTTTATTTCTAAGAATTGGAATACACGGTTTGCACTTTCTTTTTGTATGCACTAATTTGCACATTAATTTAGTACCTTGTGGTATTATTTAGAGCACTTGTATAATTAGTTTTGCACTTTATATTTATTATTATTTATTATTATTTATTACATTTAGAGATAGCGCTGCACTTTATATATATATTTATTCATTCACTTTAGTTGGTAAGGAGTGTTGTGTCAGCAGCTTGGTGAATAGGGCCCCATTCCTAGCGCAGGTAGTCCTTGCATTTAAATGTTCTACACTAGAGACTACTGTCAGGAAGCCCTGTAATGGAGGTACAATGTTCTACACTAGAGACTACTGTCAGGAAGTCGTGTAATGGAGGTACAGTTTTCTACACTAGAGACTACTGTCAGGAAGTCCTGTAATGGAGGTACAATGTTCCACACTAGAGCCTACTGTAAGGAAGTTGTGTAATGGAGGTACAGTGTTCTACACTAGAGACTACTGTCAGGAAGTCCTATAATGGAGGTACAATGTTATACACTAGAGACTACTGTCAGGAATTTGTGTAATGGAGGTCTAGTGTTCTACACAAGAGTCTACTGTCAGGAAGTCAAGCAATGGAGGTATGGTGGTCTACACTAGGACAACACAAAAAATCTGCCACCCCCACCATCCACCCACGACTCAGATCTACCGCCCAGCCCCGGTGCCCCTCAGCGCGGTCACCACACAGGAACTGCCACAAAATAACCAAGGTTCATTCTTCCAGGGGGTGGCTCCACCCCCCTGAAAAATGCAGCCCCACACTATTTTGGTTGTACTTGCTTTTACACGTTAGGTAATAGAATGCAGTGATGCTCTGGTGCAGTACAACAGCCTATAGCTTTCATTATACTGTATAATACAAAATTCTGCAGGGGCACATACCTTTCAGAATCACAGTTGAAGCATCTTTCAGATAAACTGATAAGCACCAGGGACTGGAAAAATGCCCTAAATTCTTAACTCGATTTCCCTGAAATCACAAAAGAAAAAAATATGTTTAAATTCAGAACTTAAATGCCAGACAGTAGCTTTCTATGTCCTGCAATCGTACTGTTTTAATCCACAACAATGGTCCTCAACATGAAAACTCTGGCCTAGTTTTCTTGTGCTTTGCCCATGTGAGAGCAAAACAAGTTCACTTTACAGCAGCAAGTACCCTTTTTTCTTTGCTCCCGCACCTTCAACTGCCGGGAGCAAAGAAAATACAAATTACTTTAGGGTACAGTGCACCATGTGGATTGCTGTATGTGGCAGTGCTTGTGCTTCATGATTGGCCAGGTGTTGTTATATGGGGACCGAAAGAGTCAACCCTGTAGAAGCTCTGATTGGAATAACTTGGAGTTGGAGTTCACCTATCTTTCTTCACTACTGGTGGCTGATCCATGCTGGAAAGCAAAGATGAGTGTGTTTTGTTGGGTGCGGATACATTAAAGTGGATCTTCATTCAAAAGTGAAAGTGCTGCCCTAACATTTGACCTTTTTTGACAAGGACCCACTATTACTCCTTTAATTCCCGCCTAGGCGTGAATGACATGCACTTTGGCACATTCCCTGCCCATGCTCCTCCACCCACAGCCTTCAGGAGCACATCCCACATCCCAGGAGGCTGCAGAACCAGTCCTACCGCATTGTGTGACCTCACACGTGCACAGTGGGGAGCTGGCTGTGATTCCTCAGGAAGTATCACATACCGGGTGGAGACTATGACTTTGCAAGGGCCTTTCTTGCACCTCCAGCCCAGCACTCCTGAGGGTGGAGGCAGAAAGTGTGAGGGCATGGAGAGGTACGAGTGCTGGAGTAGCTGGTTGGTGGTGTCCACTCTAAGTGGGTAGCACTAGAAGTCACAGTCATCAGGACAGGATGCAGAAGCAGCTTGGCATCACAGCAGGTGGTGGTAGTGCGATTAAGAAAGCAGGCAGTCGGACAGCAAGGGATCGAATAAGCAGACAGAGCAACTCCAGGAAACAAGCCAAGGCTGTGAATTTCCAGCCAGTAAATAAATGGGGCTAGGTGATGTCGCTGGTTGCTAAGGACATGGTGAGTGCCAGGACCCACAGATTGCTTAGCAACCAAAAATTTGGGTTTGGCATTCTGAAGAACGCCTGAACAGCCAGAGTTTTTATAGCTCATCTTTACTTAGAAGATTGACAGACTGCCAAGATCTGTTCTAAAAAGAAAAAAGCTGAGATTCCAGCGTCCATGTTCCATGTTGTGAACATTAAAGTGCTTTTACTGTTTGTTCAGAATATTTAAATACTTTAGTGTGCATGATCTGGGCATATGTTTATTTTAAGGGTTAGGTTGAGGGTTGAGGTTTGTCCTACAAATGAGGCTGAGGCTTAGGGCAAAGACTTGTCCATTAAGAAAAACAAGACAATGCTACATCAGGAATCGGGGACATAATATGGGGACATAAATTGGGGACATAAACTAATTTCAAAAATTCATCCAGAAAGTGATAAACAAATATAGGTAGGTAGTATCATAAGCATGAAAACCTCAGTACCAACTGGGACTGGCAGTACCCATCGATACATGAATAAAGTCAAAAGGTAACAATACATACTGTTTACTGAGAATGGAGTGATTGGAATAGAAGGGAGAAGAGGGGAAGGGTTGGTGTTGAGAAGGAATTATTAGGAAGGGACCCCTGGTGAAAGGGTTAGTGGTTAGGTTTAATGAGTAACTGCAGCTGTGCCTTCTAGGAACTGATATCTCATTTGATTGAGGACAGGTGAGTCTATGATATAAATGTATATGCTACAAAGTCACACTTAACCCCCATTCACATCTGACTGTTTTGTAGCTGGAAGCTCCAAACTCTCAGGGAGAAACAAAATCAATTATTCTGTATGGTGGTTGTTCACATTTCCACTCCAAGCCACTTGAAGCCACACGCCTGAAGGTCAAAAAAATTTTGGAGCAACTTTTGTAACTGGATTTAGGCAGATTGGTGCGTTTTTTAATCATTTTTTGCCCCGTAGAAATGCATTGAAATTTTTGAGCATTTTTGCAAGTTTTGTCACCCGTCTTTGAGCGTTTTTCTGGACATATGCAATGATTAAATAAAAATAAATAATAATAAATTAATAATGAATACATAAATAAAATACATAAACAATAATAATCATAAATCAATAAATAATTAACAAATACATAAAGAAATACAATAAATACACAATAACAATAATAATCTACCCCAAACAAAAATACTAATAATAAAAAAAATACATTTTTAAAAAAATCATTCTTCTTAATAATAATGCTAATAATACTAAGTATTATTGTTATTATTAATAATAATAATCAACCCCTAGCGCCAACCCCTATCCCAACTCTAAACCCTAACCCCAAACTCTAACCCCTAACCCTAATAAAAAAATAAATAAAAAATTATTAACCCCTAGCCCAAACCCCTACCCCAACCCTAGCACATATCTCTAACTCTAACCCCTACCCCTAACTCCAACTCTAACCCTGAACCCTAACAAAAAATAAATAAAAAAATTAAGCCCTAGCCCTAACCCCTATGCCAACCTTAAACCCTAACTCTAACCCCTACCCCTAACCCCTACCCCTAACCATAAAAAAAAAGAATTAAAATATATATAAATAAATAAAATAATATGTAAAAGTGGATTAAAAAGATGAAAAATATAGCAATAAATGTTGAAACAGATTATATTTTTTCTCTATTGTTTGCCAAAAAAAAAAAAGATGCCAAAGCTCAAAAACAATTTAAAAATAATGTGCAAAAATGAGCATGCAAACATGCAGCAAAAACTGCTCAAAAACATGACGCTCAGGTATGACTGCAGCCTAATGCCCCGTACAAACGATGAGAATATCGGACGAACGATCATACGTTTTTTTTCGCCTGCTAGTCTCACATCGAAAGTGAAAAGGTTACTAAAGATACAAAAATTCTCCTATGAAAGAAAAGAATTTTGAAAGTGATGTCATTTATTGCGTTGTATTTGTATTGTATTTTCAGACGACTACTGTACTGATTAAACAAAAATCGTACGATCTGGTATCGTACAAGAAAAATGTTTGTGCTTGTTCCTTTGGATATTGTCGTACGAATTGTTGTGATCAACTCTCAAAAGCTGTGTACTAACGATCCGATTCGGACGATCAGTCCTCGTACGAAAATTTTCGTACGATTTTCTTATAGTGTGTACGGGGCATTAGGGCTTGTTTACACCTGCTTTGAAGAATGATTAGCATTTAGATCACTGGGGAGGTATTGTACTGCTTCCTCACCACCTGTTTTGAACCTCTAAATAGCGGACAACAGCACTGCAACCACGCACATTGCATGCGGTTGTAGAGTGGTTGCAGCATGGGCCCATTCACTTGAATGGGTCACCCTTGGTGGGCAGCACTGCCTTTTGAGTGCCATGGGTGCACACCCTGGGCTGCTGCCTCTGCAGCTAAAGGGATTGGTCTCAGCTTGGGGGCTGGATTAGGGTTTAGGGTTCCGTTGAAAGGCTCAGTTTGTGAGTTGAGGTTAAGAGTTTAGTTTTGAGGGATTAGGTTCAGGTTGATATTTATTATTACATTTGGAGATTAGGTTAAATGAGGGATAGATTGAAATTTAGATGTATGGGCCTAGATTTAGGTTGAAGTTTTTGAATTGAGGTTAAGTTTTAGCTTTAAAGAGTAACTTGACTTTTGTTAAGACAAGCATTGCCCTCTGTTTGATTAATGTACATTGCAAGGAAAAAAAAAACATTTTTGCAGATTCTTACCTTTATCTGCTTTAAAGAAAAGCTGTTTCACCATGTCAGTTAAATAACTATTTCTGAATGGGAGAGTCTAGTGCATTAGAATCACCTGGTGCACTCTCAGTGTTCTAATTTGAAAATTTGCAGTGCCTGCATCCCTTTAGAAGTATTTAACTCTTGGGGAGATTCTCATCAAATCTAAAATTTCTATTGCAAAGGATGCCTAAAATCTTGCTTGGTTCGTAGGCCAGACATTTGGGAAAATCAGTAAAACAATCCGGAAACAAAATTTTTGGGTCGCTCTGTACACCGTGTACAGAACATCTCCAGGTTGTCATATTGCACTGAATTATACAGATAATTACAGCGGTTCTAAGTTAAAGTGGAAAATACATGTGTTTTTTTTTAATATCATTAACCACTTCTTGTCTGGCCCATGTATATAAACGGCTGGATGGGAGCAGTGCAGGGACAGGTTGATGTTCATAAATGGCGCCCGCCATTTTAGCCTGGGAGTGCGCGGCACCGCGATCGCTGTACAGGATCTCTGTGTGAGGTCCCGATCATGTGATCACTGATTGGCCAATCAGTGATCACATGAATAGTAGTAGGCAAGATGTCACTTCTGACATCATTGCTTACTATGTGTGAAATCTGTGAATGATCACAGAGGTCACATGGTACAAGGCTATTCACAACAGCCTTGTACCATGTGACAAGCTGTGACCAATCACAGCTTTCACAGTATTTCTCAATGGCTGCAGGAATGCAACCAGAGAGAAAGAGAAATTATTGCTTTTATAATCTTTCTGGGTATAAAAGCAATCAGTGTAAAAAAAAAATCTTCATCCCCCCCACAAGTAGTACAGTGTCACTATGGTGACATTGTACTGCCAGGGTGACAGTACGTTAAAAAATCATACATGATAAAATAAAATATAATAAAAATGTAAAAAATTATTTAGAAAAATTATAATTTTTGGTTATAAACTAATTTGGGTTATTTTTTTTTACTAAAAAGATAACAGAATAAATTTTGGCCAAGATTTATGAAGTAAGATTATTTAACACAGCTAGGAGTGTCATTGTTCCTGTTCATTTGGGGTTTACATTCACCAGTCATCAGTTTTGGGTGCATTGCTCTTCAGGCTTGGTTCACATCTGTGCGGGTGGTGCTGCTGCGGATCCGCACGAAAATCAGTGCAGCCGCACCACCCACACAGAGAAATGAAGACCCGCGGCACTGGAAAACACAACCGTACTGGGAACCAAGGTTCCCGTTTGGGCTGCGTTTTCGGAAGAAGTGCAGGGCTCTCGTGCCCAGGGGCGGACTGACAACTCATTGGGCTCCCGGGCAATAGGGGATCATGGAGCCCCTGTGTCCTCGCCCACACCCAAAAAAGCCTATGAAAAAGCCAATGAAAGGTACCAGGGGCATCTCATGGGGCCCCCTACTGACCCCGGGCCCTCGGGCAGTGCCCGAGTGCTTGAATGGTCAGTCCGCCCCTGTTCGTGCCCCGAGCAGGGGATTTAGTGCCTCTATGATCAGCCCCAAACCCCAAAGCTAAATTTGAAGCGGTGGCATTAGCTGTATTACTATGGACAGGGTCTTTTATAAGAAGAAAAGGAGAGGTGTACCTTGACATCCAGGAATGCGATTTTAGGCTGTACCAGAAGTGGCAGCCCAGCCGGTCCCCCCACTGGCTGTACGTCAATGAAGAGTCTGCAAGGCCTCACGTACACAGCGATGCGACTTTCTGCTGCATCATCACTCCTGCAAGAAATAGACATAATACTCTATTAGACACATGAAGAATTGAGGATGACATATGAGGAGCCTGGGAAGGCTACCTTTCCTTTGCAGGGAGGATAGAAGTACACACCTATTGATGTCTTTATTTTTCTGTGCAAAATGTTATTTTTGAAGATGAAGTCTTTCACTCTGACATGTTCATGTCTCTTGTCACAGGCTTCAGCGGAACTGCATACAGCCATCTTGGCAGAGCAAGTGTTCAAAGGGGGTTCTTGACAATGCCTCCAGTTGCAGGCACACATGTGATGTAATCAATGCGTACACAGTATAAAGGTGGCCACATGCACTATGATTTGATTGTTCAGTCGATGTGTAAGTGATCCATAGATGGAGCAATTTTCTTTCCTGCAACCCATGGAAATTGCTCCCAAAGAACACAGTTATTACTGCTAGCGGCTATAATAGCCACTATCAATAATCACATGTAAAATCTGCCAGGCTGGTTGTACCCCAGTTGGTCGATCAATCAACTTGGGTACATACAGCCTGCCCATACATGGTTCGAATCTTGGCCGGTCCCTGAACTGAACTGGCTGAGATTCGAATTGTCTATGGCTGGCTTTAGACTCAATATAGGTCAAATTTGATCAAACTGAGTCATTCTAGAATAGGAAATTATTGAACATTTTTCGATCAGCAGCACTTTTATCATGAATGTTACAATCGATCAGATTGTGAGATTACATTATGGAAACAAAGATGTCATCCATAATTTATGTAAAGTATGATCATATCTTAACAAGCAATTGAAATCTACTTCCATGTGTGTGGCTTACCAACCACATGGGTTGTCAACAACAGATGGATTATACCTGTCAAAAGAGATGATCAGGAAAGAAATCAATAATTTTTCAAAGCTCTTATGGCCACCATAATATGTAAAAAAAATATGCCTTTTAACTCTTTCCCTGTCACAATAAAGGCACTAATACTACAATTAGTGGTCAATAAGGTAAACAGGGTGTTGACTGTAGGGTGGAGTTTAACTTCAGGGGCAGGGTTCAAGCCCCAAAGTCGGAGAAGTCAAGCCCATAAAACACAGTAAAACCAGGTTCAGGGGCGCGCACAGAAGAGACTTTTCTAATTAACATTGAAAACAGTAGATACCGTGTGGTAGGGCCTTTACTTTTTTAAAATGTAACAATGCAGACAGGTTTGTATATTCCTCAGTAGCCACCATCCCTATGTGCCGGTAGCTCCCCTCTAGTTAGCCAGGAGGAGCTAACTAGGTCTTTAGTTAGAGGCTGGATAGCAGCCTGGTGTGAGTCAGCCTGGGATGAGTTAGCCAGGTTCACTTTAGGTGAGGGCTGAGGGCTCTGCATGTCAGTTCCCTGATACCTCCCCTTCTCTAGAAGCTTGGGAAGTTTCTAGAAGGCAGTGGTTGGGGGTGAGGAGGGGCTGATCTGCATACTCAGGGGACTCTGACCAGGGGTGGACTGACCATTTGGAAACTCGGGCACTGCCTGAGGGCCCGGGGTCAGTAGGGGGCCCCATGAGATGCCCCTGGTACCTTTTTCATAGGCTTTTTTGAGTTTGGTCAAGGACACAGGGGCCCCATGACCCCCTATTTCCTGGGGGTCCCATGAGTTGTCAGTCTGCCCCTGACTCTGACCAATCCCCAGACAGGAGGCTTGGCATGAGGCCAGGACAGCCCTTAAGTATGAAAGAGCCTAATGAGGAGGAGGAGGAGTAGTGTCAGGTGAAAGATGGAGTGAAGGCTGAAGTGTAGAGCCTGGGGGGATGGGGGGGCAGGAGAGGAGCCTACCTGCAGGCAGGAATTGGAGGGGAGAATCTCCCAGCCTCAACCGTCCCTTGAGAGAGGACAGCCTGGGAAGCTGGGAAGGAGCCACCCCAACATAAGGCCTGAAGGCAGCTACCAACCCACAAGCCTGCAGGAGAGAACTGAGTGAGTAATCTTGAACCCTCTGGGCCAGATAATGGGAGAGGGCAGTCAGCTGGCCAACCCAACTAGCTCCTCATCTGGAGCTGCTCAGCTAAAGTGGCAGTTTCTGGGCCCCATTGCTCAGGGATTCCCTCAGGCAGCTGGATGAAGAGGAAAATTCATCTGGGGTCTGCGTTGGTACACCAGGAGGCCTAGAGAGCTCTCCAAGAAGATAATCTTTGTCTGTGGAGTTGTACATAGTTTCTATGGACAACAGGAGTTGTCCTCATGTTTGCAGTTTTCTTGGGCATGCTATACACCCCTCAACCCCATCCAAGTTCAATATCCCTTAATAAAACAAAAAAAAAACAAGCTCAAGGACTGTTTGCTGTCTCCAGTGTGCAAGTGTGGAAGAATGTAGATGTTGCCTGGCTTTGCAGAACTATAGGGGGACCCAAACACTCAGTGACTCCGAAGGGGTAGTGCTACACACCTAAAGCCTTTGCCTTTTCCACCCACTGCAGGCTGCCTGCAGAAAACTACAGGAGGGGGTGGAGACCAGACCAGTCATTCTGCACAAGAAGAGAGAGCAACAGTGACCAGTCTTTTTTATAGGAAACTTGTACATACACTGGACTACTGCACAGATCTGGAAGAAATACACAAATGGGAAGAACATTTTTTAAATATATTTCAAATATATTTTTCTTCCATATGGTTAGGTAACTGATCCTGAGCAGTGGGGCCACTTTGCAATGTACATCCTTATGATGTAGTTAACAAGCTGATAAAATATGACTAAAGGCAAAACTTTTATAGAAAAAGAAGAATTAGAACTCTCTGCTCTCTGTGCCACTGTTAGCAATATTTATCCTCTCTATTTGTCATGTCCTCCCTGAAAGTGATCACAAATTTTGGGTTGTCAGCAGAACAGGAGTAGAGTGTAAATCTTCGAATGGCGACACCCATTTTGGTAACCAACCTGTTTTGACTACGGGACAGTTAGTGAATGGGAATCTCCTCAATGGAACACAGATGGCAAAAAAAATGGCAGGGTTTATAACTCTCCCTTGCTCTATCCAAAATGAAAAAAAAAAGTTTTGTCTTTAGTTTGGAAGTGAAGTTACATCTGAAAGTACCACCTTTTGTACAAAATGTTCCATTAAAAAATATATATATAAACAGTATATACACACTATATTGCCAAAAGTATTGGGCCCGCCCTCCAAATTATTGGATTCAGGTGTTCCAATCACCTCTATGGCCACAGGTGTATAAAAATCAAGCACCTAGGCATGCAGACTGACTCTACAAACCTTTGTGAAAGAATGGGTCGCTCTCAGGAGCTCAGTGAATTTATGCGTCGTACCGTGATAGGTTGCCACCTGTGCAATAAGGCCATCCCTGACATTTCCTTGCTACTAAATATTCCACCGTCAACTGTTAGTGGGATTATAACAGAGTGGAAGCAACTGGGAACAACAGCAACTCAGCCACAAAGTGGTAGGCCATGTAAAATGACAGAGTGGTCAGCGCATGCTGAAGTGCACAGTGTGTAGAAGTCACCAATTGTCTACAGAGTCAATAGCTAAAGACCTCCAAACTTCGTGTGGCCTACAGATTAGCACAGCAGTGCGTAGAGAGCTTCATGAGATGGGTTTCCATGGGCAAGCAGCTGCATCCAAGCCTTACATCACCAAGTGCAATGCAAAGCGTCGGATGGAGTGGTGTAAAGTATGCCACCACTGGACTCCAGAGCAGTGAAGATGTGTTCTCTGGAGTGACGAATCACGCTTTTCTGTCTGGAAATCCAATGGACGTGTCTGGGTTTGGCAATTGCCAGGAGAACAGTACTTGCCTAACTGCTTTGTGCCAATTGTAAAGTTTGGTGGAGGGGGGATTATGTGTGGGGTTGCTCTTCAGCGATTGGGCTTGGCCCCCCTACTTCCAGTCAAGGGAACTCTTAAGACATCAGCATACCAATACATTGTGGACAATTTCATGCTCCTGACTTTGTGGGATGGCTCCTATATCATTTATTGTTTATTTTTACCAATTTACAAAATGCAAAGTGAGCTAACAGAAGAAAAATCTACATCAAATCAATATTTGATGTGACAACCCTTTAGCTTCAAACCAGCAACAATTCATACACATGAGCACTTTGTATGCTTGATTTTGTAGGATTAGAGTCAGGTGTATGATTGATCAATTATACCAAGCAGGTGCTAATAATCAATATTATATGTAGGTTGAAACACAGTCATTAACTGAAACAGAAACAGCTGTGTAGGAGGCTTCAGATTGAGTGAGGAACAGTCAAACTCTGCTACTAATATGAGGATGTGAAAGACAGTTTCATGTTATAGATCATGGGTGTCAAACTGGCAGCCCTCCTGCTGTTGCCAAACTACAAGTCCCATGAGGCATTGCAAGATTGACAGTTACAAGCATGACTCCCAAAGGCAGAGGCATGATGGGACTTATAGTTTCACACCGGCTGGAGGGCCACCAGTTTAACACCCCTGTTATACATCATTCGCCATGGCCTGGGGGCATGGGGCCCCCGGCAATAGGGGATCATGAGGCCCCTGTGTCCTTGCCCAAACTCAAAAAAGCCTATTAAAAAGGTACCAGGGGCATCTCATGGGGCCCCCTACTGACCCCGGGCCCTCAGGTAGTGCCCGAGTTTCCAAATGGTCAGTCCGCCCCTGGCCATGGCTAGACTGAGCACAGCAAGACACAAAGTAGTGCATCAGCAAGATTTCTCTCAAGCAAAGATTTCAAAGCATACTGGGGTTTCAAGATGTGCTGTTCAGGCAGATACTTATCCATCATGCCATACCATCAGGGAGGCATGTGATTAGCCCCAAATTCATTCTGCTGCAGGACAACAACACCAAACTGACAGCCAATGTCATTAGCAACTATCTTCAGTGTAAAGAAGAACAAGGAGTCCTGCAAGTGATGGTTTGGCCCCCATAGAGCCCTGATCTCACCATCATGGAGTCTGTCTGGGATTACATGAAGAGACAGAATGATCCAAGGCAGCCTGCATCCACAGAAGATCTGTGGCTAGTTCTCCAAGATGTCTGGAACAACCTACCTTCAAAAACTGTGTGCAAGTGTACCTAGAATTGAAGAATTGATGCTGTTTTGAAGGCAAAGGGTGGCCACACTATATATTGCTTTGATTTGGATTTCTTTTCTATTCATTTACTTTCTATTTTGTTAATTGATCAATATAAACTATTTACACTTATATTTCTAAAAGCAAATCCTAATTTACAGAATTTTTCACACCTGCCTAAATTTTTCACACCTTTGGCACAGTAATATATATATAAGATCCAACTCTTTCAAGAACAAAGCATTGATTCTGGGGATTGTCAATCAGGCAACCATACCCATAACCATATCTGTACTTCAGCACTACAGACTTTGCTGTTTCTGAGTAAGAGGTACAAAACAACATTGTTGGCATAGCATGTTATTCTCTCTAGATCTTCAATCTGCAATATGACCGACTTTTCCGCGCCCCCTGCACTGCTCCTTAATGACATCACTACCCAGGTGGTGCCAGGAATGTGCCATTCCCAGCCAGACGCACCTACAGAGCAGCCAGCAAAGAGCGGCTATTAGGTAGCAGCTCTTCAACTCCCCGCCGTTTCATGTCCCATTCCTGAACATTGCATGCTCTATTTCTGTAGTGCTAATCCCCCTCCTTAACATTGTGGGGAATCGTCTTCCTCTTCCTCCGTACAGCTATCCAGGTTAATGCTCCATTGTATAAACAACCTGCAGTGTTACAAGAAGTAGACGTCAATGTCTTCCCGAGTCTGAAGTCCTCACTGATACAATTAGGAGACGGAACGCGCTGTTTAGCGAGCACAAGGGTCAGCGGCACAAGATCAATGTCAGGATGACAATTAGAGACACTTAGCAGTGACTTGTAATTAAAATCTCCTGAGGTTGACCAGAGTATACTTTTTATACTAGAACCAAAGGCAAAACTTTTGTTTTTTCATTTTAGATAGTTATAACCCCGTCAGTATTTTTTTTTGCCATCTGAGTTCCACTAGGGAGTTTTGCCTTTACTTCCTGTCCAGTAGCCAAATCAGAAAGAGCAAAGAAATCCCTCCAAAATGAGAGAATCATTGGTTGTCATTAGAACTAGTGTCTCCATTGGAAGATTTCCCATCTATTCCTGTTCTGGTGACAATCCAAAATTTGGGATTTTTTTTTCACTTTCGGTGATCATGGTAATCACTTCAAGACCGCAATACGTATATGTATTGAGTATCGAGTTGCCACCCGAACACATATTACTTGCACAGGTTCTGTGGCTGAATAAGGTGGCCATTAAACTCACTTGGCACCTTATATGCATTAAATTTGCCCCTGTACCTGTGTAATTAATATGTTCAGTTTTAAAGGGATGAGGTGACAACTCTAATGTACGTTGAGGTTTTGAAGGGTTTTACCAGGCTTATGGCTAAAGCTATCAGTCATAACGCCAGTATATTTTTTCCCTTTCTTATAAAAGTGATCAGAGTGGCTGATTAGTTGCTGGATCACTTTTAGAAACAGCAGCAAACCTAGGAAAGGATCCTTTGGGTTGCACAGCTGGCCACAGATGTGAAGAGAGACCAGATTGTCTCTCCTCATCTCTATGATTTAGGAAAGTGGTCTCCAAACTGCGGCCTGGGGGCCGGATGTGGCCCTTTGCTTGCCTTTATTTGGCTCTCAGGGCACTTTTCCTCCCACTGATACAGGACACTATTTCTTTCCTCCCACCAACAATGGGGCATAATTACTTCTACTGACACCAACAATGGGGCAATATTCCTCCCACTGACACCATTGATGGATCACTATTTCCTTCCACTGACATCAACAATAGGACATTATTCCTCAAACTGACACCAACTATTCCTCCCAATGACACAACTGGGCACTATTCCTCTCAATGACACCAACAATTGGGCACTATTCCTCCCACTTATACCAATGATGGAGCACTATTCCTCCCCCTTAATTCTCATGCACACTGGACGTTTTGACAGCTGCTGTTTTTGGCTTTTGGCATTCTTTTCTACAGCCAGTAAACTCCCCAGCATGTTATCCTATGTGTCCATGCACACATAGGCTGTAGTCAGCATTTTTTTCCAGGGGCGTTGTTTGTAGCTGGAGAAAACCCCTAGAACTAGTGGGTTTCTAGAGGAGTTTTTAGCTGTAAAAACGCTCTAACGCTGAAAACGCAGAAAAACGCAGCAAAACTCTGTAAAACACAGCAAACTGGCATTTTAGGATTGTTTTTTGAGCAAAGAAAAACATTTTTTGGTAAAAAAAAAAAAGCAAATGTGAAAAAACGCGGCAAAACGCTGCTAAATCAGGGGCAGACTGACCATTTGGAAACTCGGGCACTGCCCGAGAGCCTGGGGTCAGTAGGGGGTCCCATGAGATGCCCCTGGTACCTTTTTCATACCCCAGATGTCTCCACAAAGAGGACCTGTCATCGCTTATTTCTATCACAAGGGATGTTTACATTTCTTGCAATAAGAATAAAAGTGATAAAACTTTTTTTTAAAGGAACAGTGTAAAAATAAAAAAAACAATAAAATGAATAATTAAAAAAATCTTTACAGCGCAACAGAAGTGAATGCATACGTAGGTTACACTTGCACATGTAAATAGTGTTTGCTCCACACATGTGAGATATCCCTGCGAAGGTTATAGTGAGAGCAATCATTTTAGTGCTCTGTAACTCTAACCTGTTAACCTGTAAAGATGTTTAAAGTATCACCTATGGAGATTTTTAAGTATCACAGTTTATCGCCATTTCACATGAGTGCGCAATATTTAAGCATGACATGTTAGGTATCTATTTACTTGGCGTAACATCATCTTTTATATTTTATAGAAAAATTGGGTTGTATTTTGTATTTGTTTTGCATTAAAATTCATTAATTCAGTGTTCTTTGTTTTTTAAAAATTGTGTTTGGAAAACCGCTGTGCAAATACCGTGTGACATAAAAAAATGCAACAATCGCAATTTTATTTTCTAGGGTCTCTGCTAAAAAATGTATATAATGTTTTGGGGCTTTACGTAACATTCACAGAAATCTGACCATGGGAGTACAGAAATGCCAGCGTCCTATAGCTCCCAAACAGAAGCTGGGGCTGGCAGGGCAGAATGCTAATCGCAATTTGCCCATGGGAGTACAGGCATGGGGTCCTTTAGCTCTCATTCAGAAGGCACAGATGAAAACTGACCATGCTAGGATGGATCTGAATCCATGTCTAGTGTGGTAAGAAGGAAACACGATGAAGGGGACTGGCAGGATCGCCAGGTATTTTAATGTGTTTCAAAACTGTTCCAGAAATAAAAAAAGGCTCAACATGTGTATAGTTGGGGACAAAGGAAACAAATCTCCAACTATCCTTTTTAGGGTTCACATTAGAAATGTGTATTTTGTTATGAATCGAAATTTAGACGAAGTTTTCATTATATGGAGATTCGGATGTATCCGAATTTCCGAATTACGATATAAATTAATTTAAATTATTACGAAATAGCAGAATGAAATTTCATTCGAAATTCAAATCAAATTTGAATGGAAAATGAAATCAAATTCGGGAACAAAATTGAAATATAAATATATTGCTGATATCCTTCAATGATATGTGTATTAGTGTTAGAATATAGCCGTCTTCCGAAATTTGAATTTAAAAAAGAATAGAATGGAATAAAACAGAATAGAAAATAATAGAGTGCAACAGAGCAGAATAGAATAAAATAGAAAATAAAGGAAAAGAATAGAAAAGAATAGATTAGAATAGAATAAAATAGAAAGAATATAGCCGTCTTCCGAAATTCGAATAGAATAGAACCAGCTATTTTTCATAATGAATTTGGATCAATTCGACATTTGCAGGTTTCAGTAAAGCTGTTGCTCCACTTTTCTGGGGTTAATCCCTCTTGGAAATGTGTTGGGCCAAATTCATGAAGCATCTGCATCACTTTTGGTTGTGACAACAATATGTGTGCCAGGTTCAGTTAGTTCTAAAATGTGCCACTTTTACTTTGTAGTGTCAAATTCAAACTGAAATAATAACAGTCCGTATGTTGGCAAATGTTAGTGCCTCCTGAAGTTCTGCCCCTGCTGTAGTGATGTCATGGGTGGAGCTATTGCACATGTAATGCAAACTGTGGGAGGGTCCTAGTTAGTGCGGGGTATGAGAGCAGTTCACCCCTATGCGGTGCTATTTATTTCAGCTAAGAAGGAAAGACTAGAGGTGCTGGGCAGCATCAACGAGTGGATCAGATGAACCTTGCGACCCTTGACCCTCTGCTGTGAGTTTGTGGCTTGGTGTTTAGAGGCCTTGTGGCCTGGAAATGAGGAACTCTGTGATGAGCTGAGTATTGCAAAGGGCTTATTGTAGAAGCATGGGAAGATGTAACCCAATGTACAGTGCTATGCACTGATCTGAATGCACTGTCAAGATGTTCTACACACTGCTGGTGGTCTACAACACAGACTCCACCAGTGATTCTGTGAAGATGTAATGCTGTAATGGAAATGAATATGAGAAGAGTTGCAGTAAAGTTTTGAAATGCAAATGATGTGGACATTCCTTTATTCTAAAAGCTGAGGCCTCTGGCCAGGAATGTAGAAGAGGGCCTCTGGCTAAGAAATATGTGTCCAAGATGGCAGAACCAAAAGACAGCTATGTGGTGGCTCTTTCCCAAGAAGAAACGTAGCGAGACCTGGATAGCATGGTGCTATTTGCTGTCCAATCCAGGTCACTTACATTTGGCATAGTCAGTATGATAGAGCATCACCCCTTTGTGAAGTTGCGTCAGCTCCCCTGGTTGGAGAAGCAGTAAGGGGTGGAGAGAAGGAAGAATGGGGCTTGTGGACTGTGCTGTGGCATAGACCTGGATGGCATGGCACCAATTGCTGTCAATTCCAGGTCCCTTATACGTATCTTACAAAACTGGAGCAAATTACGACCAACTGTTTTGCTGTACAGAGAGAAACCCTGGAAAAGACAGATTTTGCACAGTGGCTAAATGGCTGGCACTTCCGCCTCGCAGTACTAGGGTTGTTGGTTAGAATCTCAACCATAAATCCACCTGCCTGGAGTTTGCATGTTCTCCCTTTGCCTGCATGGGTTTCCTCTGGGTACTCCGGTTTCCTCTCACACTCCAAAAACATGCTGGTAGGTTTAACTGGTTCCTGTCTAAATTGGCCCTCATATGAATGCGCGTTAGAGATCTTACATTGCACATCCCTTGAGCATTAGGGACTGATGTGAATGAAATATATATATATATATATATATATATATACTGCTCAACAAATTAAAGGAACGTTTTTTATTCAGAGTCTAGCATCAAGTCAATTAAACTCCTGGGATATTGATCTGGTCAGTGAAGTAGCAGAGGGGGTTGTTAATCAGTTTCAGCTACTTTGGTGGCAATGAAATTAACAACAGGTGCACTAGATGGGCAACAATGAGACGACCCCCAAAACAGGAATGGTTTTACAGGTAGAGGCCACTGACAGTTTTTTCCCTACTCATCTTCTCTGACTGTTTTCCCCTAGTTTTGCATTTGGCTAGGATCAGTGTCACTACTAATAGCATGAGGTGATACCTGGACTGGACCCTACAGAGGATGCACAGGCAGTCCAACTCCTTCGGGATGGCACATCAATACGTGCCATTGCCAGAAGGTTTGCTGTGTCTCCCAGCACAGTCTCAAGAGCATGGAGGAGATTCCAGGAGACAGGCAAGTACTGTAGGAGAGCTGGACAGGGCCATAGAAGGTCCTTAACCTATCATCAGGAGCGGTATCTGCTTCTTTGTGCAAGGAGGAAAAGGATAAGCACTGCCAGAGCCCTACAAAATGACCTCCAGCAGGACACTGGTGTGAATGTCTCTGACCAAACACTCAGAAACAGACTTCATGAGGGTGGCCCGAAGGCCCAACATCCTCTAGAGGGCCCTGTGCTCACTGCCTGGCACCATAGAGCTCGATTGGCATTTGCCATTGAACACCAGAATTGGCAGGTCCACCACTTGCTTTACAGAAACAGACCCTCTGTATCCCTCTACAGGAGTGGATGTTCTAAAGCTCTCTTATAACATTTTTCAAATCTGTAATAGTAAGATGTATAGCTCCTCTCTTACCCAGTCCCTGAATGCCCCATGTGCTTCAACCAGAATTTGTCAGAGCTCTCATAGATTTCTGATATACAATTTTGGGTCCGTTTTGGGCTCAAGAATGTTCATCAGATATTTTCCTCTGGGACCTTTTTCCTCCGAATAATTTTCTAAGGCTCAACTTTGCATCCCTATCACCTACTTCTTCTACTATATACAACTATGTCATGTGGTGGTGGCCCAGTCTGGCCTGCAAGATGTCTTAGCTCTCGGAACTGGAAACTTTGCTATTTCAGAAAGATCATTCCAAGTTTGTTTCTAGATATTATTATATGCTAATATGCTCCTCTACTTCATGTATGGACAAGATTAAAATTCAATTGCAGACTGATATACCAACATTGCAGTCCAGGGTGGAAGTGCTGGGGAATCAGGTTCCTAGGATTATAGCAGCTGAGGACAAGGTGATTCAACTAAAATATATACACAGAATCTACTATACTTCACTTAGATTGTGTAAAATGGGCAGATTGGATTCTCCGGAATGCTATATACTGTATGTTACGCTGCATCTGGAGACTTCTTCCATATGTGGAATTGTCCTGGTGTGGGGCAGTTTTGGTCCAGTCTTACTACATTCATAGAAGAAAAGTTAGATGTACCCCAGCTAGATGTCTCCTAGGAAATCTTGAAGAGGAGAACCTACATGCTTCCCAAAAAAATGTTCTCTGGTTCCTCTTCTTCTATGCTGAAAAAGCCATTGCTTTAAGATGGAAGAAACCAGACCCGCCTAGTTTGCAAATGTAGATTGATTTAATATACAATGACTTACCTATGTATAAAATGACTTACACCGGAAGGGGTTGTCCAACATAATACGATAAAATTTGGTCAAGTTGGACTCCTGCAGTTTCAGGCAACATAGAATTTTAAAGTCTGTCGCTCCCCTCGTGATATGTTTTATAACCAGACGCTTTGGTGTTCCTGATTAGGATATGTCCTTTTACTGCCTTATTATTTGTCCACACTGGCTGCTGTAGCCTTTGTACCTTAAAATGTGAACTCATCAGCTGTTTTGTTAGAGTTGTACTTCAGATGGGCTTTGTATTCTGTCAGTATTTACCCTGTTCAGTTTCTCTTTTTTTTATTGATTATAAAAAAATTTATAAAAACACCTTAAAAAAAAAAAAGAAATGATAAACCTTCGAGGAGCATTGCACCAAAACTGAAATACCTAGTGCAGAGGATGCCTAAAATTTGAATTGTTTCTAAGTACAGACTTCCGGGAATATCAGTAAGCCAAGCACACAGGCAGTAAATAAACTTTCTGGGGGTGTTCTGTACACCACAGTATTATTATTATTATTTTTATTATTATACATTATTTATATAGCGCCAAAGGGTTTGCTCAGTGCTGTACAATAGCGAGGGGGACAGAACATGAGACAATACAGTAACAATACAATACACGAGGGGTTCGAGGGCCCTGCTCTTTTGAGCTTACAATCTAGGAGGGAGGAAATAGTGGTACAGGAGGAAGTGGCTGTGGGGGATGGAGTGATGGGAGGAGTGGAGGAGATCGGTTGTTAGGTGAGGGTGGGGTAGGCTTCCCTGAAGAGATGGGTTTTCAGGGTGCGCCTGAAGGTGAGGAGGGTAGGTGATAGTCTGATGGATTGGGGTAGGGAGTTCCAGAGGATGGGGGAAGTCCTGGAGAAGTCCTGGAGTCACAGTATGCAGAATGTCTCCAGGTTATCATATTTCGTTGAATGTAATTGAAAATTATAGAAACCGAAGATTGAAAAGGAAAGGTAATTTTTAATAACACTAAATTACAATATAGCTTGTGTAGCCATTGTATGTGCTATATTATTTTTTTATTCGCTATAATTTTTTCTACGAAAGCAGAGTTTCCCTTTAGGTTAACCTGTGAATCAGAAAGTAGGGGCAACCTCCCTTGAGTTTCCTCAATCCATAGTCAGGAAACAATGACATGGGAGAAATTGGATGTCCTTTATGATGTAATGAATTACAACATTCTGTAAATGGGGCCAGACAATGAGATCATAAAAGAACATTTTGAATCTAATGAATGTGGAGGACTTGTAATGATTCACTACTGTAACTTTTTCCTGCAGAAGCATTAGAGTCACTCTTTGCAATCGTATCCGTGAAATGCAGCTGGCCTTTTAAAAAGTAATAGACAGCGTGAAAGGTAAAAGGATTCTATTAGATAAAATGCTACCGGATGCATTATCGGGATGATTGAACGTTCAACCTTCCTAAATGCTCTATTTTTATCCTTATCTGCTTAGTTCAGAAACAAAGATTAGATAAAGTCCAATCCACTCACATTTTTTTCCACTTTGTATAAAGTAGGAATGAGTAAGAGATTGCCATATGTGTCTGCAGAGGGGGTTTACACCCACTTCCTGGACCGCTGTCTCTGGGATAGGGGTAACTGGTCCAATGGAGACCTAAACAACAATAAAACAAGGTAATAACCTTTTAAAAAAAAATGTGATTTTTTTTAAAACACCATCTCACCCCTTGGCAATCCTGTCCTAGGGTGACAATACCTTTTCTTCATAGATTTGATACACTGAGATAGCATTGTCACTTTAAATCAGAAAGCATGTTACTGGCATCAAAGGCCAACTCGTTTTAGGTGTAGACATGCTTTAAGTTGTATGTAGAGCAGAGGACTATCTACTTTTCTTGAAGGAGCTGTGGCAGTGCGGTATCCTGTCACGGTCTAAAGCAAGGTTATAACACAGGATCCTCAACTATACAGGTTGAGGGTCTCCAGGCAGTTTGCTTAATGCAGAGGAAACTAGTTTGTCAGTTTCCTCTTTGGTTCGTAAAGCCTGTGTTTGGACCTGGGGCCTGGAGATTTCGAAGTGCTTTGGGAGGGATGAAATCTCCATTCTTGGGTCCATGTTTTGTGAGCAGCCAGCACACTGATTGCACAGGTGTGTGCAGGCCTTTTTGTAGAGGCCTAACCAGAGCATACTGACAACTCATGGGGCCCCCGGGCAATAGGGGATCATGGGGCCCCTGTGTCCTTGCCCAAACTCAAAAAAGCCTATGAAAAAGGTACCAGGGGCATCTCATGGGGCCCCCTACTGACCCAGGGCCCTCGGGCAGTGCCCGAGTTTCCAAATGGTCAGTCCACCCCTGGGCCTAACCATTGTTCTGGGCTCCACCCCGGCAGACAGGAGGTTGTTGCCCAGGAGTCAGGAGGGCTTCACCTAGGAGAGGTGGGAGCCAGAGCCGCCCGGGGCTGTATACCTGAGAGAGCCAGAAGGCTGAATGTTGGTTTCATTTGTTTTGATGGTGGATACCCCTGCGAGGGAAACCTATTGTATGGAACTTTCCTTTAAATAAAATTGGGCTAGAAGACCCTTAAAAAAAGAAGAAAGCGAGTGGCTGTGTGCTGTAAGAGCTCTACATTTGATGCTAATTCTCACAGGGCTGTTCATAGTTGGTGGTCCCCCAGTTTTATTGAAATTTGGGCTTAAGGGAAAGAATCTGAATATTCAGCCTTTAATTATAACTGTACTGAAAATTATACAAACCAACAGATGGCTCTGCTCCCAGGCTGACAATCCGTGCTTGCTGAAATCTACAACTTGTGCCCAGGCACAACCGGAAACCCCACATTGCTGGACAGCATCCACCACTGTTCCAAAGAATGGCCTGCACCACTGCCAAGTTTTTGTAAAAACAAAGCTTGGAGTGACAGCATCCCCCTTGATACAGGCTCCTCCTTCTGACATAAAGCTTCCTCATAAAGGTATACCTATACACATTTCCATATTACGTTTTTGTATCTGCCCTCTTACTGGGCTTTACGCATTTTGTCTTAGGATGACTCTTGCATGTCAAAGTCAGCAATAGTAAGTCCTCTGAGGGAGCCAAGAACAATGAAGTCATCACTGTTCTCATTAGATGTACGGTATATGCTATTTTCCACAGTTAGTAGTCTGGGATGACATGGAATGGAGGAAGAGCAGGGCTTATCTAAACCTTTTTACTGTCCCATCTAGCAGTTTGTGACTTGTTTCTCCTGTGATTCGTGAGTGCAGTGCAGTACAAAAATCATCATTTATGGCTCCTGGAACTGAAGACATTAACCCGTTGTTGACACAATGTGCTACACACAATCAAAAAAACATAATTGAAGTACACAAGGAATATGTAGCATGCCCATTCCTTTCTTACTGCTGCTCTGCCTTTTCATGCTTGCAGTAACTCCCAGCTGTCAAAATGACAGCCGTCGGTTGCTATGCATATACAAGAGCTGTTGAAAGTTGGACCATCTGACACAGTGTTTATAAACATTGTTCAGACATGAGACAGAGAAAGATACAAAGTAATATTATTACTTTTGTATTTATTTTGTTTTGTTAATCTGCAGATCAAAGGGATAACCTTTGATCTGAATATGATGTCAGGGAAATCAGCCTAACAAGTAAAAAGGTTTTAAACGGTTCTTTTTTTATTCTTTTATTAGCCCTTAGTTTATGTCAGGGCAGGAGCTGTGGAATGGACAGGCAGGCCTAATGGCAGGGTCACGCACCAACTGACGACAACCACCACCCACAGACCGGAGTCCCTCAGGACGCGGAGTCTAAGCCCCAGGCTGCCCTTCACCAGGGCCCCTGATGGTGGGGATGGACTTGACGCAGCCAGGGACCAGGTCGCGGCCCCCGAGAAACCCCAGCTGCGGTAATGGCCACCGCCAATGGCGTATAGCTGGTAGGAACCAGATAACAACGATAGCGCAGTCAGACAGGCCGGGTCGATAACAGCGGGACAGACAGTACAGAACGGTAGACAAGAATACACGGGTCACAAGCCGGGTTCAGCAACGGGAGGTCAGATAAAGGGATAAGGCTGAGAATAGTCTAGATAAAGCCGAGTCAGTTTCCAGCAGAGCCACGAGAGTAGAATAAGAGCTGCAACAACACTATCAGACAGGACACGAATGCAAAGAGCAAGTGCAGACAGCAGGCTTAAATGTGCTCAACCACACCCCTCTGGGGGAGGGACCGCAGAGGCCTGAAAGCATAAAAGGCTCCCACCATGCTTTGCAGAAACCCAAGATGGTTGCCAGCACATGGAGCAGCATAACCTCTGGGAAAAGGTAGGACCTTGACACTTTACCCTAACCAGCCCCAATTAACTCCTTCTTCTGTTACAGAAAGGAAGTGCAGTCTCCTCTACCTGCGACAACCTCTTAAAGTATAACTAAAGGCAAAGAAGGATTAAAACACCCACATTTTTGCATTGTCCTCTGACCGGCAACAGAAGGGAAATCTTTCAATAGAGACAGTAGTTCTGGTGACCCTGGGGATAACCAGGGACTCTCTCACTTTGAGGGATTTCCTCTCGCCTCCTGTTTTGGGACTGGAAGTGAAGTGAAATACCCCTAATGGAGCTCAAAAGGCCTCAGATGGCAACACACACACAAAAAATGTTTTTACTCTGTTTTACTTGTCTGCAAATCAAAGGGATCAAAGACCAAAGGGATACAAAAAAAAAAGTTTTGCCTTTAGTTCTACTTTAAAGTGCTTGTAAACCTCAGACATGAAATATGAACAAAGCATATCCCTCTATAGTGTATACTTGTCTCAAATTGCTCTCAAATAAGGGCACTAAGTGTCATTTCTCTCTGCTGCTTTGTTCCTCTGCTATCAGCATATGTAATTTCTGACAAGTCTTGTTGACACCAAGAGAAAAATGGTGACAGGGGAGGGTCACCCAGCAGATTGACAGCCTCAGCTCTGTTCCTGTGAGCTGTGTGGAGGGGGTGTGTCTCTTCCCTCCAATCAGCTCTCAGAGCTCTCTTCACTGAGCTCTGCAGAGTTAAACTTCAACTCTCCACCCCCTTTCTTTTACAGCTCTACAAGCTTTATAAATTCTGCATTTTCAATGGATGTAGGGAAGAGAAGACATCCAGATAGACAGGTACACCTTATGTAGGAGGATTTCTTTCATCTCTATATTCATATAAGGCCATTCATTTCCCTGGGTATGTAAGTGTTTACAACTACTTTAAGCCTTTCCAATAGTAACCAAAGCCAACGCAATATCTGGCCATTGACAGGCAAAGCTCCTCCTATTGGTTCATCATTATGAAGCTCTGCCACACAGGCCAATATGAAGCAAGTTCAAGTTTCAGCACTCATGAACTGAGCTCAGGTTGGTCTGAAATAATAATGATAATAACTGTACACCCAAAATAAGACCCAATCAAATATCTTATGACTTATTATAACAGAATATTTTGTTTCCCTTGTTTCTCCTTTAAAAAAAAGAGAATTTTTTGATGGCTTATTCGTAACCTCCACAACTGTGTATTTCCATCCTCAGCAATGTACAGTTGGCGCTGCCTACTTTTTACGATATGTTATAAGAGCGTAATAAATCTGTTAGCTTAAAATCGAATCTCTGTGGCCTTTTAGAGAAATCATCATTAAACGCGGAGCCCCTGTTAACGACGCCATCCTGGAGAAATTGTTTAATCTCCAGCTGGGGTGAAAGGTCACCAAATGAATTTTTTATAATACATCAACTTGACACGCAATAGGGAAAACTGCAATAGATAAAAGTTACGGAAAAGGGCACCCTCTTCTCCGGATAGGTCAATAGCAACCAAGAGAGCCACTCATCCCGTCACCTCTCAGCACGCTGCGCCTTTTCCCATTTAATATGGACACCCAATTAACACCTCAGTAGCATAGGCGGCCTCATTTTGGGTGAATTATTGCACGTTTCCCCCCTTCTTCGAGATGGAAGTGATCACAATATATCATCGGATGGTGAGAATTAGTCTTAATTGATTTGAGTTACCAAAGGATGATAGGCCACTTAGACAATGTAAGCCTTATTGGCTCCTGGAAGGGATGAAGGCAAGATTAGATTGCCAGGCCCGTTGCCATGGCGACGCCAGGCAGCTGACATCTTGTTAGACGATTGCAAAGTTCTATTGCTCTCACCGATGGGGTCGTCAGTAAGCTGAAGTGATGTCTAAACATGGTTATGTGTGCTCTGATATTAAAACAAGAGGATAAACACCTTATTGCCAGTAACCTGGATTTGTCATGGCCCTGTTGTTATCCAATTTACAGCCACTAATGCGACTATAGCCAGGGGGCAAAAACAACTAACAACCAAACCAAGGCGGTGTTAAGAAAAAAAAAAAAGGACAACGCATTACTTCTCAAGTCAAAACAGTGCACAGCATAGCTAGCACTGTTTTTGAGTCTGTTCACACCTCTGCTGGAAAGTTAACCTATGTTTTAACACATATTTTCCACTGATTGCATTGAGGAAGCCCTTTCTATTTGAAAGGGCCCTTAATGATCCTCAACACCCAAAAAAATTGCACTTGCACTATTTTTTAGCAACGCAGAGCACCTCAATGCACAGAGCATTCTCATCCATGTGTTGTGGTGTGCTCCATTTGTGTGCTTGGGTTCAATTCAAAATGGAAAGCAATGCAGCACAAGGCACATATGGAACATGTTGTAGTGTAGTGTGTTGTGATAACAAACATTTAATGTGTGTTTCAGCTGATTGGTTTGTGCATTGAATAACACCCTGGGGTAAAAGTACAAACACTGTTATGCTTTTATACATTTGGGATGGACCAAGTAATATATTAGAGTGTCACTAAACCCACGTCATAAAAAAAATAGCAACAAATGCTGTTTTACATGCTGTTCATACTCAGCATATAGTTTGTTTTCTGTATTCTGCAAAACACCTGGTTGATCCTGCTGTTCTCTCTCTCCTCATTCTGTCCATGTCCCCAATGCAGTTGGGGATTTTGCAGAGCAGTGTGTTGTCAGCTACTGCACATGCTCAGTTTTCAGTGAGTTTATATGCCGAGCATTTCCTCCCTATGACATCTGAGCAGCCCATGTGACTATAAAGTCACACAGTGGTAAATGACAGCCCACTCCCTCCTTCCTCCTCCGTGCTCACTAACCAGTTAAACGCAATGGAGGTGGGATATTACATCTTGATTGATGGAGGCTTTACATTCCTTTTATTCTAAGACATATGCTGGAGAGGCGTGACACAACTTGTGATGGGCAAAAAACCACCCACACCATGTTATTGTTAAAAAATAATAAAGATTTGATTTAAAATATACTGTATATTTGTATGACAATTTAAACCAGTTTGATGATTTTAAATATTTATTTTTACACTGTATCCCAAAAGCTGTTTTTTTTTTAACCGCTTGCCCTCTGCCCTATAGCAGAAGTACTGCTACAGGGCGGCAGGGCTGCGCAAAATCACATATATAAACGTGATTTGCATTTCCAGGTAGGGAGCCCTACATGCGCCGCTATTGGCGGGGGAGACTTGTATGTAAACAACACAGGTCTCGCTGCATACAAAACAACATGTATCCCTAGTAAAACACAGCACACAGTAAAACATACACAGCACACAGTTAACCCTTTGATTGCCCCATATGTTAACCCAGACAGCGGTGACTGACAGTCACTGCTCTTTTCTCAGAGCGGCAGTGAGAACTCTGTGATCAGTGGTCATGAGATCACTGAGTTCTCACCCTCAGAGCAGGCAGGGGACAGATGCAGCATCAGACCGATGCTGCATCCACCTAGGTAAGTATGATTTTTCTTAAAAAATAAATACCTCTCTTTTAAGGATTAAAGTAAAAGTCCAGTCAAAAGCTAACTACACTTAAACCTGCTACCATCCCCATTTTAAGCGCTATTCTAACTACCCTGAAAAGGGAAAATGTGTATACTTGCCTAATCTAAGAGTACTCCAGTCTGATCACACAACCGGGACAGCCGACTATGGATGCCCCATAGTAAGTCTATGGGTGATGTCACCGATCAGGCTCTGCAGCCGTTCTCACTCCCTCTCCTCTTCCTTGAAGCCAGCCATGAGGAGATCACATGACTGGACCAGAGCACCCTTAGATTAGGTAAGTAAACACATCTCTCTTTTACAGAGTAGTTAGAAAAGGCTTAGAATGGGGGTGAAAATAGATCTAGGTTTAGTTAGATTTTGACCAGAATTCTAAGTATGCAAACGCTTGTACTGAACTGGTGTCATATCCAAGTCAAGTGCCAAATTAATGTCCAAAATATAAATTATTTCACAAAATGATCTTTTATTCAAAGAAAATCCTACAAATATAGGACAGCTATTTTGAGGTGCATATAAATACATATGTAAATTGCTCAAACATAATATACACTATATTGTCAGAAATGTTGGGACGCCTGCCTTTACACACACATGAACTTTAGTGGCATCCCAGTCTTAGTCCGTAGGGTTCAATATTAAGTTGGCCCACCCTTTGCAGCTATACAGTAACAGCTTCAACTCTTCTGGAAATACATTCCTCAAGGTTTAGGAGTGTGTCTATGGGAGTGTTTGATCATTCTTCCAGAAGCACATTTGTGAGGTTAGGCAATGATATCGGACAAAAAGGCCTGGCTCGCAGTCTGCTCTAATTCATCCCAAAGGTGTTCTATCAGGTTGAGGTCAGGCCAGTCAAGTTCCTCGACCCCAAACTCACTCATCCATGTTTTTATGGACCTTGCTTTGTGCACTGGTGCACAGTCATGTTGGAACAGGAAGGGGCCATCCCCAAACTGTTACCACAAAGTTGAGAGCATGAAATTGTCGAAAATGTCTTGGTATGCTGACACCTTAACAGTTCCCTTCAATGGAACAAAGGGGCCAAGCCCAACCCCTAAATAACAAGCCCACACCATAATTCCCATAATTCCCATAATTCACCATAATAAGCTTTACATTTGTTAGAATGCACTAAGGCAAGTACCATTCTCTTGGCAACCACCAAACCCAGACACATCCATCGGATTTCCAGACAGAGAAGCATGATTGGTCACTCCAGAGAACACAGAACACATCTCCACTGCTCTAGAGTCCAGTGGTGGCGTGCTTTACACCACGGCATCCGATGCTTTGCATTGCACTTGGTGATGTAAGGCTTGGATGCAGCTGGAAACCCATTCCATGAAGCTCTCTATGCACTGTTATTGTTCTAATCTGAAGGTCACACAAAGTTTGGAGGTCTTTAGCTATTGACTCTGCAGACAGTTGGCAACTTCTGCGCACTGTGCATTTCAGCATGCGCTGACCACTCTCTTTTTACGTGGCCTACCACTTGGTGGCTAAGTTGCTGTTGTTCCCAGTTGCTCCCACTTTGTTATAATACCACTAACAGTTGACTGTGGAATATTTAGTAGCCAGGAAATGTCACGGATGGACTTATTGCACAGGTGGCAACCTATCACGGTACCACGCTTGGAGTCACTGAGCTCCTGAGAGCGACCCATTCTTTCACAAATGTTTGTAGAAGCAGTCTGCATGCCTAGGTGCTTGATTTTATACACCTGTGGCCATGGAAGTGTTTGGAGCACCTGTGGCCATGGAAGTAATTGGAGCACCTGAATCTAATGATTTGGAGGGGTCTCCCAATACCTTTGGAAATATAGTGTATGTATATATATATATTCAGTTGAAGCTGATTCTTGCAGTGGGGTGAAGATGATTATCAATGTACTTCCCAGATCATTGATCTGCTTCATCAGGAGATATTAATGTGGTTTTCAAGACAAGACATTTTTTACCTTAATGCATTCCCTGTATGCATGATAACAAATATCCCAGTAGTTGTATGCCCTCCCCCCTCATCTGCCTAAATACGTACCTGAGTTCTATCTCGATCCAGCACTGTGCCCGTCTGCAGCAGCACTGGTCCCTTCTCTGTTCCTACAAGACACACAGGCAGCAGGAGCCAATGGCTATCAATCAAATCCTGTGAAGAGGAAGCAAGGGCTGGGGCCAAGCCGCTCTGTGTGTATCTATGAATGCACACAACAGTGCTCAGGAGCATGACCACACGTGTGCCCCTATAGCACACAGCTTGCTATGGGGGCACACACAGAAGAGGAGCCAAAAGGCACCATCAGGGGACCCCAAAAGAGGAGGTTTGGAGAGCATAAACCTCTAAATATTCTTTTATACAACTGTAAGCCTTTGCATAAAAAAATTGTTGAAGATAGCCATGGTACCTAATAGATAGCCACGAACAAAGAAGGAAACGTGAATCCCTTGCAGATGGGGCTTGATATATCAAAAGCATGCTTAAAGTTAATTCTTCTTCAGAGCAACCAATCAGCTTCCTTGTCATATTTCCAATCCTGGATGGTAAAACTAAAATTGGGAAACTGATTGGTTGCTGCAGGCTGACATACTTTTCATATATCAGGCCCCCAGTCAGTGGCCCTGGTGAGAGCCAAACTAGGATTCCAGCAAGGACAAACCATACTCCTTACTGTAAGTACCTTGCCTGTGCCTACAGTCACCTCCTTTTTAATAATGTGTTACCTGTACATGTACAGATAGATGTCCGGCACTTTCTATATGAAACATATACTGTAGGTGCAGTGCTCTGACCCAGCTTTCAGCTCGAGATGGGAAACCGTATAGCAGCATGTACAGTATCGTACATCCTTCTGCTCCTAAGTGGCATGCAAATAGTAGAGATTTAGCTATGGCTCATTCACCAGCAACATATTTAATAGTAGGTCTCATAGGTCATAACCGAAAGTTTAACTGAAGGCAAAACATTTTTAAGATTAGAATAGAGAGGGGTTAGAACCACTGTCAGGTTTTTCTAACTGTCTGTGTTCTCATTAGGGAGATTCACTTTCCTGATCATCAATGTCACCAAAAATGAGGCTAAATCCAAGCTTTTGAGTTGTCATCAGAGCAGCAATACAGGGGAAATGCTCCAATAGAGACAATTGTTCAGAGGACAACATTCTAGGATGGGATGACCCTCATATTAGAAAAATATTCTTTCACTTTCTGTAGAGAACACAAGACAGGAATTGAATAAATATCTATCTAATGAAAAAAAAAGTTGAAAGACAGCTACAGCACGTCTCTCTTGTTCTGGGAGGGAGACGATAGACATCCTCACAGAATGCACCTCTCGCATGCCCCCTTGGGTGCATCGGGCATGCTGTGTGACTGCTGTGCTCTTTGGACACAGCTGGTCACAGATTAAGGTAAAGGGCCAATCACAGTGGCCCTTTACCATGCTGTGGCTAATCACAGCTGATCCCATGTAGACAACTTGCCAGTTATCGGCATTTCCTTTCCTGACACAGTGTCACACACTGACACATTTACAGTGATTATCAGTGCAGCCATCAGTGCAGCTTATTAGTGCCATCAGTTCCACCTCTTAGTGCTCATCAGTGCCACCTCATCAGTGCCCATCAGTGCAGCTTATCAGTGTCCATCAGTTCCACCTATTATTGCCCATCAGTGCAGCCTCACCAGTACCCATCAGTGCAGCCTCACTAGTGCCCATCAGTACACATCAGTGTCCATCAGTGCACCCTCACCAGTGCCCATCAGTACACATCAGTGCCCATCAGTGCAGCCTCACCAGTGCCCATCAGTGCAGCCTCACTAGTGCCCATCAGTACACATCAGTGCCCATCAGTGCAGCCTCACCAGTGCCCATCAGTGCAGCCTCACTAGTGCCCATCAGTACACATCAGTGTCCATCAGTGCAGTCTCACCAGTGCCAATCAGTACACATCAGTGCCCATCAGTGCAGCCTCACCAGTGCCCATCTGTGCGGCTTCATCAGTGCCCATCTGTGTAGCCTCACCAGTGCAGCTTCATCAGCGTACATCAGTGACCAAGAAAATGTAGTTATTTGCAAAAGTTTATAACAGAAACTATGAAAAACTTTTTTTTTTATCAAAAATGTATCTTTCTACATTTGTTTAGCAAAAAAAAAACATAGTGGTGTCTAAACAGCACAATAAGAAAGCTCTATCTGTCTAAAAAAATTATACAAATTTCATGTGGGTACAGTGTTGCATGACTGCGCAATTGTCATTCAAAGTGCAACAGCAGTGAAAGCTGAAAATTGGCCTAGGCAGGAGAGAGGTGAAAGGGATCAGTATTGTAGTGGTTAAAATACCATTGCATTGAAGGAGCTGTAAAGGGTCCCCTTCATCAGGGCTGGAACAGCAATACATAATCATAAAATGAGATAAACTATTTTTGAATATGTAATTTGAAGATATGTATCATTCCTCCATCACTAATCAAGGGGGCCTTTCGGAGCCCCCCCGAGATGCATTGAATTTTTTACAGAATATTACAAACAGAAAACTATATCTGGACACAAGTATTAGTGTAACACTTCACTCTCCACCTTTAGACACACTGTTGAAAAACCTGAACCATAGCCTTGGAGAGGGCTGGCTATAAATTCTCCACACTAGATGATATACCCATTTTTGATATCGACCTACCAGTTAGTCCAATACACCACCAACCCAGTTCTCTATGAAGGATCTCTTGACAGATCACCCTTCCACATGCCGATACCTTTGTAGCACTCTTCAGGTAAAGCCCTTGGAAAAACCTAGCACTTTTATGTATGGGGGAGCATGTGGCCCTTACCATTCACTCCCAGGGTACAATTCTCAGACCGCAGCTGTCGTTCACTAGGTCCAAGCATGGGCACATAGGGGATACAAGAAACTCATTAACCTTTTGTAGAATACCACAGGCATAAAGGGCAGCAGAAGAGCACAGGACAGGGAAGAATCAGTGGGTGGGAGAGTGGGTCTATCAAGAGAACCTGTCACTATGACCTTAAAGTGCCCATTGGTTTAATCTAATAGGCACCTTTCATCCTACTCTGCTTGATATTTAGTTTAGAGTACTGAATCCCAGAGAAGATTCAGTTAGCTGTCATTGACTGGCCCTCATATCCACCTTCAACTACACTGTACTTCATGCTTTGATTTTATGGCAACAGTTAGTGGGACCCTGTCAGGGCAGATGTCAGAAGGCAATCCTAACTCAAAATGTCCTGCGCAAAAGTATGGTGGACCAGTGTCTATTTGCACGTGCCTCTTAATGACGACATCCAAGGGCTTGCCAGGCCTTGCAGCTTATCAGTGTCCACCAATTCCACCTATCAGTGCTCATCAATGCCACCTCATCAGTGCCCAAGAGTGCCATCATCTAATAACTGGGGAAGTCTGGTAACAACTGTAAAAATACAAGTGATAGAGGGCACACCAGCCTAGTGCATTATCCCGAGGTTATTTTGTTGTTAATGCATAAAAACATACTCCCAAACAATGAAGAAAATACAGCATGTCAATCCACCAACTCATGGCGCAGTGGATAGTGAGACCCAGAAGGAACCAAAACCAAGTAGACGCCGTCAGGGATCCTGAAACAGCTTATGCATTTTGAGGGTAACCCTTCTTCATGAGAGCCTTCGAAACACATAAGCTGTTTCTGGATCCCTGACGGCATCTACTCGTTGTTGGTTCCTTCTGGATCCCACTATCCACTGCGCAACGAGCCGGTGGCTTGACATGCTGTATTTTCTTCATTGTTTGTGAGTATGTTTTTATCCACTAACAATAAAGTACCCTTTAGATAATGCACTAGGCTGGGGCACCCTCTGTCACTTGTCTTTTTACAGATGTCAGAAGGCGCCTGCAGTGCTGAGGGACACATTGCATAGAGGACTGAAAGTATCTGAAAGCAGAAATCCAGGCTTATCATTCTCCAACTGGTAAATGCACTCATGCAAAAAAAAAAGTTCAAGTGTACCTTTAAACAGAAGCAAGCTAAAAAAAGAAATTTCTGCAAAGTTTGATGCTATCAGCAATGAGAACATATTCTCAGAGAGTTGTGAACATTACCACACCCCGCTGGAGAGAAGACACTTCAGCTCCAATTCTATTTCCTTGCTGCTGCCAGCGGAGTTGAATCATTGAAACAGATTTGACACTGCATGTTTTCAGCCATTACGGCTCTTCCTCTATGTCAAACCGAGAATAATGTGACCATTGACAGGCCACAGACAGGGTTGAATAAAGTGTAATTTCAGGACTTTGTTTCCAGACAAAAGAATTTTGAGTAGAACGAAATAAGTCTCAGCATTTGCCTTTGAAAAGGGCAAAATAAAAGGAATGACCCAGTTCACTTTGATGGACCCTGGTGCTGTTAGGACATCAGCCGAAGACTCATTCTGTTTGTAGGTTGGTATGTATTAGACCAGGGGCGGACTGACCATTTGGAAACTCGGGCACTGCCTGAGGGCCCGGGGTCAGTAGGGGACACCATGAGATGCCCCTGGTACCTTTTTCATAAGCTTTTTTGAGTTTGGGCAAGGACACAGGGGCCCCATGATCCCCTATTGCCTGGGGGGCCACATGAGTTGTCAGTCCGCCCCTGTATTAGACATACTCCACTAGAAAGGAGCTCCACAAACTGAATGATAAATACAAATGATAAATATGAGAGGCCACCATAAAGCAGAATTTCCTGCACACTGTTAAAGTGACCTTGTCATTAAAATAAAAATACCAGATAGATATTTAGTATGTAAAAAAAAGACCATAGATGCATATCTTTTGCACTGCCTGCATTGTAGAACTCAGCTCTGATTGTGAGAAATGCTCCTCTAAAGTTAACGGAGAAACTGACACTTTCGGAAGTGTCAATCTCTTGGGTCCCCTGCAGCTCTCACTGATTCCTCCTCTGGCCCTTTATATCATTACAGAGACATTAATGTTGTAAAAAACAGCAGGAGGAACCCACGAGAAGTGTTGGTTTACCCAGTAAGTATTTCTCATGGTCGGTTTGGATTTTGGCAGTGATAAGTAAGTATTTACAGTCTTCTTTTACAGGTAGGTCTTCTTGACATTTTTTTACGTTAGACAACCAAAAATGAAACACCACTATACAGATTACAACAGATGTATGGTATAGTCTGTATGGTGGTGTTTCATAGCTGACTGTCTATCTAAAAGTCAACAGAGACACTGTACAGGTTATGGGTTTCTTAGGCCCATATTGTGGTTGCAAGTGTTTATTTTTTTTAAGGACAGGGTTGTTTTAACCACTTAAGCTCTGGAAGGTTTTACCCCTTTTATCACCAGAGAATTGTTTTGCTATTCAGCACTGTGCTACATTAATTGGCATTTGCGCAGTCATGCAACACTGTACCCAAGTGAAATTTATATAATTTTTTTTTTTCACACAAACAGAGCTTTTGTTTGATGGTATTTGGTCACCACTGGGTTTTTTCATTTTTTGCTATATAAATGAAAAAAGACAAACAATTTTTTTTCACTTTCTGCTATAAAACATATCCAATAAAATAATCAAAAAATACAATTTCTTCATAAATTTAGGCCAAAATGTATTCTGCTACATGTCTTTGGTAAAAATCCCAATAAATGTATATTAATTGGTTTGTGCAAAAGTTAAAACGTCTACAAACTATACTGCAATGGTGGTGATCAGCAACGTATAGTGTGACTGTGATAGGGTGGCGGACAATCTGGCACTAACAGACACTATTTTGGAGCATCACTGACATCGTTAGTGACACTAATACAGTGATAATGCTGTACACTGACACTGTACTGATGCCATTGGCTGGGAAGGAGATAACATCTAGGGGCAATTAAGGGGTTAAATATGTGCCTAACAATATGTAATGTGTGTTGCTGTTACTTTTCTATCTGGCTGTTTTTCTCCCTGCTTTGCAGGGAAAAGAAACATACAAATCGCTGATCAGTGTACAGAGCCTTGTATGTTTGTAAACACAGTGCTCTGTGCTGTGATTGGACACTGCCAAACAGCAGGTCTCATATATGAATCATTGGGCGAGACCTGCTGACAAAATCACGCTGTGTCCAACTATAACGCAGTCAGCAGGGGGAGCACGCATGTATCCCTGCAAACCCGGAAGTCCCCCGCCAATGTACAGGTATGTGAAATGGCAGGGCTTTGTTGCCTGCCCACAGTATAACTACTGTGGGTGGGCTGCAAGTGGTTAACAGCAAACAATAATAGTTTTGGATCTATTTTTAATTGTTTAACAGCTGTACATTCTAAATTAATGTTTTATATTATTTATATAAAATCTTTAGTTTTACATCCGGTATGCCAGCAGTCCCGGTGTCACAAAATAAGCAGAAGCTGTTTGTTTTCAGGCTATCAATCTCTAACTGAATCTTCCTGCACTCCTCATATAAAAAGAGCACAAGGAAGAAGGATTAATTGAATCCTCTAATCATTTAGCTATCTGTAAATGTGAACTTGACCTATAGAGTCCTATAAACAACAAACTTTCCAAAGGACTAACCCGGTAAACATGTGAAAGGAAACCTTAAATGTGAACAATTGGGATGTAAGATTCCATATTGACAAGATTAAAGAAATAAATGACATTTATTTTTGAAAATATAATTTTTTTGTTCTAAACGTAACAAATAGAGAGCAAAACCTATACAAACTGTTATACATTCCCATTAGATAAACATGCTTTCCTCAAACACCTGGCTGTTGACGCTAGATTTAATATATTGTGCTCACTATGGCAGCTGCTGAGCACTAGGTATTGAACAGCGGTTAATTTAAACCAGCTGTTGACATATCAACCACACAGCGTGTGCATTGTTTTTAGTGTGGCAGCCGACTCATAGACTTACCTATGGAGAAAGAGCAGTAAAGCCTAACTGTTGTTTAGTACAATAAAGCAGGAGGCAGATCATGCATATGTAAGAAGTAAACATGGCTATCTATATTCATTTCTACAGGATCCACCCCAGGGGTGGACTGACAACTCACGGGGCCCCGGGCAATAGGGGACCATGGGGCCCCTGTGTCCTTGCCCACACTCAAAAAAAAAAAGCCTATAAAAAAGGTATCAGGGGCATTTCATGGGGCCCCCTACTGACCCCTGGCCCTCGGGCAGTGCCCGAGTGCTCAAATGGTGGGCCCGCCCCTGCTCCACCCAGTTATCCTTTTAACCTCACTATGTAACACATAGAATGAGTGTTGAAACATTACTACTATAAAAGCATAATATCATCATTATATTAATCAGCATAATTACCTGCTTCCCAACTCCGGTTCAGCCACCATCATAGAGTCAATATACACATTGAAGGTCTTCTCCAATTCTCCTGTCTGCAAGGCATCGATAACGCTGTTGGATATGTTCTGGAGATCCCTTTGTGTTGGAGAAGTTGCTAATCCTTTTGAGGTATTAGATTGGTTCAATACATTAGGGTTATCTATTTCCACAATAAGTAATTCTAATTGGTTCTCTTGTCTGTGCCTTTTCTTCCTGTCATTATCTTTTATGTTGGTACCAGAGTGACGTCTGACTCTTCTCTGTTTTTGGATTATGGACGGGCAGTGTCGTTTACGCTTTGAATGGTTGTCTGTCATGGACTGTAGTGTTGAAGCTCGGCCCTGTAATATCTGAAGTACTCTTACCTGAGATGGATCAATGCTCAAAAAATGTGCCAGTTTCAAGTCTAACTGGTTGTAAAGGTCTGTGCCAGTTCCTTCCACCACATAGAAAAACAGGTGGACAGATTGCTTGGTCCATATCTCTATTGGCTCATCTCCTTGCAGGATAATGTACAACAAGTTCTCTCTAAAACTAAAGAAGCTTGAACCGTGTTTCTGATGTTGAAAGTCAGGTGCTTTATCAAAGAGAACTGTGGTATACCTTTCCCCTCCTGAAACAATATAAAAACTATCTGGAATGTCGTAAAATAGAGCCAAGACAAGTTTGGTGGAGTTCTGAGCTCCATGAAGCTGAAGTCTTAATGCCCTCGGAGTTGCACCTGTAAAACAAACTTTAGTAATTTTATTTGCTGGCAAGATTGAATAAAATGTCTTATGACTGGTTATGTTACAGCATTGATCTTGAGTAGTTCCTCCACTGACAAACACTTGAGCAAAATCATCTGTTATTGCCAAGACTGGACCTATTGGTTCCACAGGTGTAATAATGTTTTCAAGAATTACGACACTGAGATCCATCTGGTGACACATGTGAGCCCGGGAATTAGATGTGTAAGTGCACTGGTCCTCTGTCCGATAAATTCCTGAGAAGAAACAAGTTGTAATTATTTTGTAGTTTCCAAGGAACTGTTTAAGTCACAATTCCATTTTTTGCATATATTTCTTTACTGAGTACAACAAGAAAAGATTAGTACAGGTGCATCACACATAAGTACAAGGGCTCAAACACGTGAAAAATATTGTCATAGTTATAGGTAGTTGTTGTTGCATACAGTCAAAGAATTCTTGCTGACATATTTCCTATATATAAGTTGTTATATATTTCCACTACGTACGTACATGTATAGGTATGTAAATAGATTTGCATTTAGAGCTCTGAAGGATGTACATCCACAGTTGGAAAACTTTTCAGCGGTAGCCATATATAAATATAGTTGATAACATAGAACACAACAGACAACACCTTTTAGCCAACACCACTACCATTAACGCCCTGGTGCCGGCGCCTCCTCGCCCTTTAAGAGTTTCAGAAGCCGGGAGGCGGGGCGCAGTTTAAGGTCATGTGACCATCGTGATTCGCCATCACAGCGGTCACATGATCGGGAAAGGTCCCGATCGAAAGAGGAGATCGAGACCTTTCCGTGAGTACCAGACATGTGTGCTGGGAGCGCGCAGGCGCATGCTCTCAGCAAATATGTTTTTCTTAATTGCACGCAAATGTGCAGCCGCTCGGGGTCAAGGCCCAGACGCAGGGAGGCCGAACATTTGCATGCGGCCAGCGCAAAGAGGTTAAACTTAAATTTAGCTCCAAGCAGACAAATAGTTTGGTCTCTGTTCTGCTTCCAACCTGGCCGATGCCAACCCAAACTATGCTGCATTTTACAGAACGTCAAGCTTGCCCAAAGTGTCCTGAAGCTTCTCCATGCTGTACCAGGTCTTGTACCGGAATTTCAATTACTTAAGCTTTTGTTAGTTCAGAACCTATATAAGCTGACCAGAACTTGAACTTTTTAGTAAGTAGGAATCAGTTCCTTGAGGCGTTGGTTTTATCTATCAGCATTAAAATAGATCTATAGGCAACACATTTTTTTTCATCTTGGATAGAGTAAGGGAACGTTAGAACCCCTGTCAGTTTTTTTTTTTGCCATATGTGTCCCATTGGACAGATTTACCTTCACTTCCTGTTCCATAGCCAAAACAAGAAGTGAGAAGAAATCCATGTAAATTAAGGGAATTCCTTGGGGACCCCCAGGTCACTAGGAAAACTTCCCCTCTATTACTTTTCTGAGGACATCTCAAAATTTGGGGTTCTTTTACTTTCACTTTTAAAGATAATGGCAAACAGGACAAATAGAGTTGGTGAATCTTCCTAATGGGGGCACAGATTGCACTAAAAACCTTACAGATATTCTAATCCATCTCCACCCTGTACAAAACTAAAAAATAAAAAGTTTTGCCTTTAGTTGTATTTTAAGTGGTGTAGAGTGGTTTTGAGGTCCACTAGGTTGGGGGGAATAGTTGAAAGCCACTGTGTCAGTATTCTTTCTGGCTGCCAGCAAACACGGTATCTTGTTAAAGAGGTGTCCTGACTACTCCTGGCTGTATGCATGCAGTGGGTATGTGGAGAAGAGGGGCAAAAGTGTGTTTATTTGATACCCTATGTATGTAGAATAGTATCAGTTGCCAGCATATATTGATGGAGGTCACAGTTTATAATAATTTTTTTCCCTTTCTTTTTGCTAGAGTAGTGAAGAAATAGAATCCCTGCAGGCCCGGGTTGAATTTTCCAATAATACACGTCCTAGAGGCCAATCTAGGCCATTCAAACTGTGTGCGTGTGCAGCCCTTCCTTTCCTGGCTCCAGCGTAGCTTGTAGTGGCCACTGCAGGCCAATCAAGCTACACATGTTCGTGGTCACTTTTAGCTGTGCACACTGCCCATGTGCATCGTGGAATGGCCTGGACCAGCTGCAGCTAGGCCAAGCTGAAGCCAGGAAAGGATGCACTGCACATGAGCACAGTTTGAATGGCTGGGGTGCCATTATTCAGCCTGCACTGCAAATGGCAGAATGGGTAGGAAGGAGGTGCCAACACTATCTCTGAAGAGAACTAACAGCTGCATCTGTAACGGGAGGACCTTAGGACCTTCACCAATTCCAACAGGACGAGCTATGGTATGTATTATTTATATAGTGCTGACAATTTACACAGTGCTTTACATGCAGTATATATATATATATATATATATAATTATTATTATACAGGATTTATACAGCGCCAACAGTTTGCGCAGCGCATACAATACAAAGAGAGACAGTACAATTACAATACATTTCAGTACAGAAGGAATAGGAGGGCCTTGCTCGTGGAGCTTACAATCTAATATATACACTCACCGGCCACTTTATTAGGTACACCTTCTAGTGCCAAGAAAATATCCCCCACACCATTACACCACCACCACCTGCCTGAACCATTGATACAAGGCAGGATGGATCTATGCTTTCATGGTGTTTATGCCAAATTCTGACCCTACCATCTGAATGTCACAGCAACCAGTCTACTCATTCTACTCTGACCTCTGACATCAACAAGGCATTTTTGTCTACACAACTGCTGCTCATTGGATATTCTCTTTTTCGGACCATTCTCTGTAAACCCTAGAAATGATTGTGCATGAAAATCCCAGTAGATCAGCAGTTTTTGAAATACTCAGACCAGCCTGTCTGGCACCAACAACCATACCAAAGTCACTTAAATCCCCTTTCATCCCCATTCTGATGCTCAAATTGAACTTCAGAAAGTCATCTTCACCACGTCTAGATGCTTAAATGCATTGAGTTGCTACCATGTGATTGGCTGATTAGCAATTTGTGTTACCAAGCAATTGAACAGGTGCACCTAATAAACTGGCTGGAGAGTGTATATTGTAAATTCACATCGGTCCCTCAAGGAGCTTACAAGCTAAGGTCCCTAACTCACATTCATACATACACATACTAGAAAAAAAAAACATTCTAGGACCAATTTAGACAGGATCCAATTAACTTACTAGCATGTCTTTGGAGTGTGGGAAGAAATCAGAGTTCCCAGAGAAAACCCAAGTAAGCACAGGGAGAACATGCAAACTCCATGCAGGTACTGTCGTGGTTGGGATTTATATGGATGTAGAACTTCATTGGGGGATATTCTGAGAATCTTCCTGAGAGATGAACTTACACTTTAAATATAATCAGCTGTTGAAAACAGTTTTCAAGAGCTTTAAACACAGAAACAGTTAACACATTTTCAGCCCTACTAACAGATCCACTCACTTGAGATATCTTCCTGCCAATCCCAATTTTCCACGGCCTGTTGATTTTGATCACTTTTAAATGAAACCCACACCGGCCTCAGTAATCATAATGTCATTTGCAATTTCCCACAAAACACATTTATCCACTTAGTAGCACATTGAAAAGAAGAACACCCGATGAACTCCCAGCAAAAGAGAAAAAAAAAGGGGGGCCTAATCGGATTACTTCCTCATGAACCTCCAAGCAGGGGTGCTTGTAAGAGATCTGTACAAGAAAAAAAAAAAGACAAAACTAGGCCTGGACACAGCTGACTCTCATAATGAAAACCGGAGGAGATAGCTGGAGCAGCACGCGAGGGGCAGAAGGATAAAAACGCCCCAGGGCTTTCCTCAAAGAGACTGGCCGGAGTGGATGAAGCTTAATGAATTCTCCAAATGACCGATGAATGCCAAGCGCACCGGCTTCGCTCTACAATAACAATGGTGCTTGGGTTCTGCTTTACGTTAACAAAATTAAATCCAAATCACAGTGTCTTCTTCAGCCTCCTCATGTGTGACTCTAAAAAGCTCCATTGTATAGTTCAATAACTGCAGGAATACCTTCTGTTTTAGATAAGTGCCATAATGGATGATCGCTAGAGAATTTGTTTTTTAACCCCTTGACACCGACATCACACAAATATGCAGCCTCACACAACTGGGCTTTTTCCGTGGGGCCGCATATTTGCGTACCTGTCTTTGTGCTGGCACCCTCCCAGGTCTAAGACTAGGGTGTCACTGAGAGCCCAGGGTCCCGTTCTTACGATCGGAACCCGGGACTCCAGATTCCGGGTCACATGATCGCTGAGATAGCCTCTGTTTGGCTATCACAGTGATCAGTCACTGTACAGCCTGGACCCCTTGTTTTTCTCTCTCTATCAATGGAGGAGAGAGATACATTGTATCTCTCTAACTCCTGGCATAGAGAGAAAAAAGATGTTTGTAAAAAAAAAAAAAAAAAGAAGATAAATAAATATTAAAAAAGAAAAGAAAAAAGAAAAAAAATACCTAGATCAAGGTTTGATCTAGTTCAGTGCCAGAGTAAGTGTTTGGGTCAAGGTCAGGGTCAAAGGTTATTTTTAAATTGGTATTAGTGTCAGTGTCATTGTGTTTTAGGTAAAAATAAAAACAAAAACAAAATGCGCACTTTTGTTACATAGTTAGTCTGGCTGAAAAAAGTAAAAAGTCCATCCAGTTCAACCGCAGGAAAAAAAAAAAAGTTATAATCCTATACCCACAGTTGATCCAGAGGAAGGCAAAAAAAAAAAGAAAAAGCAAAGCATGATCCAATTTGCTCCTGAAGGGGAAAACAATTCCTTCCTGATCCCCCAAGAGGCAATCCCTAGATCAACTTTACCTATCTGGGCTGTACTGCGGGTACAAACAACAAATAACATACACATATATGGCATCGCTGCGATCGTCAAGAGCTGGAAAATTTATTTTGAGTTGTTCTTTGGTGGTAGGTTATGGTAGTAACAAGAAACACACAGCTAAATGAAAAAAAAAATGATTTTTTTTTTTTTACTATTCTGGGTCAGTTTTCCTTTGATAATAAAAAAAACAGGAGATATCCATTACCATTTACCACCAAATTAAAGCCCAGATTGTCCTGAAGAAAACAAGGTATAATTCACCTGGATGTACAAAGTAGTTTTTACTAACACATGTCAATGTTGCAAAATTGTGCTTAGACATTAAGATTTGTTTTATCCTTAGGCGTGAAAGGGTTAATATTAAAATAGAAATTTAACAAATTCATGTAAAAAACTCCTGTGAAATGTTATTTTATTTTCATTGGATAGGGTAGGAAAGAGCAAGTTCTGTCTGTGGCCCTGTTTTGGAGATTTTCACCCACTTCCTGTCCTTGTAACACCTGCACAAGAAAGGGCAGACATAGTTGTCACCAGGACAAGAAAGCATGGAGAGCAATAAAACACTAGTAGGAAATTTCCACCCTTCCTTACTGTGCTAATATATGATTTTTGTCTGTATTAAGAGAGATCTCCAATCTCTGCCTGCGAGGATGGGAAGGGAGGTGAAATCCCACCAATAGGGATACAGCAATACAAATCTGACAAAGGCTCTTATCCTTGAAGTGGTTGTAAACCCCTGGAATGAAAAATGGACAAAGCATATCCTCTTATAATGTGAACTTGCTTCAACCGAAAACACAGAGTGTGATTTCTATCTACTCATTCCTCTGCTGTCTGCATGAGTCACTTCTGACAGTCTATGCTGACAACAAGCAATCCTGGGAGATGCTCCCCTCCAGCACACAGTAGGTGATTGACAGCCTCAGCTGTGCATGTTTCCCTAAGAAACTGTGTAGAAGGGTGTTTGTTTTCCCTCCACTCAGGTGTCAGATTACACTCCGCTCTGTGCTTTATGCTGTACATTGTGTGACCCTGCCTACTGGAACTGAGAAACATTGTGTAATTTCATTACTTTGAAGGCCTGTAGAGGAGAGAGGGGGCAGATAAATAGGTACAACTTATGAAGTCAGATTTGTTTCATCTTTTTGTATCACCTGAGGCTAGTCACTTCAATTGGTATATGTAAGAGTTTACAACCACTTGAACAGCACAGTGATGATGTCACTGCTACTTTTACCAAGTAATATCTAACTTTGCAAAGACATTTGGTGCAGACAACATGGATGTATATCCTTTGTGGTTGTTGAGGAATATATATCAATGGATGTGTTTGTGCCCATAGTTTGGCTTTAATCCAGGGTGCATGGCCTACCTGCTGAGTCAGATTTACAAATAGACCAGATAGGCTTGTATCCGTACAGAGACAAATAGCAAGCTTTCCCCTGTATAGTTTTTGGACTCATATTTTCTCATTGTGTATACAAATAAAATCACCTCGTATAATTGTATTTATACATTGCCAAAATAATCTAAGCCTGGTTATGACAATTAAAACAAGAAATTGTGCTGAATACAAAGATGATCCTACCACGAGGTATTGCATTAGGGGACTACAGGTTCCAGGGTTGAAAGTCATGTCCTGTGACCATTTATACATTGCTGTAGTGTACTAATCCTCCCTGTTCTCGTCTCTTTAATCTGGGGATCCTGGAACACATCTGCTGGGGATGCTAGAATCCTGGAACAAGTGTGTTAAAGCTACCATCTCCTGTAAATCATCCTCAGCTTCTAGGCCTTGGCTCCCTGCCTCAAAGGCCTCTGTGAGGGCTCATGTACACTGCAGCTGATAAACTCACGTTTAGGAGCTGTTCAGCATTTTTTTCAGCAGCACCTGAACTCACCCTAATGTTTTCCTATGTGTCCATGTACACATCTTCGTTTACAGTCATTTGAGTTTACAGTCGCTTTTTTGAACGCAGAAAACTTGCGTTCAGCAGTCGATTTTATCAGCGTTTCAAGCGCAAAACGCTTGTAAATGCGGCTAAATGTGGCAAATCACGTTTATAAGCGTTTGAAAAAGGTTTTAAACTCTTCCAGTTCCTGATGCTGTCCAGAGCCTTTTTTCATCATGAAACATGCATGCAGAGCATTTTCAAGGTACTCAAATGGACAAAACACTGAACACAGGATGTTCCTACCATGCTTGTCACAGATTGTAATGACCAATTCACACCTCAGACCTTTTTTGAACGCAGAAAACTTGCGTTCAGCAGTCGATTTTATCAGCGTTTCAAGCGCAAAACGCTTGTAAATGCGGCTAAATGTGGCAAATCACGTTTATAAGCGTTTGAAAAAGGTTTTAAACTCCTCCAGTTCCTGATGCTGTCCAGAGCCTTTTTTCATCATGAAACATGCATGCAGAGCATTTTCAAGGTACTCAAATGGACAAAACACTGAACACAGGATGTTCCTACCATGCTTGTCACAGATTGTAATGACCAATTCACACCTCAGACCTCTCCCACACTTGGAAACAAAAGATATGTTAATGACCATTCACACCTCAAATTCCTCATGAAGACCCCCTGCCAGGTGACCTTAAGGACTCCCTCTACCAGACACCTTCCCACCCTTGGAAGCAAAAGAAATGTTATTGAGCAACTCATACCTAGCTAATGTCAACACATACTGCTGTGTCTGCTTCTACTCTCTGTATTTCTCTGAAACAGTCTGAAATAGTTAATAATTTACCACTTTTCAGTGCATTCTGGGCATTTGAGAGGTTCTCTTGTGCTTATCTTTAAAAAACGCTTCTAAACACAAACGCGCATAAAAGCGCATAAACGCGTTATGCAAATGCGGCTAAACAGACGTTTTTAACCTACGTTTTCCAGCAGTCAGTTTCCATCATTCAGAAGTGTCCCGTGTACATAGGGCCTTAACCTCCAGTCCTCAGTAAATATAAGAAAAAGTTGGTGGCAGTGTATGTCAGCTAAAACATGCAGTCTTTAAAACACTTCAATACCAGGCACTTTTACCCCCTTCCTGCCGAGGCAAATTTTCAGCTTTCAGAGTTGTCGCATTTTGAATGACTATTGAGCAGTCATGCAACACTGTACCCAAACTAAATTTTTTAATCATTTTGTTTGCCCAAATAAAGCTTTCTTTTGGTGGTATTTAATCACCACTGGATTTTTTTTGATAAATAAACGAAAAAAAAAATATTTTTGAAAAAAAAAATTCTGTTATAAAATTTTGCAAATAAATAAATGTTCATAAATTTAGGCCAAAAAAAATATTCTGCTACATTTATTTGGTGAAAATAACCCAAATCAGCATATATTATTTAGTGTTTAGGAAAGTTATAGCAGTCATATCTGAAAATCGATTAATCCTGCTGTACTGATGGCACTGATCTCATTTTTTGAGGCCCAAAAATACCAGGACAGTACAGATAGCCCCTATATGACCCCTTTTTGGAAAGTAGATAGTCTGAGGTATATAGTCAGAGGCATGGGTAGTTTTTTGAAGTTGTAATTATTTTGTCATAAGTGTTTGAAAACTAAAGAAATTTCACCATTTTTTTTTTACATAGTGCAGTTCAGTATCATCATTTAACTGGTGTGGTGGTGATCAAGGACACTGACTGGTGATAGTACAAAAAAAATTATATTTTTTTTATATTACATTTTTTTATTTTTTTATAATACAGTTTTTATAATACAGACCATAGTAACATTGTACTACTCTGGGGAAGCAATCAATATTTTGTTAACACATTTTGATTGTTTATAGCAATACATTTCATTGCTATAAACAAACATTTTACTGAATGAAAGTGATTCATTCAGTTTGTTTTGTTGTGATGAGCTGTGATTGACCACTGCTAATCACATTACCAGGGGCAGACTGACCATTTGGAAACTCGGGCACTGTGACCATTTGGAAACTCGGGCACTGCCTGAGGGTCCGGGGTCAGTAGGGGGCCCCATGAGATGCCCCTGGTACCTTTTTCAAAGGCTTTTTTGAGTTTGGGCAAGGACACAGGGGCCCCATGATCCCCTATTGCCCAGGGGCCCCATGAGTTGTCAGTCCGCCCCTGCACATGACACAGATGGGCTGTGATTACCCTAGTCTGTACCATGTGATCACTGTGACCAATCACAGCTAGCAACATAATTGTGTATAATGGATTGCATGAAAGGAAGCCATCCATTGTTTACAATTGTCATGTGACCTGATGTGATTGGTTACAGCGGTCACATGATACTGGCAATGGGCCGGTAAAAAGGTCAGTCACTAGCTGACAATTCGGGAGGATGTCTTATGACATCCACCCAGATCGATGAAAGTCCTGCTGGGCTGTCATTGTACTATAGGCCGGTCGGGAACTGGTTAATAACGGTGACAAAAAGCCATAAAAAATACAACACGTTTCAGTCCTTGCTCATGGCTCATGTCTAAGCCTTGAGGGCCCGAAATGCATTGGCTTTCTTTTAATGGCTGTTAGTCACTGTTATTAATAAAGACTGCATGTTTTAGCCATCATACACTGGCACCAGCCTTTTCTTATAGATCAGGGGTCTGCAAACTATGGCCCACCAGCTGTTGAAGTACTACAAGTCCCACCATGCCTCTGAGAGTCTTGCCTGTGGCTGTCAGAGTTTTGCAAGGCCTCATGGGACTTGCAGTTCCTCAATACCTGAAAGGCCATAGTTTGGAGACCCCTGGAATCCTGTTTCCCTCAGCAACCAATTACATGCCCTGGAAGTCTGAATGTTACTGGTGCAGCAGTTAACAGAGAAAGAGAAAGCATGGGTCGGACCTTAACCACTTCAAGTCCGGACACTTTCACCCCCTTCCTGTCCAGGCCAATTTTCAGCTTTCAGTACTATCACACTTTGAAAGACAATTGCGCGGTCATGCAACACTGTACCCATATGAATTTTTTAGCATTTTTTTGAGACAGATAAAACTTTATTTTGGTGGTATTTAGTCACCACTATTTTTTTGCTATATAAATAAAAAAAGTCCAAACATTTTGAAAAAAAAGTGTTTCTCTTATAAAATTTTGCAATTTATTCATCTTTCTTTTTAGTAAAAAAAAAAATAACCCAAATTAGTTTATAACCAAAAATTATAATTTTTCAAAAATTTTTTTTACATTTTTATTTAATTTTTTCATTTTATTTATGTTTTTTTTTACATACTGTCACCCTATCAATACAGTGTCACCATAGTGACACTGTACTACTTGTGGGTGGTGATGAAGACTTTTTTTTTTGTACACTGATTGCTTTTACACCCATAAAGGTCGTAAAGGCAATCATTTCTCCTCTCTGGCTGCATTCTTGCACCCATTGAGAAATACTGTGAGAACTGTGATTGGTCACAGCTTGTCACATGGTACAAGGCTGTTGTGAATAGCCGTGTACCATGTGACTTCTGTGATCATTCACAGATTTCACAAGTAGTAAGCAATGATGTCAGAAGTGACATCTTGTTTACTACTATTCATGTGATCACTGACTGGCCAATCAGTGATCACATGATCGGGACCTCACACAGAGGTCCCGTACAGTGATCAGTGTTCCGGACACAGCGGGCACCGGATTGCAGTGCTGCGCACTCCCTAGGCAGGGAAGTGGGGAGGATGTTTATAAACGGCCACCCGCTCCTGCAATGCTCCCGTCCGATCGTTTATATACATGGGCCGGATGGCAAGTGGTTAAGAAGTACATTTCTAATGTCCTTCTGGATGGATGTAAGTGCTTAGCCTGTAGGCATTTTCAAGCTGCTCTGGTCAAGTCACTAGATCTCGCTCCCCTGTGTCTGCCAGCAGCTACTACACGGGAGAGGAGAGAACACACCTCTCAACAGCTAATAAAGCCTGGAACAATGACATCACCTCATAGGCTTCAACAGGGGTGGACTGACAACTCATGGAGCCCCCCGGCAATAGGGGATCATGGGGCCCCTGTGTCCTTGCCCAAACTCAAAAAAGCCTATGAAAAAGGTACCAGGGGCATCTCATGAGGCCCCCTACTGACCCCGGGCCCTCAGGCAGTGCCCGAGTTTCCAAATGGTCAGTCCGCCCCTGGGCTTCAATGACCTATCTGTTGCTGGCGGTCCCTACTCTCCCCTACATCTGCTGCTGGCAGACAGGGAGGAGTAGCCAAAAGTGCCAGCAGGGAACCACAGAAGGGGAGGATCGGGGCTGCTCTGTGCAAAACCAATGCACTGAGCAGGCAAGTAGGGCATGTCCTATTTACAAATTAAAAAAACAATCACTTTAAAAAGCAATCTAGGGAATCCCAAAAGCTTGCATCTTTAATAACTTAAGTTAGTCCATAAAAGATATACCGTATATCTCTTAAACTCAAAACTTTCCACAGATCTTAGGTTAAAGTTAAAGTCCAGACCCATTTAAACAAGCACAGCTTACTGATGTTGGGCAGTAAAGGTAACATGCACAGAAATAAATTAAAGTGCTGTTTAATTAACTTCTTGAATTAGTTTAACTAATTAACTGAATTAATTAGTTAAATTAATTAATTGAATTAATTAGTTTAAATAACTTCTTGAAGTTTTTGTTACACAATGCAGTGTAGCATAAAAAGTCCATAGTTTGAGTAGTTTTCAAGATATTTTTTTAATTTGTATTCACAGTTACATTTTCAGGTCAAGCTTTTCGGATATACCCCCTTCGGGCAGTGCAGATATACAAGATCTGATGACTTAGTACTGCTTGGACCTGAGAAGAAGGGGTATAGTCCAAAAGCTTGACCTGAAAATGTTACTGTTACCAAAAATAAAAAAAGTATCACAGACAATCACAGACATTATGTTCCAAAGGCTCTAATATGGCTACAAACACTTTAAGCAAAATAGTCCATCACTGGGGTTGTACTAGAAGCGGGCAAACAGCTTGTGATGTCACTGCAGGTTCCTGAACTAACTGTCCCAGCAGCCCACAAAACTAACTAATCATGGGGGGTTTCTGGACATTTTAGGGGGTTGGAACATCAACAAGAATATTATTAGTGCCTAGACTTTTTTGGTAATTAATGGCAGGGCTTTTTTCAGCGGGAACATGGGGGAACGCAGCTCTCAACAGCTAGTAAAGCCTGCAGGGTCTATTGATCCTGGCTGATGGGGGATCTATTATCGCTGGAGGAGATCTATTTTTGCAGGGGTGGATTTCTTGCTGCTGTGGAGATCTATTGTTGCTGGTGGGGAATCTATTGTTGCTGCGGTGGGTCTTATGTTGATGGGGGTCAATTGTTGCTGCGAGGGATCTACTGTTGAGAGAGGGGTCTACTGTTGCGGACTGCTAGAGGATCTGCTGGTTGCAGGAGATCTGTTGTTACTGCCAGGTGAAAATTGTAGCAAGTGGGTATTTTATTGCGGGTTGTCTATCCTTGCTGGAGGAATCTATGGTTGCTAGAGGGATGTATTGTTGCTGGGGGGGGGTCTATTGTTGCTGGGTGTAGAGGATCTATTTTACTGCTTTTCTTGTTATCATTAACAAATTCCATACAACTTAGATGTACTGAGAGGTGGGTAGGGGGTAGAACCAAGGAAGGTTACTTTGAGGTGGGTAGAGGCAGAGATAAGGGGTGACTCAGAAAGGAGGAGTTGCTGCACCTATTTGCCCAGAACAAAAAGCCCTAATTAAAGGTCAGAGGTTTTAATGGAGATCACAATGCATGGCTCTGCCTGCCTGCAGCCTAGAATGAATGGCCTATGTATGCCTATGCCTGACTATATCATATTTAAATCACACTTCAGCTAAAAAAAAAAAAACCTGCACTTTCTTGACATGAATTAAAAATACCGATGTGATCTCTTCTGCGTCACTTACAGTCTAGGCAAGGATGGCTTGATTTCGGGATACAAAGCGCATATTGGGTATATCACATCATTCAGAATTGCAAAAGATTCCATTTATTTCAAATTCAACAGAGATTAGGAGTGAGTTGAAGAATTTCAGATGCAAGCAAAGCCTGTTTTTCTAATGGGAAATATAACAATATTTTGGGGAGCTACACAAAAATGTGAAAATGGCTTTTCAAGATTTTTCAGTGTTCTGTCTGCCAGGGGACAAAGTACATGTTGTATTTTGTCCCATGTTCCCATGTGCTTTGTAAGCTTAGTTACAAGATCAGACAGGGTGAACCAGCGCCTGTGCAACAACGTAGCTAGCAGGAGACAGCTGCATGATTAACAGAAGTTGGCTCAATACTAAGCACTTGCCTGAGACAAGAGGCGGCAAGAGGAATGCAGAGGGATGGGAAGCTGACGTGTCCTCCTTTCCTATGCATCCCTCTTGCTGTCGCTTGTCTCAGGCAAGTGCTTAGAGCTGAGACAATCGATGGTTTTCAGGTAGTTGTCTCCTTGCTACAGTTCCTTGAAAAAGTATTCATACCCCTTGAAATTTTCCACATTTTGTCATGTTACAACCACAAATGTGAATGTATTTTATTGGCATTTTATGTGATAGACCAACACAAAGTGGCACATAATTGTGAAGTGGAAGGAAAATGATAAATGGGTTTCAAAATGTTTTACAAATAAATATGTGAAAAGTGCGGTGTGCATTTGTATTCAGTCCCCCCGGAGTCAATACTTTGTAGAACCCCCTTTCACTGCTATTCCAGCTGCAAGTCTTTTTGGGGATGTCTGTACCAGCTTTGCACATCTAGAGAGGGACATTTCTGCCTATTCTTCTTTGCAAAATAGCTCAAGCTGTCAGATTGGATGGAGAGCATCTGTGAACAGTCTTGCCACAGATTCTCAATTGGATTCAGGTCTGGACTTTGACTGGGCCATTCTAACAAATGAATATGCTTTGAACTAAACCATTCCATTGTAGCTCTGGCTGTATGTTTCGGGTCGTTGTCCTGCTGGAAGGTGAACCTCCGCCCCAATCTCAAGTCTTTTGCAGAATCTAACAGGTTTTCTTCTAAGATTGCCCTGTATTTGGCTCCAATCATCTTCCATCAACTCTGATCAGCTCCCCTGTCCCTGCTGAAGAAAAGCATCCTCACAACATGATGCTGCCACTGCCATGTTTCATGGTGGGGATGGTGTGTTCAGGGTGATGTGCAGTGTTAGTTTTCCGCCATACATGGCGTTTTGCTTTTAGGCCAAAAAGTTACATTTTGGTCTCATCTGACCAGAGCACCTTCTTTCAAATGTTTGCTGTGTCCCCACATGGCTTCTCGCAAAATGCAAACAGGATGTCTTATGGCTTTCTTTCTACAATGGCTTTCTTTTTGCCACTCTTCCATAAAGGCCAGATTTGTGGAGTGCACGACTAATAGTTGTCCTGTGGATCTCTGCAGCTCCTCCAGAGTTACCATGGGCCTCTTGGCTGCTTCTCTCCTTGCCCAGCCTGTTTAGGTGGATGGCCATGTCTTGGTAGGTTTGCAGTTGTGCCGTACTCTTTCCATTTTCAGATGATGGATTGAACAGTGGTCCGTGATATGTTCAAAGCTTGAGATATTTTTTTACAACCTAACCCTGCTTTAAACTTCTCCACAACTTTATCCCTGACCTATTTGATGTGTTCCTTGGCCTTCATGATGCTATTTGTTCACTAATGTTCTTTAACAAACCTCTGTGGGCTTCACAGAACAGTGTATGGCGTATTGATCTTCATACCCTTTAAATACACCAAGTTTCTAACTGGGTACATGATGTCACTGATCTCTTTGTCAAGTGTCGTTGACATATATTCCTAAGTGCTTCAGAGAACAGTGCTCATGCATTGGCCTGAGAGTACTATAAATCCAGAGTGGTGCGATGATCTCAGGGGGTATGTCCATGAAGACTTGGGCTCACAGGAAGTGTGTTGAATGGCACTGGGCATAATTCAAACCAGAAGAAGACCAGCACCTGACTACAAAATGGTGAGTCTGCAGAGGACAGTGCCAGAGAAGGTGAGTATTGAAGCAAAATGTTTTATTTAACCTCCGAGGGCTTCACAGAACAGCTGTATTTATACTGAGATTAAATTACACACAGGTGGACTCTATTTATTGATTAGGTGACTTTTGAAGGCAGTTGGTGCCACTAGATTTTAGTTAGGGGTATCAGAGTACAAGGGGATGAATACAAATGCACGTCACACTTTTCAGATATTTATTTATAAACATTTTTGAAAACCATTTATCATTTTCCTTCCACTTCACAATTATGTGCCACTTTGTGTTGGTCTATCACATAAAATCCCAATAAAATACATTTACGTTGCTGGTTGTAACATGACAAACTGTGGAAAATTTCAAGGGGTATGAATACTTTTTCCAAGGCACTGTATCTATGTTGTCAGATGGCCACAGGGGCACCCTGGACATCCTTGTAGATAGACTTACTAAGCATGTAGGAACATGTATTACATATACTTTGTCCCCTGGGGAAGAGGACACTAAAAAAAATGAAGTGAGAGTTCTTCTTTAAACAAGCCTTGTCCATGAAAGTAAAGAATAAAAAGTACATAATAAATAATACCAGTATTGCCATCAGTAAATCCAAACTTCATGCTGTTGATTCTAGCACAGAGAGAAAATGATCCAGATTAAGAAGATTCTCGGCCCCGCTATTCAATTAAGTTGGAAGAAAAGTGGTTTAATCTGAAACTTTGTAAGGGATTTCATACTGTTATAGCGGTAATGATGTGGAACTCCCTTCCATAGCTGGTGGTGTCAGTGGAGATAATTTAACAAAAACTCTTTAGATGGGAATCTTAGCAAACACAGTATCCAGGTATATAGGAAATGGTAGAGACAGACATTACACACACACACACGTTGAAATGGATGGACCAATGTCTTTATTCAGCTTTATCAACTACTGTAGGTACAGATTTGGACAGCGTTTTTCCCTAATAAATGAAATCATCATTTAAAAACTTCATTTTGTATTTACTCAGGTTATCTTTGTGTAATATTAAAATTTATTTGATGATCTGCATCATTTAAGTGTGACAAATATTGTTAACAACCGCCTGGCGGTACCTCTAGCAGTCCACAGGACAGGATTCCCCAGGGCGCGGAGTCCAAGCCCCAGTCTGCTTGTTCACCAGGGCCGCTGATGGTGGGGATGGACTTGGAGCAGACAGGGATCAAGTTGCGGCCCCTGAGTACACCTGCCTGTGGTAGAGGGATCCGCCAGAGATATATGCAGGTAGAGAGCCTGACGTGAAGAGGCGAAAGGCTGGAGCAGGGATGGCTGGATCCGTGCAGGATGGATGGATGTTAGAGTAGTGAGCGTGGTCAAACGGGCCGGGTCAGTAACAGTGGGGTCAGCGTAGTACAAGGCAGCAGGCAAAAGAGTAGTCAGGTCACTCACCGGGGTCAGTAACAGGAGTTCAGATCAGATTAGGGATATCCAGGAGAGAGGTCAAACTAGCCAGGGGGGTCAGAGCAGGAGAAGTCAGCAGAGGTCAGGATCAGGCAGAGTCAGCAACAAATCACAACAGCAGGTATACAGGAACACAGGATAATCAGACCATACGGCAATGAGAGTCTGTGCAGGGCAGGTTTAAATAGTGCGCCCTGCCCTGTCATTGGTGCCAGGTGAGCGTCCGCAATCGCGAGTGCGCATGCGCGGCCGCCGCTGCCCAGGTCCTAGTGCCCGCCGGCTAGTATGGATCGGCGTTCTGCGCATGCGCAGACCCGCTTGTCGCCGCAATCCCTGACAAATATGCAAAAAAATAAAACATCAGGAAATACTTTTCCACAGCACTGTAACTATGTAACAAAGAGAATCCAATCTTCATGCTCTTGAAAGAGCTTCACCCTTCTCTGCAATCTTCTGCATCTGACACCTCTCATTGCTTTAAAAATCTATGTCTCCCCACTGGCTACTACGTCCCTAGCTGCTCTATACTCAGGGCTTACTCAGGAACGTGGGGGAACTTTTAGGACTGAATGCATGTAAGGTCTATTGATGATGGCTGCTGGGGGATCTATTGTCTTTGGAGGGGATCTATTTTTACATGGTGGTCCATTTTTGTTGTTGGGGGGATAAAAAGTTTCTTGAAGGGATCTAAGGTAGAGGGAGTCTATTGTTACTGGCTACCTTAGATACTATTTATGCTGGCTGCTGAGAGATCTGCTGTTGCTGGGGGGGGGGGTATTTTGTTGCTGAGGTCCATTGTTGCTGGGGGAATCTGTTGCTACTGGGTGAAAGGTATTTTTTTATTTTCTTGTTATCATTAACAAATTACTGATATATTTGCTATCTGGTTGTATATTCTCTATAACGAGCGGTACCAGGAGGTGGCTAGGGGGTGGAACTAAGGAAAGGTGCTCAGAAATGGGTAGGGGGGCAGAGACAAGAAGTGATTCAAAAGGGGGGAGTTCCTGCACCTATTCTCTGAGAAAAAAAGCCCTGTCTATACTAGTGACATAATGGTTGGAGGGGGGAGCCACAGTGGGGAGGCTCAGGCATGCCAAATGATTACGGTTCCAACCTGCCTTTATCATTTTTATTTTATTTTTTTATTTATTAATGATAGATTCGCATTAACCAACTTTAAGAGGATTTACATTCAGCTGATCCTTTTTTCACAAATACATCTAAAACACATTAAATAGACTATAGGGATTCTGCACCTTGCACATTCCGGCTAACCTCATTAACTAAAACCACATGTGTTCACTTTAAAGTATTTCTCAAATTGTCTGGTGAAATTCTTATCATTCCAAAAACACCTGCTTTTCTTTTACACCATTCATAAACTAAACAGCGCAGTCACCACAAATAAACACAGCTCCAATTCAAGGAAGAACACAGCTCCAATTCAAGGAAGTCAAAACATAAACCAATAAAAAAAAGCGTTTTATCAGTATTTACCAGAAAATAAAATGTAGCCTTAATATAACCCAAGCCCCACCACCATCACAACCACCTTGGTTCTCTGTGATAGAACTAAGCCATGTTGTTGTTCACAGGCTTCTATCAAATTGTCAACCTTTCCTAGGCCCGAGTGCACACAAATGCGATTTCGGCCCTTTTGCTATTAAATGATAAAGCCATCACTGCGCTACCATCTGTTTTGGGCTGCTCGGTAATTTCACTGGACGAGCAGAACAAAAAACGAATGTGGTTCTGCCACGCTTAGCTCGGAGTTGCGGACATAATGAGATCTGAAAGGGAAGGCCCGGATGTTATAAATTTGTGCCATATGTGGCTATTTCCTGTGTCGGTTCCTTTCTCATAACCAGCGAAGAGAGTTTTTTTTCCTTCTTTTTTTTTTCTTTTTTTTTCCCCTCTCATGACCCCACACCATGACTCTGAAATCTTTCATGGCTGCTTACAGGCCTCAGGCCTTTCCACGCCAGTTGCATAAATAAATGGCTTTGACAGCAAGCATCATAAGGGTTGGCGGTTAATACGTGTTCACCACAAATGCTTCTACAGCACACTGGAGAGAAAGAAGGAGAGAGAGATTATTTTCCTACCGCTAAACAAAAAGAATGCCTCTTGACAAGCAGTGAAAGAATTAAGTCAAATAAACGTGAAATATGTTACAACTAAAATTACAATTCTTTCCCCCCTACCACCACCATCACCACCACACTTTCTGTTTACGATGGATCGGTGGTTTCACGAGAAAAGAGAAATGGTTTCCTTTTAGCAGACAAACATTCTGCTTGAAATAAAAGATGCCTCTTGGGCTGAAGCGTTTGGGTCAGATATTTTTTTTTCTTTCTACCTTTTAATTAGAATTATTTTAGCTTCATGGGAAAAATAAAAATTCCCTAAAGTCCTGTTTTAAGAATAAAACGGTTTGCAGCTGTCGGAAGTCTGCGACGAATCATCTGTAAGTTATTGTTAAAAGTTTAAAAAAATGAAGCTGGAATTGTACAATGTGTTTTTGGCTGTTGGTTGGCATGTTAGATACATTTATGAATTTAGTCAAGTAGGTTATAAAAACATGCCTAGTACTTCCCATTCATGTAATCTTCTATATACTAACTTGGAAATCTGAGATCTGCTTTTGCATAATGGTTTGTACATTTGTATGTCATACTTAGTATTTTTTATTTTCTTCTTCATCTTTTTTACATTTAATCACTTGCCCTCCAGAGGATTTACCCCCCTTCCTGACCAGGCCATTTTTTCTGTTACGGCGCTGGGTTACTTTAACTGAAAATTGCGTGGTCATGCAACTCCGCACTCAGATGAAATGTACGTCCTTTTTTTCCACGAATTGAACTTTCTTTCGTGGTATGTGATCGCCTGTGCGTTTTTTATTTATTGCGCAATAAGCAAAAAAATCCGACAATTTTGAGAAAAAAAACTATATTTTGGACTTTTTGCTATTAAACATGTCCAGTAAAAAAATTTTAAAAATCAAATTTCGTCATAAATTTAGGACAAAATGTATTCTACTCCATGTCTTTGCTAAAAAAAATCCCAATAAGTGTAAATTAATTGGTTTACATGAAAGTTATAGCGTTTACAAATGGAGGTATAGATACTGGGATTTCTTTTCTTCCTACTAGTTATGGTGGCGATCAGCAACTTTTACCAGGACTTTCTGAAACGGGAGGGGAACAAACTTGGTGTCAATGACATCCCCTGTGACACCAATACAGTGATCAGTGCTAAAAAAACAGCACTGACACTGTACTAATAGCACTGGGCAGGAAGGAGTTAATGTGAGGGGAAATCAAAGGGTTAATTGTGTAGAGAGTGTTTTACTAGGGGGCGGGGGGTGTGTGAGTTTTACTGTAAGCACACTGATCGGGATGGCTGTACTGTGCACAGCCATCCCAAGCAGTGTGCCCGAGCTGACAGGGAGGAAGACTGTAAACAAAATAGTTTTCCTGCCCATCGGTGATTTCGGTAATCACCGGGCGCTGGCAGGTAATCACCGGCTAGGACCTCGTGATTGACATCCGCGGCCATGAATGGCGGCGCAGGTAGGGTGCGCACATGGCTCACGCACGACTCCTACTCGGAGATGCAAAATCATACATATATACATGATTTTGTGCACCCGTGCCGCCTTGTAGCCGTATATCTGCTATACGGCGGCGGGTAAGCGGTTAAATACTTGTAAGTCTATTATTAATATTATTATTGTTATTATTATTATTTTAAACGCCATACTTATTATTTTTTAACTCATTCAAGACCAAAGGTCATTGAAACTCAGACACCAAGACCAAATTTAGCAGCATCAGCTGTCAGTTAACTCAACTCCATCACTAATTTGCCTGACAAAATACATTTTATATTTTTAAGGATACATAAGACTTATTTATTTTATGTAGTTGATAACAGGGGGGACTGACCATTTGAGCACTCGAGCACTGCCCGTGGGCCTGGAGTCAGTAGGGGGCCCCATGAAATGCCCCTGGCACCTTTTATAGGCTTTTTTTGTGTGGGCAAGGTAACAGGGGCCCCATGATCCCCTATTGCCCGGGGTGCCCCATGAGTTGTCAGTCCACCTCTGGTTGATACCTTCCATTCAGCAAAGAATTTATACAGTCAGGATGTACTGCGGAGGGGGTTTCATTAAAGTGGACCTATTCTTAAAATGAATAAATTCACATACAGTATATGAAATTATTTATTTATTTATTTACCATGTACTCATTCAGCATACATCCCTCTTTTATATGAAGGCTGAACTGAAAATAATGCAAAAGCAGGTATAACTTTTTTTATTGAAATGATTCTAAAGGTTTTTTTTTTGTTTGTTTTTTTAATAACAAACATGTCACACTTACCTACTCTGTGCAATGCTTTTCGACAGAGCAGCCCTGTTCCTTTTCTTCCCAGGTCCCCCACAGGCTCTCCTGGCTCCTCCCCCTTGACAATTGCCCCGAATAGCAAGCCGCTTACTATGGGGACACTGGTGTGTGCTTGCTCCCGAGCCCAGCTCTATGCATCTATTAAACACATAAGTGCTACATAAGACCCCCAGTCTCTCCTCATTGGCTCACTGGCTGTGATTGACAGCAGTGGGAGCCAATGGCTTCTGTTGCTGTGTTTCAGCTAATGAGGAGAGAGAGACCCAGGACAGCTGAAGCTCCCATGCACTGGATCAAGAGGGAGGCTCAGGTGAGTATAAGGGAGGAGGAGTGGGAGTAGCAGCACACAGAAGGTTTTTACCTTCATAGTTACATAGTTACATAGTTAGTCTGGCTGAAAAAAGACAAAAGTCCATCCAGTTCAACCATAGAAAAAAAAAAAAGTTATAATCCTATACCCACAGTTGATCAAGAGGAAGGCAAAACACCCAGAAAAGCATGATCCAATTTGCTCCTGCTGGGAAAAAAAAAACCTTCCTGATCCCCCGAGAGGCAAACGGATATTCCCTGGATCAACTTTACCTATAAATGTTAGTATCCAGTTATATTCTGTGTATCTAAGAAAAAATCCAGAACTTTTTTGAAGCAATCCACTGAGCTGGCCAGAGCCAACTCTTGAGGGAGTCAATTCCACATTTTCACAGCTCTCACATAGAATAAAAACCTTCAGCCTTTGCAACCACTTTAACCTACATAGGTCGTTCAAATATCATTTGTTGGTAGAGTAACTCTTCCTCTATAGTAACTTTTTTTCTTATTCATTGCGGGTAAAAAATGGATTTCAAGTAGAAGCAATGTGCCTTCATTAAATTCTTGATGAAGAAGGATTTGTGTCAGTGGTCAAAATTGTAGGTCACCCACTGCTTGGATTGTCTTCATCGCTGGCTTTCCCTTCTTTAAACTTCTTCATTCATATGTGCACATTGCTCTTGTCAATGGTGTCATCTCCATAAAAATTCTGTAGCCTTCTGTGGATGTCATACAGCCTGTAATGGACCGCCTGACAACACCTCTATCAATCCCCTGGCAGAGCCTCCCCAGAGTGCGGAGTCTAAGCACCGGAGCACTTGTTCACCAGGGCCCCTGATGGTGGGGATGGACTTGGAGCGCTCCGGTACCAGGTCGCAGCTGCTAGGTATCTCCAACAGGGGTAGAGGAGTCTGACAGGAGCTCCAGGGGGCTAAGAGTCTGATGTGAGGGAGCCTAGTGCTCTCTGTGGGATGGATGGATGGATGAGCTAAATCAGAGTCATACAGGCCGGGTCGGTAACTAGCGGGTCGGTGAGGTACAAAACGGTAGGCAAAGGATAGTCGGGTCACACGCAGGGTCAATACCAAAAGATCAGATTTAAAGGGGAACATCCAGGAGCAGAGTCAGGCAGGCCAAGGGTCAGGACAGAAGGCAGCAAGGTCAAACAATCCAGATCAAGATACTCACAACACAGGTAACAGCATACAAAGACAATTTGGCAACAAGTATTTGTGCAGGGCAGGTTTAAATAGCCCGCCCTGCACCTGACAGGCGCAGCCTAGGTCCTAGTGCCTGCCTAGTACTGTCAAGATGACGGGTGCGCCTGGGTCCTAGTGCCCTGCCACCTACACGTCTTGGCAGACACCTACGCCTGTGTAGACCCATGCGTCGCGATGGTCCCTGACACAGCCTGCACCACTCCATCGTTAAGAACTCAATAATGGCATGTTACTTATGCTTGGAATCCATTATTTGCGATAAAAAGAAAAAGAGTTACTATAGAGGAAAAGTTACTCTAACAATGTGAAATTTGAAGACCTATGTAGTTAATAAAAAATATCTCCACATTTGCATTATGTTCTGTACAGCCCTCATATAACTTAAGCAGGGGTTCCTATAAGGTCCTGTGTCAATGGGCATATGTCAATGGCATGAGCTTTAAGTCAGTTTGAGATTCTTCTTATTCACAATTCATTTTACAGATGCATCTTGACCTCTTTCTAACCTGCATTTGACCTGTTTTAAGAGGGTTTTGTATTTCCATAGAATTCAAAACCTGCTTTAAGTGAGCCAAAGCCATAATGGTGGTGGTGGGTCCTACACCCAACCCCTGACAGGAGACCAGGGGTATAAATTTTGGATGCCTGGGTCATGCAACAGCCTGCACTAGACTGTACCAATCAAAACCTACACAGTATGATTAGATTACAATAATCAGTGACAATCAGCGCAATCACCTAGATAATAAAGTATGTGCATAAAGTGAGTCAAAAAGTTGTATGATGTAGAGCAATTTCACCAAACAACACAAATATAAGGAAGCCTGTGGATCAAGCATAATACATATAGGAGCAGAGTCATGTCAGTTATGTCATATGGTGGCTATGTTGAGGTTGGCAGAGTCTGTGTTGAGAGGGAAGATGCCCGTATTATTTATTTATTATTACAGGTACTTATACAGTGCAGTCAATTTACACAGCGCTTTACATATATATTGTACATTCACATCAGTCCCTAACCCTCAAGGGGTGTACAATCTAAAGTCCCTAACTTACATTCATACATACACATACTAGGGACAATTTAGACAGGAGCCAATGAACCTACCAGTCTTTGGAGTGTATTATGTAATGCATTGTACATAGCACTGTGTGTGCACATTTTTTTGTGGGTTTCATTTTTTAGAGATAATATTAAATTGTTTTAAATGTACTGAGAACATTATTAATCCCATTTTTTTTATGTTTGCATGTCTGCATCTGAGGAGAATGGAGAAGATAAGGAATAGTCCTTAATTTGCGATTGAGAAGACAGTGGACTGCGGGAGGATGCATCGGTGGTTGGAAGCACTACAAAATCTATGGACTTTATTTTGGAGTGTAAACGATTGTTTGGACTTTTTGATTTGTTTTAAAGTTGAGTTGTTTGGTAAAGTTGTGCTACATCATAAGTATACTGTAAGCTATATTATGATTGCTGTATATTACTTGTTTTATCCCATCTACTTTCACTTCTGCTGGTGAACTTATTCACCATGCCCAAAGCTGGCCAGAAAAGATAAATCTGAATAAACAAAACAGAAAATGCAAATGTTGTTACCGCCCCGGCATTTTGCTGCTGATGACACTGGCCTATGAATTCCATTGTAAACAGAGTCCCTGCACTGGCCAGTAGCTGCCTATTCGCATGGCTTAGAGTAAATATTTCTTACAAGTTTCTCACTCTTTGGTGACCTCCAATTCTGGGGGTCAGCAAGGTCAGACCCCACACTGAAGAGTGCATAGCCAGGAAGTCACAAAATCCTGCACATTGCACCCTAAACAAACACCACCAAACCAAAGTTTATTTCACTTTACTTAAATAAACATTAAGCTATGTGTTTTTACCAAATGGTCTGTCATATATGCATGGTGGGCGATCTGGTTACTGTTGCTCAAAAGTCACTGTACACTAGTGCACTGTACTAGTATTAGTATACTAAAAGGGAAAAATTCCTTCTAACAATAATAGAAGGAAACAAAGTCAGAAAGCTAGAACTCAATCCAACGTTACCCAAAGCTATTACATGGCTGCTGTAACTTCAATCACTGGCTGTTTTCCTCTGTTTTTTGGGGGCCCTACAAGTCCAATGTCATCACTGAAATTGACAGTTCCACCCAACTGCTGCAATTTCAGTTTCACATGAAGGAGCCACCATTCTTCTGGCTTTGTGAAGGAGGGAAAACACAGACTGTTGCATAAAAAATTGCCAATAGAGGTTCTGAGAGCTATTAAAAGCCATTGAGTCATCAATGGAACATTGGTTGTGGATGAGACTGGCCTTTAATGACCAGGTCAATTCCTGGTACTAAGAAATGCTGGTATTCTTTAAGGGCTTGTGTATGTGCCTTTGTTTTTCTTCCCACTGTGTTCTATGAGAATGCATAAACAGTTTGATGCAGCTTAGAAGGAGGTCTACTGCAGGTCAGAAGTACCTTTAAAGCTACTCAAATGGAACTCAAAAGCATCTAATACTGCTAGCAAGCTAAAAACATAGGAAAACAGGCTACATTTTCCAGCTACAGCTGCCTGAAAGGTGGCAAGAGTTGGGGTTTTAACTTGGCCTCTTGACTGCTAGTATAAAAAATATGAGCTTCCGCCTGGTAGTACTAGGGTCGTTGGGTTGAATCCCTATCACGGCACCACCTGCCTGGAGTTTGCATCTTCTCCCTGTGCCTGTGTGGGTTTCCTACAGGTACTCCGGTTTCCTCCCACACTCTGAAGACATGCTAGGAGGTTAATTTAATTAGCTCTTGTCTAAATTGGCCCCAGTATGTGTATGTATGAATGTGAGTTAGGGACCTTAGACTGTATGCCTCTTGAGGATTAGGGACTGATGTGAATGTACAATATAAATGTAAAATGCTGCGTAAATTAACAACACTATATAAGTACCTGAAATAAATAAATAAATAAAATGAGAATACACAATCTGCATGTCTGCTTTTAGACATTCACTACCCTAGCTATAAGGGAATGCTGACACCTTTTTCCGAAGGTTCCATTTATTTCTTCACCTTGCTGCATGATCATCATTAGATATTTATTATAAGACTAAAATCAGAATATCGTTTCGTAGGCAACATGAGGTCTGCTTGATATTCACAATGGAGATATTTGTCAGGCACCGCCCAGCGGAATCTCTAGTGATCCACAGAACGGGAGCTCCCAGGACGCGGAGTCTAAGTCCCAGTCTGCCTTTTCACCAGAGCCCCTGATGGTGGGGATGGACTTGGTGCAAGACTGAAACCAGGTCGTGACCCCTGAATGCACCCAACTGTGGTAGAGGGGTCCCGCTGAGGGTACGTGCCAGGGGTGAGCCTGCTGTGAAGAGGCTGACAAGTCCAGGTCCCGAGCGGGATGGATGGATGACAGTCAGGAATGAGCGTAGTCAGACTAGCCGGGTCGGTAACAGTGGAGGCAGGTAGGTACTAAACAGTAGACAGAGAGCAGCCGGGTCACGAGCCAAGGTTCAGCAACGGGAGGTCCAATAGTAATATAGCAACAGGCAGGAGAGTAGTCAGGGACGAGCCGGGGGTCAGAGCAGGAGAAGGTCAACCCAAATCAGGACAAGCAGGATCGGCAACAGGAACACACTTCAGAACACGGGTACAGGAACTAGACCTTGCGGCAACCTAGTCACTGTCTGGCCAGTTTAAATAGTGCACCCTGCACCGTCATTGGTGCAAGTGCCGCCGCCGCCGCCCAGGTCCTAGTGCCTGCACATTAGTGTGCCTAGGCAATCTGCGTATGTGCAGACCTGTGCACCGCTGCGAGACCTGCAGTCCCTGACAATATTTGCCAGCACACCACAGACCTTCAAGTTGAATCCAATAATTTATTTATTGAAGCATGATCACATCCCACACAAGAGAGTGCAATGTCGCACAGGATCCCTTCGTCAGGCATGCCGTTTGGACTTAACTTTAAGATCCGTGGTCTGCTGGCAAATATCTCCATTGTGACATTTATGATCCATTCTTCAGCTGGTGGTTGCTGCAGCACCCAGTAACTTAGAGCCTATTCCAGGAACATGTACAATGGGAATATGGATGGCTACTTGATTATCAGACTCTTTCATCTCTTCAGACCACCAATAAACAACCTGAAGGGAAGACTGCTTGTTACTGGACTTACAGAAAGTGTTTTAGCACTTTTCTGAGAACCATAGGTTGCCGTGGTCATTGACCTTGTTTTGACACTAATTGGGTCATGTATAGGTAACACTGGAAGAGCTTATTAGAAGAAAAGAAAATGATGATGCTCATTTATTCATATGATTCACACAGGCAGTACAGTGGCTTAGAATTAGTACTTCTGACTTGTAGAACTGGGGTCCTTGGATCAAATTCTGGCCAGAGCACTCTCGGTATGTTTTTCCTTTGCTTGTATCGGTTTCATTCGAGTATTCTGGCTTTTTCCCACATTCCAAAAACATGCAAACTAAAGGGGCTTGAGTTCTACCTTTTAAAACTGATCTAGTTGAATCTTCAGTTAAACTCCCAACATCATACATCCTGGTTGATCCAGATGAAGGACAAATCCGGTTTAAAGCATGACCACAAAATTAAACTCACTCAGGTTTAATATATATTGGGAAAATAAAAGCTATCCTGTTAACACCACACTTGTGCAGCAGTAACAGCAGTATTGAGGACGTAAATCTCATCTTCCTTGCATCTTTGAGACCTGGGTTCAAATGCTGCCTAGGACACTGTCTCTTAAACTGCACGTAAACCCCAATGATTAACTTTTCTAATTTGCTCACTTTTAGTCTGTTAAATATACCTTAGAAAGTGTTTTGTGTAAGTCTAAAAATATACCCTTTGATCCTGCCAGAAATATAATGAGCTTTCAACTTTCTGTTAACTCTGCAGTGTTATCTCAAGCAGTCTTATCAGTCCAAGACAGCTTGCCTCTGGGAACTACAGTACACCTCCTTTATGGTATGGAGATGAGCAGAGGGGAAGATGTTCTGCAGTGTTACCATACTTATTGACCTTGGATGTCAACGCTGCTCCTCCACAGTTACCTCAGAATGAGTGAGTGTTGTCACCCTAGGACAGAAAGTGTGTGAGGATCACCAGGTAAAAGGAAAAACAGCCTGTGTAAGCATCTGAGCTGCAATCTCATACATTTTTGTTCTTGGGTTTAGATACACATTAAATTCTCCATCTCTTCCAGATTTTGTATGGGATTTTGCCAGTGCTCAGGGTTAGTGACTGAAAGTACTACAAAAAAGGAGGCATGGCGGTCAGACAATTGGCATTCGAAAAAATAAAAAAAAAAATGGTATACTAAATCTTCATCTCAGAAAAAGTTTCCTCACTGAGCAGTTTGGGCATATGTTGCAGGTCAAATGTACATTGGGATTCTGGAAACACTGTCTGTTGGAGACATCCATGGTTACGTACTCAGATAATTGATAGAATTGTATCAACTCATGTTATTATAGTCATGTACGTTGTCATGAAGCTAGGGTGCTGGTGGCCATGTTGGAAGAGGGCACAGCTTGCTCGCTGCAGTAACATATCAGTGCAATATTTATTAATTGCCCAAAGAAATCAACAAGTAATAGATCACAAAGTGATTTGTTGTAAAATAGGTGCACGAAGAGTTGGATCAGGTCTCTCCAACTTGACCAGGCTCCATGAAGCATTTACAATGGAGGAACGTTAAAAAAAAAGTTTTAAAATTGAAATAAATACTAAAATACAAAAAATATCACTTTTCCACTAACACAAACCTATGTTTGCCTGTACTAGGCAAGGGACTGGATAGCAGGCATGGTAAAGAGAATATATTTAAATTCCATTTAGTATCACAGGCATTTAAAGACACTGTTATGGATTTGGCAATTGGCTAAAGCACCAACAGGGTGACAGGAGAGATATTTGGTTTCCCCTTCCCAAAAGAACCAGGCTTTTCTCGTGGCCCTGGTTGACAAGCATTATGACAGAGAAGGGAATGGAAGGATAGTACGGGATCCTTATTATACCTGCTGTGCAGGAGTCTATAAAAGGTTAAACTCTCCAAGACATGTTCCAAAGAGGTACCCAAGGTGGTCCAGCAGGTGGACACAATACCAGAGAAAACATACAAAAAGCCATGCATCTTCGTTCAAAATGTTCCCGCTGATCTTGAATTTATCCTCTTGCTCTACCCTCCTGCAAACCAGCTCTCTAAAGACTGGCAGTACTGTGCGATGAACCCCAATTGGCTAAGGATGTTGTTGGTCTCTCTCTCTCTCTCTTTCTCAGTATCAACACTGCTGACTAGCAGATTTTGCTTATATTGGAGATAATTATTTTACATAATACAGTATATAACTGATTACATTTTTTACAGTTGCCTGTAGCACAGCTTTGATGGCCAATGTTAGCAGGAACCAGCCTCTCCTCTTCTCTACATGTACCTGCAAAGGAGACAAGGAGGTGCAGGAACAGGGGGACAGTGGTGGAGTATGCAGTGGAAGAGTTGCTAGCTGGCAGAGAGCTGCAATGTCTGGGGTGTTGGGTTGCAGTATCATAGGTGTTGGGGTGCAGTGTTGGGGATGCTGGGGTGCAATGGTAAGGGTGTTGGGAGGCAGGTAGGTTCACAATGAAGAGTTCCATGGAAGAGCTTCTGTGGAAGGGGTAAAAGGGGTGCAGTGGAAGGAGTGCAGGAGTTTGCAGTGGTACAGGTGTTGGCTTTTGCTAGGATATTTTTTTTTTCACTTCTTTTTTTTTTTTTTTTTAAAGATGCCCATGTAATGCATAGGGAACACTATCTCTTCTCCAGCACTGGGCTCAGTGATGCAGAGAGCATCATTGACATATTGAAATCAGCTCCTTTCGCTGCATCATTTTACTGTGAGTACGGGCTGCCATGAAGTCTCACTCCTAGGGGGTGGGTCTATAAAGCCCTGTACTCACAAGAAATGGGTTGAATGAAGTTGGGCGGCATTTAGCCTAAATTAGGACCGGATCTAGACTGTGAAGTGGCTCCACAATCCAGCACTGATATTCTGGGCTAAGTAATCAATATGAGTGTCAGGCCTAGTTCATACTGGCATTGAAAGCAGGCATTTGAGTGGTGTTTTTAACTCTCCTCAAATGCCTATGCAAATGATATGGACAGCACAGCAATGCTGTTCACATTATCAAAACATGAAGTGTTAGCACCGCGTCGCTTCAAAACTGAAGCCTCATGTTGAGACCTCATGCCTCCCATTCTATGGTGTCGCTCCGCAAAAGTGCTGGCAGGCCTTTGCAGGTGCGGTTTTAACACTTGTAAAATGCATTAAAACCATGTATGGGGCATTTGGGGAGGGTTTTTAACGTTTGTAAAACACCAGTCCAATGCCCATACTAATGCTATAGGAGCGTTTGTTAAGAATTAGAAACTTAATCAAGTGTGAAAAAGCCCTTAGGGACAACATCAGAAAGAAAGTGTTGCAATTAATGTTTTGTTTTTTTTAACAAAATAAAAGTTGAATTGGACTTTAATACTATGTTCATCTTAAGAAACATTGGGTATAATGTGTTGGGATGCACTATGAAATCGAAAACGTAGCTTGTCAAAAACCAGCCTATCTTTGAAGAGGAAAAAATTTCCCCAGTTCATGAAAAACATTTCCCCAGGTCATAAAGTGGTTAATACAACAACCTGAGGTCATTTAGAATAAGCTTTACACATTAAAGAGTAAGCAAGAATATCCAATATTTACTTTTAAGGCCAATGTGTTTTTTTAGTAACTAGTGCAGAAACGCATACCTTTTTTGAAAGGATCAACCAAGCTTTGAAAAATAAATTTAAATCACATGCAATTGTATCTGGACATCAAGATTTGTATTGAGGTTAAATGGATTACGGGCAATGATGTTAATCACCTTCTTGATATTTTATATTAGGGTCTATTATGTCAGACGGATGAAAGAGCTGTTAAATTCCTTAAAGTTGGGTTTGTTTTGTCTACTCTCTGTTGTAATCTTTCACTATCGCACATGGTCAAATAACGATGACCTTATTTAACTTGCTGCCAAAACCGGATGGTTACAAATGGCGACTTTTAATTGTTTGCACTTGATTTGTCCAGATTGGAGACCTGAATAATTTAAATGGCAACACCACTTTAAATCCCTTCCAACAATAAATAGAAATTAAAGAACTTTATGAGTGCATACAATTACTTTTTTAAATGTTTTTTTTTAATGTTCATATCTACTATACTATGAAGAATTCCTGTGCTACTTAGTTTCATTTTTTTTTTAGCTATCACTTGGGGGCTAGGCAGCACTCTTAAAAAAAAAAAAATTAAGCTCCCAATGAAAAGACCGCATAACTTAGATTGTAAGCTCCAAGGAGCAGGGCCCTCCTAACCCTGTATTGTTGCTGAATTGTCTCCCTTTATATTGTAAAGCTCTAAGCAAATGGTTGGCGCTATGTAAATCCTGTATAATAATAGTAACAATAATAATGAATACATAGTATGTCACAGTAGTGTCCTCTGCCCCCCTTCACACCCCCCTCACAGTAGTGTCCTTTGCCCCCCACCCCAACAGTAGTGTTCTTTGTCCCCCTTCACATCATCCCCCCACAGTAATGTACTCTGTCCCCATGGTGTCCTCTACCCTTCTGCACCCCCTCCCTGTAGTGTCTTCTGCCCCTCTGCCTCCCCCCCCACTTTAGTGTCCTCTGCCACCCCATAGCAGTTTCCTCTGGCCCCACAGTAGTGTTCTCTTCCCCCATAGCAGTGTCTTCTGATCCTTCACAGACAGCCCTCCCCTCCACTGTAGTGTCCTCTGCCCCTCTGTCCACCAAAGCAGTGTCCTCTGCCACCCACAACATCTCTAAACTCAGTCTATAGTGTTCTCTGCCCTTCTGCCCCCCCCCATAACACTGTCATGTGCCCCCCTCCCCCCACAAAGCAATGTCCTCTGTTCCTCTTCACATCACCATTAGCTTCCCCCTCCTCATAGCAGTGCCCTTTGCCCCCCAAAGTGTCCTCTGCCGCTCTGTCCACCAAAGCAGTGTCCTATGCCCCCCTTCCCCCCACAGCAGTGTCTTGTACCCCCCCAAGTAACGTCCTCTGTTCCCCTTCACATCACTCCCCCACTGTAGCGCCCTTTGCCCCCTCACCATAACAGTGTATTTTGCCCCTCCAAAGTGTCCTCTACTACTCTGCCCCCTCCAAGCAGTGTCCTATGTCCCCTCCAAGCAGTGTCCTCTATCCCCTTCACAACACCCACCTCCTCACTGTACTGTCCTCTGCCCCTTTGCCCCCGCCCAATCAGTATTCTCTGTCCTTCCTCCAACAGTGTCCTCTCTCCCCTTCACATCATCCTCCCCTCCACACACAAAGCGCTGTTTAGGTAGCACTCTTTTACTTGACAGTGTATGTACACTGGGGAGCACAAGGCAACACAGTACTGGATGGAGGGCGGGAACTGCCAGAGTTAACTTTTCCTAGAAACAAACTGGTGATTGGTTGCTAGGACCACCCAGCATCCTAGCAACCAATCACCTACTGGTTAACTTGAAACGTCACCTGAGGCAGGTCCCGCTACCACCCTCAATCCAGTACTGTGCTGTCTCCCGCTCCTCACTCTGTCTTGAATATAACAGAGGGTAGGGGGAAGCAGGGCCATGTTTACAATCTACCAGTTAGCTGCCCACAGTCAATGGCCCAGGTAGATCGTGATCAATGGCGTGCCAACCCTCGTTCTATGTGGTACAATATAAAAAAATTGAAGGGGTCTTTGGGTCCCTTAGAATTCTTCTGATTAAAGTAGTACCGTTGGTAGCCTTTGACTCATTTATAGCTGTCATTACAGAAGATTGTTTATTTGTCTGAGTGTATGAGGTAAGGATTTCTGTTGGTTTTTGTAATTTCCTTTCGACAATAATAGGAGTCAAATTGGCATGGGTTAAAAGTACTTGTTCTTGTTGATATTTACCTGAGATTTTTATTATTTGAGATTATAGATATATTTTTTTTTTCTTCTACTATGTGTTAGAGCTATTTTTGGATAACACCATTTTTTGTGTAACTTGTACAGGATATAAATATATAATAATGTTTCATGATGTACTTTGTATTCTTAAATGTTTGCAAATAAAAAAAAAAGAAAAAGGAAAAATGGATTGCAATTGTTTGTGATACACAGTGCTCAATCAAGCAAAATGATTTCCAATTACCAATTAGGCGGTTTACAAAAACTTTAATTTACTAGGATGCTTTTTTAGTTTAATACATTATTAAGTTTTTCAAATTTCATTACAAAATTGCAATAAATGCACATTTTCACAGCATAATGATACAAATTTGATGACTGTGTCTAGAGTCTGAAATAAAAAATAATCCAAAAAAAAGGGTGGGTAAAAGGGCCACAATCAAGCCAGGTTTAAGGACCAAACAAACAGGCTTCAATTCCAGAACGAAGAAAACGTGTAAACCAGATAGTTGAGCATTTTTGCAATGTTTCAGGCAATCTGGCCTCTGCTTTCTTCTACAGCAGAGTCTGCATGATCCTGGATTTAGTTTCAGCTATAGAGAAACTGTCCATGCTTTACCAATTGTCTGTTTAACAGCAGTAAGGACATGGACCATACTAAAAGGCTTTTTTAATGCTACAATTTGTGCAGTTTAAATTAGTAGGAAGTAAAAAATTGGTCCACATCTTTTATTCATGCCTGGAGTTCTGCTTTACTTTTTGCATTGGAGTGTGGCTTTAATTGTCTTCTGTCTACATTAGAATGCAAATAGCATTAATATAGACTTTGTTTACATTAAACATGACAGACAAAATGTATAAAAATCTCATTGTTCTTGGAGCAGATGAACTCATACATTGCTGATCACAGGCATGTGCACAGCCTTGGAAGACAAAGGGCTTATTTATGTTGGTAGATTTAGTATTAATGTTTAATTGCCCTTGTGTCATGAGCTACACAGAAAGGTCTATTGTGTCTCATGAATATAACCATTAATGAAATAAAACTACCAATCAATCAATATATAGTTCTTTTAAAAACTGACTCACAGAGATTTTCCACTTAAATGTACATTTAAAGGGTTAATTCACCAACAGTAATATTTTGGTTTTAGGTGGTGCCAAGTGGCCTAAGACATCCCCTGTATTTTTATGTACATTGGATATTCCAACAGTGACACCTCCCTGCCACAATTCCAGATTCTGCTTCTGTCCACCCCAGTGTTTTGATTGTTTCACTGGGAGTGTGTGGTGTGTCGACTCTCACAAGATATGGAAGAACCATAAGAGGCAGCAGCAACACAAGAGTTGGCCCTAAACAGATTTGGGCCTTATTGAGTTTCCTTCCTTTATGTAACTTCATTTTATTGAGTCTTTCCCAACAGGTCATGTTTTGGAAATCTCTCTTAGATAAAATAGCTGTTCTAAACACCAAACCAATTTCAGGAAATCCTAAAAATATGATCTTTTGAGGATACTTGAAGATTGAGGTTGGGAACCACTGCCTTAGAGCATAATCATTTTAGATGTAGGTCATCTATTGGGGAGGATGGTGAATGAAGGCTTAAAGTGGAATATACATCACTGGCTGTAAACCACATGTGACACTATGGAACTTTTTTTTGCAGAAGGCACTTTATTTGGGACTTTTACACATTTTTTTTAGACATTTTATACTGGTTTGATGTTTTATATAATTGTGTGGTTTTATGTATAAACTAAGGGTATTTTTGTATATAGTATTGCGCACTTAATTAGCACTTTATATAAAATTGTTTATTTATTTAACATTATTTTTCTTTTCACTTTGCTGAGATTTTTGGTAGTTTGGTGGAGTGCTGTATGTATATAACTTATTACTAATATAAAATAATTTGGAATCCAGCAGGGAATATGGGAGCCACTCATAAGGGTCACAGAAGGTGTGCATATCGGGAAACTTACTGATCTACCAAACAAAGTCCCCAAAGGATAGATGAAACTGTCAGGTGGTTTAACTCTTCAGCATCTACCAAAAACTGAATTTTTTGGGTGGATTAACTAATACAAATGCATCAGCATGCTGTCTCAGATATCATAAACCCTTGAAACATTTACATAAATACTTGAAAATGTTCTTTTAAAGAAACCAATTTTTGATATAGGTTTAAAGCCCCTCTACCATAATACACTGCTGACTCCTGTACCTCTCTTTGATATTCCAAGGCGGAATACCTTTAGGATATGTAGCCAATGTAGTATTAGATTTCAAATTACCGAGATGATACAAAAAGGATAAGCCAGTTAGAACCTGCATATAGACAGGTCTTCTGCAGGGCGATGGTTTTTTTTTTTTATTTTTATTTTTTTATTGGTAAGTTGTTATTACTAAGCCTAAAGCAGGAGTAGTTAGTTGGAATGTCGGTATAGCTATACATTTCTGATAAAAAATATATCTATAATAAAAGAAAGCTGAAACATTCTGTATACAAAGCTCCAATACTTTTTATTAAGAAAGTATTCTTTGTGTTTGTATACTTCACAACTGTAGCATTTAATCTCACCTTTGCCAGACTGCAGGACAAAACTGTGTGCACTAACAATTTCTTTCAGGGCTAGCTTCGCCCAAAACTGATATTTCAGTATAACATAGTTGTTGACAAAGTGATTTAGAGCTTGTCTTAATAGGCAAATGCACCTTGCTTTTAGATACATTCTACTTTTTTATATTGGTTTGAGGTGCTTCTGAGATCACTCCGACTTCATTAACAAGTAACCTGCAATTTTTGACCTTCCGAGTTGCAGTTGACCTTCTTCCAAACTACAGCATCCTATTCTGGTGCAATAGTTTTTATTGAAAAATAGAGACATAACAGAGTATAAACTGAGCAAATAAGTCCCAAGGGGATCCCAGGGAATCAATAAAAACAGAAAAGCAAGCCAATATAAAATTAGCACACATTTTTGGGATGTCTAAAGCAAAAGTGCAGTAGCATCCGACATCCAGTGCCAGAAGTGGCACTGAGTATCTGGGCACAATGAATGGACTGAATGGAAGGGGAGGGGTGGGAGGCCCTGTCCCTTGGAAGAAAAGGGGTAAGGTCCAGGTATAGGACTTGGTCAGGAGAAGGAAGGGATAAAGAGGGAGGGTGGGAGGGAAGGGAGAAGGAGGGGGGAAGAGAAAGTGGGGGGAGAGGAGGAAGAAAAATAGCAGTAAAAAAGAGAAGTAAGAGGTAGGCAGGACTAAGTAAGAGAAGAAGGTTCCTGCTGGCTGGACGGTACTCTTCAACTGTCTGAAATGTCCAAACTGGTCAGGGTGCATCAACCTATTCAAGCTGCTTTTGCATTCCTATTGACATGTATGGGAAGAGAGGCAGCTTGCACAAATATGAGACATTCTCAAGAGAGTTCTCATTCCTGCCCAACTATTATGGCTCATATGATGAGGGTGTTTCAATGGATTCTTCATATTGTTATTATTGTGGGATGCAGATGCTACATTGTTTATCATGGTCTTACAGAAAGAGACAGAATGATAAACTACTGCGGGTTATCTTCTCCATTGAGGCATCAGAAATATTCAAAGTTAGAAAGTTAGAAAAAATTAAAAGTTGGTTTTAATCCACCAATGTACACTCGTAAACAAATATGAATATAAGGATGGATGTTTCTTGCCTCTTTTATTGTAAAGTACACCATCATGATAACATATTCTAAAGGGTATTTATCAATTCTGTTAAACAGCAAAACAGTGCTAAACAAGACCAATGGGCAAGATTTGAGACAGATTTATAATAAAGCATCTTCAGTCAAAAATTCCTCCCTCAGCTGCTCTAAGGTAACACTGTGTCAGAATAAAACCACCACCAAACCATGTCTTCATTTTTGCATCTGTTTTGAGTTAAAATCTGTCTCATCCCTAAATCATCATAAATCTGTCTTAGCTGGTTGCCCATGATTCCAAGTTCAACGGTTGCAAATGCACAGAAAAACTGAAAGGCAGCTTGACTTGCATCCAGATTTTTGATAATTTTCTTGATAAATGCCCCTCTCTGTATTTAATGTCTACATCCCAACTTCAGCCAACAGCTTCATTTCTGTTTGGGTAGAGCAGGGAATGTTCAGAGAGTAGGCATGAGCTCAGTGCAGCCTGAACTCACGTTAAACTGTCACATGATAGCATGCTACAAGCCATATCGGCTGCAGCCATGGAACATTGTAGCCACATATAAAAAGTAGCAAGGATGTTGGTGACATCATTGACTTAATATTGCCACAAAATCAATAATTGGACAATGTCACTGACCAAATATGGCCATATTAGGTCAATCATGCCACCAGCATCCCCATTCTCTATCCCTGCAATGAGTTCAGCCAGAGCCTTAGCTCATCCTTATTATAAACTGAATGGAGCTTTTCTTGCCATTAGTGTCCCAATTGCTAAGATTTCCCCTCACTTCTCATCAAAACAGGAAATTCCTTTCTCATAAAAACATGGCAATTGTTTTGATATGCAATGCTTAATATACATGTACATGTTCCCAACAACTTTTCTCCTAGTCCTTGGAACCAACCCTACATTAGCCATGAAGAACCCACTTCTGAGAAAGCCCTCCAGACCTTTAGGAGACACTAGGAGTCCCTTTTCAGCATTGAGGTGATTTCTACAGTAGAGTAAAAAGAGACTTTGATGTAGAGGTGGTAATATAAAGTAAAAACCCCATGACAGCAAAAGCAGAAACTTTACTGCCTGCTCTAATTGCCAAGATACTTTGATCCAGGGAGAGAAACAAGTTGGCACACTGTTCCAACCTGCCATCTTATCCTTCACCTAGTCATTCTAAACGAACATTGGAGTTCCTCAATCACTCATGATACATAACAACAAAATTGATGCACCTGATTTACTGTATTTTCACTTTCCCTAAATTATGGTGATAATGATTAGCAAAAATGCCCACTGCGCTTCATAAATAGACAAAACTCAAAATCAATAGCTCAAGTGAAAAATGCAAAATATAACCTTTGATCTTTTCAAAAATAGGCCTCTATGTTCTTTGAAATACTACTTAGTCTATTCTTCAAGTGAAATTTAAGAGCCAAAGAGCTCAAGTCATACTTCAGAGGGAAATTTTCATCTTCTGAAGTCATGAGCATATCATAAGACCTCATAATGAATCAGAGAAAGGCACTGTTATCAGCATTACAAATTTATTGCAGTCTTTTTGTGTGCATGTTGCTGGTCACTGATACATCACATGCTCTCCCATGGCTGCCCCTCTCATTGTCACAGGGTTTCCTCTGACTAGCCACAAATAAAATAGGAATATTTCTCTGTGTATGTAATGTCTTCTTAGACATAATCTCAGTACTTTTTGTGTATGTGTAAATGACAGAGTTTTAACCCCCCTCCATAGTAAACTGGCAAAAAGGGTAGATATCAAATGGTACCCAGCGGCTTCAGCAGTGAGGTAGTTCCTAGCCTTCTGCCCACACGGCCTGCTCACAAAGTGGTTCTTTGGACAGGGTCACACCTGGGACTGTGCTACAGCTCTGGACTCAGAGAGCCATCTGTAGTTAACACAGTGCACTCAGGTCTGGGAAAATTTACAATGCAGAGCCCAGGGCCCGAAGGTCACATTCAAAGGCTAGCCCCATAATCAATTAGTGTTGAGAAATTGCTAATCAAGATAGCTGCTTATGATGGAGACCGGCTCAAATAGCTTGTATAGAAATCTTGACTGAAGAAAAAAGTATCTTGACTGAAGAAAAATAACTTGTAAAAAGGGGTAGACTTTTCTCAGTAGAGGAGAGAAAAGGCATCCTTCTTCCCTGGACACTAGCAAAAAACTGAAGAATACTGGGAGTAGGAGGGGTTATACCAGGCTGGCCACAACGTTTTGTTTGACAGTATACAAATCCTCCTGTAGGTGGCAGTATAACCACAAAGTCTCCAAATTCCTGTGTCCCTCAATGAACAAGAAAGAAAGATCTTTATGTAAGTCTGCTTTGGTTTACTGTATGTATTATTGCTTTATATTTGTACAGGCGCTATATAAATCCTGTATTATAATAATGATAATATTTACAATACAACTTTGTGATTGTACTTAAAGCCCAGCTTCGTAAATCTGAAAATTCTCCTTTCAGTGGCACTGCACCTGCACTGCACAGGTTAACTGTTTTTTATTCTAGGGGAGAGAAAAAGCATTTTGATTACCTGATCATTCACTTCCCTAGCAGACAGACTTCCACGGTGGTGAGGTGTCAGCATCATGATTGTCTTGATGATGTCAGGACCAAACATCATTGGAGCATGGGGAAGAAGAAGCTGCAGAAGATCGAGTAAGCAAATCTTCTTTTTGATGCCCTGTAGACCTAAATGAGCAGTTAACCATTGCTGTGCAGTTGCAGTCCTACTACAGGAAACTACACAGTTAATCATATAATTGGTTTTATCTTGGCTCAGCAAGGATGCAAATCGCACTTGTCAGAGATACAAAGAAGGAATCTGCAAAACTAGTGTTATGTTCCAGGGCTAATTTGATGGCTTTGATATCTTGAGCAACTGACCCGAACAAGTGTGCAGATTACATGTTCTGAATTTGCTTCGAATTCACTTGCTGCATTCTTTTTTTTGGGTTGTTCACTCAAATAGTATTAGTACCAAAATAGAAAAGAAAATTTGCATTTTTAGATGGAGGCAACAAAAGCATGCTTCCTTTGTCAGGATAAAGGAACTCACATTGACACCAGATTTTGCATTTAACGGATGTAAACCACAATTACAAAACAGTCTTAGCATGTCCTGCATAGATATACATGTAGCTATAGGATGTTCAGTTCCATGTCTTATAGTTCTAGAACAAATCTGATTACCTCTATTTTCACACTCTCCTCGGAATCAACCCACCTACACAAGTTTTGGCACAGTGCACTCCCCCAATGGCACAAGTCCCAGAAAGACTCTACTTAACAGGTCTTCTGTAATACCTGGACACCTCTTTGGGTAATTCTCTATCAAGTGTCCTACTATCACAGTCTGGCCACATGCCTGCAGAAAAAAAATTACATTTAGGTCCCTAAAATTGTCTATTTTTGCAGCCACATTTAAGAAAACTCCCCTATATGTTTGTCATGTGATCCATACCCCCCAGAATTGTAAGAAATATTTCTTACCTTTTAAATATGTCTAAGGAGAAGGAAAGCTCAGTATAATCTGTCCCAATAGCTGGGCTGGGGACTGCCTGGGTCCACTTCTCAGTAACATACAATGGAGAAGCCCAGCTCCAAAACATAACCTTTTCTTAAAGCGGAACCAAACTCTCTCATGATATAACATGAACTATTTTTAATTCTTATGCAGCTAGCATTAGTAAATACATAAGACAGTATATTATATTTACTTGTTTTAAAGTTTTTTTTACATCTCTTCAATTGCTTTCTTTTTCCTAGGTCAAAATGATGTCATACTTCCCAGGAGTCTTCATGGGCATTTTATTTCTTTCATCTGAAGGAGGGGATTTCTCAGCTAAGCATACCCTCCTACCTACATGCCTGAGCTAAGGGCAGATGGAAGTAAATGCTACATGCATCATCTGCCCTTACTCAAGATGGATGTGGCTAGAAATTCTGAGGGGAGGTTGTTTTTCAAAATGATTTCTTAACAAAATGAGTTTGTTTTGAATATTAAAAATTAATTAAATAGCTTTTTCCGTTTGTGGTGCTCAGATACAATTTAGTTCAGCTTTAGGACAGATAGGGGTTTATTTACTAAACCTGGAGAGTGCAAAATCAGGCTCACTTCAGCATAGAAACCAATCAGCTTCCAGGTTTTATTGCCAACGCTTAATTGAACAAGCTGAGGTTAGAAGCTGATTGGTTTCTATGCAGAAGTGAGCATGATTTTTCACTCTCCAGTTTTAATAAATAAACCCCACAGGGTTCAAATCTTGTACAGTTGATATGATGATACACTATATTGCCAAAAGTATTGGGACACCCCTCCAAATCGTTGGATTCAGATATTCCAATCACCTCCATGGCCACAGGTGTATAAAATCAAGCACCTAGGCATGCAGACTGCTTCTACAAACATTTGTGAAAAAAATCACTCTCAAGAGCTCAGTGAATTCAAACGTGGTACCGTGATAGGTTGCCACCTGTGCAATAAGTCCATCCGTGCCATTTCCTTGCTACTAAAAATTCCACAGTCAACTGTTAGTGGTATTATAACAACGTGGAAGCAACTAGGAACAGCAACTCAGCCACAAAATAGTAGGCCACATAAAATGACAGAGCGGGGTCAACGCATGCTGAAGTTGCCAACTGTCTGCAGAGTCAATAGCTAAAGACCTCCAAACTTCTTGTTTCCTTCAGATTAGCACAACAACAGTGCATAGAGAGTTTCATGGAATGGGTTTCCATGGCCGAGCAACTGAATCCAAGCCTTACATCACAAAGCGCAATGCAAAGCTTCGGATGCAGTGGTGTAAAGCACGCCTCCACTGGACTCTAGAGCAGTGGAGACGTGTTCTATGGAGTGACAAACCAATCTTTTCTATCTGGCAATCTGATAGATGTGTCTTGTTTTGGCGATTACCAGGAGAACGGTACTTGCCTGACTACATTGTGTCAGGTGTAAAGTTTGGTGGAGGGGGGATTATGGTGTGGGGTTGGGCATGGCCCCATAGTTCCAGTGAAGGGAACTCTTAAGGTGTCAGCATACCAAGACATTTTAGACAATTTCATGCTCCCAACTTTGTAGGAACAGTTTGGGAATAACCCCTTCCTGTTCCAACATGACTGAGCACCATGGCACAAAGCAAGGTCCATAAAGACATGGATGAGCAAGTTTGAAGTGGAGGAACTTGACTGGCCTGCACAGAGTCCTGACCTCAACCCGATAGAACACCCTTAGGATAAATTAGAGCGGATACTGCAAGCCACGCCTTCTTGTCTGCCACCACTGCCTGACCTCACAAATGCGCTTCTGGAAGAATGGTCAAACATTCCCATAGGCAAACTCCTAAACCTTGTGGACAGCCTTCCCAGAAGAGATGAAGCTGTTATAGCTGCAAAGGGTGGGCCAACTCAATATTGAACCCTACGGGCTAAGACTGGGATTCCATTAACTACCTCCCATCCGCCATATAAGGAAATGACAGGCGCCAGGTGGTTTTCCCGTTCTGGGAGGACATTTTCCGGGGGTGCGCAGCACAGCGATCGGTGGTGCGCTATGTCCCTTGGACACAGCAGATCACCGATCAATGGAAAGAGCCGAAGACGTTGGCTCGGTCATGTGATCAGCTGTGTCCAATCACAGCTGATCGCATGTAAATAAGGAAATGCCGGTTATTGGCATTTCTCTCCTCGAGCTGTCACGCTGACAGCTCGTGACGAGAGGAGAGTCATTAATCGGCATTCCTCAGAGGGGACATCTACATTGATCATCAGGGCACTGATGATCAATGTGCCCTGATGATCAGTATAGCCCCAGCAGTGCCACCTGTCAGTGTCCATCAATGCCACCTGTCAGTGCTCATCAATGCCACATATCAGTGCCTACCAGTGCACTTCAATGCCACATATCAGTGCCCATCTGAGCTGCCTTTCAGTGCCACCTATCAGTGCCTATCAGTGCCGCCTATCAGTGCGCGTCAGTGCCGCCTATCATTGTTGCCTAACAATGCCAGTCAGTGCCACCTAACAGTGCCAGTCAGTACATTCTCAGTTTTTATAACAAAAACTAAGAAAAAACGTGTTTTTTTTCAACTTTTTCAGTTGTTTTTGGTTTGTTTAGCAAAAAATCAAAAACCCACAGGTGATTAAATACTACCAAAAGAAAGCTCAACCTGTCTAAAAACAAAGATAAAAATTTCATATGAGTACAGTGTTGCATGACCACGCAATTGTCATTCAAAGTGTGTCAGCGCTGAAAGCTGAAAATTGACCTGGGCAGGAAGGGGGTATAAGTGCCCGGTAGGCAAGTGGTTAAAGTTCATGTGCGCGTAAAGGCAGGTGTCCCAATACTTTTGGCAATATGGTGTATCTGCTGCACAGCACAGACAGTGTTAATTATAGTAAACACACCCCAGCCCCTCAAACCAAAGTGAACGAATTTGAATTTTTTTTTGCTGTAAGTTTTTAATCTTTGCAATTTGTAATTTTTTTTAAATGATGTTATATGAATGGGGGCCCATAACCCAAAATAAAGTAGGTATTCATATTGTCCCAATTCAGCTGTTAAACAGGAAATACCCTGCACATGTGCTCAAACCATGCACATTACAATATTTATATATTCTGAACGTACATTAAAACCACTTTAAAACAATCCATCACTGAACTTTATAATCTTCAAATTTTACAACAAAGGCAATAAAACCACAGCTCTTTTCCCCTTAAGCCTCGTGCACACGATGAGAATATCGGACGAATGATCATCCGGTTTGTTTTTGCTTGCTAGTCTCATATCAAAAATGAAGAGGCTACTAAAGTTACAAAAATTCTCGTACCACATCATATAATTTTGGACCTGATGTAATATGTTGTATTGTATTTATTGTATTCTTTAATTTCTGAGCATCTGTGGTCTTGGTCTTCTTTTTCTTTTTTTTTTTTTTTGGATGAATACTGTACTGATTAAATGAAAATTGTATGTTCTGGTATCCTACGAGAAACATTTAGCATGAACTGTCGTGATTGGCTCTCCAAAGCTGTGTACTAATGATCAGATTATCGTACGATTGCTCCAAAAGTGGTCTCCGCCTCCGAAGAAGTGCGTGCGCATGAAACACGTCGGAGGAGCCTAGAACGTCGTGATGTCACGCCGCCGAAGCCACGTGGAGGCCCGGTGGCCATCTTAGATTCTGGACGGTCAGTCCTTATCATTACCTGACGCTGCTGCTTGTGTTTTTCATATTGTTTTAATGAGTTCATATTTAATAAATCTACTGTACAATATACTGCACTATGGGCACTCTTCTTGGTCTCCTTTGAGGAGCTATGTTATTTATAGAGCCCTACTGTGATCCAGTCATCTACCCACCATATCCAGAGAGGGAAGTTTCTGTAAGCAGGCACCTGTACCCATCCATCCCTTAAAGGGACTTCTGGCCAGCTGGATCATCTTACTTCTCTGAGGGCTCATAGTAACACCACCCTGAGGGAGAATTATCCCTGTTCCACACCAGACCTATATCTGTGAAGGAGATCCTCATTGATTCATACATTGTGTACTTGAATTACACATCTGGTGAGTGCTTAATTTTTACCACATTATTGGGAGCACCGCCACTAGATTGGATTGACATACTACATTACCTTTATTATATAGACTGTCACTGCTAATAAGCACTTATACTTTCAGCTAATACATGATATTGGGGACATATGTCCTTCCATATATGCCTTGCAATTCCACTCTGGCCCCAGTTCCTCTCTTAGAGCTCAAAGGGCGAGGATGGATTTCTTTGCGTACAGGTACTCAACGATTGCATATTCTCGAATTTAGAAACCTGTCAACCTTCTGGATTTCTATCTTGTCACTTCAACCACCTCCTTTTAATAAATTTATTTATTTTGAATCCTTCCTCGGAGGCCCCAAAAAGCTACATGTATCCTTATCTGCAGGGGCGGACTGACAACTCATGGGGCCCTCGGCAATAGGGGATCATTGGGCCCCTGTGTCCTTGCCCAAACTCAAAAATGCCTATGAAAAAGGTACCAGGGGCGTCTCATGGGGCCCCCTACTGACCCCGGGCCCTCGGGCAGTGCCCGAGTTTTCAAATGGCCAGTCCACCCCTGCTTATCTGTGACAAAAGCTGTTGTCTTCAACTGTTACAGTGTGCTGATGGAGCCTCGATATTTTGAAGTTCGCAAGTGGTAGCACAATCCGTTGATCTGCCGCCACAACACCCTCCAAGAGGGTGCTAACTGATACATTTCCAAATATCCCGGCCATGCCACTGGATCCCGTAGCACATAGTGGCTGTGATTTCCTTTGCTGCCAGTGTAGCAGTCTCTACATCATAATACACAGCCCTAGAGTGGATATCCACCATTATGCTCACAATGGCCAGGATATTTGTAGTTTAATTTTTGGGAAAAAAGCAAACTTATGCTTTAAATCCCCCCATCAGGGAAACAGATATAAATATGTGAATCAGGCTCCAAACCTTTTCCATCAATCCAAAATTGAATAAAACATTTTGGCAGGAGTTGACTTTTATTTATTTATAAGTCCTCAATAATGCCCATATATTGGGAGCACATGACAACCAATTTTTGTACACTCCATCCCTTCACAGGCAAGATAATTAGGACAATACCTGGGAGCAGCCATCATAATATATTAGAAGGGTAATAATAAATAAAACAGTGTTTTGGACTGAAGTGGCCAATTCTTCCAGGCCATTTTTTTGGTCTCAAGTTTGAAGAAGAATCCCCTTCCAGATGGCAATAGGAAGAAAAGTAAAATAAATATTTGGGGTGGAAATTGGCTCTCTGTGTTATTTTGGTTTGCCATGCCCAATTTAAAGCATAAACAGAAGCATATGAGAACGGAGCAGTCTTTATCCTGTCAGGAATGCAACTCATCCTGAGCCATCTTATTTCAATTATACCTTGAAATGCAACTTATGAAAAGCGTCTCCAAGATGACTACATGGGGTGACACTTCTGTACACATCTTACTACTTCTCTTCATTCAAAGCAGGCCTGTTGGACTCAGCTGAGAGCTCCAATTCAAATCTTATATCTTGCCATTTTTATTTCAGTAGAGTTGAGTAAAGGTTCCAACATATATTGGATTTTTATTACCATCTAGTGCTCCATTAGAGATGATTCCCCTCATTTCATATCAAGGTTATATTGTCACCAAAAGAATGTATAAAGAATGAGAATACCACTGATATAATGTGAATCAAGTAAATCTTTATTTTACAGAAGGCCAGATATAAAAAGAAAACATGTTTCGGAGGCTCAATAGCCCCTTCATCAGGGCATACAATTCTGATCCTGTGTCCTGTTGGTTGTCAGCAATATTGTTTGCAAAAGCTTAACTTGTGTAAATGAAAACAGAAAACTCCTCTCCTGTTATGTACAGTTAAGTTTTACTAGACTCTAATTATTTTGGTGGTGCTCTTATTTTTTACGCATTCTTTTAACTACTCTGGGGACACCCACAGATACAATGGTAACAGAGAGCCACATCTGAAATCTAGATTAAAAGTCTTATCTCTCCTACTTTGGGTCCAGCACCCTACCAACACGTATAAGTTAGAACCCCACCGGCTTTCATTGCACTCTGTGTACCCACTGGAGATTATCCCCCACTAACTGTGTCATTAGGGCAGGAAGTGAGAAGAAATGAGGCCATAGGACAGAAATAAAACATGACAGTTTTTTCAAGATGGGTTTATTTTAAAGCTGAATTCCAAGCAAACGGCTAAACACACAAAATAAATATGAATATGAGAACTGTTTTACCATCCCAATGATTGGTAATTCTGTCCATCCACTAATGAGATGGGCATAGCTCTGCAACACAGCACAGACCTGTCTGTCTAATGCAGAGAACTTGATTTTTCTCTGCTGCAGTTTAGTAACACTTACAAGTCTTGTCCATCCCCCAGTCTGTGACTGGACAGTAAAAGTGGGATTAGCAGACAAATTAGCTCATTTGTTTGTCACTCTGCTCTATCCTCCTATCAGCATGCTCCTTTCACTGCCACCAAACTTATTGGCTCATTGTTCTCTTTATCCCTCCATAGAACAGGCAGTGACAGAAACAATACTCAAGTTGCCATGGGTGAGTTATCACACCCTGCCTACCCATCTGCCAACACCCAAAAAAGCACAAAAGCTTTAAGAGCAGAAAGGCAGGGCTGCATCTACAGCAGTGGTTCTCAACCTTTTTTCAGTCAAGGCACCCTTTAAATTTAGGCACATTTTCATGGCACCCAATTCTAAAATGTAACAAACTAAACTAATAGTTTTACATAATTCAGCAACATCCACACACATAGGTCACCCAACGTTAGAGATGATTTATTCTTACAAAGCAAATACACTTTTGCATAGTATACCAATGTTTCTCTTCTCCCTCACTCCAATAATATGACCCCAGTGCTGATGGAGAGGGGCAGAGGAGGTGTAAATAAGGATGCTGTGCAGGCACCTGATGTCCTCCTTATTAGCCGATTATGTCATTGGTTGTTAGGATGCAGGCAGCTGGAAGAGTGTAATAATACACAATGAAAACCTGTTGCTTTGTGTAAGTGAAAGTCAGGCTTCCTCCACCCTCTGGCTTGTATACAATTTTCGGAAATTTTTAAGCATTTTGCCAAGGCACTCCTGAAGAAACCTGAAGGTACCCCAAAGTGCATGGGCACCCTGGTTGAAATAGGCTGATCTACAGTGTACTTAGATACAGTTCTATAGTGTAAGCTCTGCTTTACTTGGCATGAACAGTCTTACACTTGCTTTTTAGGGCAGCAAGAAATAAGAGACATGAAGGTCTTTAGGAATAACCAATGAGAGCTGCAGGGATCCTAGAGATCAACACTCCTCGAAGTGTCAGTTTCCCAGTAGATTTCTGGGGACCATTTATCTGGAGAGGTGTTCAACAGGGTTGGCACCTGGAAAATCTTCTTTTGCAGGATATGCACTTTAGCAGATTTAAATGTAATGAAACTTCATAAAGATGGAAAAGGATATAAAAAGATATCCAAAGCCTTGAATTTGCCAGTCAGCACTGTTCAATCACTTAATAGGAAGTTGAAAATTTAGGGATCTCTTGATACCAAGCCATGGTCATGTAGACCAAGACAGACTGCAGCCACAACTGCCAGAAGAATTGTTTGGGATGCACAGAAAAACTCACAGGTAACCTCAAGAGAAGTACAAGTGTATACAAGTGGAAAAAGATGGTGTGGTTGTTTCAAAGAGCACAATATGACGATGCTTGAACAAAAATGAGCTGCATGGTCGAGTTGCCAGAAAGAAGCTTTTACTGCATCAATGCCACAAAAAAAGTCCAGTTACAATCAGCCCATCAGTACCTTGACACACCTCACAACTTCTGTCTCACTGTAGTGACACTCTGGAGTGACAAGACCAAAATAGAGCTTTATGGTCACAACTGTAAGCGCTATGTTTGGAAAGGGGTCAACAAAGCCTGTAGCAACAAGAATACCATCCTTACTGTGAAACATAGTGGTGGCTCAAAGATGTTTTGAAGGGTGTGAGCTTTACAAGTATAGGAGAATCTTGTGAAAATTGATGACAAGATGAATGCAGCATGTTATCAGAAAATAATGGTAGACAATTTTTATTCTTCTACATGAAAGCTTTGCAGGGTCGCACTTTGACTTTCAAGCGCGACAACGACCCTAAGCATCAAGCCAAGTTGACCCTCCAGTGGTTATATCAGAAAAAGGTGAAGGTTCTGGAGATGCCATCATGATCTCCTGACCTTATTGAGCCACTCTAGGGAGATCTGAAACATGTGTTTTATGCAAGACGACCAAAGACTTTGCATGCCGTGGAGATATTTTGCCAAAACGATTGGGCAGCTATACCACCTGCAAGAATTTGAGACCTCATAGACAACAGATTGCAACAGATTGCAAATGAGGTCACTACATGGTAAAAAATCAAGTGAAGACCAAAATTATCATTATTTAGAAATACAAAAGGAGAGACAATTGAGCAAGATGTGATGTAAGAAAGATAAAGCATAAATATTGGGGCATTCAAAAATAAAGAATAGTTGGGAAAATATAGTGAAGGAAGGAAATAGTGAAAGAGTGGAATAAGTTCAGCAGTAAGAAATGCAGCAGAGAACATGCTAGGATATGTTGAAGGGCAAAGATAGGAAATACAGTATACCAAGATAAGGAACATAAGAAGCAGTAAAAGAAAAGAAACAGGATGAGGATGATAAACAGAACAACTAGGTCAACAGGACCTAAGGAAACAAGTTGAAGCGCAAATAAAACATGTAGAGCAAAGAAAAAAAGTCTGGGGAAGAAAAGGTGAAAAGAAGTCGGAAAGGCAAGATAGAAAGGAAAGAAACTTCTATAACTGCACAAAATGTGTGGCTTTCAGCTGACAATTAATCTGGATGTATATCCTAACTAGACAAGTCTGTCCTAGGCACTGTGCATCATAAAAAATTGTTATATTTCATCCTATTCATAAAATACCATTTTCCCTTTTTTCATTTTATTTGCTTCTCAGTGCCCTTTCAGCTACTTTTGTTCTAAGTGCACTCAACCCAATCTTGACTGCACATCATTTCTCATCGCCAGAAGTGGACCATGCTTTGGTGGACCATGCCTGTGCACTGTGTCGACACTGATGTTTGTAGTTTCTACGAAGCAATGAGCGAAAACTCAAGAACTCAAATGGAAGACCAGTATTACCCCTAAATTCTACATAATATTTTAGTGATTGACTTCAACTTTACTTTTTCCTATGGTGAGAATGAAAATCTAGTAGGAGATGCTGGCAAAATCAGACAGCTTTGACAAAAAATTCAGAATAAGTTAGGTGTACCAGAAAAACTTAATGGGTGATTGATAAACTTTTTTCATTTCAGGTTTACTTTTAGTTACCAAATAAATTAGGAGTTTACCATACCAAGATATCAAAAAGATATGCTTTCAACCACACTTATTTGATATGGTATTAGAAGTAATATGTAAGGGAAGTGGACTTTAGCACGGGGCTGTGGAGGGGGAGGGAGCAGCTGGCTCAGGCTCTCAGCAGATCACTGAGAGGCTGAGCCAAGTGCCACTCCAGACTCTGGGGTTGATCCCAACTTTTAAGTAAGGATCTTTCCCCAGCCTGGAACGGCTGAGTGATGTCATCCAACACCGGGCTTCAGCCTGCTATCGGCTGAAAATGGGTCACAGGGGTGCAGAATGAACTGCACTCGTGTGATCCACAGGAGAAGTACAGCCAAAGAGGTTTGCCTATACTTTTCCATTAACTTCAAGTCTAAATCATAATCTTCACCACTCACTCCAACAACTCCAGTTGATAGTACCCTTAAGTTGGCTATACACTAGAAGAATTTTGTTTGAAAACATTTGTTTCTGAACTGTTCTTTCAATTTGCGAATCATTAGTGGGGTTAAATTGACTTTGTTTTCTACTGCAGTGACAAGAAAGTTCGGAGGAGCAGAAATTGTTTGTAGAGCAAACTAGTTTTTAACAGAGACTGTAGTTTTTGTTCAGGAAATTACATTAATCCCAAAATCAAATATTAAATGATAATGAGATTTTAAAGTACCTTTGCACAACATTCCAACTATTGTGAGAATTTTCATCTGAACATTTGTACGTTCATTCAAAAATCTACGAATGTATGGCCAACTTTAGAATGTCACAGGGGCGGACTGACCATTTGGAAACTCGGGCACTGCGGGGTCAGTAGGGGGCCCCATGAGATGCCCCTGGTATCTTTATCATAGGTTTTTTTGAGTTCGGGCAAGGACACAGGGGACCCATGATCCCCTATTGCCCGGGGGCCCATGAGTTGTCAGTCCGCCCCTGGGATGTCAGCGCCAATTCCTTTTGCAGATATACCACTCCCAAACGTCACTGGATAATAATAAAAAATAAAGAGATCTACTACAAGCTCTCTCCCTCCCTGACATGATCAATGTCGGACTGAAGGTTACTTTTGGGTGATCAGCATAAAAAAAATAATAGGGGATAAGTTGCTATATAGTTGCTGCACCTTCTCCCAGCACCCTCCTTAGCCATTGAGACTGCAAGAATATACAAAATAAAGACAACCTAATATAAAAAAATCTGCAGAATCCAGTGAGTGTTTATTGGAATAAAGTATAATACAACAGTCTTCTCAGAAATGGCCTGATGCATTTCACACTAGCATGCTTACCCATAAGACACCACAGTGTTGTATAATGTTTTAAACCAATAAACTCTCATTGGATTCAGGAGATCCTTTGGTATAGGACTATCTTAATTTTAGATCCAGACTGAAAAAATAAGTATACAGTAGTTCACACTGAATAATTTGCAGCAAAGAAAGTTTCTAAATAAGTGCTAAAAATATGAATATCTTATAAGAATTTACACAAAAAATGAAAAAAAAATGTTATAAAAAATCCAAATTAAACTAATGATTTTGTTTTTCTACAGCAATTAGAGGGTTTAAAAAAACGACTAATATTTTAAGAAATTACATTGTACAATATTGGTTATTCAGTTGCCTTTGGGGATCAGAAAGACATTTCTTTCCTGTTGGAGTAAAATGGGATATTATTTATTTATTTATTTATTACAGCTACTTATATATCAAATACAAAGCACTTTGCATATCTATTGTACATTCACATCAGTCTCTGTCCTCAAGGAGCTTGCGATCTAAGGTCCCTAACTCACATTCATACATACACATACTAGGGCCAACTTAGATAGGAGCCAATTAATCTACCAGCATGTCTTTGGAGAGTGGAAGTAAACCCATGCAGGCACAGGGAGAACATGCAAACTCTAGGTGGGTAGTGCCATGATTGGGATTCGAAACGGAAACCCTAGTGCTGCTAGGCAGAAGTGCTGCCTTCCTCTGGATGAATCTCAGGTTTAGGATTTTCTTTCTTGGTTGAACTTTATGAACAAAAGATTTTTTGAATGCGACTATGTAAGATATAAGAGCAAAATTAGTATGAGGTCTGGGGGAATTTGCAAGCAATCACCTGCAAAGACCTAAGAAAATGTAAAGTGTTATCTTCCTTCTGTAAACTACAAATCCCATCATCTCCCATGTAATGGAGATGAACAAAGGCAGACATGTTTTGAAGTCCAGCCTAGATGAAAATCCATGGCTCCCTCCAAAGATACAGTGAAGCAGTAAGTATAGTCACCTAGGGACAGTACATTCACAAGGTAACTGGATGAAAATAAAAAAGCATAAAAAAGAAAACAAATGCAGTCATTACATCTAAGGACATATAAGCTGGATTATGTAAATTTTTGTTTTTGGGAATAGATACAGTACACTTTAAAAACCACCAAGGACCCAAGCTGGGAAGTGAAAAGTAGAATCAGAGGACTAAGGAGGATCTCAGCACAATGTGTAAGGGATTGTCACTGAAGAGACTAAGTTGATTGGGGCATGTGGTAAGAATGGAGGAAAGCAAAAGTAAGCAAGAAGGACCCCAAAATGTTGAGCACAGGTTACAGTGGAAGATTTAAAAATAAGTTTAAGAGGATGGAGGAAAAGAGTAGCCAACAGAGAAAAATGTAACGAAATCCTAAAATCCTAGAAACTAGAAAACAGTTTAGTTACGTAGTTGTGCTAAGTAGCTATAATGTTTTCTGGAAAAGTTCTGTATTTTGTATATTTCCCTGCCCATGCACACAACAAGGACAAAAAAAAAAAAAAAGGCTCCGCTCCCAACGCTGGCTCTCGGCCGTGTGACTGCTCCACTGGCTTGACAGTTCTTAAATATGTAAAGGGTGGGGTCACCCAGTGACATCACACGTGTGGCCCCACCTCCTTGTGACATCATTGACCCAGCATGCCCTGTTTGATGATGCCACAAGAGGCGGAGTCACACATGCACACATGTGATGTCTTCGGGTGGCCCTGCAGCTTACATATTTAAGAACTGTCAAGCCAGCAGAGCAGTCAGACAGCAGGGAGCCAGCGTCGGGAGAGGAGCCTTTTATTTTTTATCTTTTCGGGTAGCGGCAGCCGTAGGCATCATGATTAACATTGGATCTACTTTGTGGGACATTCTTTTATTTTTCTTCTTTTAATAAAGAACTTGTCAAAGAGTGTCTGCTGTCTTTTTTCATACTATACTTTTTTTGTGAATGGGTAGCGATACCATGCACCCCATACTCCTTCACATGGGGGGGGCCCGGGATCTGGGGGCCCCCTTGCTTCAGGGTTGTGGGGAAGAGGCCCTTGTCCCCATCAACATGGGGACAAGGTGCTTTGGAGGGGGAGCCCCCTCCGCCCCAAAGCACCCCCCCCACGTTGAGGGCATGTGGCCTGGTATGGTTCAGGAGGGGGGCGCTCGCTCATGCCCCCCCTTTCCTGACCTGGTGGGCTGCATGCTCGGATAAGGGTCTAGTATGGATGGAGGGGGGACCCCACACCGTTTTTTAAATTATTTTTTGAATTGTCGGCAATTCTTTCTTTTACATTCAGCTGTCATTGGGGAACCCCACTGACAGCTGAAATATTAAAGCATGGTTTTCACTACTAAAATACTGCATGACTTGATAAACTAACTCGAGCAGTATTTTAGTAGCGTTGTTTGGTGAATTCCAATGTTTTGGGTTTTTTTTTAATGCTATGCAGTATCCTACCGCATACTCGGATTCAGTAAGATAATGCTTAATGAATTGTGCCCAGTGAGCCTCTCACCGGGCCCCTACTGACCCCAGGCCCTCGGGCAATGCCCAAATGGTCAGTCCACCCCTGCAGGTGAGTTCCTTGATGCTATCTATAGAAAGGAGATGATTGTTACCGGTTCCAGAAAATTTCATCTAGACTTTATCATAAACATAGCTACAACAATCAACCACAGGATGGTCAACTCTGGGAGGAAACAGGTCTATTTATAAAACAGGTTATGTGATTTGCACCCAACATTCTCTGGTGGAGAATCGATCACTGTCATTTAAAACACATGGGCCTGGAAGATTCACCTGCAGGGAAGGCTTTCAGAATGATTATTTGCTTTATAAATATGCCCATAATTGCACACATTCAAAATCATTTTCTGGTCTTTTTTTATACCCCTAAGATAGGTAAAACATTGAAGCTATGACCATACACATATACTTAATATTGGAGCATAATGGCACACTTAAAACAGACCTTCACATAAATTAAATACAGCTTATCCCCTTCCACTTCCTCCTGCCCCCAACAAATTTGCTTCGTTTTTTATTTTTTCTAGAAGCGGGTACCTTTTTGTGACAGGTACCTGCTCCCACGTTCACAGTTCTTGCTTAAGCAAATATTAGATCAGTTTGCCCCCACCCACTGCCTCCTGGGATACATCACATGTGCCAGGAAGTTGCAGGACCAGTCCCACAACACTACAATGCCTCGTGCAGTGGGGAGCCAGCTGTGAGACTTTAGGGAGTCACAGATTGCTCTCATATCCAAGATGGCAGTGCCAGAGAGCTGAAGCCTGGCAATTTAATCAACTCCAAGGAACACAGCATAGGACTCAAAGGGCTGGTAAGTGTCTTTTTCTTAAAAGTCAGTAGCCACAGTATTTATAGTTGGTGACTTTTTTTTTTAACCTTCAGCACAGTGGGTAAGTGGTAAGCACTTCCACCTAGAAGCGCTAGGGTTGTAAATTCAAATCCCAACTATGGCACTACCTGCCTGGAGTTTGCGTGTTCTCCCTGTGCTTGCGTGGGTTTCCTCCCTCACTCCAAAGACATGCTGGAAGGTTGAGTTTCTTAGAGCCCGGTAACAGCTAGATGGTATTTACGTAATACAGTGGTAACTAGAGCTTTCTTCACAGTGTCATTCAGGCCTCTAACGTTAAAAAAAAAATACTATCTGTGTGTCCTCCATGTTATAGCAGGGGGGTCAATGGACAGCCAGCACTGTTGGGGAAACAAAAACCTCCTACAGTCCCCACCATAGCCATAGCCATGAGTTAAAGTTGCATCCCCTAGAGAACAAAAATTCACATAAATGTCCCAAAGGTTCAGTTCCCATGAATATACCAAGGAAGTGATATTTTTAGGACAGCTCCAGAAAAAGTAAAAACAAAAACTACAACTAAGAAAAGCAGGCACAATGGTGCCATAGAACTTTGTAGAAAAACAATGAAAATTACAATATGTTTGGCATTTTCATTGATTGAGGACTGGGGAGCACTATTATTTGGTTGCAGCCACCCATTGCATTATTAATATTTAAGGAAGGTTGTCTTTTGGTAGCACAGGAAAATGCACATCATCCGTTTTGTAGAAAAACAGCAAGCCTCCAGGCCCTTCTCCAGGCCACTGCCATGAGAGACCCATAGGGGTTTATTTACTAAAGCTGCAGAGTCCAAAATCAGACTCCCTTCTGCATAGAAACCAATCAGCTTCTAACCTCAGCTTGTTCAATGAAGCTTTGGCAATGAAACCTGGAAGCTGATTGGTTTCTATGCAGAAGGGAGTCTGATTTTGGACTCTCCAGCTTTAGTAAATAAACCCCATATTGTCATCTATAGACACCTCTAGAAGGCCTCCTGCTGCAATCACCATGTTATGAAAAGCACTGTGTGGAAGGTTTACTTAGACACATTTGTAAAGTGTTGGTAAAGAGCAAATATAAGAAATATTTACAAATATAAGTAACTTCCCCAGCCAGGGTAACCAGGTAGCATCCAGTAAACTGTGATACAGATAGTGAGATTGGTGTTCAGGTATCAGTCTCTTCTGGTTGTCGTGCCCTCAGTGAGGGTTCATGGACATCCAGCCACTCCGCCTCTTCCCCAGCGGTGTTAAAGAAATGCAGCTGGCCCCTCACTGTAACACAGAGCCGCGAAAGGTAGAGCATAGCATAGGGCAGCCTTAGACATTGCAGACCTTGTTTTACATCAAAGAATTTTGCCCTTTTATGTTGCACCTTAGGAGAGAAATCTGGTTAGAAGGAAACCCTCACCCCATTGTGTTGGATGTTAGGTCTGTCTCTCACCATACGCAGCACTCGTTCTTGGTCATGGTAGGGTATGCTGGTAGGTTAATTGGCTTCTGTCTAAATTGGCTCCAGTAAGACTGTAAGCTCCTAGTAGGGTTGTAAGCTTCTTGAGGGCAGGGACTGATGTATGTATATATATGTATGTAAAGCGCTGTGTAAATTGACAGCGCTACATATGTACCTGAAATTAATAATAACAGCCTTCCATCTTTAGACTTTGTATAGACATTTAACTGCCTTAAGATTGTTCCTTTGGACAACTGGGATAGAATAAATCATGAGCATTTCATTAGAACGCACACGTTTATTAAACTAAGAGGAAGTTCTGGCACAGAGGAACAACAGCAATCAGATGGGACAGATCCGTTTTGGATAGCTGATTATTTCCACTGTATTTGTCTGACCAGAGGGTTTAGGTATACTCCTCATGCTTATGATCACCATCTTGACATCATTAACTGATTTATTATCTCATGACTATGGACATCTTCACAATCTTCCTAAGAATCCTTGCTAACTTTTTATCAAGTGTATTTCTTTTGTTTTGGAAGAGAGAAAGAACAATATTTGTCAAGTGCAGTTACTGTCAATAGGTTGGTGTGAAAGTCGTAGTGTTATTTAAAAGACAAAGCCTATTGATCAAAATAAATCAGCAAAGAAGCTTCATCCCTGTGACTGCACTGGAATATTCAAATAGACAATCTCATTGTGATAAACAACTTGGACTGAGCCTTGCCATTGCCACCAGCGAATAGAGCATGTCATTGTTACTTTACATAGCAGTTCATTGTGTTTATGCACTCTTAATACTCTGTGTCCTCAATGTTTGCTGAGCAGTCATGATAAGCTTTTATCTTGTTTAGGATGGACTGTATTTATGCCTGGATGTTTGACGTCTTCCAAGATGGCACTTGTTGGAGTTCAAAGACTTTTGAAAGAGGAAAGCTGGTCATAAATCTTACAAATAATAAAACCAAATACAAAATAGTTTATAAGCACAAAGTTGACGATTGTATTAAAAAAAAGAAGTTTTCCAGAACTAAAAAGGCATGGTTAAAATCACAAAGCATGCTACCACCTATATAGGTCCACAGGTTATACTCATATGTCTTCTGATGCCAACACAGTCTCTGCACAGATTGGTGGCTTCTGTTCGACAGACCTGTACAACTTCATTAGGTAACTTGCTTTCTGGTGCATTCTACTTGAATTTGAGATTAGTTTCTGATGCTTATGAGGTCCTTTGCAGATCCCTCACAGGTGCTTCTGATCTACTTCTAACCTGAACCAGGCTGCTATTGCATTCTCACTGACTTTTGAGGCAAATGAATGGCTGAGTATACAAGCCCTTAAGCTACCAAAGGCACAGGCCTCAGCATAATTCAGCACCAGCCACCAGAGAACAACAAGCTGCAAAACTAGGGAGGGTGAAAAAGGATTTGTTTGGTCACCCAGTAGAAAAATCAATGCATGGAGTAAAAAGGGGACAAGGAGTGGTCCAGGAAAAGAGCAGATACAGTTAATCTAGTGGCATATTGTATGGTGTGTTTTGTAAATTAAGACATATGTTCTACATTGTACAATTAGACAGAAAAGGAGGATCATTTAAACCTCATATCCACACACCTGTCATCTTCAGTCTAAAAATGCATCCAACCCACCATTAGCAGAACAGTCAAAATGCCAGTACATGGCACATCATATCCCATCTTGAATATTGCATCAGTCTACCCATCAATGCACCTTATGGTGCCACTGCAATATATTCTTAACCCCAATGCTTGACCCACTGAGAAGTAATTTTGATGCCATGTGGGGCCACAATAAGGCTGCAGAGATAACAGCTACAGTGTGTCAGGTATTCATGGCAGACTACAACAAATAGGGAATTAGCCAGGGCTGATTTCATATGGAGAGCAGGCATACTTTTGTGCCGTTATAGCTTTGTGAAGACCAAAACATCTCATAATTATCTAATTTAAAAACTTTAATAATTACTATTAGACATTTAAATAAATATTACATGATCAGTAGATGACCTCTACTGCATGTCTTTACCTTGATCATTGTACAAGTACATAGAACATAATGTAAATAAACCTTTGAGATTTTCTAACACTTCAGCAAAACTACAAGAAAAAGTCCAATGACTTTGCAGAATTTTAATGGGATGGTATAAAATATTATTATTTATTGCCCATTAATACCTGTAGTAAAGTATAATTAAAGAGCAACTTTCCCATTTGTCTTATTTTCCTATTTGTTTTTCACAACAGATAACAAATTCAACCTAGTACAACACTATTACAACAAGCAAAAGGAAATCATACCACTTACTCTGTAAACAGAAATGACTGCATTTAGCAGTTAGAAAACAGAGCTGATCCTACATAAGAGCACATACTGATAAATTGCAAGACCAATCAATGTGGGACAGTTAAAGTTGAAAGAAAAAAAAGAAACAATTTCTAGAAGAGAAGACAGAGGGGGTAAAAAGCAATAGCAAAAAAGAAGAAAAAAGGGGGAGGAAAAAGAGAAAATTACAAAAAAGAGAAAACACAAACAAACAAAATACCCACACAAACACAGCACAGCACCCAGAGGAAAATATAATACGAAAGAAGGCAAATTATACCACTTTAACTTGGAGGTCTTTCAATTCTTAGAAAGTCTAAAGACCTTCTAGGAGAGCAAAATTTGGTGATATTGATCATAGGTCACTTTTTGTCTAAGTGACAATGGTCTCCAAGACGAAAGGTTTATTCCCCCCAAGCAGTGACAAATATAGCAATAAAAACTTACATACACTTCAAAGAATATCTAACTAACTTACCTTAGCCTTGGATAGAGTAGAAAAGGGATAAATCCTTATCAGTTTTTCCAACATCTGTGTCTAATTAGGAGATTTTCCTTTACTTTCTGTTTTGTAGGTACAACAGAAAGCAAGTAGGAAATCTCAACAAATCCTTTCTTAGACAGTTGTCATCACAAAAGGTGCACCCTTTGGAAGACCACCTTCTACCCTTGTTCCGGAGACCACTCATAATTTTGGATTTTCCCTTACTGCTCACCAGGACAAAGAGAGAGGACAAATCTCCCCACTGGGGTCACAGACAGCAATATAAAGCTACAACAAAGTTTTGGCTATTGTTACATTTAATGATTTGCTCAGTATTGTTTGTATACTTTATTGGCACATGAGGAATATTGCCACACACAAACTGGATTGCAATTAGGATGCTGATATCTCTTTTTCTTTCAGTGATCATGGTGTTAGACCATAAGGGGAGTATATTTATAAATATATTGGTGGAAGTTCTGTCTAACAATTTGTGAGGAAGACCCAAAATTGATTCCTATCCCCTTTCCCCAATAATCCTATCTTATCCCTTTTCCGCTTTGCCTGACTATTTTTTCTCTTTAAGACCATTCCATCTCTGTAATAGTTGATAATATAAGTTACTGCATACAAGACAAATGTTTATGAAATGGTTATGATTAAGAACGAGATCGTGTGAAACACGTTAACAAGTCCTGTATTTATGTCCTGGTGTTCTGTGTGTCTTATGGACCAATAAATACACACTATATTCATCTATCCTCCGGTGTGCGGCTAACCCTTCTTCCTGTTACAAGACAAATGTTCTCATGATTTGTACTATGGTTGAACATTCAATGTACCCTATGATTAAAGCAGTAGTAAACTCTGCTGTAAAAATTTGAATTTGGGGCCCCCCAGGTGAGTCATGCCATAATGTACTATTATGCATGGCATATTAGTACATTATTAGTACATTATGGCAGACATACTTGTGAAACAGTGCCCTCCAGCGCTGTGGTAGGATCAATCTGGTGAGCTCCCGGCACTTCCATCATTACCCAGTCTTCCTTCCAGGTCCAATGCCTTCGGCCTTGTCATAGGCTGGGCCTCGATGACATCACTCATGAGCATGTGCACGGGAGTCACATCGCCGTGGCGCAGATCAGGGCTGTAAATATTCACTAAGCTACACATGAGCGGCTCAATGTGCATGACAACTGACAGGCAGGAGGATGCATTTATGGCAGAAGAGACCAATAGGGTTTTAAATAATTGACTTTAAACTCTTCCACTTTACTTTAAGCTCCTAATGGAGTGAAAAGCTTAGGAGGTTCAGGTTGATCTTCCCTGTATCAGATAACATCAATAAACATATTTTGGACTTTCAGAAGTCGAGTGGTGCAACTTTTGGCTTTGGTGATACAATGTAAGTGTTTTCTTTTTTGGAAACAAAATGTTCTTTGAAAAACCCAATAAAAATCTACTGAACAAAAATAATTTGAGGGGTGATTTTAACAGTTTGATGGGTAGTGTTTTGTATGCCTACGTATGTACAAAATTTCAATAAATGCTCACCAGAATATTGAAATCTTTTGAGTAGGGATGTTAGGAGGCGGAAAGAGACTCTTGGTAGTTCAGTAAACATCAAACTATCCTTCTTTCTCTTGTTTGCTGGTCTGCACAGCTGGAAAGTAGTTCTAAGAATAAAGCAGACAACATGCTTCCACCAATACCACATTCTAGCATTAGGGCTTGTAAAAATGGAGGTATGCCAGGTGCACCATGATGTGTTCTTTACATAAAGTTTAATTTGTATACACACCATGTGTGAAAAATGAATGTATCAGGGAATGTGCATATCTATGCGCAGGCGCAGAACCCATTAGCCCTACTCATAGCTGATTGGCGAATGTGCGTGCATGATCGCGCACACAGGTGCGCGCAAGTGCGCATGCACAACGGTGCATTGGCGTCAGGCAGCCTATTTTAAATGGGCTAGTGCCTTGCATTAATGCCGTTTGGTCTAATACCTTTGAGCACCCGTGCATCCTGTTATCTGTGATTCTGTTGCTGATCTGATCTGTTATTGACCCTGCTTGAATGCTGCCTGTATCAACTCCTGGCCTGCCCTTTGACTATTCTTCTGCCTGCCGTTTATGCTTACTCTGCCTGCTAGTTGCTGACCTGGACCGTCTGGCCTTGCCTTACACTGCTCCTGCACCTGAACTGGCTTATCCTTGCCAGTATCCTGCTCCCGAACCTCTGCCTCCGTGCTTTCTGCCAGTCTGCTCCTGCACCTCTGCCAGAGTGTCATCTACCAAGCCGTTCCTGCACTTCTGTCTGCGTGCCATCTGCCATTCTGTTCCTGCACCTCTGCCAGATTGTCAGGGATCTCCTCGATCCCCGCCGCGATGGTCCCGGCGCAGGTGCAGTGCACCGCCCTGTGCAGGAACACGGGCACTAGGTTCGGGCTGGCCGCGGCGTTCGAGTTCGCGCATGCGCAGTAGAAGCCGCGGCCGCCCGCTGGGCACCAATGGCAGCGCAGGGTGGGATATTTAAATGGCCCTGAGCTGTCATTCAGTGCCTTCTGGTCTTTCCTGCATCCTGTATCCTGCGAACCTGTACCCTGTAAGTTTTTGACCCGGATTGTACCTGACCTTGCTGCTTTCTCCTATTCTGACCCTTACTTTGCCTGACCTCGCTCCTGAATGCCCCCTATTGGATTTGACCTGCTGTTGCTGACCTGGCATGTGACCCGACCATTCTATGCCCGCTGCCTTGTACCTTGCCGTCCTCTCTGTTACCGACCCGGCCCGGCTGACCTTGCTCATCCATCCATCCATCCCTTGCAGTGGGGTCTTCTGACCTCCTCATACCAGACTCTTCCCCGTGGGAGCCCTTGGCGCATACCACTACCACTGACGGACGCACCCAGTAGCCACGACCTGGTCTCGGGGGGCTCCAAGTCCATCCCCACCATCAGGGGCCCTGGTGAACAAGCACCCTGGGACTTAGACTCCGTGCGCTGGGGACGCCTATTCAGTGGAGTGCTAGTGGTACTGCCAGGCGGTCCCTTACACAGATTGTCATCTGTGAAGCCATTCCTGCACTTCTGCCAGCGTGCCAGCTGTTCCTGCACTTCTGCCAGTGTGCCATCCACCAGCTGCTCCTGCATTCCCGACGCACATCAACATCCATCTGCAGAAGTCCTACCATTTGAAAGTAGTTCCAACTCCAAAGAGTTAAAAGCTGGTTTTGTCTGGGGGAGAGTAGAAACAGTTTCACCTACCTGATCCCCCAGCTGGCTCGCCTCCATAATGTGGAGGTGGACTGTCCTTTGCTGTCCTCACTTCCACTGCAGGGCTTTGGACCCCACTCTGGTCTTAAAGACATTACAATCCTACACTGTGTGCACAATTATTAGGCAAGTAAGTATTTTGACCAAATCATCATTTTTATGCATATTGTCCAACTCCAAGCTGTATAAACTTGAGTATAATGAGGGAGGGTGTGGCCAAAGGAGATCAGCAACCTATATCAAGGTGTGCATAATTATTAGATAGCTTCTTTTTCTCAGGCAAAACAGGCCAAAAAAGAGATTTAACTGACTCTGAAAAATCAAAAATTGTAAAAAGTCTCTCAGAGGGATGCACCACTTTTGAAATTGCTGAGATATTGGGACATAATCACAGAACCATCAAATGTTTTGTTGCAAATAGTCAACAGGGTCGTAGGAAATACGTTGAGAAAAAAAAGACGCAAATTAATTGCCAAAGATTTGAGAAGAATCAAATGTGAAGCTACCAGGAACCCAATATCCTCCAGTGCTGTCCTATTCTAGAACTGCAACCTCCTGGAGTGTCCAGAAGTACAAGGTGTTCAGTGCTCAGAGACATGGCCAAGGTAAGGAGGGCTGAAACCCAACCACCACAGAACAAGATACATAAATTGAAATGTCAAGCCTAAGCCAAAAAATATCTTAAGACAGATTTTTCAAAGGTTTTATGGACTGATGAAATGAGAGTGACTCTTTGATGGACCAGATGAATGGGACCATGGCTAGATCAGTAACAGCCACAGGGCTCCACTTTGTTTCAGACCCCAAAAAGGTGGAGATGGGGTACTAGTATGGGCTGGCATTATTAAAGATGAGCTAGATGGACCTTTTCAGGCTAAAGATTGGCTCAAAATCAACTCCCAAACCTACTGCCACTTTCTCTATCGCATGCATCAAAGTACTTCACTGCGTGGCTAGCCAGTAAAGGCCTTAGAAATTAAAGAATAATGTCATGGCCCCCTTCCTCACCTGACCTAAACCCTATTGAGAACTTGTGGGCCTTTCTTAAATGGAAGATTTATGATGAAGGAAAACAGTACACCTCTCTGAACAGTGTCTGGGAGGCTGTGGGTGCTTCTGCACAAAAAGTTGATCGTCAACAGATCAAGAAACTGACAGACTCCACGAATGGAAGGCTTATGACTGTTATTGAAAAGAAGGGTTGCTATATTGGTCACTGATTTTATATATATATATTTTTTTTAATGTCAGCAATGTTTTTTGTAAATTTTGAGTTGTTAATTTATTATTCTCATTTTAGCAGATGAAATTTTTTCATTTAGTTGCATAATAATTCTGCACACTAATAGTTGCCCAATAATTGTGCACACTTGGATATTTTCCTAAAAAAGCCCAAACCTCTTTTTTACTTTCTTAAATATTCAGGTTTGAGGTTTATTAACATTTTGGACTGACCGAGAACACTGTAGTTGTTCAATAATGAAGTTAATATTCAAAAATACAACTTCCCTAATAATTGTACACACAGTGTAGACCGGTGAACAAGGGACCAGACGCTGCTGGGATGGGTCTAGCTGTGGCGAAGAGTGGTGGATCGGTAAGTAAATCTATTTTTATTGGTAGACATACCTGAGCAAATAACTCAACCCCACTGCAAGAGATCATTTTTTAGTTGCCCAAAGTTGGGCTTTACTTATCGATTTTGGACTTTACTAAACAAAAACCTCATATGCTTTTAGATATTCATTCATTAAAAAACAATCACCATCCTGCTCCTCTGAATTCTCTTGTCACTGAAGTTGAAAGCAAACATTGGTATGACCTCACTAACAAGTAAAAAAATCAAAAGAATGTTTCTAAAATGAAAATTTTATATCAAAATTCTGTTAGTTTATAGTAAGCTTTATACTTGCCTTTCTTCAGCTCTGGACTCCCTCTGGGGTTTTGGGTCTGGAGTGCAAGTCATATGTCTGACTGGGCAACCAATTAGTGGCTCTTCCTATTCAAAGATCCCACCCCTACCATAACTTTGCCCTAACACCACATCCAAGATAGATCCCAAGGCTGCAGAAAAAAAATTTATTGCATTGTTTGCTGTATTATTTTATATGAGATAATCTTTACATGAGAGCTAATTTCTGCTTTAACTCTGCAACCTAAAAAAAAAAAAAGTTAATTTGTGCATGGATGGACACTTTAAGAAATCCTGGAAATCCCTGTTTTAAAAAATCTATATTATGAAGAGCTTTGTTCCTTAGCTGGGGTTATTTTAAGGTATTACTGCAGTGGATATTTATATCATAGAAAGAGGCAGATGAATATCAAACTCGCCTAAGAGCAGTAAGTAACCATAAAAATAATAATCACAAAAAAACTAGTGACTTTTGACTTTACTAAAAGCATCTTTTTTGTCCCTGGGCAGAAAAAAGCGTGCTATCTGTCAGGCTGTGCTAAGTTGGATTGTTCTGCATTTACAAGCAGCACTTTGCCCGCAGCGCCATCCATTTGAATTAGAAAAAAAACAAAGCATTAATTAACTTGACTCAGGCAGGGCTGATGCGGGGCAGTGTGACCTTTTCTCTATGTCACAAGTCACCGGGATTCGAGCCTCAGCGTGCAGCGGCATCACCAGTAATTTCTGACGTGTTCGACAAAGTGCTGCAGGATTGTTGTCTTTTGTCTATTTATGAAGATGTGGATCTTTTTTTTGTAAGATTCAGAGATCATATAAATAACCGGGAGGTGCTAGAAAATGAGAGCTTGTTTTATCAAAGTACTGGACACTATTAGACTGTCCTTAGAGTTCTGTTCTTGGAATTATTTGAAATTGTCTTCAAATATGTAGACTGCCTGAAGATTTACCATTGTGAATTTATATTACGATGGCCACAGATATGTGAGGCGATTGATAATAAAAGTAAAATGTGATAACCTGGAGGTGTGTTTTCTTCTGCTGGGGTTCTAAACATGTATGGTCATGTTGCCCGAGCATACATGTTTGGCTGCCAAGAAAATCTGAGGAGGAGATGGGATAGGATAGAGGAGTGATGGGAGGGCCACAAGTGAGTATGGGAATGGAATGCAGAGGAGTGGGGGAAAAGTAGAGGAAGGGAGAAAAGCAGATTAGGGGAGAACAGGAGATAAAAATAAGGGAGGCAAGGAGGGAAGAGGAAAGGGTGCAGGGGAAAGGCCGGGAGAGGAGAGAGGACAGGAAGGAAAGAGAGAAGGAAGAAGGGGAGGGGAGGAGGAAGGAGAAGGAGGAAGAGAGGAAAACAGGAAGGAGAAGATCAAAGGGAAAGGACATGATAGTAAAGGAAAATTCTTTCAATTCTCCCCGGAGAAGAGACACTTAAGAGGAGATAGCAATATACAAATATCTAAATGGTGGTTCTAGCATAGGGATAAAACTATTCAATCTCGGAGAGCTTAAGAAGAAACCAAGCCAATCAGTGAAGAAGCTGGAGGAGAAGCAGTTTAACCTTAACCGGCGTAGGGGATTTTTTACTGTCTGAGCAAAAAGGATGGGAAACTCTCTTCCACAATCAGTGTCAGCAGGTAGTGTTGATAATTTCAATAGCTCTTAGATGGGCATCTTAGTGAATGCAATATACAGGGATATGAGAAAGGGTAATAACATAAACACACACACACCCACACAGGTTGAACTGGATGGACTGGCGTCTTGATTAAACCTTACCAACTATTTAACTATGTATGAAAAGGAACAGTATGGAAGAGGATAGGAAGGAAAGAAGAGAGTGGAAGGGAGGTGTAAGAAGAAAGGAGAGAAGAGGAAGGGAGGAAGGTGAAGAGCAATGGGAAAAAAGGACATGATAGGAAAGGGTAGAGGAAGAGTACAGAAGAGGACAGGATCTGGAAAGAACAGGAGAGGAAGGGAGGAGAAGAGCAAAAGGAAAGGAAGGAGAAAAAGAGGAAGAAGAATGAAGAGGACAGGAGAGGAAGAGAGGGAGAAGGAGGGAAGAAAAAATGAGAGAAGAGCAGGGAAGAGAAGAGAAGGTGAGGGAGAAGAGAGGAATGAAAAAACGTTTCCCTACCTGCTAGATATATTTTTTTTTCCTGAGAGTTTCTATGCTCACACAGCAGAAACATAACATAGGAAGATGAGAAGTTTAAAAAAGAAATAGTGGTATCACCCTCCTGCTATGCAGAGGTATGTGAATGATCAGACTGGCTGAAGATAATCACAAAATCGTTTGTTAAAACAGCTTACACAAACGTATTTATCAATGTATTTATCTGTCTTTGGTAAGGCTTTCAAAGTGAAACAGAAACTAGTGGAGGTCTGCACCTGATTAACAAAAGAAAATATGGCCTTTTTCATACAGAAACCTGCTGTAGATTCCACCAGGTGCAAAATTGTCATACAGGATGTGAGCTGTCACAGGATCGCTGACACATCCCTTTCTGCATGTGCAGTGATCACACAACATGAGCAGAAACTACACCATGTTAACCATTAGCCACCTCGCCAATAGCCATTTGGCGGCTGGAAAAATGCTTTAGATTTCCGGGTGGACGCCATATGGCATCCTCCCGGGCATGCGCAGTTTGCGTGCTTGCAGAGTCGCGCAGCGGTGCAATCTGTCACTGACCGTGTACCTCGGACACGGCCGATGACAGATCTGAGTACCAGCCCCGTTGCCGGTACCATGCGACCTGCTGTGACCAATCACAGCAGGTCACATGACAGTTGTATACAATGGATGGCTTCATTCATGCCATCCATTGTATACTAGTGTCTAGCTGTGAATGGTCACAGCGATCACATGCACATGTCATGTGATTAGCTGTGGCCAAATCACAGCTAAGCACAAAAAAAAAACCCTGAATGAATCAATGTCATTCCGGTAAATGGTTGCTTATAGCAAAGTAATTCTTTGCTATAAGCAAATTGTGTAAAAAAAAAAATACTGATCACTTCCCCAAAGTAGTACAATGTTACTATGGTAACATTGTACTACTTTAGTCATAGTGAAATATGAAAAAAAAATCTTAAAAAAAAGAAAAAAAATTAATAAAAAATTAAAAATATTTTTTTTTTTCATACTGTTACCAGTCAGTGTCTCTGATCACCGCCATGCCAGTTATATGATGATGCTGTACTGCACTGGTGACAGTATGTAAAAAAAAATAGTGAAAATTATTTTTTTAATTTTTTTATTTTCCGAAAAATATATTTTCAAAAAAATACAACTTTAAAAAACTCGCCATTCCTCTTATGAAGTACGTCGGACTGTATACTTTGCAAAAAGGGGTCATTTGGGGGATATCTGTCCTGTTCTGACATTCTTGGACCGCAAGAAATTAGATTGGCTGTCAGTACTTCAGGATTGATCAATATTCAGATCTATACCATAGTTTGTGAACTCTATAACTTTCCTACAAACTAAATAATACATCCTAATTTGGGTTATTTTCACCAAAGACATGTAGCAGAATACATCTCGGCCTAAATTTATGAAGAACAATTATTTATTTACAAACTTTTATAACAGAAACAAAGAAAAACATGTTTTTATTTCAAAATTTTTGGTCTTTTTTTGTTAATTTAACAAAAAATAAAAACCCTGGTGGTGATTAAATAGCACCAAAAGAAAGCTCTAGTTGTGTGAAGAAAATGATAAAATTTTAGTTTGGGTACAATGTTGTATGACTGCGCAATTGTCATTCAAAGTGTGAGAGCGCTGAAACCTGAAAAATGGCCTGGGCAGGAAGGTGTAAAATTGCCCGGTATGGAAATGGTTAATAACCCTCCTCCTTCCTCTTCTCTGTGTGCTTTGCCTGTCCCAGCCACAGAAGAATGAACTGATAGATGCCAACTAACAAAGGGGTTTGTGCCCCTTTTCTTAATTAGGAGCTGCATCTGCTCCATTTTCTAAGTTTAAATGTTTCTGTAAACTCCCCCATAGATTAAATAATACATTTTAGGGTAACATACCCATTAGGGATAAGTATCAAAGTCTATGGGGTACATCCTATACTTCCTATATCCTACCTTTCCTAAGATGTTCACCAGGATGAGTGGCCCACCACCTTATACTACAATGTATTAAAGACACACATAAGATCAATGAGAAAAGGCAGAAGCCATCAAAATAAATGGGCTGCTAGTCAGTAGCATGGTATGCAATACTGGAGAAGGAAAACATGGTTTACAAACCAAAAAGAGAAGCGGGAGATAAGGAATTGCTTGCAATGTACACTATGGAGGAATCACACTGGATGGGGTCAATTTAATACATTTAGTAAGAAGGTTTAAAGTAAAAAAAAAAAACTGTTTATATAGAGGCTCTGTATATCATTTCAAATTTACCAAAACTGTTTTTTCCATTAAAAAATAATGGCAGAATCTATGCCAACACTAAAATGTATTTCGTAGAAGAGGACAAAATGTAGAATCCTACCAAGACAGAAATATTTTAGCCAATAAAACTTAAACCACCAGCGGAAATTCACATTTTTCTCTTAGAGCGACTGTCTGATCTCCAAATCACTTACAGTATGTGTTAGTTACAGCAATTTGTGTTATTTGTCACTCACTTGCTCATGTCAAAAAGTCCACAAAACACGGCTGACCTTTTAAGAATAAACCTATTTAATTCAGTCCTGGCTACAGTAATACAATACTACAAAACTGTAGAAGATCCATTATAAACTAAGGCTTTACCCAGAAGGCTTTATGAAAAAAGCTACTGCACCTTACTTGCATTTTATGTGCTATAAGTGTTGTATACCCTTTGAATTACTGAGTTCAGATGTTTTCAGTGATAGGTATTGTAAATGCCACAACATACAAAGGCATTTTCAACAGTTGTACTCTTCCAACCTTGTGGTTACAGTTTTGGGTAGTCCTTCTGATCGAGTATGACGATGCCCCTGTGCTCAAAGCTCAATAAGGACATGGATTAAAACAAAATGACACCCTTCTGTACACTGCCTCGCATATACTTAGCTCCTTTTAGTAAACTATGGCTTCAGCTTGATCTCCTACCCCCCCCAACATGTTTCGCCCTATATGGACTTAATCATAGAGGGGAGGAGAATTGTAACATAAGCCCCTATCAGGTGAAACATATTAGAGGGGGTTCTCCCATGGGTAGGAGACCAAGCTAAAGCCATATTTTACTAAAAGGAGCTCAGTATGTGTTGAAGCAATGTGTGGACAAGTGCTTTTTTGCTTTAGTCCTCGATGTGTCTGATGAGTCAGTATTCAACCTGTCACCTGCAAATGATGTGGCCAGTCAGCTGGGAAAACAGATTGGGGTATTTGAGCATTATCAATTCTATTTTGTTTTTGGTCCATAAAGACATGGTATGATGTATTTTGTGTGGATAAATTCTCCACAGCTATTTCGGCCCTACTTCTCCTATGGATCACAGGAGTGCACTTTGTTCTGTACTCCTCTGACCTGTTTTACTGTGATGATCCACCCAGATGCCTGAACTGGCAGCTGACTAAGCTTCTCAGAGAGCTGCTGAGTGCCTGAGCCAGCTGTTCCCGCATCCTCCACAGCCCAGTGAACCAGTGAGCACTGGAAGGGCAGAGCAGAGAGCCAGTGACTGAGAGTCACTGGCTCTCTGCTCACTGAAAGTCGAGAACTGAACAATCAGTGGTTTTTGATTGCTCAGTCTTAAAAGCGGCAGGGGACAGATGCAGCATCAGATCGATGCTGCATCCACCTAGGTGAGTATAAGTTTTTTTTTCTGGAAATCCATACTTCTTTTTTAAGGATAAAAGAAAATGCTGGAGCTGTTCTCTAGTTAACAATGTACAGTTTTTACATATTTTTGACCCCAATCTCTGGAATTGGATATAGTAAATTGCAAGTTTTAATGTAATCTTAAGTTATGAAGTGCTATAATATTCATAAGGTTTAACTTTAAAATGGCATTAGTATTTTGAATGGGGGTGGGGTGGGACAAGTGAAAGCAAAGTACAAGCAGATACAACTTTAGTTTTAAGTTTCAAAGGGCTCTTGCTCAGCTTCACAGTGTGCACAAATAGAAGGTCCCCCTTGGTTAGAACCAGGGGTGGACTGACCATTTGGAAACTCGGGCACTGCCCGAGGGCCTGGGGTCAGTAGGGGGACCCATGAGATGCCCCTGGTACCTTTTTCATAGGCATTTTTGAGTTTGGGCAAGGACACAGGGGCCCCATGATCCCCTATTGCCCGGGGGCCCCATGAGTTGTCAGTCCGCCCCTGGTTAGAGCTATGGATACAAAATATTTGGTGGCTGCACTGTTTATTGTCTTGTTATTTCAGCATATATTTCCATGATATATATTTTTAGCATGATGTTTGAGGTTAGCGTTAGGGTTTAGGTTCAAGTCAAGAGTTAGGTTGAAGCTGTGGGTTAAAAACCATTAAAATGCAACACCAGGATATTAGCATCTTCCCTCCCACCCTCCTCTAAGTATCCAAATGCCTATTTTTCTTACCTAAGGCCGTAATAATGTGACAATCCTTCTATTTTCTTCTTTTACTTCTTAGGGCTCTTCTCTGGATGTCCACATCATTGCATGATGAGGAGACCTCCTATTGGTGGAGACATCACGTCCAGCCTCTGGGTCTTCCCTCATAGACTGCAGAGGCAGGATAACTCATGGGGGGAGGTGAGGGGACTAGTGCCCAAGAAGAAAACGACAGGGAAAATGCCTGGTCCCCAAGAGAGAAAATGAGCTTGGCCCATAGAGGAAACTGTAACTTTGATCTATTATACTGTGTGATTGCTCAGGAAGAAGTGTTTGGAAGTAAGACTGAGGAGTAAGATAACCAATGCATAATGCACTATTAAATTCCATTTTTGTCTTGAGTTGAGCTTTAATTATCAGGTGTTTGTTTTTGTGTTTAATTTTTTTATACTGTGATGAATCAATGTGCCCCAAAATAACATATGCAGTCAAAGCTATCAGTACATAAAATTGGTGCAAAAATATTTCCATTGCTGAAATTTCTGCACCCAAAGCAACCTTGCCAATTTTCAGTAGCTGAAAAAAATAAACACTGCTTCTCCAGGATTTGTTTCCAGTAAAAGATTTATGAATGAAATCTTGCTCATCTTCTTGGGAAGCTGACTTATAATATCCTGTTTGAAAAACAGCTGTCTATCTCTGGAAGATCTGTAGACATCCGGGACAATCTTCCTACCTCCTCTGCAAGTCCATCTTATTAGCGAGGCTCCTCCAGTTAAAAACAGACGGATTTCCAAAAAAGAAAACTCACAATCCAAACAGAAAGAATGAAAAGAAAACAAACCAATAAGGGTTCGATCCTATCAAAACATCGGCGTTTCTGGTATTTGCTGGCCTTGGAGAAGACTCAAAATAAATGAAACAAATATGTATTTCATTAAATGCTAATATTTGGAAGACGAGGACAATGATGAAATGCTTCCAATCTCTTCTGCAAGGATGCTGCAAATAATTTGCAGAGCTTTTCTTTTGTCTAATTTTGGTTCCCTTTGAAGAGCTTCCTCATATGGGAAAGGAGATAAAATAAGACTCCAGGAACTCAAAAATCTGAGTGAAAAATCTCAGATTCGGTAGCAAAGGTCAGAGATGAGGTGCCTTGTCGCTTTGAAGATTTATGTTACGGATATTGTCACGGATGTTTTAGGAAAGGGAATTATCAGTGTGGAGGAAAAAATAAGTAAATAAGAAGGGAGATATTAGGAATTCGGTCCCTGGGATGCCAAAGACAAAACCTGGGGCTTATTTTATAACAGGATGACTAAAGTATATTAACTTTTCTGTTTCTTATTAAAACATTGTTACTTCTTATCTATCAGTAGTCATGTGCCTAATGAAAATATTCTGTGATTTTAAGTTTGTGTTTTCATATGAAGAAAATACACTCATCGGCCACTTTGTTAGGTACACCTTGCTGGTACGGGGTTGGGCTCCCCTTTGCCTTCAGAATTGCTTTAATTCTTCATGGCATAGATTCAACAAGGTGTTTGAATTATTATCAGCATTATCCTGCTGGACATCAACAAGACATTTTCGCTCACACAACTGCCGCTCACTGGATATTTTCTTTTTTTGGACCATTCTCTGTAAACCCTAGAGATGGTTGTGTGTGAAAATCCCAGTAGATTAGCAGTTTTTTAAATACTCAGACCAACCCATCTGGCAGCAACAACCATGCCACGTTCAAAGCCACTTAAATCCCCTTTCTTCTCCATTCTGATGCTCAGTTTGAACTTCAGCAAGTCATCTTCACCACATCTAGATGCCTAAGTGCATTGCGCTGCTGCCATGTGATCGGCTGATTAGCAATTTTTATTACCAAGCAATTAAACAGGTGTACCCAGGGGCGGACTGACAACTCATGGGGCCCCCGGGAAATAGGGGATCATGGGGCCCCTGTGTCCTTGCCCAAACTCAAAAAAGCCTATGCAAAAGGTACCAGGGGCATCTCATGGGGCCCCCTACTGACCCCGGGCCCTTGGGCAATGCCCGAGTTTCCAAATGGCAAGTCCACCCCTGGGTGTACCTAATAAAGAGACCTGTGAGTGTATATGCATACAATGTTTTTTTTTGTTATTTTAATTATTTATATAATTAGATAGCAAATAACATCTAAATATTGTGATAATAAAGGTATTTTTCAGGTGTCTATTTTTGAGCATCTGTGCAGGAGTATTTGAGCAGTTTAGAGGCATATTTTGAGAATTTTCCGTGACTATTAAAGCTATAGGCATTTGAAAGCGCTAGGGGGCTTACAGGCTAAAAACAATGGAAATGCACTTGAAAAAATGTTCAAAACCCCTCGATTCTTGTGAAACTGTTGGGCCAAAAATGCCCAAATCTGCCTCAAAAGTAGCTTATGTAGCTTTTGGAGCATTAGGCGTCGAGCTACAAACATTTGCGTGCACATATGTGAACATCCATCTTTGAAATACGTACATAGGATTTAGGATTTTGAGAGTTTTGGAACTTCAAGCTACAAAATGCTCAGGTGCAAATGGGGCCTCACAGGTAACTCATGTAGCTCTTGAAGCATCAGGCATCGCACTACAGGCACCTGAGAGCTCATATGTGAACAACCACCATTGATATACATGGGATTTCAGATGTTATTTGTTTTAGAGCTCCAGGCTACAGAATGCTGCGGTGTGACTGGGACCTAAGATGTGATTTGCTAACTCTGCATGATAAAATTAATGTGGAAACCTCACTGTTTGAAGTAGACAATGCAGACAATTTTCATCTCAAACATTAATAAATGAGGTGGTTTGAGATAATGTAAAACCAATCTCTGATCCCAAGCTATTCTCCCCTGTCATTGGTGTGTAGCTGTTTGTCTCTTCCACTGATAAAGGAGGTCTTGTACACTCACTGAGCAATTTATTTGGTACAATATAAATACTGATTGAACACTGATAGAACTGACAGAATACTGACAGAACACTACACTAATACAAGTAAACAACTTCCAATACCTGGAATATGGATCAATGAAAATCTGAGGACCAACGCTGGCATCAGAACTGGAATCACCAAGGCCAATTAAAGTTTCTGGAGACACAAACAGCAGATAAGGAACAATCTCCCACTAAGTACAAATAAAAAACTGCTACAATGGCCACTCTGATCTGTTCTCAGGCATGACATAGAAAAGTTTTCCTTCACAATGTCTATAAAAAAGATGACAAATTCTGAACTGTGATGCTACAAGAGCATCTTGAAAATCAGCTGTATGGGACATGGCCTTGAATGAAGAGGTGTGGCAAAGTTAAGCAAAACCGCATCTGTTGAAGGAAAAATCTAAGAGAAAAGGCAAATTTTTTGACCATTTCGCAAGAAACTTGGCTGGAGAGGAACTATGCAATATTGTAGAAGAAAGCAAGGTAAAGAAACGTAAAGGCAAAGGAAGAACATCGTGAATGGATGACACCCAGGAAAAAACAGGCAGCCATGATCCGGGGCAGCAAGAACAAGGCAAAACAAAAAAATAGTGGAAGCAAGGTTCCAGATTTGAAGTTCACCAAGAACCACGAGTAATCATGGTAGTGGTAATGGTACAACTAGCAACATGCAGAGTTTTTCTTTACTATTAAAACAGACTCAGTGCTTTGTCACATGGATTCTACAAACATTCCTTTTGGTCCATGCTGACTTGCTCATATCACATCATTCCAGCTTCTCATTCATACTGTGAATTTCCCATTCTACCACATCCCAGATCTGTTGACTGGACTACCATCTGTGTGCCTCAGCAGAAAATGAGATTCATCAAACCAGGCTAGATTTTTTTGATTCTTCAGCCATCTGGATTTGGTGAGCCTGTGAACTCTGTGCCCTAAGCTTGGCTTGAACCCATCATGGTCTTCTGCAGTTGCAGTCCATCTGCCTCACGGTTCAACTGTTCACCACAATTGTAAAGAGTAGTTATTTGAGTCACTGTAGCCTTTCTTTTAGTTCTATCTGGCCTTTCCTCTTTGATGTCTCCCATCAACAAGGAGCTTTCTTCTGCTGAACTGCCATTAACTGGATGATTATGTTTTTCTCACTATTCTACGTATATTCTGAGTATGAAAATTCCAGCAGATCTTCAATTAAGAAATACTCACATAAACACACAGGTCACCAACAATACTGCCACCATCAAAGTCATATTATTCCTTCATTCAGGTGTTTGATGTGATCATTAACTGAAGCTCTTGACCTGTATCTGCATGCATAGATAATTGCATGGATTAGCAGGTGTATAGGTGTTTGCAATAAAGTATTCAGCATGTGTATATCTAGCTGTTACTATAAACTATACTGGGTTTATCCAATGGGCCGATGAGCAAATATGTAATGTGCAACCATCTGCAGAAACCAGTAGGAATTGACCTGTATTGTCTTTTGAAATCTGAATTGAAATCTGATTGGTTGCTTTGCATGACAGCTGTTTTCTGCACTACATCAGTGAACAAGCATGTTACTATTTGAGAACAAGTTTATGTTTCTGCTTTGTTAGCATTATTGGTTATTATTATTTTTATTATTGGTAATAAATGTTTTGTCCAAGAATGGTAAAATCAGGGGTTGACAAATTAAAGCCCGGCTCCAGCAAACTTCTATCAGGTTTTTACTGCTGTCCTAGACCTTGTTAGGAAGATTGCTCCTCATTTCCTGCCCCATTGACTGCCAGTAACAGCAGGATAAGGATTGAATGGACCAGTTGTCACCAAAACAGGAAGGCAGACAATATCAATAACTTGACAGAGTTTCTATGGCTTTACAATTTTATTGAAAGTGTTTATTGGAGAGGTTTTCCAACATTTCTTGTCCCAGAGGTAATTGAGGAGAATTCTATCCAATGAGGTTACAAATTGCAGAAAAATCTCTGACAAGGGTTCTCTTTTCTTCAATCTGTCCAAAACCTCTCTCTCACTCTCACTGCTTCCACTGGAAAGGCCTGCCACCACTTCCTGTCCCTTTAAAGCTGCCTTTAGAAAACAGGAAGAAAAAAACTCCTGACCACAAAACCTTCCCACAATTTATCAACATTGTTCCTCTCCTGTCATCATGAATCACTTCTGATAAGTTTTCCTGACACCAAGAGAAAAAAGGTGACAGGGAGCTTCAGCACACGGCCTGTGCTTGACAGCCTAAGCTCTCTTCCTCTCTGCTGTGTTAGGGGGGTTTATCCCTTCTCTCCAATTAGCTCTCAGAGCTTTCCTCACTGAGCTCTGCATTGTGTAACCTCAGCTTTCCGTCCCGTTTTCTGAAAGCTCTGACAAGCTCTATAAATTCTAGACTTTTAACATCTGTAGAGAAGAGAAGACTGCAAATAAACAGAACTTATGTAGAAAGATTTGTTTCATCTCTGTGTATCTCCTGAGGCCAGTCACTTCACTGGGTATATTTAAGGGTTTACACTTTAAGGGAAAGTGGTTGGGGGAAGGTAAGGGGGGGGTATTTTCTGAAATCTCAGACAAGCTCTATAAATTCTAGACTTTTAACATCTGTAGAGAAGAGAAGACTGCAGATAAACAGAACTTATGTAGAAAGATTTGTTTCATCTCTGTGTATCTCCTGAGGCCAGTCACTTCACTGGGTATATTTAAGGGTTTACACGTTAAGGGAAAGTGGTTGGGGGAAGGTAAGAGGGTGTGTGTGAAAAAATGCAGCTTAGCTGCGTGTTTTTACTTCCCCCTCAACACAAGTGTAAACAAGGTCAAGATCAGCATTAGTCAGCTTGGTATATACATATATATGTAAGGGGCCTCAAGTGCGGTACTGACATGGTCGTAATTGTAAACTAATACGATATTAAAATAAGTGTTCTACCTTTGTTTTTGAACACTATATACTCTTTTAGAATACTGTTTTTGGAGTCATCTCCTTCCCTTATTGTTTATGTGATAAAGGGACAAAGTGGAGGTTTTAAGAGCTTTTTTCCACCTCTCGATGTTACATCACAATGCACACAGGAACAAATAATCTGCGTAAATTGTTAGCTTAATTAAGATCAAGCTGGGTTTGTGGAGATAGAAATTAGCATGACAATGACATTTTCACAGGATTACGATCATTAAAAATCAAAATGGCATTACGATAGCTTACGTGATTGTTTGATGATCATTCAGTACAACAGAAGGTCATCCACAGTATCCAAGGTATTTCTTAGGAGCTGGAGATCAATGTGGGGGGGCAGGCCGCATATTGGCATCTATTGTCATAGAATATTTAGGCAAAGGACACACCTCAGATCACATAGACCAATGAATCAAAGATCAAGAATAATCAATTAAACTAATTGGGGCTACTGTTTACTACTAATTTTCCTTTATATTAACATTTATAACTAACAAGTACAATAATCTGGAGGGTGGATGAAAAGTTTAGTGCAATATAATCAACTCTTGCACTTAAAATGTTTTATTTATTTATATATTTGTTTATTATGACTGATGTGAATGTGCAATATATACGTAAAGTGTGATGGTGCTATAGAAGTGCCTGTAATAATAATAATAATTTATATAGATACACCGGAGTTAAACGAGATGTAGGGTCAAAGCTCTTTTGCCCTACTTCCCCTGGAGATCACAGGAGTACACTTCGTTCTGTATTCATATAACAGTGGTCTAGAGCCTGTTGGCTGATGCCACTCAGCTGGTCCTGGGCTCTGGAGAGATCTGACTTTATGTTGGGATTCACCCAGATGTTGGAACAGCAGCCAGCTTAGCCTCTCAGTGAGCCGCTGAGAGCCTGAGCCAGCTGCTCCAACCGTCTTCACAGCAGAAGAGGGTGGGGCAGAACAGAGAGCCAGTGTCTGACAGTCACCGGCTCTCTGCTCACTGAAGACCAAAACTGAATTCTCTAAGGTCTTTAACCACTCAGTGCTTGGTGTTAGAGGTGGAGGGAATACAGATGCAGCATCGGACCGGACTGCATCCACCTAGGTGAGTATGTCTGTTTTTTTTTCATATCCCGCACTTCTCTTTCAAAAGAGGGACTTTGTATGATTAATAAGGAACAGAGGGACATTGGTTCCCAAAAAGGGACATCTGGGAGCTATCAAAGTTCGTGTGCCTACAGGCTCTAGTAATTGAAATGTGGCCATGGATATAATATATTTGATTGCCTAAAGTTGGCCATACATTAGTAGAATTTCGCTCAAAATTTAGTTTTAAGAAAGATCGTTTGGTTTTCTAATCATTAATGGGGTCAAATCAATGGTCCTTTGTGCTCACAGTGATGAAAAAATTCGAAGGAGCAGGATGGAAAAAGAAAACCAAATTTTTAAGTATTTTCAAATATATATGCCAAGTCAATAAATGTACTTGGAATTTTCATATGAATTTTCGTACAAATATTTGCATGAATGTTTGTTCAAAAATCTATTGCATGGGCAGCTTAAGTCATCCTTTCTCAACCAGGGTTTCATGATTCCTTGCTAGGTGTTTTGTCCTCGCTACACGTATCCATGTGTGTAGCTCAACATGCCGCTAAACCCTCCTATTCTGCAATAAGTCAGGCTGAATTAATCTGAAAACTTTAATAACACTACTATGTATTTGGAATTTTCATATGAATTTGCGTACAAATATTTGCATGAATGTTTGTTCAGAAATCTATTGCATGGGCAGCTTAAGTCAGCCTTTCTCAACCAGGGTTTCATGATTCCTTGCTAGGTGTTTTGTCCTCGCTACACATTTCCATGTGTGTAGCTCGACATGTAGCTAAGCCCTCCTGAAATAAGTCAGACTAAATGTAATCTGGAAGCTTTATTAACAAAAAAGGGTATGTGAAACTATTAAAAAACAGATAAGAAATACATATAATCAATATATGAAATATACAAACACAATGAATTTATTAGGCTGTAGATGGCAATAAGTCCTTGCTCACCAGTGATGCTGCCTGTAGGGGATGTAAGTTCAGTCACATGTGCTGTAGAGAATTATGGCTGGTTCACTTCCCTCAGTTCTTAAAATGGACTCTGAGCTTCCAAGATGCACCTGCCTCCTTTTCCCAGACTAAAGGATGATGGGAGTCTTCATTACCTAGATAGATTCTGGTTTCTGCAAAACAGTAAATTTATTTTGGGCTCCATCTAGTGGCCAAATCTAATATTGCATGTTGAATTTCCCTGCTGGGGGCAGAAAACTAGGGTTCCTTGAGCAATGAGTAATTTCTGCAGTACTTTTTCCATGTAAGGTACATTCTTTCTAGTAGCCACCATGCTAAATTATCGTGGCTGAAGACATGGCAATTATTAGCAGGGGTTCCCTGAGCAAAATGGAGGTTTTTTTTTGTGTTAAATAGGTCGTGAAAGGCTAACCAATGGTGATCAGGAAGTTATTTTTTCCTATTGGTGAACATTGGACCATGCTTTATTTTTTTTTTCCTTTGCCTTCCTCTGGATCATCTGTGTGTTTAGGATTTTATGGATGCAATTTTAATTATTTTTACATTATTGGTTGAATTTGAATGTGTCTTTTTTTAAATCTATATAACTATATCAGAAGGCCATTGTGCCAGGAAGGCAGCTTTACATTTTACAAAAGAAGTTACAAAATACTTTTTATTTGCTGCTGGAGGCAGAGCACTAGGGGTTCCTTGAACAATTAACAATTTCTGCAGTAATTTTTCCAGGTAAGGAACATTCTTTCCAGTAACCACCATGCTAAAGTATCATGGCTGAAGACATGGCAATTATTAGCAGGGGTTCCCTGAGCAATATGAAGGGTTCTTTTGTGTTAAATAGTTCGAGAAAGGCTAAACAGCAGGGATCAGGAAGGAATTTTTTCCTGTTGGAGCACATTGGACCATTGTTTTTTTTTTTTTATTCCTTCCTCTGGATTATCTGTGTGTTTAGGGTTTTATGGATGCAATTTTTTTATTATTTTTATATTATTGGTTGAACTCATAGTTAGTCTGGCTGAAAAAAGACAAAAGTCCATCCAGTTCAACCATAAAAAAAAAAAAGTTATAATCCTATACCCACAGTTGATCCAGAGGAAGGCAAAAAAACCTCTAAATGTGTCTTTTTTTTTAAATCTATATAACTATATCAGAAGGCCATTGTGCCAGAAAGGCAGCTTTACATTTTACAAGACAAGTTACAAAATACTTTTTTTTGCTGCTGGAGGCAGAACACTAGGGGTTCCTTGAGCAATGAGCAATTGCTGCAGTAATTTTTCCAGGTAAGGAACATTCTTTCCAGTAACCACCATGCTAGAGTATCGTGGCTGAAGATATGGCAATTATTAGTAGGGTTCCCTGAGCAATATGAATGGTTATTTTGTGTTAAATAGGTTGAGAAAGGATAACCAATGGGGTTCAGGAAGGAATTTTTCCTGTTGGAGCACATTGGACAATGGTTTATTTATTTTTTTTGCCTTCCTCTGGATTATCTGTGTGTTTAGGATTATCTGTGTTGTATGCATGCAGGTTTTAATTATTTTTATATTATTGGTTGAATTCTAATGTGCCTTTTTTTTAATCTACAGTCAGGTCCATAAATTGTGGGACATCGACACAATTCTAACATTTTTGGCTCTATACACCCCCACAATGGATTTGAAATGAACGAACAAGATGTGCTTTAACTGCAGACTGTCAGCTTTAATTTGAGGGTATTTACATCCAAATCAGGTGAACGGTGTAGGAATTACAACAGTTTGCATATGTGCCTCCCACTTGTTAAGGGACCAAAAGTAATGGGACAGTTGGCTTCTCAGCTGTTCCATGGCCAGGTGTGTGTTATTCCCTCATTATCCCAATTACAATGAGCAGATAAAAGGTCCAGAGTTCATTTCAAGTGTGCTATTTGCATTTGGAATCTGTTGCTGTCAACTCTCAAGATGAGATCCAAAGAGCTGTCACTATCAGTGAAGCAAGCCATCATTAGGCTGAAAAAACAAAACAAACCCATAAGAGAGATAGCAAAAACATTAGGCATGACCAAAACAACTGTTTGGAACATTCTTAAAAAGAAGGAACGCACCGCTGAGCTCAGCAACACCAAAAGACCCGGAAGACCACGGAAAACAACTGTGCTGGATGACCGAAGAATTCTTTCCCTGGTGAAGAAAACACCCTTCACAACAGTTGGCCAGATCAAGAACACTCTCCAGGAGGTAGGTGTATGTGTGTCAAAGTCAACAATCAAGAGAAGACTTCACCAGAGTGAATACAGAGGGTTCACCACAAGATGGAAACCATTGGTGAGCCTCAAAAACAGGAAGGCCAGATTAGAGTTTGCCAAACAACATCAGGAGGATGAATTCTGAAGTGTTTCGGGCAATATTATCTGCTCATATTCAGCCAAATGCTTCAGAACTCATTGGACGCCGCTTCACAGTACAGATGGACAATGACCCAAAGCATACTGCAAAAGCAACCAAAGAGTTTTTTAATGGAAAGAAGTGGAATGTTATGCAATGGCCAAGTCAATCACCTGACCTGAATCCGATTGAGCATGCATTTCACTTGCTGAAGACAAAACTGAAGGGAAAATGCCCCAAGAACAAACAGGAACTGAAGACAGTTGCAGTAGAGGCCTGGCAGAGCATCACCAGGGATGAAACCCAACGTTTGGTGATGTCTATGCATTCCAGACTTCAGGCTGTAATTGACTGCAAAGGATTTGCAACCAAGTATTAAAAAGTGAAAGTTTTATTTATGATTATTATTCTGTCCCATTACGTTTGGTCCCTTAACAAGTGGGAGGCACATATGCAAACTGTTGTAATTCCTACACCGTTCACCTGATTTGGATGTAAATACCCTCAAATTAAAGCTGACAGTCTGCAGTTAAAGCACATCTTATTTGTTTCATTTCAAATCCATTGTGGTGGTGTATAGAGCCAAAAATGTTAGAATTGTGTCGATGTCCCAATATTTATGGACCTGACTGTATATAACTATATCAGAAGGCCATTGTGCCAGAAAAGCAGCTTTACATTTTATAAAAGAAGTTGCAAAATACTTTTTATTTGCTGCTGGAGGCAGAACACTAGGGGTTCCTTGAGCAATGAACAATTTCTGCAGTAATTTTTCCAGGTAAGGAACATTATTTCCAGTAACCACCATGCTAAAGTATTGTGGCTGAAGACATGGCAATTATTAGCAGGGGTTCCCGAGCAATGAAGGGTTCTTTTGTGTTAAATAGGTCGAGAAAGGCTAACCAGCAGGGATCAGGAAGGAATTTTTTCCTGTTGCAGCACATTGGACCATGGTTTTTTTTTTGCCTTCCTCTGGATTATCTGTGTGTTTAGGGTTTTAATTATTTTTATATTATTGGTTGAACTCTGTTGTGTCTTTTTTTTTTAATCTATATAACTATATCAGAACAGCCATGCTGCCAGGAAGGCAGCTTTACATTTTACAAAAAAAGTTACAAAATACTTTTTTTTTGTAATCGCTTCAGTTTTGGTTCCATCATTTCATTATCCATAGGAGAAAATGTTATTCCATTGTTCTTCAGAACAGCAGGAAGCAGCCACGAGATCACACGGTTGGAAGAAAGTGCCTGATCCACAACAGAAAGTGGGTGATATAAAAGGTACTAATCTTGAATGAAATAAGAGAGGACTCTGCTGACGCTCACCATACTGATAACATCTGACTTTAAAGAGAATAGCTGATTCCAAAATTCTATGATGGAACTTCTCGAAGAGCTGCTGTGAAAGTAACGCAGGTTATAAGCATACAGGAAAATGGGGCCGAAGAACAAAGTTTTGTGCTCCCGGGGTATGTACACACTAAGCATTTTAGTAGATTAGCTGTGCAGGTTTTGTGCTGCGCCCATTGTTAATGCATGGGGATATTTTGGTAAATGCTTTCTATTCATTTTTACTGGAGTCCCAGTATGTGTACATATCAGTGCAGGTGTGACACGCAGAACACACTAAAAGTAGGTCTAGATGTATTCCGGGGCTTGACTGTGATGTGAGTCTATATATATATTATGTACATATATTAAAGGTGAAAACTGCAAAATAATGGGGGATAAGTCTAACTGGATGGCATTTAGCTTACTAAAGCACATTGTATCATAAACAATTCCTAATCCTTCCTTCCACCTTTTCTTCATCCTTTGTTACATTTCAGTACTGTTGATCCCATGCAGCCTACATGGCATTTTTCAGGAACTCTCCTGATCATGACACTGGTGGACCATGTCTGTGTAGTGTTGTCATGGCTACTTGTGGTCTCCACCAGGTGCATAACTAGGACATGTTGTCACTCCAAACCAGGAAAAATTACCACTATGGCAGGATCACCAGGAACTTCATTGTAGTTGAACTCCAGGACAAAGCCTACGAAGTGTTATGAAAAATTTTCAAGACCAATTTTGTAACACGCTAACAGATGGCAGTATCAGGCTGCATGCACAGTCACAAGGAACACTGACCTTCATAAGTCAGTGTACCAAAAGACATTATCCTGTGTACATTGGGAGCTGTGTAGCTGGTGCTATTCTGACCAGGTGCATTACCACGTCTGCTATTTCATCACGGACAGCAAGTTAGAACAAAGAGCAAATGTGAAATTCTGCATGAAACTGGGAAAATCTGCCACAGAGACTATTGACATGATTCGGCAAGTTTATGGCGATGCTGCAATGAGTCGTTTGAGGTGTTTTGAGCGGCACGCATGCATCAAGAGTGGAAGAATATCACTGAAAGACGTCGAGAGATCAGGAAGACCTTCAATGAGCTCAGCCCCTAAAAATGCCCTCTTCCCAAAGATGAAGATCCAGCTCAAAGGTCACCGTTTTGACAACATTGTGGGGATACAGTGATTTGCCCAGTTTCAAGAATTTCATGTTTGCTCTTTGTTCTAACTTGCTGTCCATTATGATATAGCAGGTGAAGTAATATACGTGGTCAGAACAGCACCAGTTGCACTGCTCCCAATGTACACATATGAAATAGCAGGTGAAGTAATATACGTGGTCAGAACAGCACCAGTTGCACTGCTCCCAATATACACGGAACAATTACACAGGATAATGTCTTTTTGCACACTGACTTATGATGGTCAGTGCTCACTTTGATTGTGCATCCAGCTTTGTGCTGCCATCTGTTGGCGCGCTACAAAACTAGTCTCAAAACTTTTTGATACCACCTCGTACTTTGCTTTAACAGCTGGTGGTGTACGCATGCTGCAGCAGGAATTATGCTCCCTGATGCTTTTGGTGAGCACAGAGCCTGCTGAGCACAACCCTTTAAAGTGAATGGAGCCAATCTGCAGTTGTTCCACAACTACACGCTAATGAGGAAAGCAATGGTTTTAAAGCTCTTTAGAGAGTGTTCTTTTCCAGTACAACACTTCCTCACTCTCTTTCTAAAGAGCAATTTGAATGCAGATCACTATCAGAGATCAAAGCACATACGAATGAGCCCTTAAGCAGACCACAGATAGATCGAATCTCAAGATTTGATCCATCTATGTGCAGGATGGTTGTACTGAAGTCATTTCATCAATCGACTTCACTACCACCAGCTTGCTGGATTTTTTACATGCTATCACTGCCAGCGGCTATAGCCACTAGTAGTATACATTGTGTTTTGTCAGCAGGGAAGGCTCCCTGCCGACAGAACAAAACAGCACTGTGAGAGGGATTCCCCCATCAACACAGTCAGTGTTCCATGGTGGAAGGAAAAAAAATTGTGTCATCAATGGACTGCTTTAGACAAGCTATTTGCATGTGCTGCCAATCAATGGCTGTGGGCTGGTCATGATCTGCTGACCCAACCACTGGCAATAGACTAGTAGAATTTTGTTTGAAATTTTTCATTTTAAGAACATTCCTTCAATCTTCTAATAATTAGTGGGGACAAGTCAATGCTCATTTTTGACCATAGTGATGAGAAAATTCAGGACCATGATGGAACATTTTTATCAAACCAACGAATAGCTAGTGGTTTTTTTTTTGTAGAGTCCATTCACTCCAAAATTGATAGTTAAAAGCAAACAAAATCTTGACCTACTTTTGAGCGACATTCTTCAAACCATCAAATGTACTGAGAATTTCGGTATGAATTTTTGCACAAATTTTGTACAAATTTTCTTTTAAAGGCTACCAGTGTATAGCCAGCATTACACCATTGATTTTGTCATTCAGCATGGTGCATATAAGAATTCAACTTTATATAAGGCAGGGTGGTATTTGGACATTGTGCTGGCCTAGGCACACCTGAATTGTACAAACCTCGCACTTTGTATCATGTAATTATTTACAATTTTTCTCAAATGAACATTCAAACAGTGAGTGTGGTTTTCGTTTGCGAAACAACATTCATTCCAAAATTGAACATTAAAAGCAAGCATATTTTTAAAGTACTTTTGAGCGACATTTATTGTACAAATTTTTGTTTGAAAATCTACTATTGTATGGCCAGCTTGTGTATCTATAGCAAAACCTGTTAACTTTGGATAGAACGGGGTTAAGGTTAGAACCCCTTTCACGTTTTACTGCTATACAGAGTCCTATGAGAGAGACTTCCCCTCCATTCCTGTTCTGGGGACAACCCTGTACCAGACAGAAATTCAGGGAAATTTATTATCAGGGACAACAATAAAAAGCTGGCAGAGGCTCTATCATTTCCCTACCAAACTTCAAAAAGCATTTTACATCTCTGTTGCTATAAGGGTATAAACCAGATCACTCAAACTGTCAGTTTTGGCTGCAGTGAGCCAGCAGTAGGGGGCGGTGTAATACGCGTTTTAATGTGTCACACAGTTCCCTTTTTTACTTTTGGCATCTTTATTTGATGTGCACAAAGTTACACTTCGTTCATTGATACCGCAGTGCTGTGCAGTGTCTTCCTGTGTGGTGCCCTAGTGGTGACTGCCATTTCACCAGTGCAGAAATTTGTCAGTCACTGCACTATGTGTGAACAGGCAGTGAGAGATTTCCCCTCACTGCCTATCCTGGGGACAACCTTTTTCCCAAGAAGCAGACGGAGCCTCCTGCAGAAATAGTTAAGCAAAGATTACTGGCAAAGCTGCACATTTTAGGCATCATGCATGCTGGGCTCTCACAAACGCCTTTCTCCTGGCAATAGAAAAACAGCTTCAAAAATGCACCTAAAGCAGCATTTTTGTAAATGTGTTTAGGAGTGTCAAGTACTTGGACATTAATTTATTTCTTTTGTTCATTTACTTTATTTATTTCATTAAAACATTTATTCTGGCCAATGAAATTAATTAATGATCAAGCGCTAAGAGTGCCTAGTGTTAACATGCATTTACAGATGTTTAGGTGTATCAAGTATTTTTTTCTGCCAAAATGCTACTGCTTCCGAAAGTGCTGGCAGTGAGGGGGGGGTTTCTACCTCTAATTGCCTGTAAACCCCTATGTGTGTATGGACACATAAGCTAACACTGAAGAGCATTTAGAAGCAGTAAAAAGAAAAAGTCGAACGCTCCTAAAAGTGACATTTTTCATGCCCAGTGTGCATGAAGTCTTAACAAAACCATACACTTAAATAATATATGTGCCTGCTGTACCATGTACTTGTATGAAAAAATATTCAGTACTCTTTGTATTGCTTCCTTTGTGTGAAATCCCTGGTGTTCCTGCCAGTCCCTCTGCTCTCCTATTAAAAACTGACCACACTAGGCATGAGAACACGGCATGGTCAGATCACCAGCTATGGCATAATATGTAAAGTCAGCACTAACCACAACAAATGACCAGCTGTGTGCAATAAGTCCAGATATACAATACACAAATAAGATAAATAAACATGATTGCAGCGCTTAAAATAATTACAAATACAAGTATAATATTATAATTGTGTGTCCACAAATAAATGTGAGTAATTACACATCAGTGTCCCAACCTTAAATGTGTGTAGCACCCCTCCAGATAGCCAGGGGGAGCTAGTTATTATTTTTTAGATAGAAAGGCTGAGTAGCAGACTGGGCATGAGTCAGCAGGGTCAAATATGGGTCAGGGTTCAGGACTCCGCAGATCATTTCCCTGATACCTCCCCGTGATCTAGAGAAGTCTCTAGAACTCAGTGGATGAGGGTGAGGAGAGGCTGATCTGCATACTTAAGGGATCCTCACCAATCCCCAAGCAGGAGGTTTGGCATGAAGTTAGGGCAGCCCTTAACCCCTAGACGCCGAGCACACACAAATATGCGGCCTCTCAGCATCTGGTCCTTGACGCCGAGTGGCTGCATATTTGCATACCATTTGAAAATACATATGTGCTGAGAGAGAAACTCCCAGCACATATGTCCGTGACTCACAGAAAGGTCCCAATCTCTCCTTGCGATCAGGACCTTTTCCAATCATGTGACCGCTGTGACAGCGAATCATGGCGGTCACATGACCCTAAAACCCCGCCCCACCTCCCGGCTTCTGAAACCTCTTAAAGGGCCGGGAGGCGCCGGTGCAAAGGGGTTAAGTATAACTCAGTGGGTGGGGGTGAGGAGGGTCTGAGCTGCATACTTATACAATCCTGACCAATCCCCAGGCAGGAGGCTTGACATGGGGTCAGGACAGCCCTTAGATATGACTGAGCCTGCTCAGCAGGAGGAGAGTTTGGGTGGACGATGAAGTGAGAGGCTGAGATGCAGGAGCCTTTGAGGGAGCCCAGTGGAAAGAGGCCTACACCCAGGCAGGGATGCTGAAAAGGATCTCAACTTCAGGAGTCCCCTGAGAGAGGACCACCTGTGCAGAAGGGAAGGAGCCAGCCCAGCAGAAGGCCTGAAGGTATCCATCAACCCAAAAAGCTCACAGGAAAGGAAGAGTGAGTACTCTTACACCCCCTGGGCTAAATAAGAGAAAATGCTATTCGGGTGGGAAACCTTGACTAGCCCCCATCCTGAACTATTTATTAAAAAGAGATAGATTCTGGGTTCCCTTGCCCAGGGATTTGCACTGTACTGCTGAATGGGGAGAGGATTAATCTGGGGTCTGGGGTGGTATATCAGGAGAGGTTGGAGAGCTCCCCAAGAAGAAAACCCTTTTTTGCTGTATAAAGACTTGCACATAGTCGCTAAGGAGTTGTCCTCAGTTACAATTCCTTTGGGCATCCCATACACCCTTCATCCCCATCCAAGTTCAATACCCCTAATAAAACTTAAAAACCAAGCTCAAGGATTGTATAGTGTCTCCAGAATGCAAGTCTGTGAAAAATGCGTGCTGCCTGGCTCTGCAGGACTGAGGGGGACCCACATTTTCAGCAACTCCTAAGGGGGTACTGCTACATGGGAATAGTTCACAAAAAACATACAAAGATACAAAGTCCAAGAGCATCATCTTCCAGCTTTCACCAAGCAACTGGAAAACCACCATCAGTGTCAAACCTCCACTGTATGGTAAAATTTCACCTCACCGCAAAGGTATGCTGTCTAACATTAGAACAGCAATGAACGCTTTTTTAGTATGATTCCCCCTTGGCTTTCCTCTCTCCACAGATGATGAGATGAGATCGCTCCACTCCACCAGGGGTCAGTGCCAATGTTTGCATCCACACAGAGTCATCCATAAAAAAATGCTCATAGTGTAGTAATTTGAATCATATTCCACAGTATAAACAATAAAAAGCATCCACCATAAAAACTCTTTAACAAATGCCGCGTTGCAAACTTACATAAGGGGCCGCCAGACCAGTAGGGAATGGTGGCGCAACCTCTAGCCCTTTACAACACTGCTCAACGTCGTTTCGCACGACTTCAGGAGCCACTGTTTGCTTGTTTAAAGCGGCCATTATTATGTAGCCTCTGGGAATAAGCTACATAATAATGAAAAAAAAAAACATACTGCCATTGCTATCCTTCTAATGACAACACTCACTGGTTGTCAGACTAATCCTTTTGGCTTTGGTGCCTAAGGCTTAGGGCTCATTTAGACATGCAGTTGGGAAGCGTTAAAGCGATTCTAAAGGTTCATTTTTTTTGTAAAATATCAAACAGGTCTATACTTACCTACTGTTTGTAGCAGTTTTGCACAAACCAGCCTGCATCCTCCTCTTCTCAGGTCCACTGCAGGCTCTCCTCGCTCCTCCTGTCTGTCAAGTGCCTCCACAGCAAGCAGCTTGTTATGGGGGCACCTGCTGCTCCATGTGTCCATTCATACAAGGAGCCGCAGCTTGGTCCTCCCCATCTCTCTCCTCATTGGCTGACTGGCTGTAATTGACAACATCGGGAGCCCATGGCAGTAAGGAGGCAGAGACCCAGGACAGTCGAGGCTATCATACACATCGCTGGATCGTGATGTAAGTATTGAGGGGGCTGGAGGTACTGCTGCACACAGAAGGTTTTATACCCTCATGCATAAAATGCATGAAGGTAAAAAACCTTCAGCCTTTGCAACCACCTTAAGAACATACGATTGAGCTGCATTTTTAGCAACCCCCAACCACCCATCCCTCCATTAAGCTGCCAAGACGACAAGGTGTTCACATACTGTAGATGCCATGCTTTGCACCCACAGCAAAGATTTCCGTTCCTGCCAGGTTCAGCGGGCACCAGACATAATTGGGGACATGTTGCAAGAGCCTTGACTAAGGAAATTTCACAGAACGCAACCCATGTAAGTCTATTGGGCCCCAATACAACGACCCTGCAACTGCGTGCGCAGGTGTGGCATTTACAGGTTACAGCAAGTGATGTCACCTCCTCACCACCTGTCAAATGCCAACATCCAAAAATGGCAATTTCTATGTGAGTCCAAACTTAGCCTACTAAGACCGAGGATGAGTCCTGGGTTAGTTACTAAAGTAGGAGACAGCCAGAAGGATGGCCCCCTCTTTGTTCAGGCATCATTCAGGGTCAGGCAACCAGCATGTCAGAAATGGCTTGTTATTTCAATATGTTCAGTATCCTTTACCAAAAAATATACTAATAGAGAATGTCAACCAAGGATGTTACCAAAAAAAAAAAAAAAAAGTAAGAAAGTTTCCAGAAAAAAAAAATACGATTAGATGGGTTAATGCCATCTTCATTACGCCTTGCTCAGCGCCATCACAAAGCTTTTTCCTGGCCTTAGACAACCACGCTATCCTTCAACATCATAAACAGATGGGATGTGTAACCTTGGCCTAAGAGAGATAGCACACTCCAAGCCATTTTCTATGGCTCTGCCGTTTCTGCCCGCGATCCTTGACAGTATTTTATGTAGGGAAAGCCGCAGCATCCACAATCTCAACGGTCGCAGGCGAGAACATAAATTTGAGCAGAGATTAAAGAGACACATACCTAGTCTCAGTCTTTGAGGCCTATAATTGGTTAGGAAAGAAAATGAGATTTTGCCTGCAGCTACAAGAAAATGCCATATTCCAGCTCAGATAGAAGCAGACACGTCCTCTGTCAGCCTTCCAGTTGTATTTGTAACTCCGGCGGCCTGTCAGTCCTGAAGGATGAGGATGCTCGGAATAAAAGAAAATTACAAAAATGCCGTTTGAAGTTCTCGCAGCGGCGGACGAGGGAAGCGACGGCTGTTATTTTTCTACTATGAAGCCGAAAAACCAGCGATCTACGCTACAGATATTCTTCATTTTATGGATTCTGTCTGTATGTTACTTCTTGTGCAGTGCTGGAACTTATTGGAGTGCAAGTTAAAAGCCAAACTCCATGTTTTCTATGTTTATAAGGCCCCTTGCACAATGGGGGAGCTTAGCGGCTGTGCGTCCCTTCCCAATATTTTAGCGTGCCTGCAGCTTGTCAAAGCCTATGGCAGGCTATGACTGGACAGGGCTGAACACTGTGCCAAGTGACCCAACACATATAGGGATGAATGTCCGGAATGCAGAAAGACCCTAAATGCAAGTACCACTCCGTACAGTGTTCAGCCGCAGCCAGCCGCCATGGATTTTGACAGGCTGCATGCAGCAGGGCTGGACCCTGCATCAGTCCTTCCTGGGTGCACCTAAACACCGAAAGGGACTTACAGCAGCTACCCTGCACCCATATGCAAGTTGCCCAATTCTGTTCAAGCAATCCTTGTGATCTACACACATCTTCCACAGTGTACGGCCAGATAAATGACTCACTGATTCACAATTATAGCTGCCCATGTCACCTCTCCTCCTCTAGCCTCCTCTTTGGACAATGAATCTCTTGTACATCATCATCTCTATCTAGTGAGCAGACAGGTAACCCTGAAAGCAGCATTACTAAACCACATGACCTAACTAACCAGCAAAACTGTACATATCATAAGAAAGGCTGAACAATATTATTATAATTGTATTATTATTAATATTATTAATTGGGTATTGGTACTGCTTGGACCTTGAAGAAGGGGGCACACCCCAAAAGCTTGTCTTGAAAATTTAGATGTTAATGCAAATAAAAAAAGTATCATGGAAAGTACTTTCTTGTTCTTTTTTTTTTTTATTTAAATATTTATAAATTTTTCCATTTTAAATACATTTCATCATCACATTATATATATAAAAATACAATATAATATCCAACATTTCTACTTTATTTGCTCTTTTCCAGATTTCCCTCCCACCTCCTCCCCCCACCCTATCCCCATCTCCCTTCCCTACATTTTCTCTGCATCTTCTTATAATAGCAAGTAAAATATTTCTATTGTTTTCTTTATTCTTTCCTATACTTCATGTATAATCTGGCTTTTTCCCAATTCTCCCATTTCCCATAATAGGCCTCCATCTTATCTTTTTGAATATGACAGAGTTTTTCCATCTTTTTAATCTGCTCCACTCTTTCTATCCAGTCCTCTTCCTTCAGGACCTCCATTCTCCGCCAGAACTTGGGTATCAGAGCTTTTGCAGCATTTAGATAGTACCATATCCCTGATTTTTTATATTTATTTACTGTTATATCCATATTATGCAAAATACATACTTCTGGGTCTAGCCCTATATCTATTTCAGTTATCTTTTCTATCAAATGGGTTATTGTCTTCCAAAATACCTGGATTTTTGGGCACCCCCACCATATATGGTATACTGTACCTATTTCTCCACATCCCCTCCAACACAGCGGTGAATTCTCTCCACACATCCTATTTTCTACATTTGGTGTAATGTGCCATCTTACCAAACACTTATAGTTCATTTCTACTTCTCTCATAGAAACGTTTTCGTGAGGTAATCTATATATTCTCCTCTGCTTTTCCTCATCTATCACAACTCCCATATCAGTTTCCCATTTTGCTATATATGTTGGCTTTGTGTTTGTATCTAGTTCAGTGAGTATTTTATAAACTTTAGCAATCCCATGTTTCCCATCACCTTGTGTCCCCAATACCTTTTCAAACAAGTTCCAATTATCTCTTGTCCTTAAAGGTTTTGGAAGACTTCTTTGTACTTTCTTGTTCTTGGACAATAAATTCATTGGGCAGCTAAAACACCAAACAATCAATTTCAATTCTGTATTGACGGTATTTTGAAAAAGTAAGTACAGCCCATGGAAACAGGTAGCTTTTTCAACAAATTTGAACAGGTAAACATTAGACCTTTCAAAGAGTGCCTACAGGGTAAAGGTAACATGCTTGGACCAATGACACATAAAAGTTGCTATAGGGTATTAATTTTGACAATTTAAATGAATGAAAATGCACATTTTTCATATGCAGAAAGGAAGCACACTATTACATTTACCACTACTTTAATTTTGGAGTTTAGGAATGGTAATTCTTACATAGTTACATTGGTCCAGCTTTGACCGATATAAGTATACACTCACCGGCCTCTTTATTAGTTACACCTGTTCAATTGCTTGGTAACATAAATTGCTTAGCAGCCAATTACGTGGCAGCAACTTTAGACATCTAGACATGGTGAAGACGACTTGATGCAACTCAAACCAAGCATCAGAATGGGAAGAAAAGGGATTTAAGTGACTTTGAACATGGCATGGTTGTTGGTGCCAGATGGGCTGGTCTGAGTATTTCAAAAACTGATCTGCTGGGATTTTTACACACAACCATCTCTAGGGTTTACATAGAATGGTCCAAAAAAGAGAAAATATCCAGTGAGAGGCAGTTGTGTGGACAAAAATGCCTTGTTGATGTCAGAGGTCAGAGGAGAATGGGCAGACTGGTTCAAGATGATAGAAAGGCAACAACTCATACTGTATAACCACTCATTACAACCAAGGTGTGCAGAATACGATCTCTAAATGCACAACACATTGAACCTTGAAGCAGATAATCTACAGCAGCAGAAGACAACACCGGACGCCACTCATGTCACCTAAGAACAGGAACCGGAGGCTACAATTTGTACAGGCTCACCAAAATTGTACTATAGAAGAATGAAAAATGTTGCCATGTCTGACGAGGCTCTATTTCAGCTACAACATTCAGATGGCAGGGTCAGAATTTGGCATTAACAACAAGAAGCATGTTAGGTAGAAGAGTTGAGTAGCAGCCTGTGTGTGAAAGCTAGCAGGGCCAGATTTGTATCAGGGCTGACAGGCTCTGCATACTAGCTCTCTGAGACTTCCCCTGCACTAGAATTATGAAGAAAGTTCTAGAAGCAGTGGGAGTGGGAAAGGAGTGTCTAGTCTGCACTCTCAAGGGATGCTGGCTAATCCCCAGCAGGAGGCTCAGGTGTCATCATCGTATTAGTGGTAGTGGTGTCTTCTTCAGTGATTTCCAGCTTTCAGGGGCATTGTCCAGGTATGGTTTAACCACTTTATTACCGTGCTATAGCCGAATGAGCGTGGTAGTCCAGTACTGGGAGGGCATCATATCACGTTCTCCCAGAATGTGCGGCACGAACCCGGTGCTGTCTGTGATCGCTGTGTCCTTTGGACACAGCTGATCATATGACTTGGTAAAGGGCCAAACACAGAGGCCTTTTGTCATGTGTTCAGCTGTGTCCAATCACAGCAGACCACTATGTAAATACATTTGCCAGTTTTCGGCAGTACTTTCCTCACTCTGTCACAGCATGAGGAAAGTACTGCCGGTAACCGGCAACTGTAAAAGGAGACATCAGTGCCCAACAGTGCTGCCAATCAGTGCCCAACAGTGCTGACCATCAGTTCCCAGCAGTGCTGCCAATCTGTGCCCATCAGTGTCACCAGGCAGTGCCGCCAGTCAATGCCCTTCAGTGTTACCTATTAGTGCCTTTCAGTGCCACCCATCAGTGACAATCATTGCCGCCTATCAGTGCCGCATATCAGTGCAGCATCATCAGTGCCTCCTCATCAATGCCCACCAGTGCCGCCTCATCAATGCAGCCTATCAGTACTGCCTATCAGTGCCACCTCATCAACACACATCAATAAATGAGAAAATGACCTGTTTGCAAAATTTTATAATAGAAACAAAGAAAACTTTTTTTCCCAAATTTTTGCTCTTTTTTTATTTATAGTGCAAAAATTAAATACCCAGTGGGGATTAAATGTCACCAAAAGAAATCTCTATTTGTGTGACAAAAATGCTAAAAATGTCATATGGGTACAATATTGCATGACTGCGCAATTGTTATTCAAAGTGCGACAGCGCTGAAAGATGAAAAATGGCCTGGGCAGGAAGAGGGTAAGATTGCCCAGTAGGCAAGTAGTTAATCATGGTTACATTGGTCCAAGCTGAATGGTAATGGTATCATCATTGCCTTTATAGCATAGCTGAGATGTGTGAATCACATAACCGGCTAAACAGAGTTACGCATAATTTGTGAAAAATGAAAGAATTCACATGTATGCATTTAAGCTGTTTGGCTGGAGTGCCCCTGCAAAGCCAAATATTGTGTTTTTAGTTTTGGCTTACCAAAGTTGAAACAAGGTTGCAGGATATCGAGCTCAGACATGGGGAAGACAGAAACCGGAGGAGACAGGCCTGTGAAAGTTCCATCCAGATCCTTGAATAAAGCCATCTGAGTCCCAGAGCATTCCATAGATGCTGGGCATTCTGGAGTTCTATCAAGGCAAAATGTTAGTTTAAGAAAACTGGGTGTATATGGAGTTGATTTCTACCCAAACTAGACATTGTTTTTAAGTTTATGAACCCCAAAGAGACAAAAATAAAATGTTAGTTTAGCTAGTAGGTAGTAGCTCTGTTACCCCAAGAAGTAAGATATCTTTCAAAGTTAGTACTTCCAAGCTGTCATATGATTGGTGGTTGCTGAAGGCTACGGTACACTTTTCACTGTCTTGTATTCAATTATTAAAAGTGTAACTTAGGCAAAAAAAAAAAACATAGTTTGTTCTCACCAACACATACACATTTACCCTTGTTGCTTGTACAGAAAGAAACATATTGATTGCTCATGAATCAGCGATGCCCATAGCGAAAAGAAAGAAAGAGAAAATAGCACAGGGCAGAAATGACTAGGTGAAGAGGGGGTAGGAAAGACAGGAAAGGGTTAAGCAAAGGAAGGAATTAGTAATATGTGCAGGTTACCTGATTGATGACGTGTGTGCGGGGTGGGGGTCTTCGACTTATTGGGGTGTGTTTGGGGGTCGGTCAATTCAGTGCAGGAGTGGCAGTGATGGAGCAAGCTTATTGGGGTTTGTTTGGGTGTTTTCGGGTTCCCGGTTTGTTCTGGCTCCGGGGGCGGTTGTTGGTCTTTGGAGGCAGCACATACTTTGAAGCTAAAGCGAATGGTTGGGGCCCATCTGTGGTATGGTGTGCCCAGGTGCATTCCGGTTTACCAAGGTTTAACCGGAAGGTGGAGGTTCTGCACTGCAGATGGTATGTTTTGTCTCTGAGCCGGTGCATTGCGGCTGGAGGCCTAGTATTATAATATAGGTTCCGCAGGGGGATATCGGTTTTGTTTGGTGCCTTCGAAGACCAACAACTTCTCCTGCATGTTTCTGTTTTAAGGAAAGCTTTGTGTATTGAAGTTAAATTGTTAATAAAAGGCCGTGTTGGCCATTTTTACTCCAACAGTGTTTTGGTTTTCTTTATTGGTATGTTTAAGGGGGGGTATATATATAGAGAGAGAGAGAGAGAGAGAGAGAGAGAGAGAGAGAGAGAGAGAGAGGCAGTGGCATTTCTATTCTACACTAGTCATGAGCTTCTACCTTTATGTATTGAACCAACAACCTCTGCTGTGCTACTGTCAGCCCTGCCTGAGTTCTCCTCTTGGTGACTCTTCCCCCCATGTTATGGAGATGTTCTGTAGTACAGAAGAAGAGAACTCAGGCAGGACTGACAACACTGCTTGGGATTTCAGTACAGTAAAGGCAGAGCTGTCACATCAAATAAGAAGATAGAAGTTTACAAGATTTCTGTCAAGATGGTACTTGCAGAGAAAAAAACAGTGCGATGTCCATGTATTGTAGCAATGTGCATTCAGAGATGTGATTTTGCCCAGACTTAGTACATTTTAATCTGTGTTATACTTAAGGTAAAAGTGAAATACATTTAAATAACAGTATTTATTCTGCATATACAGTAGCTATGTTTTTAACAAAAACCCCTCTAATGAACAAATTAAAGCAATTGATAATGGAACCCAATAGTCAAACCAACACATAAAGCAGTAGTAAATGTTGAACTTGTACCCACAGGTATTATTATTATAATAAGGCTTACCTGTAGGTACAATACCTCCCAAACTTGCAATATTTAGGAGATATTCACATTGGATACCACCAGTGACTTCACTGGTGTATTTGCTCTGAAGGGGCGCCATACCTGTGCTGTCCCTTCAGAGCTCTGTGCTGTAAACCATGACTCCTGTGCACATGCATGGGGGTAACATAATTGCGGCTCAGCCCAGGGCTGCTGTTAGAAACCACGGGGCTTCATACAGCCAACCAGACAGGGCCCCCCTCCCGCAACAAAAAAAAAACAAAAAAAAGTACCACACACAGTTTACTATGCTTCAGATATAAATGAACACAGTGAGTGATTGGTAGCGATCACTCATTGTGTTCATTCAGGAAAGAAAGGGGCTGATTAATGTGGCATTTACCTGACCCTTCTCCTATTCTCTATCCTGAAGGATCCTATTGTGTGCTTGCAGCTGCCGGTGGAAAGGAGAGGAAGGAAGCCGGCAGCACTACAGGGGTGAGGGCACACAGGGGCGACCGTATGGTGCACAGGGAGGGTGATGGGTGCAGCAAGGAGGGCAATTTCTGTAAACGATCCCCTGTATAGCACTTTGTAGAAGCTGAAAGGGGAGGAGGGAGAGGAGAAGAAGCCAGCTTTCAGCTGCTGCAGAGAGAGCAAAACAGGGGATTGGTTACAGTAATTAACCCCCCCCCCCCGCGCCGTACCGATCACCCTCCGTGCCCACATCCGATTCACCCAGCTGCCTGGGCCCCGTACAGGAGGACTGGTGGTACCCCGTTATCCATGACCCTGGCTCAGCCATTCAAAGGAGAGCCAGCAAACCTGAAAAGAAGACCAGGGTGAAGATGGAAGCCCTGTCAGCGGTGACAGTGCACTGCTGGAGGGCTTTGTTCTAAGGTAAGTATTTCATAATGTGCTAGCATGCGATGCAAACTAGCACATTATGCCATTACCTGGGAGATTTTTTATTGTTTAACTTTTTGAAAGGCTGCAGTTTAATACCGCTTTAACAAACTTTCCTATATTACCAAATGATTTATTTCCTAGGATACCACAATAATCCAAAATTAGATTTCAAGAAATATTTTGATGAAGACAAGAAACTTATAGATATTCTGATATAGCTATCTTTTAAAGAGGATGTAATCCTCAGACATGATATACTGTATGAACAAAGCATATCCCACTATAGTGTGCTCTTTTCTCAACCCAGATCACTAGGTTCATTTCTGTCTGCTGCCTTGTTCCTCTGCTACCTACATGAGTCATTTCTGACAAGTTTTCCTGACACCAAGAGAAAAATGGTAACAGAGGAGGGATCTTCAGAAAATTGATGGCCTCAGCTGTGTGCTGTGTGAAGGGGGTGTGTACCTTCTATCCATTCAGCTCTCCGAGCTCTCCTCAGTGAGCTCTACAGAGTGTAATTTCAGCTATCCGCCCCCTGTTTTCTGACAGCTCAGACGGACTTTATATATTTAGCACTTTGAATGGATGTAGAGATGCACAGATAAACAGGTACAGCCTATGTAGGAGGCTTTGTTTCATCTCTGTGTATCACTTGAGGCCAGTCACTTGACTGGGTATATGTAAGGGTTTACAACCCCATTAAAGTAGTCCACTTTCCATTAAAAAAATAAGTTGTGTTGCTTTATTATAAGTTCATCTGCATCTACAGGTTTTTCCTAGTCCCCCTACAGATTCCAGCATATATCAGGAAGTGCCAGGACAAAGACATTCCTGGCAGAATCACCAGGTATTATTTGAAGGAAACCTACATTAAAAAACAAAAAAAGACTTTTGATATTGCTTTAAACCTAAATTTGATCCATTTTCTCACAGTCCTCTTTCCTGCCTCCTCCACCCTCCCTCTTACAGAAAAGTAAAAAATTGTAAAAAAAAAACCTATTATAGCTGATCCCACATGCCCAAGACATGCCACAGGTCTCTGCCAGTTCTCTGGTAGAGACTCTGAACCATTTGTGATCTTGTGTGGCATCTCGCAAACCGCATCTTCGGATTTCTGATGCAGCCATCCTAGCAGCCATATGCAGGATGCTGTTCATGTGCACACTCCACATGGGTCTTTGGTTGAAAATTGAAAGAGACCTGTGGAGTGTCTGCACCGGAGGTCTAGCGCATGCAAACACATGCTGTGACCAGGGGCGGGCTGACCATTTGAGCACTCGGGCACTGCCCGAAGGCCTGGTGTCAGTAGTGGGCCCCATGAGATGCCCCTGGTACCTTTTATAGGCTTTTTTGGGTGTGGGCGAGGACACGGGGGTCCCATGATCCTCTATTGCCCGGGGCCCCATGAGTTGTCAGTCCGCCCCTGGCCATGACCATCTCTGCCAGGTCCTGTAGACTTGGAAGAGACTTAGGCTGGCCATACATTATACAATTATCTGGAGATTTTTGGTTTAGATTTTCCAAAAACCATATAATAGGAGGAAAACCTAAACAACACTTTCAGTTGTATCCAATTAGGCAGGCCCTTGCACTACACAGTTGAAGGTAAATCTAAAGGAAATTGGGCAGAAAATTGGAAGATAATTGTATAATGTATGGCCAGCCTTACAGAGTGTCTGCACATGCACCAGATCTCAATAAAATATGGTAGCGCTGGAGAAGATGGGCAACAGGAAAACTTATGCTTTAAGCAAGACAACACTGGACTCTATGGTCTAATATAGGGTTTCTCAATCTGGGTTCCATGGAACCCTAGGGTTCCTTCAGATGTTGCTAGGGATTCCTTGAGCAATAAGCAATTTCTGCCTCTTGGATTAGTAACCATTGACACCACTGAATTTTTTACCTATCTGAAAGGGAAAATTCTTTTTTTCTATTGTAAGACAGGGTCAAATGTTAGGGATTTTTATTTTTGGAAGGTTTTACATATAGGGTTTATATTTACTTTAACTTAGTTAACGATGTGTATCAATTAAACCCAAAACTTTCTGTAGATGTACTTTCTGTAGATATATCTCCCTAAAATCACTATTCATAGACTCTTCTATATCCTCCACTGTCCTAATAAGTGTGTCTGTATGCGTCATTGGCTGCGTTATTAATAAAATGAAGTTTCCTTGTGTCATACCTCAGCATCTGATGGAAATAGAACTTGTTTTCCTGTGAAATTTGGAGCACTTTTATCCTTTTTCCAGTCACTGGGGTCATTATGGCTGGACTTTCTGGATTAGATATTATACACGTGTCGGCGTCATTGCTGTAGCAGCTTCTCTTAAACCCAGAGAATGTAACATCTGTGGAGGTGAGAAAAAAAATTGCTATATTAGTAGAAAAATAAATCAGAAAAAAGAATTCATAGTAGGTGTCGTGCTACTGGCTGCAAACCCAGATAAACAAATCTGTTTGCTTAGAGATTATGACTTGCATTACGGCAAGTTGCTGGAACCTGGGAAACCCCTTTGCTCTGTATGATGTTACAGAATAGCAAAACAGACAGGCATTTCATGAAAGAGATTTCCAATCTAGAGAACTTGGCTGAGTTCTAGGCAGGTCATACACTAGTAAAATTTAGTTTTTAAAATTTTCATTTTTAAGAATGTTGGTTCTATTTTCTAATCATTGGTGGGCTAAAATCACAAATACATAAAGAAACAATCAGTTCTGGTACAAAAGCAGAACCAATTCAAAACAACAAATGTATGCAGTCCTTTAAAAACAAAAATAAAGATTGTGTCAGCTGGAAACAAGACTACCCTGTTTACAAATTATACATTCCACACCCAGTGTCCATATATATACAGTATATATATATATATATATGATGAAGATCTCAAGAAGCCTGACCATAAATCTTGAAAATTGGCAGAATAATGTATGGAGAAACTGGTGTACACAAAGATCAATCCATGTAAAGAACACCAACAGCCACCAAACACTCAGGGTGGACACTCACCTGTTGATAGGACCCTACTGCATAAAGAGGTCAATACGCAATGTCACCCTATAGAACAAAATGGATTGGGTGGGGTTAGTGGAGTGATGTCACATGCTGTCATTTAGGATCTACCAACAGTGTTTGCAGTGAATTTTAGCTGGCTTGTTTTTTAATGCACTGCTGTGTGATTTTAAATAATTTGAATACTGAATATTACAGCATCGGAGCTCTCTCTTTATTTTATTTTTGAATAGGAGAATATTTACAACATTTGTTGACTGGAGGTGGTGAGAGAGCACAAGTGCCCTACAATCCCCAGTATGGATAGAAATTCGTATTGACCTCTTTATGTAAGCGGTCCTACCATCTGGTGAGTGTTTACTTTAAGTGTTTGATGACAGTTGGTGTTCTTTACATGGATTGAGCTTCTTGTACACCATTTTCTCCATACATCAGTTGGCTAACTTGCAAGATTTATGCTCAGACTTCATGATACATGTGGACACTGGGTGTGAATTGTATAATTTGTAATCAGGGTCTCATTTCTATTTCGGTCAAATCGATGGTCATTTTTGACCGCAGTGATGAGAAACTTAGAAGGAGCAGGATGCAAACATTTTCTCCAACAAACAAATTTCAAGCAGTGAATGTGGTTTTTGTTCAGGAGTGTCCATAGTAATAGATGTAGGTATCTTTTATATATATATATGAATGTACTACTATGTTGCAATCTTTGTTAAAATTCCCTGTGCTGGGAGAATGATGGGAATCCAGACAGATTACAGAGCTCAGTGGTCCAGATCTCAATTAGTCCATCATGCCCTCTGCACAGTGCTTCCATCAACAGTGCTCATACTTCATGAGTAGAGTTGTTAATTAGAGCAATTTGCATGAGGGAATGACAGAAATGGGTTTAGGCGCGGCCTGGGACCAAGGTACCCAATCAGGGAGAGACAAACACACAGGTATTGATGTTTTGGTATCTTGTATATACTGATGTTTTAGTATATTATTATATCTTGTATAATTAATCATTCTATGATTAATTACAGTAATGAAAAGCACTAGGATGAAATAGAATAATAGTTGTTGTTTACATGTCACCAAGCTTGGACTTGTATTACTGGAGGATGGTTTCTGCTGGAGCGGTGTTGGATGGCTATGCACTGGAACAGCACAACAGTGCTACTAAGAAGAGCCTCACATTCCTGATCCGGATACTGGAATGTTTCCTGAATGCAGGTGTTGTCCCTGTACTGACCCTACTCGCAAGAACCTTTCCTGTGCTATATACTGTCTTTAATGGGGTTTATGTCCCTGAGCTACCATTCGCTCCAGGTGTACCCAAATGACGCGGGTACCTTTAATTATAAGTTTCCCCACCAAGATGGCTAGCAGCGGTCACCAGAAGTTGCAGTGTCCAATCAAAAAAGCTGATACCTCTGAGACACCAACAGAATCCATGAGGGGCATTTTGACAAAATAGGGACTACGTAATGCTTAGAGAGCTAAAACCCAACCACCCACCATACTGCTGCACAATGTGGATACCCTTGCTGGCCACTAAGACTCTCTTAGGGAATAACATGCAGATGAGGATACCCTTACTATCTACTACGGCGCTCTCAGTAAATAACATGAGATGTATGCAGTTGACACGATCCAGATCAGTAAAGGTTAACTTTAAATTGGACAGAGCCAGGTGGAACATTTTTAACCAAACATTGATTGCATCCTTTCAGATGGAGTTACTGTTTGGGTATTCAAGCAGCCAAGGGTGCTGCAGCTACAATATAATAAGAAGATTAGATTGAAAAAAAAATGGAAACTGTGATGGTAAGAGTAGAGGCTTTTCTGGTTATTTTTGGTAACAGCATAAATTGTGGTGCAATGAGAGTCACGTAATTAGTTAAATGGAGTCTATCTGTGACACATAATGCTAAACTTAATACACCCATTTTTGAAAGGGAAGATAACTAAACAAACTACATCATGAAAACCAGAGAGAATTGCTTGTTCTTACACAAAATGTTAACTTTTAATTTTTTATTTTAATTGATAGGTTTTCTTTAGGTTCTCAAAATCTGGAAAGGTAAAGCAGAAATGTACCTTGCAGCTTCATGATGCCTGGGACAGCTCCATCACTTCCTAACATGTGCCATGGGTAATTCGGCCATCGCCGTGGCCTTTCAGTAAATGTTGGCCAAAGGATGCCAATGCGACCTCTGAACGGTGATATCGGGGCTCGGTCTCTCATTGTGACAAGAGCAGAGAAAGGTTTGATCCTGTCTCTGATGCAATCAAACCTGGGACTAGAGGCAATTATTACTGAATTTTGAAGAGTTACCTCTTGCTTCGGGTACTTGTATGACTCCACAGATCCTTGGGAGACCACTGGGAAAAGACCAATGCCATTGTCCACAAGAGCCACATTCTCAACCCTTACACTGCCCTCAAGGAAGAAAAGTAGACCATAATCATAATTCTTATAACAAGTGAATCCAGTTATCTTTGTACAGTTCTTAAAGCCATCATCCCAGTAGATATGAAGACCATGAAGACTTGAATGGGCCACGTTGGCCAAGAGAGAGATTTCATCTGAATAACAGCTTTCACCACGCACATGATAAGCAATCCTTTCTGATCCCGCAACTGCATTCCCAAATAAAGAAGCTTTACTAAGGTAATGCATCTTGATACCTTTAACCCATTCTGATTGGGCATTTAATTGCTTTATTAGCACAAGCAAATTATTGGTCACCGTATAGTTATCTCCATTTACATGGATTCCATGGCCAGTTATGTTAACGATCACATTAGAGTGTAATAAAATATTGGTACTGTCAGTGGCACGGATCCCACCGCCACAACTTTGATAAATGCTTGAAGATACAATTGATGAGTGGTGTGAGGTATTTGTAAATGTTATTGCTGAATGTAAAGAGGATCCGAAGTTTGAAAATTCAACATTGGAAATCTCTAATGTTCCTGAAAAGAGAGAGACATTGTTGGTGTTCTGCTCAAAAATTCTAAACAAGCCTTTCAATACAGGAGCAGCAGCCCAAACCAAGAAAATTGAGGTACGGTACACACAAAACCCAAGGAGGACACACATGTACAGTCCCTAGCTTCATATACCAAGGCAGAAAAGGTGTGTTAGGGGCATGTGTGACTTCTTCGGGTCTTGTGTGTACCATACCTCATACAGTGCTTTTTAAACACAGTGAAAAGGTATATTACAGCACTTTATATGGGTATCACTCCCTTGGACCTTACAATAGTCTCTTGTGAAGAAGCCTGGAATTTATTTGTGATTTTCAATGATGTACACAAAGAATAAATAAAAAACGGGGTTGATTTACTAAAGGCAACTAGACTGTGCACTTTGTAAGTGCAGTTGCTCCAGAGCTTAGTAAATGAGGTTACATGCAAGGAAAATAAAATAAAACAGCATGTCTAAAGATTTTAGAGGCAGTCATCTGAAGGCAGCTAAACTCATAACTTCCCTAAATTATTTTACACCCCATATGAATTTGCTGGCTTTCCAAGCCAGTGCTTTGATCACTATATATATATATATATATATATATATATATATATTTATTATTTATATATCTCGCATAAAACAACTCACCAATATATTCTTCATCCTGAGCATTTGTATACTGTCCCACCAATATCCTCCCAGTGCAGGGTAAATCAGCTTCAATGTGAACATTCCGAGACAGCAGGCCAACTTCAGCTGCCAGTGGGATTCTCCAGGCATCCTCTATGCTGTATGTGGTGCCTGATATGAAGGTTTAAAGCATATATCAAGGCAAAAACAAAAATCACATATGCAGTACATCTCTGTAATACATGCACAATCTACTTTTAAAGACCCTACAAGTGCCGAAAAATACCCGTTGATCCACCAGAAATGCTCTCAGGTCATAATTTCTGTTGGAGGAAAACACACAACGTTTTTTGTAAATTGAGTGGTGTCAGCCCTGCCCATTGTTTTGTTTTGTTTGTTTTTTTTGCTGAACTTGTAAACGACTCCCACTCTCAGATCCCCACAATATAAAGGCTAATTATTTTGTAGTCCAAGATAAGGACTAGGAGGACCCTTTGAGAAAACACGGGAAATAAGCAGGTGACACATAATTTTTCTGGCAAGATCAACAGGTATTATTTAACCTCCTTGGCGGTATGATTCTTTCCGATTTTTTGTGCTGAAAGCGGTACCATTTTTTTGCATGGAAATATGTAGTTTTTTATTGTAGGCTGTAATTTTTAGGAATAACTCACTGAAATCTGTCCGAAAAAGAGTTTATTAAACATCCCGGGTAGGATAAAATTTGAAACACGAAATCATAAATTATAATTTAATAAATAATCATAAAAAATAATAATATAATAATAAATTTAATTCAATAATATAATCAAACCAAAAACACTGAAATTTGAAATACAGAGGCAAATTCGCACATCGCTGAGCAAAGTCGCAAAATCGTTTTCAGTGTCTGATGACGAATTTCCCCACAAATCATTATCACTCAATTCTGCAAGTGGTTCTGATTTACTATCGCTGTTCTAAAACCGCTTTTGACGTAAAGGGATGCTTTTTGGACGCCATGGACTTTTCTAAGTTTCCAGGCAGAAAGAACATTCAAAATGCAGGCAGGGCACAGGACAAAGCACTCGGGACAAAATGTATGTGAAATGCATTGAAACAGCAATGATAGCAAAAATGACATTTTTTAAAAATTTCAAATTTCCCGCCGGTTCCGGCGCCCGTACGTCCCGACGTCACAGGGACCGGAACACAGAAGCCAGATGACGGCATCGGCCGGAGGAGATAGCCGGGGATGCTGCAGGGGACACATCGCAGGAGTGAAGGACAAGGTAAGTGCTGCGGGGACCCCCAGAGCAACGCCGCATGGTAAGCCCGAGTGTAGCTCGGGGTTACCGCTTTTGGTATAGAAATTTTACCCCGAGCTACACTCGGGAATACCGCTAAAAAGGTTAAACAGATATAACAAAATGTTATTTGTTAGCCCCTATTCAAATTACTTTAGTGCAACATCAGGAGTTGCTCATTTTGAGCAATTATTACACATTGAGGTATTTCATGCATAAGGCAATCTATTTACTTCTTTTGGCTACCCTACATGCAACAAATGTGACAAAGAGGCTCATACACCTTTTTGAGCCTCAGGCATTTTTTAACTGCATGGCTTTCTGCGTTTTTAGTGCATTTGCATACATGTATATCGCTCTTCTTTCTTGGCACATTTGGAGTGCTATTAGCACTGTAATATGCAATCAGCAAACTATTGTGTAAAAGTTTAATTCATAAAACCTTGTGTACTACTTTGATTGGTCACAGCTGTCACATGGCACAGGGACACTGTGATTGGCCGTGGTACCATCTGATCGCTGTGACCAGTCAAAGAGCTAACATTATTATTATTATACAGGATTTATATAGCGCCAACAGTTTGCGCAGCGCTTTACAATATAAAGGAGACAGTACAATTACAATACATTTCAGTACAGAAGGAATGTGAGGGCCCTGCTCATGGAGCTTACAATCTAAAGGAAGGGGGAGATGATACAAAAGGTGATAGCTGCGGGGGATGATCTGGTGGAGGTGATTTAAGTACAGTTCTTAGGTAGAGGTGGGGTAGGCTTCCCTGAAGAAGTGCGTTTTTAAAGATCGCCTAAAGGCAGACAGGGTGGGTGCTGACCAGACATGCTGTGGTAGGAAGTTCCAGAGGATGGGAGAGGCTCTAGAGACGTCCTGGAGGTGAGTGTGGGAGGAGGTGATGAGGGAGCTAGAGAGGAAGATATGACAGCATTGTTTACTACTGGTCAGGTGCTCCCTATGATTGATCACAGCGATTACATGGTACCAGGGCCTGCCCACAGCAATTTGTGATTGGCTGTGTTGAGAGGACACAGTGGGTTACAGATTCCACTGCTGCACACTCTAGAGAGCGCACATGAGCAGGCGTTGCACATACAGGTATGTCCACCAACATCCGTGCTGCTCTCATCCAGCCATTTATATACTATGGTCGGACAGAAAGCAGTTAACCCAGCATCCCAGCCAAAAATAACAGGATAATAATGAATAGCCCATTAAAAGTAAAATAACAAAACCAGGGTTTGAGGCAACATTCACCTTCAATCTAGAGATTTCCCCCAAAGTACTTATTTCTGCTACTAGCTGTCATCTGTCTGATTTGCAGGATCATTCCCCCCTCTTTCTCTGAGCCCAGGTTGTCCTAAACCCATCCCCAGTCTGTAACTGAACAGTAAAAGAAGAATCAGAACAGTGGTGAACTCACTGTACTGTACTTGATCCTCCTATGAGCACACTCCTTGCCAGTAGTGATTTGCTGAACACCCCCGTTTGGTTCGTAGTCGAACATTCGGACCTACCAAAAGTTCGACCGCAAGCCATTGAACAGGGACAATTTACTGAGGGGTATCTTACTGTATCTGAGTATGTGGTGAGATACCGCTCAGTGAATAAAATACTGTATGTGTTATATTGTTAAGTCATGCAGTATTTTAGTAGTGAAACATTCATTCATGTTTCAGCTGTCAGCGGGATTCCCCGCTGACAGCTGAATGTCAAAAGAATTGTCGGCATTGCCCGACAATAATAAAAAAAAAACTTATAGGGTCCCCCCTTCCATTCCTTCGGGTCTGGTATGAATTTTGAGGGGAACCCGCCATGTCAAATCTTTTTTCAAAAATGGCGTCACGGTCCCCCCCAAAATCCATACAAGACCCTTTTCCGAGCATGCAACCCAGACGATTAGGGAAGGGGGGGGGGACGAGCGAGCACCCCCCTCTTCCTGAACCATACCAGGACACATGCCCTCAACATAGAGGGGTGCTTTGGGGCAGGGGGCTCCCCCACAAAGCAACTTTTCCCTATGTTGATGGGGACAAGGTCTTCTTCCCCACAACCCTGGGTCATGGGGGTCTGCGGGCTGGCAGCTTATCATAATCTGGAAGCCCCCTTTAGCAAGGGGGCCCCCAGATCCTGGAGCCACCCCCCGAGGCATGAGTATGCAGTACACGGTACCACAATCCCATTCATAAAAAAAAGTGTAGTGTAAAAAAAGACAGGAGACAGTTTTTGACAAGTCCTTTATTAAAAATGAAAAAAGTCCCCGTAGTAGATCAAACATCAATCATAATGCCTGCCACTTCAGTGGACTCAAAAAAAAAAAAAATGCTCCGCCCTCTACGCTTGCTCCCATCGTCTGACAGCTGCACCGTGATGACAGTTCTTAAATAGGGTGATGATGTCACAAGGGGGCGGGATTGCCCCACCCCTTGCGACATCATCATGCCCTGTAATTGGCCAAAGCATTGCACCTGACCTGTGGTTAGGTGTAATGCTTTGGCCAATTATAATGCACTGTCAGGGCGCAGTGCAATTCTGGGCGCAGCAGGCGAGCAGCCCATCGAACTCCTATATCGTTTGTGCACACAAACACAGGAACGGTCCATGTTCAAGTCGAACGTAACATGCAGCCCATCTCTACTTGCCAGCACTTGAACTGACTGGCTCCTGTGGTCAGGTGCCATGCTTTGGCCAATAATAATGCACTGTCAGGGTGCAGTGCAATTCTGGGCGCAGCAGGCGAGCAGCCCATCGAACTCCCATACCGTTCGTGCACACAAACACACGAACGGCCCATGTTCAAGTCGAACATAACATGCAGCCCATCACTACTTGCCAGCACTTGAACTGACTGGCTCCTGTGGTCAGGTGCCATGCTTTGGCCAATAATAATGCACTGTCAGGGCGCAGTGCAATTCTGTGCGCAGGAGGCGAGCAGCCCATCGAACTCCCATACCGTTCGTGCACACAAACACACGAACGACCCATGTTCAAGTCGAACGTAACATGCAGCCCATCACTACTTGCCAGCACTTGAACTGACTGGCTCCTGTGGTCAGGTGCCATGCTTTGGCCAATAATAATGCACTGTCAGGGCGCAGTGCAATTCTGTGCGCAGGAGGCGGGCAGCCCATCGAACTCCCATACCGTTCGTGCACACAAACACACGAACGGCCCATGTTCAAGTCGAACGTAACATGCAGCCCATCACTACTTGCCAGCACTTGAACTGACTGGCTCCTTGTGTTGCTTCTTTCTGTCACACTCCGACCCTGCTGTCCAGGGACTTCAAGAGGCTGATACCAGGTCATATTCAGGCAATCACACTGCTTGTATCTAAGAAATGCATATTGGTGTATTGATAATTACAGAGCTGCATTCCTTTGCGTCTTTTACACCTGCCTGGAGTTCAGCTTTAAAGTGACTCAGTATGGAACTAAACTGAATAAACTACAAACTTCAGGGGCGATAAATACTAAAGGATTACAGAGATGGGAAAAAACGCTTTAATATTTTGTATCATCATTGCCCATTCTGACTCACTCAACGATGAAATAGGAGAGATGATTTTCTAAATTTTAATCCGGGTAAAATGGCTATTTTTAATCCTGATAAGCTCCATTATTAGATTTATTGCAGTGAAAAGAAGAGCCAGCATTTTGTAAAATGATTTCTTTGCTGGTCTGTGACACTCAAGCTATATCTTCAGATTACTCTCACTTTTCATTAGTCAAAAATTATTTTCTTTAGCGGTAGGCTGCAAAAGGCAGACAAAATCTTTTTAAAACTCAAAAACTTTTAGGTTAATCAGCTAAATCCATTGCAGGTGCCTCAAAACATAGGGTTTGCAAAGGTTTACAGTTGTCTGTCTTCAGGAAGCAGCTGCATCATGAGTAGAAAAGCTGAACGTCTACTTGCATGCTGCAGAGAAGGGCTTTTGCTCTATGTGTAGAAGCAGTGGTCTCTCTACAGAGGTCTGACATGCTGACTCAGAGCGTCTCCAATCAGCAGGGAGCATGAGTGTTGTTGATTGTGGAGCTACAAGTTGGACCCAGTAGGGGGCAGGTCAGATCTCTGCAGCAAGACCACTGTTTCCACATACAGAGCAAGGCTCCTTCTCTGCAGCATGCTGGCAGAGGATGGCTTTTGTACTCAGGATGTGGTTGCTTTCTAACATATAACAAACTTTAAGGCTAGCTTCACATTAGAGCTGTGTTTGAAATGAGATCTGCAATGGATGGCTTTTTAGAGAGCGGCTAGTGAACAGTTTCCAAGCTTTCAAAAGGTAATTCTGCCACTTCCTGAATGTCTGTTTTTTTTTCTTTGGCAAATGGAAATTTTCAATGGATCAATGCACTGAAGCCGCATGGCAACTGTTTGACTCGCAGTAGTCATGCGGTCACATTGACTTGAATCTAATTTTCTGTTGGGGCATTAAGATTTTAGGAAACCAAATTAATCTCGCAGTAGTTCAGGCTAGTCATTATTATTATTTTTATTATTATTATATATTATTATTTATATTATTATACAATGATATTACCGTGACAATTACTTCACTATTACATCATCTCTCCTAGATTGTAAGCTCTAAGGAGTAGGGCTCTCGAACCCCTCGTGTATCGCATTGTATTGTTATTGTACTGTCTCATGTATTGTCTCCCATTGTAATGTACAGCGCTGAGCGAACTTTTGGTGCTATATAAATACTGTATAATAATACTGTATAATAATAAAAATACAGGATTTATATAGCACCAACAATTTGCTCAGCGCTTTACAATATAACGGGAGACAATACAGCAACAATACAGTTCAATACAAGAGGGTTAGGAGGGCCCTGCTCCTTGGAGCTTACAATCTAGGAGGGATGATGTAATAGTGAAGTAATTGTCACGGTCAGGGGTCAGGCTCAGAGACCAGTAGCTATAGCAATAGAGAGTCTTCCCTTTGACCAGCTGGATATGTACAGACGGAGGTCACCCTGGTGGATGACATGGGCTTACCCACGGTATTCACCAGAGCTCCTGATGGTAAAGATGGGTTTTGCTGCATGTTAGTACTAGGTCGCACCCACCAGGAGGTGAGCAAGATAGGGTTCAGTAGTGGATATAGCAGATTAGGATCAAACAGAAGCGTAGTCAGTAAAAAGGTCAAAGGTCAGTAACAAGTTGTTGCAGGTTGGGATGAAGCAGCAGCATAGTCGAGGAACAAGCCAAAGGTTAGTAAAGAGTGGTAATGAAGATACGGATGGCAGCAGGAATGACAACAGTATGATATTGACTGGAGAGAACACAATAATCTGGAAAACAGGAAGTGCAAAGGTATGGCTAAAATTGAAATTGAAAACTTTCATTGGAGCAGCAAAGGGTTCAAGAGAAACAGGGTTCAAGGCAGGATTATTCAAGGAATTGTCCAGGGTTCAAGAGAAACAGGGTTCAAGGCAGGATTATTCAAGGAATTGTCCAGGGAGCTGTCCAGCATCCCAGTTGGCTCAGCAAGAAAAGACGTTGCTAAACACAGCAGAGGTTGCTGTTACAGACCCAGGTCGTGATAGTGTAAGGGATATTTTCTTGGCACACATAAGGCCTATTTGATTAAACATGTTGTTTGTTTCCATGTAAGACAAAGTACCAGGATTATTTGATAGCCTTCCCTTTCTAATTCTGATACTTACGTTATCTTTGTTTCCCTTTTGGCCAGTTACGTCAGGGTACAAGTTATTCCTCAGCAACCAATATCTAGGCTCAAGTGTTGTGATGTGGGGTATGGGGAGATTTCTCAGCCCAGTGTAGACTCCAACTCAACCCTGACCTGGGACATAAACAGGGATTTTACTCAAGGCTCTGTGGACTGGACAAAGCAGTGGGGGGTAAGAAGGGCTAGGGTGAACATTGGAAACCATGAAACTAACTTTATTTGCTCTTGCCATCCTTTGAATGCCAATGCTGACTGTTGTTGCTGATCATTTGCTCTTGCTAGTGATCCTTAAGGACATGTTTTGAGACTGCTCTGTTTGCTCACCAAAATTAAGAGAAATGCCTGCTATCTCTGTGTATGGGGGCGAATGTGTCTTATTCTCTTTCCTCCCATCAGGACCAAGCCATCACCATAGCTAAACACTCATACACTCTTTTGCTCTGTGAAAGCTTCAACTATACAAACTTGGAGCTTACACAGGGCTTTTTCACCTCATTCCAGCAGGCTAATGGGGTAGTAGAGAATAAATAAAGGGTAAATATAGGCAACATTGGGTTGAGAAATAAGTCAACCTTCAGTTCTTCCTTACAAGAACAAAGCATAGTTTAAGTGTAAAGCTTGCTATACACTTAGCGATTTTCAGTCAATTTTAACCACTTCCATTCAGCGGTAACAAAATATGAGCTCAAGTATTCGCTATAAAATATGCAACAAGTTCAACTGACCACCAGAATTCCCTTGTTTGTGAAGTCAAAACTGGGCAGTCAATTGGCAGCTTAAATACAGTTTAATAAAATCTATGATAATGTCTTTGAAAAAGGTCAGATCGAATTTGGTGGAAGTTTAATCCTTATGGTTGATTAAATCCTGTATTTTATATTTTTGACCGCTTTTCAATTTTGAAAGCAGTTGAAGGTCATTCACTCCACCAAATTTCCACATGATGGCCAGCTTTTGCCAAAATGTTTGTTGTTTAGATCTAGACAAAAATATTAACTGGAATATTTGTTCAATTTCAAAATTGTTGCATCAGCACTTACCAGTATGTCGGTGGTTAAGTTGCCCCCAAATTCGAATTATGTAACCATATATGTCTCTTAAATGGACAACTTCAGCTTGGTGAGCTTCATATGAAGTAGAGCCAACTATTATTTTATCACCCGGATTCCAGTCTATGGTGTCATTTAATGTCATCCTACAAAAACAGCATAAGTCAGAATGTCTTAACAGTTAGGTGCACATGTGCATGTATGGCAGTACAGCAGGTAAGTTAAGAGGAGGATCTAGAATAATGAGAAAAGCTTAAAAAAAAGCCATGAAGGAACTCAGCTACTGTAAAAGAACAGTTTAATTGAACTTGATTTGCACAACACAGAGAAGATATGCCACCCTCCCCCTTATGTCACCCTCTTAAATCTATATAGGAAACCTTTCTCCAGGTGTCTTTGGTCTTGATCACAAGTCCTCTTTGTTGTCCAGCAGGGGGTGGGTTCTGAAGGCTGTAGAGAACGCTGCCACATAATGACTTGCAGCATCCTCCTGTGAGTACAGGGTGGCCTGATAACGAACCCCCAGGGGACTGGCCCTTGACACCTTGGGCTCACTCCACTGCAGAGCTCAATCTCAGTATACACGAGACTCAGTTTTCACAGAACTGAGATTAAGCTCTGCAGTCACTTTTGCAGCAGTTGTTTTCTTATTCTGGATTACAATCCTGCGAAATGTCCTTTTGTCTCTTTCGGTCAGTCGGTCATGTTGACTGCGCTTATGCTTATCAAATGACGTTTTCCCTGAAACTGTATATCTCGTCCTAACCTTTGATACTGTACCTCACGACACAGCAAATAAATTGGCAACTTCAGTCACAGAGACACCAGCTAAGCAACAATTTTCCATTTTTGAAGCTCAGTAAGCTGTGACATGACTCCGTATTACTAGCAGCGCACAAAGTGAATGACGAAAGTGAGGCTTCCCACCTGTTTGCTAGGTGTCTCATCACACAGTGGAAGCAAAAGGGCGTTACATCGATTTCTCTTTCAACGTGAAACATGTCATCACTTACATACCTGCAAATCATGTAGTGCTTTCATTTTTTTGTCTAACCCCTGTATACAGTATATATATATATATATATATAGATAGATATATAGATAGATATACATACATACAGTATACTCACACACACTGTATTGCCAAACATATTGGGAGAGCCCTCCAAATCATTGGATTCAGGTGTTCCAATACCCACCAATGCCACAGATGTATAAAATCAAGCATCAACCAAAAACATTTGTGAAAGAATGGGTCGTTCTCAGGAGCTCAGTGAATTCACGTGTGTACCGTGTGTACCGTGGAAGCAACTGGGACCAACAGCAACTCAACCACAAAGTGGTAGGCCATGTAACATGACAGAGCGGAGGGTCAGCGCATGCTGAAGCACACAGTGTGCAGAAGTTGCCAACTGTCTGCAGAGTCAATAGCTAAAAACCTCCAAACTTCGTGTGGCCTTCAGATTAGCACAACAGCAGTGTGTAGAGAGCTTCATGGAATGGGTTTCCCAGCAGCTGCATCCAAGCCTTACATCACCAAGTGCAATGCAAAGCGTCCGATGCAGTGGTGTAAAGCACGCCACTACTAGGCTCTAGAGTAATGGAGACGTGTTCTCTGGAGTGACGAGTCATGCTTCTCTGTCTGGCAATCCGATGGACATGTTTAGGTTTGGACGTTGCCAGGAACGGTGCTTGCCAGACTGCATTGTGCCAAGTGTAAAGTTTAGTGGAGGGGGGATTATGGTGTGGGGTTGTTTTGCAGGGGTTGGGCTTGGCCCCCTAGTTTCGGTGAAGGAAACTCTTAAGACGACAGCATACCAAGACATTTTGGACAATTTCATGCTCCCAACTTTGTGGGAACAGTTTGGGGATGGCCTCTTCCTGTTCCAACATGACTGCCCACCAGTGCACAAAGCAAGGTCCATAAAGACATGGATGAGCCAATTTGGGGCGGAGGAACTTGACTGACCTGCACAGAGTCCTGACCTCAACCCGATAGAACACCTTTGGGATGAATTAGAGCGGAGACGTTGTCATCCGACATCAGTGCCTGACCTCACAAATGCACTTCTGCAAGAATGGTCAAACATTCACCATAAGCACACTCCTAAATCTTGTGGACAGCCTGCCCAGAAGAGTTGATGCTGTTATAGCTGCAAAGGGTGGGCCAAGTCAATACTGAACCCTACGGACTAAGACTGGGATGTCATTAAAGTTCATGTGTGTGTAAAGGCAGGCCGACCAATACTTTTGGCAAAATAGTAGATATACAGTATATATACAGTATATATATATTACCATATTACCAATGTAGCACTGTTTCCTCCTCCACTTTATAACAAGACATACACTGTTACTTTATTTACACCTTACTGATCCAGCACTGCTTCCTCCTCCATTATCTAACATGGCTCCCTCTGTGGCTTTGGGGTTTATTTACTAAAACTGGAGAGTGTGAAATCTGGTGCAGCTCTGAAAAGAAACCATTCAGCTTCCAGGTTTTATTGTCAAAGCGTAATTGAACAAGCCAATCAGGCTACCATGCACAGCTGCATCAAATTTTGCACTCTCCACTTTTAGTAAATCAACCTCTTTGTAAATAATCCATCTAGATTTTCATGTCACACAAAATAGACTCATTCCTAACATACCTTATTTTTGTCGGATTTATTTTGCTACATACAGTAAATGTACTTGTTTCATTATTGTTGTATTGTATTATTGTATTGTTTCTGCCCATTTGTAGCTATTTTTTTGCACAGATCTATAAGATAACAGTAATAGAAATAAATAACCATAGTCATAAGATTGATCATGCATTATCTCTGGTCCTCGGATTTGTACATAGTACATTCTTGCTGGTCTGGTCACACACAACTCTGCTTTTCCCTAGCTATATTCAGACAATATTTAACAATGGCCCTAGAGTCGTCTCAGGTATAGTGATAATACTCAAATATGCTGTGTTTAGACTTTCTTCCCGATAACCTACATTTCATTTCCAGGCGCAATGTCAGCCCCGAGACGTGTCCACGGTTTGCTGGGATAAGCACTATGAATCTGTAACTTTCCATAAACTTCTGCAGTAAGCAAAACAAAGATATGAGTTGAAGCGGGAGAACAACTGTTGATAACATAAGACAGCAGATGGCTTGACATTTGTACAGGGTTCCATCAGTTTTAAAGAGACCCTGTCATTAACCTAAACAAATTGCAGGTAAAATGTACAAAAAAACAAGTATTTCAAATGCTTACTTGCAAAATGTTTCCTTTCCAAAAATGATTTTTATTGACCTACAATGTGCCCCTGAACTTCCTAGGGAGCTGAAACTTCAGAAACTGTCAATTCTCTAGCACAGTCCTTCCCCCTTGCATTTCATAGCCTTCTACTCTTCTGGAAGTTTCTTATTACTGTCTTTGCTTGCCCAGCTCCCTTCACCTACCTTCATAATCTTTTATGTAGCTGCTGTGAGAGGAGTAAAGGGGAATACTATATAGTATAACATGAGTGACAGCTTGGAGTTGGCTGACATCACATCCAAGGTGGTGGCACCCAGACCCCTGCTCTAAAGCCTTCCCACTGTATCCAGTTTAAAAAAAAGCTTGAATGTATTCCAATTTACAATGAACTTTCCCACAAAATACAGGTCAATGTTGGCTGTCCCAACCCTTTCCCTGTGAATAGGATTGAAGAATAATTTTTACCCATCTGTGGGTGTTATACCATGAACCCAGGGGCTTACTTGCAGTTTCAGAAACCCATGCAACTGCTGCAGGGTCCAGAAGTTGGAGGCTGTTGGAGTCTACATTATTACATATTATAAAATATTCACACCTTGCTCTATTCATTGCACACCAATCAGTTGGACACTATATAGATTACATGTGTCAAACACAAGGCCCAAGGTCTGAATGTGGCCCTCCAGGTCATTTCATGTGACCCTCGCGCCTCTCCTGCAGCTCTGCCCCCAGTTTCCTCCTGGCAGCAGCAAAAGTGATATTAGGGAAGGTGGGGAAATCTTGACTTCTGATGGTGGAGGGGGGCTCTGGACATCTGCTTATAATTATTATGAGAACAATACAAATCTATGTCAGTTGAAAAGGAGGGTCGCACTCCACTGGTATCATCCACAAGAAATGTTATCAAAGACTGCTCAGATGGAACACCATGGAAGAACCATGTTCTGTCTGAGCAGTCTATAGTAAAATTTCTTGTGGATGATACAGTGTGTGACCCTCCTTTTCAACCTTCCACCATCTACTACAGAAGTGCGAATGGGATACATGCTGGTCTGCACCTGTCCTTCAAAGCGTAAGTCTTAAGTTATTACTAAAGCCAGTAATATTCAAATGCAGAGGCAATTATTTAATATGATAAAGAGTAGATACATTTATATAGTCTTACAGATACAACTGGCCCTTTGAGGGCAACCATAATGATGATGCGGTCCACAATGAAATTGGCTTTTTGATGAAGATGGAGTCAACAGCATTGGTAACAGTGGGAACCATGCCAAGTACAAAGTTGAGCCTAAATGGGGTTTTTTTTCAGTCGTTTAAGTAACTTTTGCAGGGTGACAAAAGACTGGTCACCAGTGTAAACTGATTTATTTGAATGGCCTCCGATGTTTATAGGGATTCAATTATGCAGTTTACATAATTGCAGTTGCACAAATTTGGTGACATTTTCAAAGAACCAGGTTTCTACCAAATTAAATATACTGACCTCATAACTTTTTCCCTTATTTTTCAATATAATAAGTTAACCACCAGCCTCAAGCACAGCACAGACACACAATTCATGGGAAATTTATGGTACATCTGCAAATGGTTGACTTTATATTTTCTTCTATGTTGGCAAATATCCATTATTTGAATATTACATTAATCCCCAGTTTCCTTGGATAATTTGTACCTTTAGCAAACTTATTTTTCTATTGTATTTTGGCTGAAGCCTGCAAAGGGCGTTCTGCTTTTCATTAGTAAATAAGCTGAAGGATAAGTAACAGTATGATACACACAGCAGTATCTAAAGAAACAGGATTAATGGAATGAGAACCAATTGTGCTATAAAGCTTTGTCCAAATTTGTCACTGAGATACAATCTGTAATGCTTTCTAAAGTGAACCTGCAATGCAATTAAAATAATAAATGATGATCTAATGCATATAAAACAGGCACCTATCTTCCGGATGAGCCCTTTGCTTATATCTTCATATGAGCCCTAGGGTCCCCTGATAGGGATGAGTGAATCTTCAAGGTATTGTACACTTTCAAATATTTTTGTTGTTTTAAAGTGGAAGTAAACCAAGTTTCGTATCTTTTACCTACAGGTAAGCCTGTAATAAGGCTTACCTGTAAGTACTGTAAATATCTCCTAACCCCCGGTTCACATATATGCAGTCTTGCGGGCCACGTTTCGCACGGGTACGAGAGCCCATTCATTTGAATGGACTCCCGTGACATGCAGGGAAGAAGTTCCTGTACTTCTTTGGAAAAAGCAGCCCGCACGGGAACCTCGGTTCCCAGTACGGTTGCATTTTCCAGTGTGGGCGGTGTGCCATTAGTTCCAGCAATTGCCCCCCACACACACCCCCACTGTGCCAATCACCCTCCCTGCCCATATACGATTCACCCTGCTGCCTGGGCCCCCCTGCTGGCCTGGGCCCCATACAGGAAGACTGGTAGTACCCCCTTATCCACAGCCCTGCCTATGGGGTGCCACATGCCTCTACTTTCAACACAAACAAAAACTTCTGACATCAAAATGTGAAGATTTTTTGCTCTACTTACTACTACTACTCTGTATAGGGCACCAAATGACACAATGAAACTACATTATACAACAAGTAGGAATGACTAAAATGTTTCCATTTCCCGAAAGATCTGCAAAGTTTCAACATTATGGTGAAAAGGACATTTTTTTAAAGTATATGTGAACCCTTACTTTGTAAAACAACCCATTCAATTTAAAAAAAAAGAAATGAAAGGCAAAACATTTGTGTGTATATATAAAAAATAAATTATAAATACTTTTTTTAATTAGATGATCACAAAATCTCTGTTCTCAGCTGCACAAAGGGCTTCAGAGAGATGAAGTGGAAAAACAGCAGTACACTGATCTTCCTAGTGAATGACTGTGCAGGCTGGGGGAGGGGGGTGTCAGGGAGAGTGTCAACACCTGTCTTGGCCATTGGAAGACAGGCAGGCTGTTGTCTCAGCACAGCCAGAAAACTGACCACGCTGGGATGAATGTGCCCTCATGCTTAGCGTGGTCGGTTTGAAATAGGAAAGCAGAGGGACTGGCAGGAACACCAGGTCTTTTACACAAAGGAAGAAATAAAAAGAGAACAGGACATTTCTTAACACAAATACACGGAGCAACAGGCACATATCAGGAATATTAAAATTCTGGAGTAACATATTCTTTAAGAGTGCCCCTTTGTTTCCTGGCAATGCCTTCCCCCTTGGTAACATATTTCCAGTGCATTGGACTGAGGATGTGGTGGTGGAGGTGGGGGGTGATAGAGGTCTACCTGGACATGGAAACCACTATTAGCACACTGCATGCCCTGAGAAGCTCATGTAGAAAGTATGTGCCTTATTTTAGGACACATGCCACTCTCCTTGCTAGTAGTTGCCATCCAGCACAGACTAATGTGTTTTTTAGTGCTTTTTGCAGGAACGCACTACAGTCCATTTAACTTGGTTTCCTATGGGACACATTCACATATATGCTTTATTGAGACACTGCATTTTTGGAGAGGGTCAGGGACTTTTTTAAATGCAAAACTTTGCATTTTTGGTTCAATAGACTTCAATAGAGACACTGCAGAAAGCGCATGTAGTGTGTCCGTCCACTTTGCTGTAGAATGGCTGAACACTTTTGTGATAGCCTTAATGAAAATGCTAGGAACAGTTAAAAAATGTGTATAATGGCAATATGACTTCATTCTTTTTCATGGTATACAAAGAGAGTTGCCGGCTAAAAGGGGAGGTGACAGATACCAACCTTTACTGCAGCGAGAGGTATACTGGATATGTAGACTACAGACTCGCATCCCCTCTGGACTCCTTCACAGGTGGGATGTGGACCTGTATCTCAAGTGAGATTTTTTGGTTTTTTGCTGTCTTTCCTTCCTTTATTTCTGCTGTTCATGGTTCGCTTTGTTTTATCATGTTTTGTTTTGCATCTGTATTTGTTTATGATTTCTCTGATATTTCAATGATGCAATTGCTTTTTTTATTATGCAGTGGTCCATAGAGGTATATCCACATCCTAGATTGTAAGCTCCAAGGAGCAGGGCCCTCCTATCCCTCTTGTATTGAACTGTACTGTTGCTGTATTGTCTCCCGTTATATTGTAAAGCGCTGAGCAAACTGTTGGCACTATATAAATCCTGTATAATAATAATAATAATAATTCTGATGTCTGTTTGCTCTTGCTTTTATACATTTTCATTTTTTATACAGTATGTATGCATGTTTTATACTGCATAGTTTGATCCTCCCTTTTGGAGTCATGAGATCCTGGGAGGCTGGATTGACAATTATGTTTGTACTATTTATAAGATTCATATTCACTTGTTTATTAGCCATAATTAAGGCCTGACAGGGGGAAACGCGTTAGCTTTTTACATGACTGTATCACATGAACTTTAACAAAGAGCATTTGATTATAGCCGTTGCACTGAAGAACCAGCTTTCCTTATACATGTGTCATATTTTGTCACTCTTTAGATCATCGTTATCATTTTAAAGGAAACTGTCATGAGAGGAAAAATAGATCTGCCATTAATAGTCTCCATCTGAAAATGTCAGTTCCCTGCCTTTAATATCTTCTCAATCACTGACTTTTGTATGGATAAGTATCTTGTATTGCTTCCTTTGTGTGAAATCCCTGATGTTCCTGCCAGTTCCTTTGCTTTCCTATTAAAACTGACCACACTAGGCATGCAAGCTCAGCATGGTCAGTTTTCTAGCTGTGCTGAGCATGCTCTCCTTCAAGCCCCATTCACACGTGAGCATAGCATTTTTGTGCATTTTTCACTTGTTTTGTAGGGTGTTTTTATGCGCGTTTGTAAACATTTGTGCGCATTTTGTTCAGGCGTTTTTGGACTTTTTTAAGTTCTGTCGTTTTTGTATTAGCCAATAGAGAATAATTTAATCAGTGACATCATTTGTTGCCATGTTTTGCCATGGCAGAAAAAACTCTTGATCGCACGGCAAAGCTCGCTAAAGTACATGAAAAAGCGTGATTTGCGCGTTTCCATGTATTTCTCTGAGAATGAAAACACACCAAAAATGTATCAATCTGCTCGAACGGAGCTGCAAAAGTAGCTCCAAATATTTTTTGAGCTTCAGGCATTTTAATTAGGGCAACTTGGTGTGGAGATGTGAACCATCTCCGTAGAGTAATATTGATTTTTTTCTCTCTGGGCACTTTGGAGCTTCCAGCTACAATACGCTCAGGTGTGAATAGGGCCACAATGATTTGTGCTGACAACAATACCCCCCGCGTCACACAGCCATTCACTGGGAAGATCAGTGTGCTGTTGTTTCTCCTCCACCAGCTCCCTGAGCTCCTTATGCAGCTGAGAACAGAGATTATGTAAATATTTCTAAAAAAATAGAGGGGAAAAAGTATCTATAATGTTTTACTTTTAGATATCTATACACAAATGTGTTGCCTTTCAGACCCTTTAACTTCCCTAAATCTCCATGTTGTGATGTCATAATGCCACAGATGGAGTCTTCCGTTGGCACATTATATGACTACAGATTCAGGTATTTGGGCCATTTAGATTTTTGTAAATTAAATTACTCAGGCAATTACCTGGGGGGGGGGGGGGTGTGTACTGTTTGGGGCAGGAGGAAGGGGGTTATCAATGAGTTTATATAAGAATCCCTATATTTTCTCTTTGATTATTTTAATTTTAAAACTATTCAGCTTTACTGAATCTAATACTTCAGCTTGAGTCATGGTTCATCTGAGTCATAGGTCACCTGAGATCTGACAGTTCCCAGCCTCATAAGCAGCCTGTTTGCTGATAAAACACAGTTACGAGGTGGTATCAAAAAGTTTTGAGACTAGTTTTGTAACACGCCAAACAGATGGCAGCCCAAGGCTGCACGCAGAGTCACAGGGAGTACCGACCTTCATAGGTCAGTATGCCAAGAGACATTGTCCTGTGTACATCAGAGACTGTTCAACTGGTTCTAGTCTGACCACTTGCATTACCACATCTGAAATTTCATCACGGACAAGAAGTTAGAACAAAGAGCAAATGTGAAATTCTGCATGAAACTGGGCAAATCTGCCAAAGAGAAGTTTGACATGATTCGACAAGTTTACAAAGATGCTGCAATGAGTCGTTCGAGGTATTTTGAGTGGCACACACGTTTCAAGAGTGGAAGAACATCACTGGAAGACAACAAGAGATCAGGAAGACCTTCAACATGCTCAACTCCCGAAAATGTAGAACTGTTGAAACCATTTGGGAACTTGTGCATGATGATCATCGAAGAACAATCCACAACATTGCTGTCATTGTCAGTGTGTCACACGGAACAGTCCAGTCAATTCTGACGTGTGATTTGAACATGCACTGTCTTGCTGTCAAGTTTCTCCCCAGGCTGAAATGATCTCAATTCTGCACCAACCCTACTTGCCAGATTTGGCTCCTGTGGACTTCACCCTCTTCCAGAAGATGAAGATCCAGCTCAAAGGTCATCGTTTTGACAACATTGCGGAGATCCAGCGCAAATAGCAGAAGGTGCTTGACACTATTCAAAAAAGAAGACTTCCAGGACCTATTCTAAAAGTGGCAGGAACGTTTAGAGCGCTGTATTGCTGTGCAAGGGGACTATTTTGTAGGTGATAGCGTGTAAACATAGATAAAGTACTTTCTTGTAAACAGAGCTAGTCTCAAAACATTTTGATACCACCTCATATAATTATGGGGTCAGGCTCTTGGCATCAACTGTCAAACCTTAGATCAGCATTTCCCAACCAGGTTGCCCAGGCACCCTGGGGTGCCTTCAGGCGTCTTCAGGGGTGCCTTGGCAAAATGCTCAAAATTGTATACAAGCCAGCAGGTGGATCAATCCTGCCTTTTAGTACACAAAGCCACAGGTTTTCATTGTGCACTTTTATGACCTTCTACAGTAGCTTCCAGCATCCTAACAACCAATGACATCATCAGTTGTTAAGGAGGACGTTGGGTGCATGCACATCATCCTTGTTTGGCCCTCCCCTGCCCCTCTCCATCAGCACTGGGGTCACATTAACAGAGTGAGGGAGAGAAGATGAGAGAGACACACTGGAATAATAGTCGGTACCAGCGTGCAAAGGTGTATTTGCTTTGGAAGAATAAATCACCTCTAACGTTGGGTGTACAGTTTTTTACATTTTAGATTGGCGTGCCTTGAGATTGTGCAGCATTTTAAAGGGTACTTTGAGAGTATCCGTAATTTTAAGGGATGCCTTGAGATTATCCATAATTTTAAAGGGTGCCTTGAGATTATCCATAATTTTAAAGGGTGCTTTGAGATAATCCGTAATTTTAAACGGTGCCTTGAGATTATCCATAATTTTAAAGGGTGCCTTGAGATTATCCATAATTTTAAAGGGTGCCTGGAGATTATCCATAATTTTAAAGGGGGGGCCTGGAGATTATCCATAATTTTAAAGGGTGCCTTGAGATTATCCATAATTTTAAGATTATCCATAATTTTAAAGGGTGCCTGGAGATTATCCATAATTTTAAAGGGTGCCTGGAGATTATCCATAATTGTAAAGGGTACTTTGAGAGTATCCGTAATTTTAAAGGATGCCTTGAGATTATCCATCATTTTAAAGGGTGCTTGAAGATTATCCATAATTTTATGATTATCCATAATTTTAAAGGGTGCCTTGACTGAAAAAAGGTTGAGAAACACTGCCTTAGATGACCTCCCTGACACTCAAGCTGAAGTGTCAAATTTCTAGAAAAATAAAGCAAAGCTAGAGGACAAACCAAAATCTTGCACAATTATAATTAAATACTAAAGAACATTCAATCTTGCACAAGCCTAATCAAGACTGGATCTCTTTAAAATAAATCATAAGTTTGAACTTGTGGAAAACGTTCGCACACGTTGTTCTTCCTCCTAACAATAAGCTTTGCTGACTAAAACTATGCCAATCAAGGTAGCACTGCATAGGAATACATTTACGGGCCTGTACATTTCATGGGCTAAGTGCCCCTTTAAGCAAACATGTGCAACTGATATTATGCTGCTATTTGCATATCCGCAGTGCAGGAAACCAAGCACCGGGGCAAAGCAGAGCAGTCTAAAATAGAGTAAGTGCTTAAGGGCTAGTTTCAGCCAATCTCCCATTTGCTTCCTAATGCAATAATTATGCAAATGACACAACTCCACTAGATACAATAAGAAAAAAAATTAAATAAAACATGAGCACAGGTTTTCAAATGTGTTTCATCCTGTCATGAAAAGAGCCAGAGAAGACTATGCAGACTGATATAATAGACTCAGGAAACATCTATTTCTCAGTAATTTCAGCTTTGAGCGCCACCATATTGGCTTTGTCATCTGTACTGTCTATTAGGAGTGGAATATTTGTCTTCTATTACCAATAACGCCAGGGGACACACTTAGACCACTCAGCCGATCGCATTGAACTCCCTCTGACGCGCGGAGTAATATGTGCATTCTTTGCCCCCTTTCCAATGGCCCTTCCGGTGTGCCTAGAAAAAAAATGGTCAAAATGGTCAATGTCCACCAAGTTCAGACTAACGAAAGGATGCTCAATATATACTGACATGCGGAAACAGCAAAGAATGAGGAGCTGTGTTTGAAATTTGTTTTTTACATTTCCTCAAATACCATGAAACAAGCCAACATGTTTCAGGTGACTTATGCAGGCCATAGACGGGTCAAAAATCAGCCGATTTTTCATCTGAAAAAAAATCGGACAATTTTTGCACTGTTAGTGGGTTAATTGGTCGGCCGTTTTTTGGGGTTTTGGCACATTGTTTTTATCGTAAATTTGGAAAAAAATCAGCCAATTTTGCCGATTGGACGATTTTCCCAGCAATGAAGGGCAAATCTGCCGATCGTTTTTAGGATAAAAAATCTGCGCATGAGCCGTGACCTGCAAGAAGCAGAGAAAAGAAGAAGAAAAAGAAGAAGAAGTGGAATAAGAAAAAGAAGCAGAAGTAGAATAAGAAAAAGAAGAAGAAGAAAAAGAATAAGAAGTAGAATAAGAAAAAGAAGAAGTAGAATAAGAAAAAGAAGAATGTCGGCCTATTGAACGACCCATTTTTCTTTTTTTTTTAAAAAAAACGGCCGGTTTTTGACCCGTCTATGGCCTGCATTAGAGGCCCCTTCTTCAGAGTGAAATATTATGTCAATAGTATGCCACTCTGAAAAAGGAGGTATCTAAGGCCCCTTGCACACTTGAGCTGAGTGTCTTTGGTTGTTTTTCTGGTGTTTTTTGTCTGTTTGTTATCATTTGAATGGGTGTTTTTGCACGATTCAGACTTGAGCTTTTTGTATTATTAATTTGTTCTTATTTTTAGCAATTGGAAAACAAAAGAAAAAAGGAAACATGAAAAATTAGAAAAACACACATTATGCTTGTTTTTCTGGCACTTCCTCTGACACCTTTGGGGCCAAAACACACCATTTGGCCCCTAAGAGACGCTCATATTCTTCTTCCATTGATAGGTAGACATGTGTAGTTCGTTTCATTCCGAATCAAAATTCAGACGCAATTTTTGTTATTCAGAGATTAGGATGTGTCTGAATTTCCGAATTACATAAGTAACAAATTTAAATGAATTAGACATAACAAAAAAAAATTTTGTCTGAAATTCTAATCAAATTTGAATCGAATTCATACAGAATTCAAAACTGAATTTGAAAACAAATTCAAACAGTAAACATATTGCTGACTATTGCTAATTTCCTTCAGAGACACACAGTATTAGTGTAAGAATATAGCCATCTTCTGAAATTTGAATTTCTAAAAGAATAAAATATAATAAACCAGTACAGAATAGAATAAAGGAATAGAAAAGAATAGAATAGAAAATAAAAAAAGAAAGGAATAGAAAAAACATAGAATAGATATAGCCATCTTCCGAAATTTGAATTTTGAAATTTGAATTTTGAATAGAATAGATTAAATAGAATATAGTTGTCTTCCGAAAGTTGAATTTCAAAAAGAGTAGAATAGAATATAACAGAATAGAATATAAAATAATAGAATATAGTCATCTTCCAAAAAAGAATAGAATTAAAAATAAAAGAAATTCTAAAATTCTAACTTTGAATATAAAAAAAAAAACCTATTCTTCACAATGAATTCAGATCAATTTTGATATTTTTGATTCAAATCCATTGGAAAAAAATTAAACCACCACAAGAAATACAAATAACAGAAGCAGATAATGGCTATGAATGGTCCATATATGCTGCCAGCTTCTCAGTGACTGTCCTGATCTTAACGTGTATCTAAACTCAAGAAGAAAGTGTAAAATTTTACACCATCACATCTTAGGACACCAGTCCTAAGATGTGATGGCTAAATCTGTTTTATTTTTTTTTTCAGGCTATTAATCTTTTATTTTCACCTGGTAATCCTGCCAGCAACACACTTTCTATCTTATGGTGACAACACTTTCTCATTGTACTATACATATGAAACCAAAATCAAGAACACAGGGACATGGTCTTAAACTAGCTGGAGGAAAGTTCAAAACTAATCTCAGAAAGTACTATTTTACTGAAAGAGTAGTTGACGCTTGGAATCAACTTCCAGCAAAGGTAGTGAGCCAGTTAACAGTAAAAAAAAAAGGAAAATTGGTTATTTGGCACACTCCAAGACGTGGTCAAAATGGTATATGCGGCAAAAGTGGAGGATAAGAATAGACTTAAAAGGAAACTATGCATGTAATCATATACATATGTGAAAACATACAAACATTAAATAAATAATAAACAATAGATAATAAATAATGAATAATGAGTAATAATAAAAGTCCTTATATGAATAGTCCTGGAAGGAGTTCTGATGCACCATAGGATAGGGGCAGCCAGCCAATGACGAGCTAGAGAGGCCCTGTGGAAGATCAGGAAGAAAGAGGTGGCGCCCTCTAAGTGCAATGTAATACAGGTCACTTACAAATAATAAGATTAGTGCTTGTTGTATAAAAAGCATACTCTTTTGTTGAAGGAGTGTGGAGCCTCTAGGCAAATGGCAAGATCCGGTGTCTGGCGGTGATGCTGGTGGCTTCCAGCATATCCTCCGAGTTCCAGGATTCCCTCAGTGCACCGGAGACCTCACTTCTGGTCACGTGATGGTGAGGGTTGGCACGCGTTTGGAGTATGCATGCATCCCCATTTGCCTAGAGGCTCCACACTCCTTCACCAAAAGCGGATGCTTTTTAGACAACAAGCACTAATCATCTTATTATTTGTGAGTGGCCTGTATTACATTTTTACCTATTAAAGAGTTTTTATACTTCACTTAAAGGGCGCCGCCTCTTTCTTCCTCAGCCAGTTAACAGTATATGGCTTCAAACATGCTTGGGACAAGCATAGATCTATAAAAGTTAACAAAATAAAAAAAGTTAACAAAAAACTAACAAAAAAACAACAGAAATAAATAAAAAAGCAACCCCCCCCAGACACACACACACACACAAAAACTTAATGGACTGCTCGATTTTTTTGTGCCGTCACTTTTCTATGTTTCTATATATAGAAGAGCAGCATTGTTACCCTAGGACAGGAAATGTCTTAGGCTTTAGGACTGTAGTCCGCAGGGGTGATCTGAGCAGGGCTGACAACAGCTACTAACTGATAACAATGCAGCAGAGGCAGAGTGCATGGTAAGTTGTAAGCTCACTGGATTTCTGGCAGGATCAGCAAGTACTGTTTTGCTTTCAGTGATATTGCAAAACAGAACCAAAATAAGCACACAAGAGAAGCACATTATTCAGGTTTACATATACTTTAAAGTAAACATAATGCCCAAACCTTTTGGAAAGGAATGGCTAAAACCCTGTCAACTTTCTTCCCATTTGGGAGGTTTACCTTGACACCTTGCCGTATAGACACAGCATGAAATAAGAGGATGTCTTTTCAACAGAATAAGTTCCCAGCTGGAAGAGTTTCACTCTATATTCACTTTAACCACTACCCAACCGCCTTATAGAAAAACTACTGCTACAGGGGGGCAGGCCTGTGCAAAATCATGTATATATATGTAATTTTGTATTTCCGGGTAGGGGGCACACGCGCCGCCCTTCCTGCGCCGCCATTGGCGGTTACAGCTGTCGATCACTGGGACCCGGACGGAGATTCCCGGCCAGCACCCGGCGATCGCCAAGGAACACTGACGGGGAAGAGGTCTGTATGTAAACAACACAGATCTCTCCCCTGTCAGCGCCAACATTCTGTTTTGTATTGCTCTGCATAGCAGAGCAATACAAAGCACCATGCTTACATAGTAAAACACACAGACAACTAAGTAAAACAGCACAGTTAACCCTTTGATCACCCCAGATGTTAACCCCTTCCTGCCCAGTGTCATTAGTACAGTGTCAGTGCTTTTTATTAGCACTGATCACTCTATTAGTGTCACTGGGGATCTCAGTGGCAGTTAGTCAGTTCGCACCCAGTGTCAGAATGCCCGCCGCAGTCCTGCAGTCCCGCAAAAAGTCGTTGATCAACGCCATCACTAGTATTAAAAAAAAAATTCAAAATCGAGTATATATACCGCCATTTGTACATGCTATAACTTTCATGTAAACCAATTAATTTACACATATTGGGAATTTTTTTTTTCAAGAACATGTAGCAGAATACATTTTGGCCTAAATGTATGATGACATTTTATATTTTATTTTTTTTTACTGGATATATTTTATAGCAAAAATTCCAAAAAACTTTTTAAAATTGTTGGTTATTTTGTTGTTGATTGTGCAAAACATAAAAAACGCAGAGCCAATCAAATACCACCAAAGGAAAGCTCCATTTGTGGGGAAAAAAGGACATACATTTCATTTGGGTGCAATGTTGCATGACCGTGCAATTGTCAGTTAAAATAACGCAGGGCTGTATTACAAAACATTTCCTGGTCAGGAAGGGGGTAAATCCATTGGAGGGCAAGTGGTTCATTAATTCTTGTGTGTTTGCATTATTCCACACCTACCTTGGTATGGTTGTACATTTACAATCTTGTCACTTGTGAATATTAGCGCTGCACTCACTACCTCTTATGCCCCATGTACATGGGACACTTCTGAACGGTGGAAACTGAGTGCTGGAAAATGTAGGTTAAAAAATGTCTGTTTAGCCGCGTTTGCATACCGCGTTTATGCTCATTTATGACGTTTGCGTTTAGAAGCGTGTTTTAAAGATAACCTCAGGAGACCTTCCAAAATGCCCAGAATGCACTGTAAAAAAACTGAAAAAATTAGCTATTTCAGACATTTTGAGAGAAATAGAGAGAGCAGAAGCAGAGAGAGCAGTATTTGTTGAGATTATCTGTCTTTTTTTTTGTGGTGTTTGGATGTGTTCCAGCTCATTTCTGTGCAGAAATTATTGCAGCAGTGCCTAACATATTTTTTTAATGCAAAACCTCAAAGTCTGGTGTACCAGGTCCATTTGAGTACCGGGAAAACGCTTTGCATGCATTTTGCATGATGAAAAAAGGCTCAGGACAGCATCTGGAAATTGAAGAGTTAAAAAAAAATTTGCAAACGCCTATAAACGCGGTTAGCCACGTTTACACAAGTTTACTTGAGTTTAAAAGTGTTTGGCGTTTGAAACGCTGATAAAATCTACTCCTGAATGCAATTCTGCATTCAAAAATACGACTGTAAACTCAACTGCCTGTAAATGACTGTAAACAACGATGTGTACATGGACACATAGGAAAACATTAAGGAGAGTTCAGGGGCTGCTGAAAAAAACGCAGAACAGCTCCTGAACGTGAGTTTATCAGCTGCAGTGTACATGCGCCCTTAAAGTACTATGTTGCCTGCAAAATTGTGTTAGCTGCTTTTTATAATTTAGTTTTTTGTGCCTTAGTGCAGGTATTATTTGTGCTTTTATTTATAAGACTACTGATGTATAAATAAACTGACCACTTTTTATTTCTGTAGTACCCCCTTACCCAGGGGTGTATTTACCAAAAGGCAAACAAGGCACTTGCCTAGGGTGGCATTTTTCAGGGGGCAGCACCTCCCTCCAGAAGAAGGGATGAAAGAAGGGACATGTGCACCATGGGAACCAGGTGGGATCCGAGATAGTGTATGCGGGCTGCTTGATAGTGTATGTAGAGCCTGGCTCACATTCCCGGGGAAGTCCGGAGCTGTGAAGATGAGTGTCTCTATTGCCACGGGGGGGGGGGATAGTGGAAGGCTCTCCCGGGTGGGGGGTAGGGGTGTTGTTGGTCAATTTCAGGCTCTCTCCACGGAAGGGGGAAAGGGGGGTTGTGTTGGTTGGTGTCTGTGGGGGCAGAAGATTTTTGTGTTGCCTAGGGCAGCACAAAACCTAAATACACCGCTGCCCTTACCCCAGGCAGTGGCAGAGAATCCTCAGGCGGCTTGATGGGCTAATATTTCACCTTTAGGGATAATGGAGATTGGGCACCTACCAAGTTAGGAAGATTTAGCAAAGTTTATTGGGTCCAATAAACTCAGAAGGAGAAGGGCACCAGATACTGAAAAAAACCCCCAAAAATGTAGACTGAATCCTGCTTACAGTTAACACAGAATAAAGCAGGCCATACATGGGTCAAATTCTGAACGATTTTTTCGATTGAAAAACGAAAACATCGTTCATTCTGTAATCCGATGGTGACACCAATAATTTCGAAAATCGGTTGTTATTCATACATTTTTCAACATGTCCGATAAACAAAATGGGGAGGAACCACAAAAATCTCCCGATGCCATTGCCCCACTAACAGAGCAAAAATCAGTCGATTATTCTTGGGTCCGATTTTCGAATGAAAAATCATTCAGAAATCAACCCATGTTTGGCCAGCCTAAGGCTGAAACTACAGCGGTACTCTGTACTCTTCAGATTGTAAAATTAGTTAGTTTCAGATTGTAAAATTAGTTAGAACTTCCTGAAATGCACATCAGTCATATCCTCTATCCAGCTTCCCCTCTTCAGAAGACAAAACTCACCCTTGGTGCTCCATCCTAGGTTTCAGCTTCAATCCTCCTAAATATACCCTCCAGCAAGGCAGTGCAAGCTTCTTCAGGCCTCAGACTCAAGACAGTGAGCCTGGGAGGGTAGGGAGCATCTTTACACATGTCCTTACTAGGCAAAGCTTTGAAGGCAAAAGAGATTCCAAAAGATTTCCCCATGTATTTATACCCTCATCCAGCATGCACCACTGACAATAAATCTAATGGTTGGCCACAGAGACATACATATTTATAACTTACAGAACATTTTTAAACTATTTCCAGGAAGAAGTAAACAATAATAACTTAGGGAAACCTGAGGAAATCAGAATTATCAATTCATGCTCAGGCTGACTACAGCCTAGCTACACTAAATTTTAATTCCGGACACTACTGCTTAGGGCAGGGTCCCTACTCACAGATTTGATAGCCGATCTCTGATTGTTCTTTCGGCTACTTTAATGTATTGAAATTTACATTATACAAAAAAGCGACCATGAATTATAACACGTCCATTCGAAACTTATAATAAAGCCTTTTTCGAAATTTTAGCCTAGGAAAGGCTAAAATATTCCTATATATTTAAATATACAACAGACAAAAGCTTGGCTAATGCTTTCGACGTGTAAAATTTATATTAATCCAGTAGCCTTTTTTGTCTGTAACACTGAAAGGGAAAAAAGAAAAGAAAAATGAAAGAGAGGGGGTTGAAATAATTTATTTTGCAAATAGAAATGACTAATTACTTGTTCACGGGAAGACGGAGAAGGGATCGTATACCCTCTATGCGTTCTAATTCACTCATCTAATAAGTCCACGTTGGTTTTGACCAGCCTGACAGTAAAAATGATTATGACTTCCTTAATCTCAACGATGTTTACACTTTTATTAACATGACCATGTTCCAAACAGATATTGCAGCAGAGAGAGAGAGAGAGAGAGAAGTAGGACAGAGTATGCCTTTGGGGGATTTATTTAAAGTCCAGCATAAGACTCCAGCATTCCTTTGGTTGGGGATTAAATCAATTATACAACAGATGTGGAAACATATATTGGAAAAAATGAGTTTTAACTGGGAAGGAAAAAATATGACTGTGATATTTAATATAAATACAATTACAGCCTTTAAAATGTATTTATAAGGAAGTAAAGCAGGGGAAATTTAACGGGTGTGATACAACGAACGATCAGGAAATCAAAGTGTTATTATATATAGTCAATATTGGTCTCAGTAGACTGATAGTCTAGCATAGGAAGAGCTACGTACATGGGTATATGGGAGTTGTTTTACCTTCTCAAGCAGTTGTATTTTTGTCCATCCGGTCCTGACATTTACACAGCTGTACCCCACAGCACATTTCTGTTGGATGTGCTTTTCCCTGCTGCTGTTAAAGAGTATGTATATCTAACATTTCATATTCCTGATATGTGCCTGCTGTACCATGTACCTGCATGAAAAAGTATCCTGTTCTCTTTGTATTGCTTCCTTTGTGTGAAATACTTGATGTTTCTGCCAGTCCCTCCGCATTGCTATTAAAATCTGACCACATTAGGATCGAGAGCACAGTATGGTCATTTTTCTGGCTGTGCTGAGAACTCTCCTCCAAAGATCAGACTTGTCCTGACAAACACACCCTGCGCAGCCATTCACCGGGAAGATTAGTGTACTGCTGTTTCTCCTCCCCTCTTACGCAGCTGATAACAGAGGAAATGTGATCACTTATAAAAAAGGGGGCAAAAAAGAGTTTAAAATGTTTTTTTTTTAATCCACACACAAATGGATTTATATTTTAAACTGCATGGGTTGTTTTACAAGATGAGAGTTGACATATTATATACCCATGTGCAGCGGGGATGAAAACATTAGCAGCAGCATTACTAGTATTGCTAAATGTGATAGCTTCCTGTGCAGGCTGGTTGTTAGGGAGCTAGCTGCCAGCGGCGTCCTAACAACCAGTGACACATTCCCGCCTGGCTCATTGAGCTCTCAGCTGGAGATTCCCAACCAACAGCAGATTGTAAAAAAAGGAACAGTGATTGAAGTAAAAAAAACAATTGCATGGGGGCCCCTTAAAATTCATACCAGACCTGAAGGGTCTGTGTTCTGACTCAACTACAAAACAATAAGCTTTATTTCCATGATGTATACAGCTATACGACGTGGTGTTGAATCTATCTCTTGCATCGGGTCAGACAGTCAAACCCAATGAATAAACTCACACGTTGAGGAAGTCAGATGAAGAAAACCATTTGAATGTTCCGTTTAATGGAGGATAATCATAGGTAGAAAAACGTTAATGTTGTAAGCCTCATGGAAAGATGTATTCAGGAGACAGGATACAGTGGAATGACTACCAGAGAGAGGAGGTGGGAGGGGTATACACAAGTACAGTAAGAGAAAGAGCTCAGCTTAGACAGAAAGAAACAGCTTAAAGACAGAGCAATAATAAACAAGTGATGGTCACAGATAAATAATAATAAATCAAATAGTGTAACACAACACTCCCTGTCTGAAATCTTTAGATTTCATAACTTCAATATATATATTGTGACAGTAGGCAGGTAAAATCACCTGGTTGCGTCCAGGATGGACGATACATTTGTCTGAGATTTAGGCTCTATGTGGATTTGTTCCACTAGGGGTTAGTGCTGAGCGCTTCAGCAGTGAGTTAATGAGCCCAGCTGAAGGTAGTGGGCTCATTAAGGCCTCTATAAAACTTCCCATCCTGCTTAGGGAGTTGCTCCATCCTGGAACCAGATCTGTGCCTGATTAGACTGGGGAGCACCATACCTATCTGAGTGCAGTGAGACAAATGCCTATGTGGCTAGCCTCCAACTGATAGGGATTGAGTGTAGCATAAGGCTGTACCTAGTGGATAGCTAGGGAAGCTATTGTATAGTGAGTGGCCAAGTTGGCAAGGATTTTATTTCATGTTTCATTTTGCTTTGTCGTTTTCTTGTAAATAGTGTAAATAAACCGCACCTTTTTGTTTTCACCTACACTGCTGTTTTGCTGTGCCTGTTTTTTTGTGTTGTGAAATCACCGAGGGGGTCACACACACCCGCTGCCGAGCAAACCCCATTACTATATATATATATATACATATATATATTCAATAACTCCCCTTTGTGATAATAGCATGGCAGAGTGGTTGCATAAGTCAGTCACCTGGCAAAAGGAGTACTAACTCTGTAATTGGCAGAGCAAATATTCATGTTGATCCTTCCTTGGTTACCTTGACCTCTACCTTCTTGACCTTGTCATTATCACTGTGCATAACTTTAGTAATAAGACCCATAGGCCATTCATTATGACAAACTTCCTTGTTCTTTGGGAGAATGAGATCTCCAACCTTGAGATTAGGCTTAGATGTTTGCCACTTTTGATGACCTTGAAGGTGATGAAGATACTTCTTCCTCCAGCTATGCCAAAACACATTGGCTAGATGTTGCACCTGTTCATGGTGGTGATGAACCAAAAGAGTAGCAACATGATGTTGACATGGTATGATTATAGGATTCTGTTCTTTGCTTCATAGGTCAGATTTCCCTATACGACCACCAACTCTCAGTAGCTGATTGGCGTCAACTACAGGGTTTAGATTGAAGAATGAACTGTTTTTGGACAATTCAATTCCATTTCTGATTCTCTATCTAATTGACTTGGTAGAGAGAACCGCTTTACATGTTTTACTCTGTTGCTGACATACATGTAAAACTGTTTTGTTTGGTTGTATATATAACCAAATACTACCTTACTGTCTGTATAAAAGGTGAAAGTATCAATTCTACTGTCCATATCACTTTGTATGACTTCAGCATTTTCTACTGCTAGCACATCCACACAGAGTTCAAGTCTTGGTATGGCATGTGCAGGTTTGGGAGTGAGTTTTGCCTTGCCAAGAACAAAACTACAGTGTGATTCTCCATTAATCCCATAGATCTTTAAATAGGCTACTGCAGCAATAGCTTCAGCTCATGCATCAGAGAAAATAAGAATCGCTGTATGGTCAGCAGTTGAAATGTAAATTGAAACATAGCAATGTGAAATCTGAAGTTTTTTTAATAATGACCTCAAAGAACATCTCCACCTTTCCCACTTGTGTTGTTTCTCACTAGGTAAAGGAGTATCCCAGTCTATGTTCTCAGTAGATAACTGCCTTAGCAGGATCTTACCTTGAATGGTAGCTGGAGCAATGAAACCCAGTGGATCATAGATGCTGTTCACCCCCAACAAGACTCCTCCCTTAGTGAAGGGTTTGTCACAAGACGTTTCTTTCAACAAATTGGGGGGCATCAGATCCATATTACTTTTCTCCAGCCTGAGCTGTTCTCCTTAGCCCGTAAGTTGCCACTGCAGGGGAAGGACTGTTACCGAAGACATGTACCTTCATTTGATATTCTATCACTTCCTTGTTGATGTCATTGTCTTTGTGCCTTAGAAACCTGAGGTAGTTTCTGTTGTCTTCTTTGACAATGAAGCAGTGAAACATTTGTTGAATGTCGGCCATTACTGCTATAGGCTCTTGTCTGAAGCGAATCAGGACTCCTATTAGACTGTTGTTCAAGTTGGGTCCAGTAAGGAGCATGTTGTTAAGAGAAACACCTTCATGCTGAGCGCTGGAATCAAAGACAACTCTGATTTGGTCTGGTTTGTGTGAGTGATACACACCAAAGAATGGAAGGTACCAGCATTCTTCTCCCTCCTCTAGTGGGGGTGCAGGCTCTGTCAAATAAGTCTACAAAGTGCCTTTGCATCTCTGTTTTCTTGCTTGAGTAGCGCTTTAAGGAGGAGAATCTACTGATGGCCTACTGCAAGTTGTTGGGCAATCTCTCTCTCTTGGGAGACGAAAAGGTAGGGGTGCTATCCAGTTATTGGAGTTGTCTAGAAAGAACTCATTGTCCATTACTCTGATAAATTCTTTGTCTTCCATTGAAGGAGTCAGTATTATATCTTCACTGGTTGTATTAAACACTGTAGAGCCGAAGTTGTCGTCATGGGGAGAGAAAGGGCTTGTGTTACCTGAGACACTATGCTGCCATTTGCAGCTGGCTATCTTCTCTTTCACCCAGTAATGATGTAGGCATGGCTCAAAGTAAGTGTTTCGGCCATTTAGCAGAATATTTGTCTTTAATGCTTAAAAGTTGGTAGGTCTTTTCATTTTGCCTATACAGACATTGCCTAAGATGACCCAACTTAGATCTGTGCGCTGGGCAAATGGGGCATCTGGGGCTCCACTGACTTGTCTGTGTACCTTGTGAACTCTTAGAATGTCTCTTCCTAACAGAAGAAGGATCTGTGCATCTTTGTCAAGTGGTGGTATCTCATTTGCTATTACCTTCATGCAGGGGCGGACTGACCATTTGGAAACTCGAGCACTGGCCGAGGGCCCGGGGTCAGTAGGGAGCTCCATGAGATGCCCCTGGTACCTTTTTCATAAGCTTTTTTGAGTTTGGGCAAGGACACAGCGGCCCCATGATCCCCTATTGCCTGGGGGCCCCATGAGTTGGCAGTCCGCCCCTGCCTTCAGGTGAGGGTGATGGAAGGCAGCAGCTGGTGTGAGTATTTCTTCCCTGTTAGCAGATATCTGCACAAGTGTAGGTAGGAATAATTGCAGGTTACCTTTGAGAGGAAATACCATGAGTCCATGAGCCCTTCTTCCAAAAACCTCTGTAGTTCCACTACAAGTACCCAAGGTGTAAGGATGAGCTTCACCCTTTATTTCAAATAGATCAAACAGTTCGGATCTTGCAAGTAATCTATTGCTCTGATCATCTAAGATCGCATACACCTTTAGAGTATTTTCTGGTTGATTTTCGTGGTATATGTTCACCAGGCATATCTTAGCACACGACTTACCACAGCAATCTTCCCCACAAACTTCATTGCAGGATGAAGAAATTATGGTGGAATCAGGCACTTGATCTGTATTCTCCTCACCTTGCTTTGACCTGGGAGGAGAGTTAACAGGTTGTCCAGAGCTGGGCTCAAGTGGATGGAGGGCTTGCACATGTTCTTCTGAGCCACACTCTATGCACTTGATGGACATATTAAAGTCCTTAACAAAATGTACGGTAGAAGCACAACACTTGAAACATACCCCGAATGTTGTTAAAAGCTCATTATACTCTTCAAGAGTTCTTTTCCTGAGGGGAAGTGGTTTCTTGTGAATGGGATTTCAACCTTCCTACTCTGTTTATTTGCAGCCAAAACTGTGGTGGGAATGGGGAGGATGTCAGTCTATTTTCACGGATACTGGGCCTTTACGGTTCCTATAGTTGGCCTAAAGACTGGTACTCTTAGGAAAGGCTGAAAAGAGACTGTATTCACTGTAGGAAAAACTTGGGTCGTTCTTGGTCTCTGCGATGTTCCTGATAAATTTGCAGAAGAAAGAAAATGGAGGGAAGGAAACATTGTTCTGTTTTTTGTATGATGACCCTAGTGCGGACCATTTTTCTTGCAAACCATACGGAAGCTTGGAGACAATTTGGTTTACTCCTCTAGCAGTGTCCAGGTAGTTTTGGGTCTGCCTTGGCTAGCTGAAGCTCAAGGAGAAGGTCACTCAGTCTCTGGAACTCCTTGTTGTCCTTACCAGATATCTTTGGGAATGTTTTCAGACGCATGAACAGAGCATTTTCTATAGCTTCTGAACTGCCATAACTTTGCTCTAATTGATCCCATGCAGCTGTGTCACATGTAGGCCTCCCAGAACTGGACAACCGTGCTGTAGCCTTCATTTGGTTATGGTTAACATCCATACCATGCCCTCTAAAACAAGGGAAGGGAATCCCCAGCCATTTTGTTTATAAACAGAACAAAGCAGCCCCAAGCTGTAATTTTTTAAAATTTAAACTGATTTTTTTTCCTTTTAAATGTCAGTTCTGCTGCAGTAGATTGTATACATACATTCCACTTCATACGTAGGTTAAAGTGTTATTAAACCCACAACAGTAAAATCAGTCTGTATATACAGTAAAGCATTCTTGTTATACTCACTGTGGAACCTAAGGGGTTAATCCTCTGCATTGTGTAAAAAGGCTGCTTGATCCTGATGTCTCTGATCATCCCCTTCTTCCAGTGCCCCCCTCTTATCTCCTGATAAGACATATGGTGTGGAGTCACTCTGCACATGCTCAGTTTGGTGTGTATTGCTAGAGGTTTTTTTTTTTTCTTGGGAGAGTGCATGTGATCAGCAGAGGGCAAATCAGTATGGTCCAGACAGAGGCCAGGGGTTTTGCATCCTCCTAGAGCATAATGAAAACTCCTCGTACAAGCTGTAACCAGTGCTCAGCTGAACACTGATAGAAGTCATAAAACTGCTCTAACTGCTGATGTAAAAAGGTATTTAACAGTTTATATTTACTAAAATAATTGCATGTCCATGTGTTTACCGTGGGAGACCAGATATAGTAAAGGCAGGATCCTGGGTTTAATAACACTTTAAGGGCACACCCCGGCATGTTTAATGTTGTGTATTAAACATTATTAGAATCACTGTTCCCAACCAAGCAGAACTTTTTAATTGTTTTTTTTTGCTTTGGTACACGTTCCCATTGAGTTCAATGGGATTCAGTTTCTGCACTTAAACTTCAGTAATATTTGCCAAACCTGCCTTGATCCCAGGTATGTTAGGCTCATCCCTAATTATTTAATACTATGCAAAGAATAGGGTGGGGTTGGGCACGTTGGGGCAAATCACATGCTTATTTAACCAAATCACAATATGGCCAATCATCAACAAATGTGTAATGGCAAATATATGGATTTAGACATAGAGCTTAGTGGATCTGCCAATTTAGAGTGTTAAATCTTTGTAGCGAATGTTACAGTTGGCATTTATAAATGCAGGAAATGCTACAAAACAAGCACAATACATGAACATAACAATCTGCACGTTGGAGCACAAGGGAAAAATGTGCCAATTTATAAAAGTGGTGAATGTGCTTTGATTATTATTAGAGATGAGCGAATCGAACTTGGCGAAGTGGAATTCGTTTCGAATATTAGGAAAATTTCGATTCGCGACGAATCCGAAAATTAGCAGACTTCGGATGCGCGAATCAAAATTTTTCCAAAAATGGCGGCGACATGTGCGGCGACGGAGCGGGGATCTCTGGGAAGGCGCGCAGACAAGGCGCGCTGACCCATAATGCATTCATTCATGACATGTGATCGCATTAGCCAATCAGCAGCCAGCCAGCCAGCACTGTGTAATGGTCGAGCTATAAATTGCGGCCATTTTAGAATTCTCCATTTGCCTCCAGTCATTCAAGAGAGGCAGACCTGGCTGTATTGAGGGAGAGAGTTAGGGACACAGAAACGTTACTTAGGGCCACAGAAACGTTACTTAGGGACACAGAAATGTTACTTAGGGCCACAGAACCGTTACTTAGGGACACAGAAACGTTACTTAGGGACACAGAAACGTTACTTAGGGCCACAGAATTGTTACTTAGGGCCACAGAAACGTTACTTAGGGACACAGAAACGTTACTTAGGGCCACAGAAACGTTACTTAGGGCCACAGAATCGTTACTTAGGGACACAGAAACGTTATTTAGGGACACAGAATTGTTACTCAGGGACAGACACAGAATTGTTACTGAGGGACACAGAATTGTTACTGAGGGACACAGAATTGTTACTGAGGGACACAGAATTGTTACTCAGGGACAGACACAGAATTGTTACTGAGGGACACAGAATTGTTACTGAGGGACACAGAATTGTTACTGAGGGACACAGAATTGTTACTCAGGGACAGACACAGAATTGTTACTCAGGGACAGACACAGAATTGTTACTGAGGGACACAGAATTGTTACTGAGGGACACAGAATTGTTACTCAGGGACAGACATAGAATTGTTATTCAGGGACAGACACAGAATTGTTACTCAGGGACAGACACAGAATTGTTACTGAGGGACACAGAATTGTTACTGAGGGACACAGAATTGTTACTCAGGGACAGACACAGAATTGTTACTGAAGGACACAGAATTGTTACTGAGGGACACAGAATTGTTACTGAGGGACACAGAATTGTTACTCAGGGACAGACACAGAATTGTTACTCAGGGACAGACACAGAATTGTTACTCAGGGACAGACACAGAATTGTTACTGAGGGACACAGAATTGTTACTGAGGGACACAGAATTGTTACTCAGGGACAGACACAGAATTGTTACTCAGGGACAGACACAGAATTGTTACTCAGGGACAGACACAGAATTGTTACTCAGGGACAGACACAGAATTGTTACTGAGGGACACAGAATTGTTACTGACGGACACAGAATTGTTACTGAGGGACACAGAATTGTTACTCAGGGACAGACACAGAATTGTTACTGAAGGACACAGAATTGTTACTGAGGGACACAGAATTGTTACTGAGGGACACAGAATTGTTACTCAGGGACAGACACAGAATTGTTACTGAGGGACACAGAATTGTTACGGAGGGACACAGAATTGTTACTGAGGGACACAGAATTGTTACTGAGGGACACAGAATTGTTACTCAGGGACACAGAATTGTTACTCAGGGAAAGACACAGAATTGTTACTCAGGGACACAGAATTGTTACTCAGGGACACAGAATCGTTGAATTAAAGAGTATGTCAGACAACATGCAGAGGAGTGGCAGAGGAGGCAATGTTTTAGGAGTGAGCAGACGTGGCAGCAGAGGAAGGGGTCGAGGCAGCACTAGTCGCAGCCAGAGGCCAGTGCTCCCGGTGTCATCCAGCGGTCGTGTCTCCACCGACAACCCTGCCGTCATCGATTGGTTGGCTCGGTTGTCTTCCTCTTCCCAGGTCACCTCTGACACCTACAGCCAACGGTCGGTGGGTACGTCAGACACAACCGTTAGTTGGCATGGCCCGGGAGCAAGCCCACTGAAATCACGGGTCCTCTACCTGCCCCTGTCCTTTGGTGTTCCCTCACCAAGCGAAGTATCGCATGCTGTGGGCTCAGCCCCACTGTACAGTGAGGAAGAGCTAACAGAGGGCGGTCAGGAACGGAGGGAGACATCCGCCTCTTCAGCAGCCAGGCGAAGAAGTACTGGCGAGGAGAGTGGCTCGGTAGCCGGTCTAGAGACAGGTCTGTCTCCTGACCCACACGCAGCCGAGGGGGCTAGTAGTGAGGCGGAGACCCTAATTGATGATGATGAGGCTGATCGCACTTGGCAGCCTCGTCGTCATCAGGCTATTGCTTCCGCATCATCAGGAGAAGAGGGTGGCAGCTTGGCAGCGAGCAAAACAGTCGGTGGGTTGCCCAGGAGGCAGCAGGGTCGCAGCAGTGTCAGTGGAGGCAAACGGCCACGGAGTAGAGCACCAGCTCCACTGCAGCCTACCACCACGGCCAGTAGTGGTGCCGGTGTGCACGGAGGAAGTAGCAGTCAGCCAGTGAGGAGTATCGGGGGCAAAGTTTCCTACTCGGCGGTGTGGCGAATTTTTCGTCAAGCCGCCCGAGGAAGTAAACGTAGCCGTATGTCGACTATGTGGCCAGAAAGTCAAGCGTGGCCAGGGGGCCCATGTTGGGACTACAGCGTTGCGTCAGCATATGCAGCGTCGCCATTTGGTGGCCTGGGAAAACCGTGATAAAGATACGGCGGTTCTGCCTGCCCCAGCCCCCGCTCCATCACCCGCTCCGTTACTTGCTCCGTCACCCGACGTCAATCGCCCTCTATCAGCCAGTCAAGGCTCCAACACCTCTGCTGAGGGGAGTTGTCGCTCGTTGGCATCTTCCGCTCGTTCAGATGCTCCTTCTCCTGCTACTCCTCTTCACGGATTCCGTCAGCAGTCTTTCTTGGAATCCGTTTCCAAGAGACAACAGTTTGCGAGCACGCACCCGACGGTGCAAAAGCTGAACGTCCTCCTGTCCAAGTTGCTGGTGCTGCAGTCCCTCCCTTTCCAAGTGGTGGACTCAGCACCTTTCCGAGAAATGATGGCTTGTGCCGCACCGCGGTGGAGAGTGCCAAGCCGGCATTTCTTCGCCAAAAAGGCAGTGCCAGCCCTGCATTCACATGTAGAAGAGATGGTGGGCCAGTCTTTGAGCATGTCGGTCTCTGCCAAAGTGCACGGCAGCGCCGACGTGTGGAGCTGTAACTACGGTCAGGGACAGTACATGTCATTTACGGCCCACTGGGTGAACGTGGTGCCGGCACAGCCGCACCAGCAACTTGGACAGGTCACGCCGCTTTTGCCTCCACGTTTGCACGTCCTTGGTCCACAAAAGATGTCCGCCTCTACCACCTCTTCTTCCGCCGTGTCCTCAGCCGCCACCCCCGTGCCAAGTCCCATTACCCGACCGGCATATCACATGTGCAGGGCGCAACGGTGTCACGCTGTGCTGCACCTGGTATGCCTTGGCAAACGTAGTCACACAGGGGAGGAACTTTTGAGTGTAATGAACAGAGAAATCGACAGATGGCTGTCTCCGCGCAAACTGAAAATCGGAACCATGTTGACCGACAACGGAAAAAACATGGTGTCTGCTCTGCGTCAAGGAAGGTTGTGCCATGCGCCATGCATGGCTCACGTGTTCAATCTGGTTGTCAAGCGGTTCCTAAAATCCACCATCCCACTGCAAGACATCCTTAAAATGTCACGTAAACTTTGCATGCATTGCAGCCATTCCAACACCGCAAAGCACACCCTCCTTGAGCTGCAGCGGCAGAACGGAATTCCACAGCATCGCCTGATCTGCGACGTTGCAACAAGGTGGAATTCAACCCTACACATGTTAGACCGCCTTTACGAACAGCGAAAGGCCATCACCGATTTCCTGATGTTACAAGCGGATAAAGGTACTCCCCTGTGTAACTTAGATGTCAGCCATTGGCAGCTCATGAGTGACACCTGCCGCTTGCTCAGGCCCTTTGAGGAGGCCACGCTATTCGTGAGTCGGCAGGACTATGGGATGAACGACGTCATTCCTCTGTTGCACGTCCTGGAACAAATGCTGTTAACAATGGCTGGTCAGGGTGCGGTAGACGTGGCGCACAGATCTCAACGCCACATGACCCCTGTGGGGGCAGGACAGGAAGAAGAGGAGGAGGTAGAGGAGGACATTTGTGCTCAGGAATTATTGAGTGAAATGGGTGGTTTTTCCACTCAGCGGACAGGAGTGGAGGAGCAGGAGCATCTGGTAGAGGAGGAGGAGGAGGAGACAGAGGACCCAGACGCACCGTGGCAGTATGCTGTGGAGATGGAGGCAGGGAGTCCCTCGCATTCCTTGGCACAAATGGCCCATAGCATGCTCGGTTGCTTGCGTAGCGACAGCCGAATAATAACCATCAGACAGAGGGATGACTTTTGGCTGTCCACCTTGTTGGACCCTCGCTACCGTTCAAAAATGGTGGCCTTTTTCACACCTGCTGAGAGGGAGGCCAAAATAACGTACTATAAAAACCACCTATGTAGTCAGTTGGTCTCTGCCTTTGTGCGCCAACGTCCATCCTCAGACACTGTGGGCCCTGTGCGCTCGCGTTCCGCTGCCATGGCAGCAGGGGAGGGGTGGGGTGGTAGGAGCAGTGGCAGCTCCACCAGCAGCGGCTGCCTCAGTCTGCAGTCGATGATGAGTAGCTTTCTTCACCAGCGCAGTGAGGAAACTACTAAAAAGCCGCAGCAGCAGCAGCATCAGGTGGACCTGGAGCAGGACCTCAAACAACAGGCTTGGGCCTACTTGGACAGCACCCTGCCAACCGAGGTAGACAATCCCCTTGACTACTGGGCAACGAAACTTGACCTTTGGCCCCAACTAGCTGAATTTGCCCTTGAAAGGCTGTCATGCCCGGCCAGTAGCGTGGCATCGGAGCGCGTGTTTAGTGCGGCAGGAGGTATTGTAACTCCGCGGAGGACACGACTGTCCACCCAAAGTGTGGAGAGACTCACGTTTGTGAAAATGAATCAGGCGTGGATTAGTCTGGATTTCAAACCACCAGTTCCTGACACAACTGACTAAATCCGCCATGAATCATGCCCCAAACATGTCCCACTTTCAGGTCTCCTCACACTGCTGGTGTGTTCCATTTTTTGTCATAGGGTGCTGGCAGATTACGGGCCTCCCATTGCTGCTGCCAGGCCCGTAATCTGCCATGGGCCCCCGTACCGCCTCCTCATGCTGCTGCCAGGTCCAGAGTGTCTCATGGGTCCCTGTACGGCCTCCCATTGCTGCTGTCTCCATCGCCACACTCTGCCATGTGCCACTTTCAGGTCTCCTCACACTGCTGGTGTGTTCCATTTTTTGTCATAGGGTGCTGGCAGATTACGGGCCTCCCATTGCTGCTGCCAGGCCCCTAATCTGCCATGGGCCCCAGTACCGCCTCCTCATGCTGCTGCCAGGTCCACAGTGTCTCATGGGTCCCTGTACGGCCTCCCATTGCTGCTGTCTCCATCGCCACACTCTGCCATGTGCCACTTTCAGGTCTCCTCATACTGCTGGTGTGTTCCATTTTGTCATAGGGTGCTGGCAGATTACGGGCCTCCCATTGCTGCTGCCAGGCCCGTAATCTGCCATGGGCCCCTGTACGGCCTCCTCATGCTGCTCCCAGGTCCACAGTGTCTCATGGGTCCCTGTACGGCCTCCCATTGCTGCTGTCTCCATCGCCACACTCTGCCATGTGCCACTTTCAGGTCTCCTCACATTGCTGGTGTGTTCCATTTTGTCATAGGGTGCTGGCAGATTACGGGCCTCCCATTGCTGCTGCCAGGCCCGTAATCTGCCATGGGCCCCCGTACCGCCTCCTCATGCTGCTGCCAGGTCCAGAGTCTCTCATGGGTCCCTGTACGGCCTCCCATTGCTGCTGTCTCCATCGCCACACTCTGCCATGTGCCACTTTCAGGTCTCCTCACACTGCTGGTGTGTTCCATTTTTTGTCATAGGGTGCTGGCAGATTACGGGCCCCCCATTGCTGCTGCCAGGCCCGTAATCTGCCATGGGCCCCAGTACCGCCTCCTCATGCTGCTGCCAGGTCCAGAGTCTCTCATGGGTCCCTGTACGGCCTCCCATTGCTGCTGTCTCCATCGCCACACTCTGCCATGTGCCACTTTCAGGTCTCCTCACACTGCTGGTGTGTTCCATTTTGTCATAGGGTGCTGGCAGATTACGGGCCTCCCATAGCTGCTGCCAGGCCCGTAATCTGCCATGGGTCCCCGTACCGCCTCCTCGTGCTGCTGCCAGGTCCAGAGTCTCTCATGGGTCCCTGTACGGCCTCCCATTTCTGCTGTCTCCATCGCCACACTCTGCCATGTGCCACTTTCAGGTCTCCTCACACTGCTGGTGTGTTCCATTTTTTGTCATAGGGTGCTGGCAGATTACGGGCCTCCCGTTGCTGCTGCCAGGCCCGTAATCTGCCATGGGCCCCAGTACCGCCTCCTCATGCTGCTGCCAGGTCCAGAGTCTCTCATGGGTCCCTGTACGGCCTCCCATTGCTGCTGTCTCCATCGCCACACTCTGCAATGTGCCACTTTCAGGTCTCCTCACACTGCTGGTGTGTTCCATTTTGTCATAGGGTGCTGGCAGATTACGGGCCTCCCATTTCTGCTGCCAGGCCTGTAATCTGCCATGGGCCCCTGTACCGCCTCTTCATGCTGCTGCCAGGTCCAGAGTGTCTCATGGGTCCCTGTACGGCCTCCCATTGCTGCTGTCTCCATCGCCACACTCTGCCATGTGCCACTTTCAGGTCTCCTCACACTGCTGGTGTGTTCCATTTTTTGTCATAGGGTGCTGGCAGATTACGGGCCTCCCATTGCTGCTGCCAGGCCCGTAATCTGCCATGGGCCCCCGTACCGCCTCCTCATGCTGCTGCCAGGTCCACAGTGTCTCATGGGTCCCTGTATGGCCTCCCATTGCTGCTGTCTCCATCGCCACACTCTGCCATGTGCCACTTTCAGGTCTCCTCACACTGCTGGTGTGTTCCATTTTTTGTCATAGGGTGCTGGCAGATTACGGGCCTCCCATTGCTGCTGCCAGGCCCGTAATCTGCCATGGGCCCCAGTACCGCCTCCTCATGCTGCTGCCAGGTCCAGAGTCTCTCATGGGTCCCTGTACGGCCTCCCATTGCTGCTGTCTCCATCGCCACACTCTGCCATGGGCCACTTTCAGGTCTCCGCACACTGCTGGTGTGTTCCATTTTGTCATAGGGTGCTGGCAGATTACGGGCCTCCCATTGCTGCTGCCAGGCCCGTAATCTGCCATGGGCCCCTGTACGGCCTCCTCATGCTGCTCCCAGGTCCACAGTGTCTCATGGGTCCCTGTACGGCCTCCCATTGCTGCTGTCTCCATCGCCACACTCTGCCATGTGCCACTTTCAGGTCTCCTCACATTGCTGGTGTGTTCCATTTTGTCATAGGGTGCTGGCAGATTACGGGCCTCCCATTGCTGCTGCCAGGCCCGTAATCTGCCATGGGCCCCCGTACCGCCTCCTCATGCTGCTGCCAGGTCCAGAGTCTCTCATGGGTCCCTGTACGGCCTCCCATTGCTGCTGTCTCCATCGCCACACTCTGCCATGTGCCACTTTCAGGTCTCCTCACACTGCTGGTGTGTTCCATTTTTTGTCATAGGGTGCTGGCAGATTACGGGCCCCCCATTGCTGCTGCCAGGCCCGTAATCTGCCATGGGCCCCAGTACCGCCTCCTCATGCTGCTGCCAGGTCCAGAGTCTCTCATGGGTCCCTGTACGGCCTCCCATTGCTGCTGTCTCCATCGCCACACTCTGCCATGTGCCACTTTCAGGTCTCCTCACACTGCTGGTGTGTTCCATTTTGTCATAGGGTGCTGGCAGATTACGGGCCTCCCATAGCTGCTGCCAGGCCCGTAATCTGCCATGGGTCCCCGTACCGCCTCCTCGTGCTGCTGCCAGGTCCAGAGTCTCTCATGGGTCCCTGTACGGCCTCCCATTTCTGCTGTCTCCATCGCCACACTCTGCCATGTGCCACTTTCAGGTCTCCTCACACTGCTGGTGTGTTCCATTTTTTGTCATAGGGTGCTGGCAGATTACGGGCCTCCCGTTGCTGCTGCCAGGCCCGTAATCTGCCATGGGCCCCAGTACCGCCTCCTCATGCTGCTGCCAGGTCCAGAGTCTCTCATGGGTCCCTGTACGGCCTCCCATTGCTGCTGTCTCCATCGCCACACTCTGCAATGTGCCACTTTCAGGTCTCCTCACACTGCTGGTGTGTTCCATTTTGTCATAGGGTGCTGGCAGATTACGGGCCTCCCATTTCTGCTGCCAGGCCTGTAATCTGCCATGGGCCCCTGTACCGCCTCTTCATGCTGCTGCCAGGTCCAGAGTGTCTCATGGGTCCCTGTACGGCCTCCCATTGCTGCTGTCTCCATCGCCACACTCTGCCATGTGCCACTTTCAGGTCTCCTCACACTGCTGGTGTGTTCCATTTTTTGTCATAGGGTGCTGGCAGATTACGGGCCTCCCATTGCTGCTGCCAGGCCCGTAATCTGCCATGGGCCCCCGTACCGCCTCCTCATGCTGCTGCCAGGTCCACAGTGTCTCATGGGTCCCTGTATGGCCTCCCATTGCTGCTGTCTCCATCGCCACACTCTGCCATGTGCCACTTTCAGGTCTCCTCACACTGCTGGTGTGTTCCATTTTTTGTCATAGGGTGCTGGCAGATTACGGGCCTCCCATTGCTGCTGCCAGGCCCGTAATCTGCCATGGGCCCCAGTACCGCCTCCTCATGCTGCTGCCAGGTCCAGAGTCTCTCATGGGTCCCTGTACGGCCTCCCATTGCTGCTGTCTCCATCGCCACACTCTGCCATGTGCCACTTTCAGGTCTCCGCACACTGCTGGTGTGTTCCATTTTGTCATTGGGTGCTGGCAGATTACGGGCCTCCCATTGCTGCTGCCAGGCCCGTAATCTGCCATGGGCCCCCGTACCGCCTCCTCATGCTGCTGCCAGGTCCAGAGTCTCTCATGGGTCCCTGTACGGCCTCCCATTGCTGCTGTCTCCATCGCCACACTCTGCCATGTGCCACTTTCAGGTCTCCTCACACTGCTGGTGTGTTCCATTTTGTCATAGGGTGCTGGCAGATTACGGGCCTCCCATTGCTGCTGCCAGGCCCGTAATCTGCCATGGGCCCCCGTACCGCCTCCTCATGCTGCTGCCAGGTCCAGAGTGTCTCATGGGTCCCTGTACGGCCTCCCATTGCTGCTGTCTCCATCGCCACACTCTGCCATGTGCCACTTTCAGGTCTCCTCACACTGCTGGTGTGTTCCATTTTTTGTCATAGGGTGCTGGCAGATTACGGGCCTCCCATTGCTGCTGCCAGGCCCATAATCTGCCATGGGCCCCAGTACCGCCTCCTCATGCTGCTGCCAGGTCCAGAGTCTCTCATGGGTCCCTGTACGGCCTCCCATTGCTGCTGTCTCCATCGCTACACTCTGCCATGTGCCACTTTCAGGTCTCCTCACACTGCTGGTGTGTTCCATTTTTTGTCATAGGGTGCTGGCAGATTACGAGCCTCCCATTGCTGCTGCCAGGCCCGTAATCTACCATGGGCCCCCGTACCGCCTCCTCATGCTGCTGCCAGGTCCAGAGTGTCTCATGGGTCCCTGTACGGCCTCCCATTGCTGCTGTCTCCATCGCCACACTCTGCCATGTGCCACTTTCAGGTCTCCTCACACTGCTGGTGTGTTCCATTTTTTGTCATAGGGTGCTGGCAGATTACGGGCCTCCCATTGCTGCTGCCAGGCCCGTAATCTGCCATGGGCCCCAGTACCGCCTCCTCATGCTGCTGCCAGGTCCAGAGTCTCTCATGGGTCCCTGTACGGCCTCCCATTGCTGCTGTCTCCATCGCCACACTCTGCCATGTGCCACTTTCAGGTCTCCTCACACTGCTGGTGTGTTCCGTTTTGTCATAGGGTGCTGGCAGATTACGGGCCTCCCATTGCTGCTGCCAGGCCCGTAATCTGCCATGGGCCCCCGTACCGCCTCCTCATGCTGCTGCCAGGTCCAGAGTCTCTCATGGGTCCCTGTACGGCCTCCCATTGCTGCTGTCTCCATCGCCACACTCTGCCATGTGCCACTTTCAGGTCTCCTCACACTGCTGGTGTGTTCCATTTTGTCATAGGGTGCTGGCAGATTACGGGCCTCCCTTTGCTGCTGCCAGGCCCGTAATCTGCCATGGGCCCCCGTACCGCCTCCTCATGCTGCTGCCAGGTCCAGAGTCTCTCATGGGTCCCTGTACGGCCTCCCATTTCTGCTGTCTCCATCGCCACACTCTGCCATGTGCCACTTTCAGGTCTCCTCACACTGCTGGTGTGTTCCATTTTGTCATAGGGTGCTGGCAGATTACGGGCCTCCCATTGATGCTGCTAGGCCCGTAATCTGCCATGGGCCCCCGTACCGCCTCCTCATGCTGCTGCCAGGTCCACAGTGTCTCATGGGTCCCTGTACGGCGTCCCATTGCTGCTTTCTCCATCGCCACACTCTGCCATGTGCCACTTTCAGGTCTCCTCACACTGCTGGTGTTTTCCATTTTTTGTCATAGGGTGCTGGCAGATTACGGGCCTCCCATTGCTGCTGCCAGGCCCGTAATCTGCCATGGGCCCCTGTACCGCCTCCTCATGCTGCTGCCAGGTCCACAGTGTCTCATGGGTCCCTGTACGGCCTCCCATTGCTGCTGTCTCCATCGCCACACTCTGCCATGTGCCACTTTCAGGTCTCCTCACACTGCTGGTGTGTTCCATTTTTTCATAGGGTGCTGGCAGCTTACGGGCCTCCCATTGCTGCTGCCAGGCCCGTAATCTGCCATGGGCCCCAGTACCGCCTCCTCATGCTGCTGCCAGGTCCAGAGTCTCTCATGGGTCCCTGTACGGCCTCCCATTGCTGCTGTCTCCATCGCCACACTCTGCCATGTGCCACTTTCAGGTCTCCTCACACTGCTGGTGTGTTCCATTTTGTCATAGGGTGCTGGCAGATTACGGGCCTCCCATTGCTGCTGCCAGGCCCGTAATCTGCCATGGGCCCCCGTACCGCCTCCTCATGCTGCTGCCAGGTCCAGAGTCTCTCATGGGTCCCTGTACGGCCTCCCATTGCTGCTGTCTCCATCGCTACACTCTGCCATGTGCCACTTTCAGGTCTCCTCACACTGCTGGTGTGTTCCATTTTGTCATAGGGTGCTGGCAGATTACGGGCCTCCCTTTGCTGCTGCCAGGCCCGTAATCTGCCATGGGCCCCCGTACCGCCTCCTCATGCTGCTGCCAGGTCCAGAGTCTCTCATGGGTCCCTGTACGGCCTCCCATTGCTGCTGTCTCCATCGCCACACTCTGCCATGTGCCACTTTCAGGTCTCCTCACACTGCTGGTGTGTTCCATTTTTTCATAGGGTGCTGGCAGCTTACGGGCCTCCCATTGCTGCTGCCAGGCCCGTAATCTGCCATGGGCCCCAGTACCGCCTCCTCATGCTGCTGCCAGGTCCAGAGTCTCTCATGGGTCCCTGTACGGCCTCCCATTGCTGCTGTCTCCATCGCCACACTCTGCCATGTGCCACTTTCAGGTCTCCTCACACTGCTGGTGTGTTCCATTTTGTCATAGGGTGCTGGCAGATTACGGGCCTCCCATTGCTGCTGCCAGGCCCGTAATCTGCCATGGGCCCCCGTACCGCCTCCTCATGCTGCTGCCAGGTCCAGAGTCTCTCATGGGTCCCTGTACGGCCTCCCATTGCTGCTGTCTCCATCGCTACACTCTGCCATGTGCCACTTTCAGGTCTCCTCACACTGCTGGTGTGTTCCATTTTGTCATAGGGTGCTGGCAGATTACGGGCCTCCCTTTGCTGCTGCCAGGCCCGTAATCTGCCATGGGCCCCCGTACCGCCTCCTCATGCTGCTGCCAGGTCCAGAGTCTCTCATGGGTCCCTGTACGGCCTCCCATTGCTGCTGTCTCCATCGCCACACTCTGCCATGTGCCACTTTCAGGTCTCCTCACACTGCTGGTGTGTTCCATTTTGTCATAGGGTGCTGGCAGATTACGGGCCTCCCATTGATGCTGCTAGGCCCGTAATCTGCCATGGGCCCCCGTACCGCCTCCTCATGCTGCTGCCAGGTCCACAGTGTCTCATGGGTCCCTGTACGGCCTCCCATTGCTGCTTTCTCCATCGCCACACTCTGCCATGTGCCACTTTCAGGTCTCCTCACACTGCTGGTGTTTTCCATTTTTTGTCATAGGGTGCTGGCAGATTACGGGCCTCCCATTGCTGCTGCCAGGCCCGTAATCTGCCATGGGCCCCTGTACCGCCTCCTCATGCTGCTGCCAGGTCCACAGTGTCTCATGGGTCCCTGTACGGCCTCCCATTGCTGCTGTCTCCATCGCCACACTCTGCCATGTGCCACTTTCAGGTCTCCTCACACTGCTGGTGTGTTCCATTTTTTCATAGGGTGCTGGCAGATTACGGGACTCCCATTGCTGCTGCCAGGCCCGTAATCTGCCATGGGCCCCCGTACCGACTCCTCATGCTGTGACGTTGCAACAAGGTGGAATTCAACCCTACATATGTTAGACCGCCTTTACGAACAGCGAAAGGCCATCACAGATTCCTGATGTTACAAGCGGATAAAGGTACTCCCCTGTGTAACTTAGATGTCAGCCATTGGCAGCTCATGCGTGACACCTGCCGCTTGCTCAGGCCCTTTGAGGAGGCCACGCTATTCGTGAGTCGGCAGGACTATGGGATGAACGACGTCATTCCCCTGTTGCACGTCCTGGAACAAATGCTGTTAACAATGGCTGGTCAGGGTGCGGTAGACGTGGCGCACAGATCTCAACGCCACATGACCCCTGTGGGGGCAGGACAGGAAGAAGAGGAGGAGGTAGAGGAGGACATTTGTGCTCAGGAATTATTGAGTGAAATGGGTGGTTTTTCCACTCAGCGGACAGGAGTGGAGGAGCAGGAGCATCTGGTAGAGGAGGAGGAGGAGGAGACAGAGGACCCAGACGCACCGTGGCAGTATGCTGTGGAGATGGAGGCAGGGAGACCCTCGCATTCCTTGGCACAAATGGCCCATAGCATGCTCGCTTGCTTGCGTAGCGACAGCCGAATAATAACCATCAGACAGAGGGATGACTTTTGGCTGTCCACCTTGTTGGACCCACGCTACCGTTCAAAAATGGTGGCCTTTTTCACACCTGCTGAGAGGGAGGCCAAAATAACGTACTATAAAAACCACCTATGTAGTCAGTTGGTCTCTGCCTTTCTGCACCAACGTCCATCCTCAGACACTGTGGGCCCTGTGCGCTCGCGTTCCACTGCCATGGCAGCAGGGGAGGGGTGGGGTGGTAGGAGCAGTGGCAGCTCCACCAGCAGCGGCTGCCTCAGTCTGCAGTCGATGATGAGTAGCTTTCTTCACCAGCGCAGTGAGGAAACTACTAACCAGCCGCAGCAGCAGCAGCAGCATCAGGTGGACCTGGAGCAGGACCTCAAACAACAGGCATGGGCCTACTTGGACAGCACCCTGCCAACCGAGGTAGACAATCCCCTTGACTACTGGGCAACGAAACTTGACCTTTGGCCCCAACTAGCTGAATTTGCCCTTGAAAGGCTGTATTGTAACTCCGCGGAGGACACGACTGTCCACCCAAAGTGTGGAGAGACTCACGTTTGTGAAAATGAATCAGGCGTGGATTAGTCTGGATTTCAAACCACCAGTTCCTGACACAACTGACTAAATCCGCCATGAATCATGCCCCAAACATGTGCCACTTTCAGGTCTCCTCACACTGCTGGTGTGTTCCATTTTTTGTCATAGGGTGCTGGCAGATTACGGGCCTCCCATTGCTGCTGCCAGGCCCGTAATCTGCCATGGGCCCCCGTACCGCCTCCACATGCTGCTGCCAGGTCCAGAGTCTCTCATGGGTCCCTGTACGGCCTTCCATTGCTGCTGTCTCCATCGCCACACTCTGCCATGTGCCACTTTCAGGTCTCCTCACACTGCTGGTGGGTTCCATTTTTGTCATAGGGTGCTGTATGGCCTCCCATTGCTGCTGCCTCCACCGCCACACTGTGGCTCCACACTCTGGTTTTGGCCCCGTGACTGCCCAAATGAGTGAAGTGTGCGGTGATTCTAAGATCGACGACACTCATCTGCATGTCATACTGACTGACAGTATTATTTCTCTTCCCCAGCAGACTCCAAGGGCATTTAAATTAAAGGTACAGTGTTCTGCACTAATATGAAGGCTCTCTGAAGCCTAGAAACACCCTTTTATAAGTTAAATTCGCAGCGAATATATTCGCATCGAATCGAATTTATTCCTCGAATTCGCCGAATCAGCCGAATCGAATTTTTGAATACTTCGCTCATCTCTAATTAATTTAAGTGTTTTCTTGGTAACTGTAAGGCGAATTTTTGGTGAAGATAAGCTAGTAAACACAGTTGAAATACATATATGTGGACTGTTTTACCTGCCAAAGAATTTGTTAATCAGCACTGTCAGCCTTGCAATCCTGGCACACTTGCTTGATGGCAAAGCATGATCCATGGTCTCAACTACAGTAACTTGGTCAACATTTGGTCAAAACACTGGGCCAAAACAAACCAATGGTTGTTGGGTGGACAGTGAAAAAGTAGCACACCATTTAGGTTGTGCCTCTGCTCAATCTCTGTCTCCTCCTGTCAGCATGATTGTCTGCTATTGTTGCTAAGGAAACTCAAATCAAGGTGAATTCTGGTGCTAACAGTAGTTCCATTTAGTTCCAGCTATGAATTCTCTTACTTTTCTGCCATGGGCCTGCTTATTCTGCAATGACTTAATATAACAAAGTAATACATGCATAGTTTTTTTTTTTTAGGAAAAACAAGGCTTTCTTTTGATGATACTGTCATGCAAAAATTATTTTACTTTTAATGCAATCCATCTAAATAAAAAAAAAACTACAGTGCTAGATGCCTTCTGAAACAAAAACATGGCAGGACCTGTGAGACCCATCTGCACAGACAACTGAAATGTCAGTAAAGGAACAGCAATGAATGCTGATGTCATCAACCAAATATGGCTATCTTAATGATGTATTATTGAATATAGAGGTACAATAAAATATGTGTTTTATAGCTGCCTAGAGTTCACCTCTAAGGGATGAACTGAGAGTACCCCTGCACCTAAGTTGATAGTTACTCCAACTGGCTGCTTAGGCAAAGCAGGTGACAATCACAGGTCTATGTGCACTGACAAACACCCCTAACCAACAGATCCTAGCAGAAATCTTGATTGACTCTGTTAGAATGCCTGTTTTCACCTTGACAAGGGGCACCAAGCAGCAGCCCCCTCTCCCTTTAGTCAGGCACAAATGTTTATTGATCCAATAGGAGATGCAGAAGCCTGTACATCTGCTCTCCCTTCAGGTCTATGAATTGCCTTATTTTGCCAAAGAAATGTAAACAAAAAGACACAAAGTTCTTGCTTTTGAAGAGCATGCCTGAGGGATAACCCTTGCCTCCTACATGATATGGATTATATGGTAAAACGTTTGTGGATACCTTACTATCACATCTATTTGAGCTTGTTGGACATCTATTCAAAAACCATGGACATTGTTTTGGATTTGGCAACTATTGCAGCCCCTATTGCCCCAACTCTTCTTGGATTTGGGATTGTGTCCGTTGAAATTTGTTCCAAGTTTATTCAGAAGAGCTTTGTGAGGTCAGGTACTGATGTTAGATGAGAAGACTTGGTTCACAACTGGTATTCAATTTCACCCCAAAGGTGTTCAATAGAGTTGAGGCCAGGGCTTTGATGAGGGCACTAAAGTTCCTCCACATCACTTTGATCAAAACGTATGTTCGTGAACCTGGCATTGTGTACAGACATGCCGGAGCATATAAAGACCTTCCACAAACTGTTGCCACAAGAATGAATAAATAATGTCTTGGCATGCTCATGCACTTATCATAACCTTCATGGGAAACACCTGTACTGGGGGGTGTCCACGTCACTACTGGTGTAAGTAGGTGTAATGACTGAGTGTCCACAAGTTTTGGCCATATTGTGTATCACATTTTTTTGCTTTCCCCATTTACGTACCTTTAAGAACTGAGTAGCAAATCAAAATCCTTACACCTATCTACAACAAGAGTGCTCAGTGTTTTTTTATCCAGGGCCCCTACTGGTAGTGTGCTCGTTTACCAGGAACCCCTAATCATGGGCTACCCTTGTTCTTGAGCCTCAAAGACATGTGGTTCCCAAAAGAGTAATATCCACTTTTTCTATGATTTATGTTCATTTCACAGTTGGAGAAAATGAAGCCAACTGAACATAATTAAGACAATCAACAGTTAAAACTGTTGACCTGTCATTATAAGCACATCAGAGGCAGTTCATATAGCTCTTGGCTTTCCATGTCAGCTGAGATGATTGAGTTATGAGACAGAACATAGCCTGACAGGTCTGATGCTAAGTCGTGGAGTCATATGTTAGCCGCGCCTGATTGGTAAGTTCCGCAATGGACGTGTACGTGGAAAGAGAGCCACAAGGCCGAAGAATGGATTCACCAATAGAGATGTCAATTTCCATTAAAATTGTTTACCAAAAATACCTCATTATCTGCAGTGTTGGAATTTCTTTAGGGTGTGGTGGAATGTGGACAGATGGATTGAAAGGAAAAACCCTGAGGGCCATAAACAAACAGACAAGGACAGATGGGGGCCAAGCATCAACTCTGAGGTCTGGAACATGCAGACCTAAAAAAAGAAGAATCCCTTTGTTACAGTTCAGAAGATCAGACTCCAGGGGGCTAATTTCTAAATAGAATAAGAATACGTTTGCAAGAAATCAATGGGTTTTAATAGTGTAGTTTGAGAAGTCTCAAAGAGTTCTTTTTATTCCTAGGGAAATGGAAATTCTGCCTTCAGAAGGCAATCAGATTCCAGTTGTCTCTAAAGCTATCGCCAGGTTGGTTCCAAGAGCAAGGGTTTACTTTTCCTCCAAATATGACTCATAGTTTGCATGGCAGGAGTATCCATACACGGCTCTATATTTCAGATGCTTGTTAATGGAATCCTGCCCTTGCTAGTCAGCAGATGCTAGTTGCTGACCCTCTGTTTCAATAATTTGAGTCACTGACCAAAAACATGCATACAAGGCTTATATAATCATGACTTTCATCTTGATTTGCATACCTTCAACATTGACTCAGAATGTCAGAGGGTGCTTCAGAGCTGGACCAAGGCATAGGCAGGAAAAGCACCTTATTAGGTGCTATGATGTGGAAAAGTTGGGATGAGAACCTCTACTGCCTCCACATTACCTGGCCATCTCCTGTCAATCTAATAACAAGTCCTTTAGATTACACTGGAAGAGTGTCTCTCCCAATGTTATCCTCAAAGCTCCACTGTCAGTGTCACAGCTGACCTAACTTTGTATCAGGGGCAGCTGCTCATGATAAACGAAATACAGTGGACCACTTGTCAGAGTGAGCACAGACTACACAGAGGTAGCCTGGGAGAGTTGTAGTCTGAATTCATAGATTAAAATTATGTATAGATGATAAAAAATATAGATTTTTAGCCCGTTATTAGTTTTATAGTCACAGCATGTACTTCCATTTTATTAATATCAACATTGTAATAGCTATGCAAACAATAGTTATTCATTACAACTCAACATAGCCTTACTTGGAAAATCTCCTTTAATGATGAGAGCGCTGCCTGTCTGCCTGTCTACTGACCATCACTTTTCACAACTTCCTGCATTCCCTTCATGTTTTGCAACTTCTCCTTACTCTTACTTTCAATTTCTAAAGACTACATATCCAATGGTACTTTGCTGCCCGCACCTCTGTAATTCAGAAGGCAGGTTCTGTGAAATGTGTGAGACATCAGTGCATACTCATAGGGCATAATGAATATGAGTCACAGAATTAAATAAGTAAATGTGTGTGGATCTTCACAATGTAAGCTTACAAACTTCAAGATTGTATAGATTAATAGCAGAAGGCTAGAAATAATTGAAGTACTGTACAATGTGGAAATGAATATATTATTTTACATTTTATTGCTTGCAGAGATTTGTCCACATTATTACAATTCTCTGCATCCAATTGGCAATAATTCCTATTCTCCATGAAAGAAGGCAAAAAAGAGACCACCACATCTGCACTTCATTGGATGTTGGCCATGTCAGAGAAAAAAGGCACATAGGTTCTCTACAATGTACTGTATACTACAAAAGAAGAGAGGTAGACCTTAATATGAGTAGTGTCCAACAGGAGGAGATCCCAGCACTAATCTAACCCACAACTAGTGCAAATGGGCTAAAAGGTCCCAGCCAGCCATTGTGCAGCTGCATTGTCTACAAAAACGGTAGGTCAAAACAAAAGTACACAAGAAAGATCCTCACCAGAATACCACCATGTGAACAGCAACGTCTTTTATTCAGACATCAAGTAAACAAACATTACTGATAAATATACCATTGGAAATGTTTAGTTATATCTGTTCAATAAGTGCAAAAAATACCTGTTGATATTGCCAGAAATCTCTGCCTCTACTGACTGCTATCAGTTAACATTGTTCCCAAGCCTCTCTGTGGAGTACAGAACATCTACCTTATGTTATGAAGGAAAAAAGAAGGGAAGAGAAAGGACAGTGAAAGGGAAACATTAGGCGTTTCATAGTCCTAAAATTCCTTCTATTCTCGGGTGACAACTCTGCTCCTTCGCAGAGAAGGGAATGTTAGGAGAAGGAGAAATGTCAAGGGGAACAGAAGATATTTTGTAGCCCTATAAATTCTTCTGTCCTAAGGTGACAACTATGCTTCTTCATAGGGAAGGGAAGGAGAAGGGGAAGGGCAAGGGAAAGGGAAGGAGAAGTGCAGAGAATGGAAGAGAAAGGACAGGGAAAGGGGAACAGAAGGTGTTTCGTAGTCCTAAAACTATTTCTATCCTTGGGTGACAACTCTGCTCCTTCACGGAGAAGGGAATGGAAGGGGAATGAGAAGGAGAAAAGTCAAGGGGAACAGAAGATGTTTTGTAGCCTTAAAAATCCTTCTGTCCTAAGGTGACAACTATGTTTCTTCATAGGGAAGAGAAGAGAAGAGCAGAGGAGAAGAGAAGAGAAGAGGAGAAGGAGACAACTCTGCTCCTTTACAGGGAAAATAATTGAAGGGAAGGGAAAGCGAAGATATTCTGTAGTCTTAAAATGCCTCCTATCTTAAGGTGACAATTCTGGTCCTCCATGGACTATGTAAAGTGAGTAATATGTTACAGAGGAAAAAAGGAGCATAGAAGGGGAGGGGAGGGATAAGGAAGGTGTTCTGTAGCTCTAAAACTCTTCCTGCCTAAGGGTGACAACTCTGCTCCTCCATAGATTGTCTACCAAGAGTAATAAACAACAGATTTACTGGCAGGATTAATAGGTAATAAAAGTATGTTACAGGAGGGCTCAAAAAACAGAAACTGCTGTATTAATGCTAGTGACAGGATGTAACATACTGTATATGGCGTTTTAGATGTTGCCCATGGTTTCACTTAAATATTTAAAAAATATATATAGTTTCCCTATCTACTAGGGTGTGTTCTAAAATGATAAGTCTAATATGTATGCCATCTTAGACTCTGATTTGGTGTGAGCTGTTGTCTAGAACTAGCAATACAGCATCATACCAATGTGTTACACTCTTGTTTAGTGTCATCTTCTGGTCTACATTAATAACAATTATAAAAAAAATTGTAATGGTGCATTTATCATTACTAATACTTACCAATCCTTAGTTCCCCTCCAGAAATAAGAATGCAGGTGACATTTAAAACATTACTAGATTGCGAAGGAAACTCCAGATTTCCGAGGACATAGAGGCCACCAAGTGGAGGCAGAGCAATATCAACGATGACAGTTCTGTCTGGGAATAAAGGAACAAGACGATTAATTCATTTCACACACAAGCAGTTTCCTACAACCCTTCACATGGCATGATCATTAAAATGTCTATGGTGCAGTCCAGTTTTATTAGAAGTCAAATAATAATTTGTAGAAGAAAGTTAGAAGGGCAGACAGAACAAACACAGGAGACAGGAAGGCAGACAGGGACAGCAAGGGAAGAGTTATAAAGAGAAGCATAGACCACAAAATTAAACAAGAATGACAGCCAAGAGAAAATGTACAGTAAATGGTTTCATTTGATGAACCGATTGAATGAAATTATTTCATTTTGGCATGCAGCTAATGGGCCAACATTTTTAACTGATAATTTACCACATTGTTAATAAGGGCCAAAGCTTTGATGTTTTAACATTTTCACCATGAATGAATTTATCACCATGAAAATATAGTATATGTCACCATAATAGTAAAAATGTTACCTAAGGTTTAGAGCTCATTTGGAGGTTAGGTAGGATTCGATTATGAGCAGGGGCGGACTGACCATTTGGAAACTCGGGCACTGCCCGAGGGCCCGGGGTCAGTAGGGGGCCCCATGAGATGCCCCTGGTACCTTTTTCATAGGCTTTTTTGAGTTTGGGCAAGGACACAGGGGCCCCATGATCCACTATTGCCCGGGGGCCCCATGAGTTGTCAGTCCGCCCCTGATTATGAGTTAAGTTTAGGACTTAGATTTGTGGGTAGGGTCATAGGTGATGTTGAGGCTAAGTCAGTAAGTGGCTATGTGCAAGATTCAAGAAGTTGCAATAAACCAAAAATGTGTACTAAATTTGCCTTTCAAACTAAATTTTCACATGAGATAATAGACCTTAAAGCGGTTGTAAAGGCTCAAGGTTTTTTACCTTCATGCATTCTATGCATAAAGGTAAAAACCCTTTTGTGTGCAACAGTGTCCCCAGCTCCCTCAATACTTACCTGAGCCACATCAAGATCCAGCAATGTGCAATGCCTCGGCTGTCTGGGTCTCTGCCTCCTCATTGGCTGAGACAGCAAGTGGAATCCATTGGCTCCAGCTGCTGTCAATCACAGCCAGTCAACCAATGAGAGGGGGCGGAGCCAAGTCACGGCTGACTTGTGAGTGGACACATGGAGCAGCGGGTGCCCCATAGCAAGCTGCTTGTTATGGGGGCATTTGACAGAAAGGAGGAGCCAGGAGCACCGGCAGGGGACCCGAGAAGAGGAGGATTCAGGCTGCTTTGTGCAAAACCACTGCACACAGTAGGTAAGTATAGACATGTTTGTTATTTTACAAAAAAAGAACTTTTATTATCGCTTTAAGAAGCCACTTTAGCATTCCTTAAATGCTGTGTGTGGATGGGCTTTAATCTAATGTCAATGGGATTAGTTTGAGACATTTCTGAATTTATTCAGAATTTATTGAAAGTTGCATATGACTTGCAGTTGACCACCTCCTAACCTGCACTTGATCTGCCTCAAGTTGGTTTTGTATTAGCAAAGACTTACATTAAGCCTAGTACACATGATGAGAATGATCGTACCTTTTTTTTTTGCATGCTAGTCTCATATCAAAAATGAAGAGGTTACTAAAATTACGAAAACTCTCATATGACAAAATACAAGTTCAGAAGTGATGTAATGTATTGTAACGTATTTTTTTGTTTCTGAGCATGCGTTAGGTCAGTTGATTTTTTTTCAGATGAATACTGTGCTGATTAAACAAAAATTGTTTGTTCTGGTACCATATGAGAAAAAGTTCATGCTTGTCCCTTTGGATAATTTTGCATGAACTGTTGTGATTGGCTCTCGAATGCTGTGTACTAATGATCAGATTATCGGACAATCGCTCCAAAAGCAGTATTTTTTTTCCTATTTTCTCGTTGTGGCTTTAGAAAGCAAAACCTGCTTGAAGCAGTGAAAAGCCCTTGACACAGGCCCTAAAGCCACACTCCAATCAGGAATACAAGACACACCTTAATGCATTATTAAATGCATGCAGAAGAAGCAGCTTAATTAGACTTTGTGTCGGCTTCTTGCAAGCCCCTGTACAAAAGAGCTCTGAATGAGAGAGGGAAAAGCAACACAGGGAGCTAATCAGGTGTGCAGCAGTGCCTATTTCAGGACACATTGATAGGAGGAAAGACCAAAGTGACACAGGGGATCTGTGAATGGGGGAGAGAAACTTGTGACTGATCAGGCTCTCCGCCATTCTTAGATCATGTTACTGACAGTGTAATCAGTGAAAGAACTTTTCACATTGGAGCAGAAGACAGGAGGGGGTGGGCCCCTGTTGGATCGTTTTTAGTGCAGCTGAGCCAGGAGACCAGCAGGAAGAGGATGGGCAGTCCTGTAGTGAAGATTGCTACAGCATTCAGCTGCCCTCACAACATGGAACAAAAGATTTTAACTTCATCTTTAATGAGTTTAGTCCTGTTAGTTTCTGGAGCATGATAAATTAATTTTTCCATGAGGTAAATTATTTTTTCTGGTGTGAAGCGTGTATAATACACATGACACAAGCTATCAGTTCTGAAAATTTGTGTGTCAAAACAAACAAAACAGGTTTCAGAGGCTGGAAACTAACAGGCACATTATAATATCTTGGTTATAATTATCAGGTCTTTCACAAGACCATAATAATTATCATGGCCTGGTAGGTATCATGGCTGGGTAAACAGGTGCCATGAGGAGAGAAGAAGAAGATAGGATGACTGGTGAAGGTCTTTAAAGTGGAACTTCACTCTCTCAATCAACATTAATTATTTTTAATTCTTATGCTGTTAGCATTATTATTATTATTATTATACAGTATTTATAAAGTGCCGACAGTTCGCTCAGCGCTGTACATTACAAAGGGGGACAGAACATGCGACAGTACAATAACAATACAATACGATACACAAGGGGTTCGAGGGCCCTGCTCTTCCGAGCTTACAATCTAGGAGATTTAGCATTACTAAATAGATAGGAAAATATAGCATAGTTATGTGTTTTAAATATTTTTTTTTAAATTTCTCTAGTTACTTCCTGGATTCCATTCCTAGGCAAATGATGTCATACATCCCAGGAGTCTTCAGGAGGGGAGGAAGGATTTTCACAGCTAGGCACACCCTCCTGCCTGCATGCCTGAGCTGAGGACAGATGGATTCCAGGAAGTAATTGCTACATGAAAAATCTGTCCTTAGTCAAGGTGGCCAGGAGCTGTTTTTCTCAGCAAAATAAAGCATGGAGACATGAATGGATGGGGAGTTTAATTTGAATATTAAAATTAACTAATAGCCCTTTTGGTTTGTGGCACTCAGATACAGTGTGGTTCTACTTTAAGGATTGAGTGACATTATGAGTGTAACTTTTTTAAGACTGGTTTAGCAAATGTCACCATCTACCTGGAGAGTTCCCCACTTTCCATTCTTTCATTTGAATCGCAGGGTTAATTCTGGAAAATTGTTATATCAGTTAAATGCCAACTACTTTGAAATGAACACATATATTACCGTTGCTCCAGGTGAGCAATCTCCCTATCTCCAAGCACTACTCCTCCTATGGGTGCCAGCCCAGCTCGTGTGCTGCACAATGAAAGGCAGAGAAGGTCTGGTCGGCTGAACTCCAATCAATCCACTTTATTAGGCATACGATAAAACCAAATGACAGACAGTGGAAATACAGTGGGGGACAAGAAGGTAAACATGTTTCACGCTAATAGCAGAGCTCAATCATTACTGGATTTAAAGATAAAGTAGATTGAGTGGAGTGTAGACGACCGGACCTTCTTTGCTTTTCATTTTCTTTGAAATTAAATTGAACTTTGCATCAAAAGGCAAGGTCCACTTATTGGGTACAGCCCAACTCTCCAGGAAAGAAAATACACTGAGTGCATGAAGCCATAAAAAAAACACATTCAAAGAGGCCTATGGTGCCTAGGCAAGAATGATATCACCTGACATCATTCTTGCCTAGGCAGAATTATCTGCATTTTCAAATCTGAAATCAAAGTGAAAAAATCAATCTGGTGTGTCAGGTTAACATTGTGTAACATTGTCTGTAAATGTGCCTTAGTTCCATAATGTGATTGCACAAGAAAACAGCAAAACCTCACTAGTTGTAGCCAAATAAATAGAAGTGTTTATACGAATGAAAATGAGGGGTATAATAAACAGTTCAATAATGTTAATAACAGTATATTGAATGTATACATTCTGATAAAGACCAGTGTTCAAATAAGACTAGAAAACATCAATGTGAATAAATCACCAGGACCAGATGGCTTACACCTGAGAGCCCTTAAAAAGTTAAGTACAGCTTACTAACTGGAATGGTATCAGCTGATTGGCAAAAAAGCAAATGTGGTACCATTTTTCAGAGCCGAGCTCTATACCTGGTAACTATAGACCAATCAGCCTAACATCAATAGTATGTAAACTATTGGAAGAAATGATAAGGGGCCATATGCAAGAATTTTGTTATGGAAATAGGATCATTAGTAGTAACCAACATGGATTTATGAAGAACTGTTCTTTCCAGACCAACCTTTTAACATTCTATTAGGAGGTGAGATGTAATTTGCATACAGAAAAACCCGTGGATGTAGTGTATCTAGATTTTGCTAAGGCATTTGATACAGGACCCCATAAATGCCTAATATACAAATTAAGGTCTGTTGGCATTGATAATATTGTATGTTCCTGGATAAATAAAACTGGCTGCAGTAGCATGTCCAAAGGTTGGTTATTAATAGCATATTTTCTGAATGGTCTGGAGTTGTGAGCAGGGTTAAAATTCTGTTAAACTAGTTCATAAATGATATAAAGGTTGAAATAAATAGTTCAATTTCAGTATTTGCTGATGATACAGAATTAAGCAGGGCATTACCTTCACAACAGGATATAGCAACTCTACAAGAAGACCAAGTTAAAATAGAAGAGTGGGCAGATATATATTGCAGATGGGGTTTAATATTGAAAAAATGTAATGTAGCGCACTTGTGAGTTAAAAATATGCATGCAAGGTACTTGCTAGGGGAGAACATCTGGGGAATCAAGGATGGAAAAGGATCTTGGGGTCCTAGTAGATGACAGATTCAGCAATAGCATGCAATGCCAAGCTGCAGCAAGCAAGTCCAGTAGACCATTAGCATGCATTAAAGAAGGAATTTAATCAAGAGAAAAAACTATAATTCTACCACTTTACAAAAGTCCAGAGAAAGGCAACAAAGCTAATAAGGGGACTGGAGGACCATAGTTACGAGAAAAGACTACAAACAGTAAACTTATTCTCCCTGGAAAAGAGACACTTAACGGGATATGATAGCAATATAAAACTCCTTGAAAGGTGACTCTAGCATTGGGAGGGCAGTTACTTCTGTCCAACAAGAATCAATGAACTACGAGGATGATCACCAACAACCTCAAAGTTCATTGAGAACTACAAACCGTTGACCACTGAGGCCAACAGTAGATGTAGTTCCTTCATTCACAGAACTCTATGAATAATTGATGCAGACTTACCTGGCTTACCTGTAGGTATGAGCCCTGAACAGACATGCTTTTTACAAATTGTGACAGCTGGTGCTGGAAGAAGATCTCCAGCCCACTTTCTTGGGGACGGGGGGGGGGGGGGGGGGGAATCAGGGTCAGAGCTGCAAGAGCAGGTGGAACATGTAATATGTTCCTAAAGGTAAACTTATCCTTTAAAGTGGTAGCAAACCAAGAAACAAAACTTGGACCCCTGCAGGATAATGTCATAACGTGTTAGTATGCATTGCATACTAGCACTTTATGACAGACTTACCTAAAAACAAAGCCCTCAGGCTTTGCAGGCTCCAGATTTTTGGTGGTTAAGCTGCAATGACGTCACTCCCATGCATGAATGCGGGAGTCATGGTGGCAGTACAGCTGTACCATTGAGAGTGCAGTGCGCATGTGCCGTTGGCGTCACCAGCTCTTACATGGTGCACGTTTATGAGATATTTACTGTACTGTACCTACAGGTAAAACTTATTATAGGCTTACCTGTAGGTATAAATAAAAAAATCTGACTTTATTAACAATATATACTGTGTAAGGGGTTATTTACTGTTAGGGCGGTAGGGGTGTGAAAATCCCTTCCATAGTTGGGGGTGTCAGCTGAGAGTGTACATAAATTTGGAATATTTTAGGTGTGTTTCTTAGTGAACACAATGGCGGTTATTTACTAAAACTGAAGAGTGCAAAATCTGGTGCAGCTCTGCATAAAAACCAATCAGCTTCCAGGTTTTATTGTCAAAGACCCAACTGAACAAGCTGTACCATGCACAGCTGCACCAGATTCTGAGTACACCAGTTTTAGTAAATCTCCCCCAGATGTACGGGGATATGGAAAACAGTAGTCTCATACACACGCAATCACACACTTACAGTAGCATGCATTGACTGATGTCTTGATTCAACATTACCAACTATGTACAGTAACTATCTAACAATGCATATAATTTCTGCCAGCTGTTCTGTTACTAGCTATCTGCATGTAAAGTAAAACCACTGATGTATTTTATAGCTACCCAGTAGGACTGGTGATGATGATGGATTTGGCAGTCTGGAAAAGGAGATATGTGGACATACTGGGCAATCTATTGGAGGTCTGTAGTCATAAAAAGGTTACAATTTCCTGCCTTACACTCTAAATGAGACACATAAGATTGACCATAGACAGCTCATAGATCTACCACTACCCATGAAGTAACCAAGGAACCCAAAGCATTTCCACATAAAGGGAGAACATAAAACGTGCTCCATGAAGCCCAGGACCATAAAACTAAAAGGATAACCCCTCCACTACTGTTCATTCTACTGCACACTATACAATTCTTTAATCATATATAGTGGCCCATAGCGTGTGACTGGAGCAATGAATGGTAGTCGTAGTTTTATGACATACTGTATGAAATACAGAAAGCACAGCAATTAGTGGCAAGCCTGAAAAAATATGATAACTTGCACAACCAATATTTTCAACTAGAGATATCTTTTTCAATAAGAAATTATTCCAACCAAGTTCAGGCAAAATACGTAGCTAAATGCAAATTGAAATTAAGTGAAAGGCGACAACTAAGACCTGCAATAAAAGATCAATGCAAATACATGTAAGAAGGGGTAGGAACTTATATGACTGGAAGAGCAGAGTTATGTTGGATGGGGTCTTTGCAAGTTGGACAGCAGGAGGTCTTGTCTTGTCTTTTATCAGCGTCAGATGAGTTTTCCCCACCCTCCCTCTCATAATCCATTGACATCTGATGTATCACTATATGACAGTAGTTTAAAACCCCCTGAAGTCAACTCCCTATGCTGCTTTATGACAGAGGCTCAATTTTCTGTTTATTGCAACTGTTCTGGAAGCTGGGCAAGGGTCTTAGGGTCTTTGGAAGCAGTGCTTGTTGGAAAAATATGCACAGTGATGGGTTGGGCACATCTCAGATATTGTGTACCTTAGCAAAATAGGGTATGATGGTAACACAGTAGTTGCTGTGAGGCTGTATCTGGAGTACTTCGGTAGTAAATTGTCCACAAGGTGATGTAATGCTGGCTGAGGGTCTTGACATGGATGTTGGTGGCAGAAATAGTTGGTTTGATCATAAAACGGTCCTTCAAAGACCTTAGACCTGTAAGGAGATCTATTTTTGTATTTGTATGTATTTTTGAATTTTATGTTAAACAAAAATCCATATTTATATGTATAAAAGCTGCTTTGACTTTCTGACTGCAAAATAAAAAGTTGTCATCTGATCACTGGATGGGGTAAAATGATTGTTTGGTACCGAAGGCAAATTTGTAAAGGTGAAGGGTCTGCAATTTCGTAGTCAACTTGATTGCAGTAAAACACAACACATAAAGTGTTTGTACTGTATGATTATTACAGTGACATAATGTTTATATAAGCCTGTGTATTACTTTTTGACACTGTTTATTTTTTTCTTTTAATAAAAAGAAGTCAAGTACAATAGAACAACTTCTACCCCCCTTCCCATTATTAGAGACTGTCATGTTTCTTCCTGCAGACACATAACATTGCATACTCTGAGTTTTGTCATGTACAACAAGGTATAATCCCTTTCTCTAATTGCTCAGCTTTACTGACGACAACCTCAGACAGAACTGCCAAGGCAGACGTTACCTGCAGGATCACATAGCTATGCATTCATGTGACACAGCAGCAAATTGAATAGGCCCCCTGGATTTTAACATCAAGATTTGTTAATTCAAGAGCCCCTTCCCTTCCATTAATAAAAAAAACTGCTGCTCCTGATCCCTCGTGTGACATATAGCCTTTGCAAAGACTTCATGGTCTACATGGCTGCCAGGAGCATTGTGAGCATTTTCCATCATTAGAGATTGCAGTATATCGTTTTTCATCAGGTATTCATTGAAAATCTAGATGTTCAACAGCATTGTGAGCATTTTCCATCATTAGAGATTGCAGTATATTGTTTTTCATCAGGTATTCATTGAAAATCTAGATGTTCTTTGAAGAAAGACACCTGTTGAAAAATCAATGGACAAACATCTGAGTGTTTAATGCCTTGTCACCTCTTATGGTTTCTTCTGTGTCTTGCAGTGACGTATGGGCTGAAGGAGTAAACCACAGAGTTCAGTACTGAATGTAAAGGAAAATCAAATGCAGAAGACGTTTAATCAACTTTCTTTCTTCAACAAAGAGAAGTTTGGCAGTGTGGGCAGCAGAATAAGAAAGCATGCGTTTTCTGTCATTTTGCTTTCCCCTCCTATTAGCATGCTCCTTGTCAGTACATGATCTGATTGGCTCCTTGTGCTGCTTCTTTTTCCTCTCAATCTCCAGCCTTGCTCTATAGGAAATGGAAGATGCTGAATACATGGAATACTTTTCATGATGTGTCTGTGAAGGTTATAATTTTTCCAGGTCATGCTACTGTATATCTAGTAGTACTTAATCACATTCAGCTGGAGTTGTTCTGTAATGTTAAAGACAATTCATAGCTTATCAAGACACTTCTTTAATTCCTAGAGTATCAGGAAGATACCCCAGCATTTATATTTAGATGTTAGGACAACTTTATTCAATCTCCATGGAATGTGTAAATGTTCATTGTCCAAGAACGTAATGGGAGATGCATAGAAACCAAGACCTATGTAGGGTTCTCAACACCAACAATGCGGTTGTGTAACCAGAACATGATGGCATCACAACTTTCATATGTCCCATCCTGTTCTTGGACAATCAACATTTATGCATTCCATGGTGATTGGACTAAGGTGTGAATATAAATGCTGGGGTATCTTTCTGACACTGAAGAAGTGGCTTTGGTAAGCTACAAAACGTCTTCGGGATTAAAGAACAAGTCCATCTGAATGTAACTAAATACTTCTAGATATTGAATTATGTATTAATCAATACAGACTTTTATACTGTGAGTTTTATATCTGCCTAGAGCTCAGCTTGTTGGTTAGCTGGATTAGTTGCTGGCTCCCGCAAAGTTATCCAGGGGCTCCATCCAGCTTCTTCTTTAGATAGGGTATGCACGCACCTGTTCTTGAGGGCTATTCTTCCATTTTGTGTTTGACTCATTTCAGGCCTGAGACCCACTCCCAGACTTGTACTCACAGTTTTCCAGCACAAGGCCCACCTTCTTAAATACTGTAGAACATCAAAAGCAATAACTTGGCCCATCAACTCAACTCAAATCTTCACAAATACAGCGCATAACACTTCAGTGCCACCAACCTGAACTCCTAAAGTCCAGTCATCTGCCCAAATGCTCTTTTGTGAGTTCCCCAGCACTGGATCCTCACATAGTGTCTCTTCCCTGGGCCTTGGCCCAGCAGACCTACTAGTCTTCCAGGCTACAAACCTACGTGTTGTAAGTCAGGGGTAGCCAAGTTCCATCCACCTTTCACCCAGGGCCCCACCTACACCAAAATAAAAAGGGCACATCACTCCATCCACTGACATCATCAGAGGAGTGGTCTCTCTAAAAGGGGTGCTACCATCTTCTTTTGCTGACGCACATATGTTGGACAGTTGGAAAGGAGTTAAAGGTGTAGGCACTCTATATCAACTGAGCCACCAAAGTTGATTTAAAACTAAAAGTAAAATATTGCTTATAAATATAAAATTTAATTAAGAGAAAAAAATACATTTTGAAATATGATATTTCTGTATAAAGGGGGGCCACTCCGGCAGGGGACCCAGGACAATTGCCTCTTTTGCTCCCTTTTAAATTTGGCACTGGTGGTGCTAAGCATTGAGGAAGACCGACCAGTTGTAAACTATAATTTTCTGCCTTATATCTCTCCCTCTTTATACATTAGTTATCTTATTAATTTGCACCAACATATTGTATATGTGCAATTATCTTTAACTATTTCAGGACCGCCCTATAGCAGATATACTACTACAGGGCGGCTGCATTGTGCAAAATCACGTATAAATATGTGATTTTGTATTTCTGGGTTGGGGGTGTGCGCACCGTCCTACCCTCATTGTCATTGGCCCCCAGAGATGTCACTCACCAGCAGGGCTGGGACAAGGGGTGGGCAAGAGGGGGCAGCTGTCCTGGGCACTGTGGTATCATGTGAGGTGGGGGCGAGCTGTAAGGAGTTTTGGGGGAGGAGATTTGTGTTGGCAGGGGGAGTTTGGGGGGCAGCAGGGAGTAAGAACTGTTCTAGGAGGTGAAATTTGGGGAGGTGTTAGGAGTGGTAATTTGGAGGGATTTGTGTTGGGAGGGGGTGGAGGATTTGTGCTAAGAGGGGGGTATTTGGGGGGTTTGTGCTAGAAGAGGTGACATGGTAGAGGGATGCAAGAATTTGTGCTGGGAGAGGGATTTCAGTGGGGGGGATTATACTGGGAGGAGTGGGAATTAATGCTTAGGGGATAATCATGCAGATTGGCACTCAATTGTATTTATGTGCATACTCCTTGGGGGCATGCAGTTTGGCATGCTCGCTCTAGATGACCTGTCCTGGCAATGATCACCAGCGATTCATTGCCGGGACTCGGTGATCAGTAGAGAAGCTGACAGGGGTGAGGTCTGTGTGTAAACAACACAAATCTCTCTCCTGTCAGCAAGGACATGCTGCCTTTCTATCTTTCTATCACTGATCGCCACCATTACTAGTATAAAAATATAAATAAATACAAATTCCACTATATAAACTGCCATTTGGAAATGCAATAACTTTCATGTAAACCAATTATTATACACTTATTGGGATTTTTTTTTACCAAAGACATGTAACAGAATACATTTTGGCCTAAATTTATGAAGAAATTGTATTTTTTTTTATGTTTTATAGCAAAAAAGTAAAAAAAAACATTTTTTCTAAATTGTTGGTCTTTTTTTTATAGCACAAAAAATTAAAAAGGCAGCGGTGTTCAAATACCACCAAAATAAAGCTCTATCTGTGGGGAAAAAATGACAAATTTAACTTATCTAGAGTGTTGCATGACTGTGCAATTGTCAGTTAAATTAACACTGCGATGTATTGCAAAAAATGCCCTGGTCATGGAGGGGGGTAAATCGTCCAGAGGGTAAGTGGTTAAACATTGCCGTCACAGCTTGTTACAACCCATTTCAAAGTAAAGATTCTGATGGAAAGCCTGGAAAAGGGAAAGGAGTTCTAGAAGCCGGGTGCAACACAAGAGAAGCATTGCATATTAGTTAAAGTGGTTGTAAACCCTTACATATACCTAGTGAAGTGATTTGACTCAGGTGATACACAGAGATGAAACAAATCCTCCGATTTAGGTTGTATATGTCTGTCTGCAGTCTTCTCTACTCTACATTCATTAAAAGTGCTGAATTTATAAATCTTGCCTGAGAGTTCAGAAAAAAAGAGGGCAAAGAGCTAAAATTACACACTGCAGAGCTCAATGAGGAGAGCTTGAGAGCTGATTGGAGGAAAGGGACACACACCCCTCCACACAGCTCACAGAAACAGAGCTGAGGCTGTCACTTTGCTGGAGGTCCCTCCCCTGTCACCATTTTTTTCTTGGTGTCAGGAAAACTTGTCAAAAGTGATTCATGCTGATAGCAGAGGAACAAAGCAGCAGACAGAAATTACACTTAGTCTCTTAACTGAGACAAATACACACTATAGAAGGATATGCTTTGTTCATATTTCATGTCTGAGGTTTACAAGATCTTGTGATGAAGAAACAAGATTGAACCAAATCAAATCTGAATTCATTCAATGTGATCCATTCAACACAACGACTCACATAGGTACAGTAAAAAAAAAAGAAAAGAAAAGAAAATTACAGACAAAATCCTGTTTTAATATGATAATTCACAGGTACATAGCAAATGCTAAGCGTGCGAGTTTGAGAAGCCACTAATGACTGCGGCTTCGACATCAAATGCCTTTGATCAGCCTTATTTCTATATAAAACATCATAGCATGCCATTCAATGGAAATCAGGTCTAACACAAGAGCCATTATGTAAGATACAGTACTTTGGCATTCATCTCTTCAAACAGAGAAAGTTCAAAGAAAAACGCAAAATGAATAACAGAGTGGATTCCAACAGTAAAAAAAAAAAGAAAAAAAAAAAGAAAAATTGCCCAAGGCTACATGATATCATATCTATACCCTTCAAAACAACATTCCTTTTCGCTCAGAATTAGAACATATTTTCATTCCAGTCAATGTGTCTGGTGTCAGAAACGTGTCATTTTTGAAAATCTGAAAATGCATCTTCCATTCAGGGGGCTTTAGGAAGCTTTCAGAAATGAGACTTTTTCATTATCTGCGTGCAGATGGCAGCTGCCCAGCAAAGCACAAGAACAAGGAGGGAGATTTCCGGTTGGATGTCAGCGATAAGGGAAAGTTTATGAGTTTGCAGGTTGGGCTGGACCAGTCAAAGAGAAAGAGGAGATAAAGTTTATTACAAACGTATTGCTATTTAGCTTTTGAAAATATTTTTCTGCAGCATGCAAAAGACAGGCTCAAAGAAAACCTACAGTGATTGTAACATACATGAAACACCTGACTCACACCCACACTATATGGCCAATTGCATGTGGATACCTCTCCATCAGGTCAGGATATTTTGAATGGCACCCCAATGCACTACCATGCATTGCCATACACTATGTTACCAATAATGCTGCAGTTCCAAATTTCAGTCCATTGTGGCGCATTGGAAACCCCTTCAAATAAATTTGCTGCCTTAACCTCCATATTGGTCTGATTATGTCCATATTTCTGTGCTCAAAGCGGTACATTTTTTGGCATGGAAATATGTATTTTTTTTATTGTAGGCCTATAATTTTTAGGAATAACTCACTGAAATCTGTCCGAACAAGAGTCTAGTAAACATCCTGGGTAGGATAAAATTTGAAACTAGAAATCATAAATTATAATATAATAAATAATCCTAAAAAATAATAATATAATAATAATAAATGTAATTCAATAATATAATCGAACCAAAATCACAGAAATTTTAAATATA